>NC_132810.1:27784835-28533545 GCF_048594095.1 Paramormyrops kingsleyae | reverse complement strand
AGAAAATAAATGTATCCAAACAACGTGTCCTGCCCTGATCGTGCGCTCCTTCCGTGTGCCATGCCCCCTTGTTAACCCTGTGTGTAATCCCTGTGTGATCAGCTGTTTCTGGTTGTTGTCATTAGTCCTCTGTATTTAGTCTGCATTTCAGTTTGTTTCCCCAGTCTGGACATTGTATTGTCCATCTGCGTTTTGCCTGCCTTACCTGTATGTAATTAAACACCGTATTCCCCGATACACCGTTCCGTCCCTGCTGGGTACGACATTATTATTATAATTAAATGTATCAATTGTTTATTATTAATATTAAAATAATTATTAAGAAATCTTTATTTTTAAATGTATTTTATTATAATAATTACTGTTACTGTCTATCATTGTCTCAATGTATTTTTACTGTCTAAATATATGTATTCAGCTAGTGTAAACATGCACAATGCTATCACAGCAAATGCGAGGCTGAGACTGAAGCTTTACCGTTTGTTTCCGCTGAGAGACGTGCCGCGTGACTCATTTCCCCGCGTGTACAAGTTATCTCAGTTCACGGTTCGACTTCTGAGATTCAGATCGAGTTCTAGGTAAAAAAATTTCCGAACTGGTTGGTTCGAGTTTTAAGAAATTCGAGTTATAATGAGTTCAAGAACTGAGGTACCACTGTAACTACAAAATCAAAGGATTAATAAGGCAACCACTGCACATTAACCCAACAAAATATGTCAAAATATGCACACTGCATATAAAATATAAGGGGAAAAGCACATCACCTAAAAAACTATGCATTGTTATTCTAATTAAAGCAAACATATACAAGTAATCAACTAAGGAGGTGAGAGAATGTTTACTCTGTGTGGCTGTAGCCATCACAATGGGTGATGGGAGGTGGGCTTTTCTTAATTTCCATAGAAAGTAGACGTGCTGCTGTGCTTTCTTGACTATGGAACTGGTGTTGAGGGACCAGGTGAGGTTATACACCAGATGGACTCAAGGAATTTGGTACTCTCGATGATCTCCATGGATGAGCTGTCGATATGCAGCTCAGAGTGGTCACTCCGTGTTCTTCTGAAGTCAACTATCACTTTTGTTTTGTCTACATTCAGAGACAGGTTGTTGGCTGTGCACCAGCCTGATAGTTGCTCTTCCTCTTCGTTTTTACTGATGACACCACAGTTGTGTCATCAGCAAACTTGATGATGTGATTTGAACTGTGCATTGCTGCACAGTCATGAGTCATCAGAGTGAACAGCAGTGGACTGAAAACACAGCCCTGGGGGACTCCAGTGCTCAGTGTGATGGTGCTGGAAGTACTGCTCCCGATCCAGACTGACTGAGGTCCAGGATCCAATTTCAAAGAAAGGTGTTCAGGCCCAGTAGACTCAATTTCCCAATAAGCTGCCATGGAATAATTGTGTTGAATGCTGAACTGAAGTCTATGAACAGCATTCGAACATAAGTGTCTTTATTGTCCAGCTTGGTAAGGGCCAGATGGCGGGTGGTGGCTATGGTATCGTCCATGGAGTGGTTGCACTGATACGCAAATTGCAGGGGGTCTAGTGAGGAAGGCAGCGGGGTCTTGCTGTGTCTCATGACAAGCCTCTCAAAACATTGGATGAGGAAATGTTTCTTATGAACCATATGTTTGTTATGAACATAATACTGATGGGCATGAATGTAATGGGTTGGCAGTCTTTGAGGCTGGACACTGAAGACTTCTTTGGCACATGGACGATGGTGGTGGTCTTGAAACACTTAGGAATGACAGCGTTGCTCAGGGAGATGTTAAATATGTTAGTGTAAACATATGCAAGTTGATCTGAACATTCTCTGAGCACTCTTCAAGGGATATCTCCTGGTCCAGCAGCCTTCCTGTGTTTTCCTCACGTTGCCTGAGGTCAGACACATCGCCTGGTTGCTCGGCAGAAGAATTATCTTCCTCATCTACCTGTCATTCTGTGCTTCAAACCATACGGAGAAGTTGTTCAGCACATCTGGGAGGGAGGCATTACTATCGCAGGCAGGTATTGTTGTCCAGTAGTTGGTGATAACTTGAATGTCCTGCCACATGCATTGTGTGTCATGGCTGTTCTGGAAGTGGCTGTGTAATTTCTGGGCGTGTGCATACTTTGCCACTTTGATGGCTTGGGACTGTTTGGCCCTTGCTGTATTGTTGTCGAATGATCTATGTGCAGCATCCCGGGTCACCATCAGCGCATGCAGCTCTGCTGTCATTCAGGGCTTCTGGTTGGGGCGTATGGTGATGGTCTTGATGACGGTAATGTCCTCAATGCACTTGCCGATACAGATGGTCACTGATGCTGTGTACTCCTCCTGATTAATGTGGTTGCTATCTTTGCAGCTTCCCTGAACATGTGCCAGTCAGTGCAATCAAAGCAGTCCTGGAGAGCAGAGGTGACTCCTTCTGGCCAGATGTAACTTGCTTCTGAGCTGGTTTGGTGCATCTAACGAGTCGTCTGTATGCTGGACTTAGCATAACAGACATGTAGTCTGAGAAGCTGAGGGGGGGGCGGGGCTCCCTGCGGTATGCGCCAGGAATGTTTGTGTAAATCCAGCATGTTCTCCCCTCTCCAAAGTTAGAGTTTGTGAACCATTTTGTGCTAATGCAAACACATATGCCACCACTGCGAGTCATACCGCAGAGCTGCATTTCTGTTGGCCTGGAATGATACAAGCCCATCTAGCTGAATGCCGGTGTTCAGCATTCTGATGCTGAGCCATGTTTCCATGAAAACAAATACGCAAAACTCATTGTGTAGTTTGCTGGAGTTGAATACAGTCCAATTTATTGTCCAAGAAGAAGACATTGGAGAGAAAGAGTGAAGGGCTTCACTTTTAGCTTAGCATGGATGCCAACTCTTTTTCCACATTTTTGCTTCCATGCACACCACTTGCGATGGTGCCTCCCCTGGTCAGAGGTGTCGGGCAACGTTGAGGACTGAGGGCTTGCTCCACGAAGCTGTCCAAGGTCGTGTAGTGCTTCACACAGCTCATCTTTTATGTTGGTTTCTGGATGGTGTCTGTACTGCAGGAATGACGATGATAAACACCAGTTGTTCTGATGTCCATGTACTGAGTAAAGTAGTGCAGAAAAAATTTAATAAATACACAGAAAGCACAGTTTCAGTCTCCAAGCGGCCACTGCACAGCTTATGCCTGTGCCGCCATCTATATATTATTTTAGTCAGTTGCTTCCAAGAAGAATTGACAATTTAATGTTTCTCATTTTGCGTTCCACCTCAAAATGATCATTCCTGAACTGGTTAGAACCAAATGAAATGCAGGTTAATAGCACTCCATGTAGAGGCTGTTTGGCGTGATAATATGTATCTTTCGGACAATATTTTACTTTGAAGTCCCTATTGCTAATATCAATTAATTACAATAATTAATTACAAAAATTAATGAAATGACTAACTATGAGTGCTACTGTCACGCCCACAGAGGCGGGGTCCGACAGGTGCAGATCGTCGTCTGACAATCAACCTGCCATATAAGCGAAGCGATCGCAAATCAGCTTCGCAAAGTATTGAGCCAATGTTCCATTGCCATACCGAGCGTTCTTCTTGTCTCTCGTCTGCCCGCCCTCCCTTACCTTGCCTGTCATCCGTGCATGTCATCCTTACCTTCTTACCTTTTCTCCTCAGCCCAGTTCCCGCCAGTGACCTACCTGTCCTGCTGATCCCGGCATATCCCGTAATCCCTTCCTCGTGTCTTCCCGTCGGACGGATCCCCACGGTAACGAACCCCGCTTACGGACCTGGACCTCGTTTTCTGCATATCCCTTCGGCACTTCCTCTCCAGCTCCCCTCCTCAGGGATCACCCGCTTCTCTGCGGCGATCACCGTCTGTGCCTTGGCTCTGGAGACATCGCTCCCTTGATACCCGAGGTCATTACCTGTCGGTGCCGGTCCTTGGCTCTTCCCAATAAAGATCCTCTGCCCCTGCATCTCTGGATCTCTGTCTCCCTTTGTGCCCGAAAGTGACAGCTATAGCCCAAACTATTCTCAGATTGAAATCCACCATTGCTTCCCAGTCTTTTGGTTTATGATTGTTTTCAATAACAGAACTAGGCATGACCTGCGCCTGTTGCATAATGGTAACAAAAAGGCATAACTCATGTAAACTCTGACAAATTCAAGATTTTTCTGTATACAAAAAACAAAGACACTTTTATGGCAGGTCATTTATTGTCAAATAAAAATGTTTTAGGGTACTCAGTGGTCTACAACAATAGCTCAATAGTTTATGCAAATAGGCTATGTAAATGCAACCTTTATGAAGAGTTAGCCTATGTGGTCACTTGTAACTCTCACGCCTACCCTGGGATCAAACTGACCTAATAATATAAAGGTTTGACTTCTTATATCATGTTTCCATGCTGAGAGAGTCTCTCATTCCTCTTGGTCCTCAAAACGATACTGTTATATCTCAAGATTGTGTCTCAGCTCTTTTTAAGAGAATGAACATTAGAAAGGCTGCTGGGCCCAATGCCATTTCTGGGCGCATTTTGCACTACTATGCTGATCTGCTCACTGAGGACTTTACTAAAATCTTCCAGGTGTATCTTGAGAGTGGTCAGATACCTACTTTATGGAAAACATCCACCATGATACCCATCCCATAAACAAAAAATACCAAGGAACTGCATGAGTTCAGACCTGTTGTACTTACATCCCTTGTGACGAAATTTTTTGAGAAAATTTGAAAAGCTAAAGTCGTCTCTTTAATTGATGGCAAACTAGACCCACTAGTCTGCTTGTCAAGCTGGCAAAGGTGTGGAGGATGCAAAACTCTTCATCTTGGACAGAATATATAAGCACCTAGAGAAACCAAAATTTAATTTGAGACTTATTTGCCGAATTATCTTTGGCTTTTAACAAGATGCAGTCTCATATTTTAATTGAGAGACTTGCTTCCTATCAACTTTTATTGTTGATCTTGAACTTTTTTAATGGGTAGGAACCAGCAGGTCTTAGTAAATGGATACATGTGCAATGTCATAGTTTCAAATACGGGTTCACCCCAGGGTTGTGTCCTTTCCCTATCCAAAACTGCTACAGTTTTGTTTGTTAGGATAGCTTTTTTTTCTAAATGCATTATCACTTATGGTTCATAAGAAACATTTCCTCACCCAATATGACCACGCATTCTGAGAAAAACCTAAATTTTATTAACACAAAAAACTACGTTGGCCCTGAAGGTCAAAACACAACAACATTTCAGGAAACACAACAACATTTCAAAAAACACAACGACATTACAGGAAAGGTTAGTTGAGCTAAATCTGTTCAGCCTCAAGCAAAGGAGACTGAGGGGGGACATGATCCAGGTCTATAAGATTCTAACAGGTTTGGATGCTGTTCAACCGAATAGTTACTTCAGCATTAGTTCAAGTACAAGAACTCGTGGCCATAGGTGGAAATTAGCGGGAGAACATTTCAAACTGGATTTAAGGAAGCACTTCTTTACACAGCGTGTAGTCAGAGTATGGAATAGTCTTCCTGATAACATAGTGCAAGCTGAATCCTTGGGTTCCTTTAAATCAGAGCTAGATAAGATTTTAACAACTCTGAGCTATTAGTTAAGTTCTCCCCAAGTGAGCTTGATGGGCCGAATGGCATCCTCTCGTTTGTATAGTTCTTATGTTCATAAAACACAACATTTAAAAAAACACATTTAAAAAAACACGACATTACAGAAAACACAACGACATTTCAGAAAACAGAACAACATTTCAAAAAGCACAATGACATTACAGAAAACACATTTCAAAGAACACAACGACATTACAGAAAACACGACATTTCAAAAAACACAACATTTCAAAAGACACAACGACATTACAGAAAACACAACATTTCAAAAAACACAACGACATTACAGAAAACACAACACCATTTCAAAAAACACAACGACATTACAGAAAACACAACGACATTTCAAAAAATGGAAAGGGTAGGACCACACTTCTTGTTTGTAATTGGACAGTACCCTTGGAGTGACATGGCTACTGTCCAATCAGGAACAAGAAGTGTGGCCCTACCCTTTTCCTGAGTGCCTGTCACTCACAACAGTTCCTTTAACACCTGCATGCACATTACTTCTTTTACCATAACCAACTCCTGATACAAACTGTTAGCAGGGAAAATAAACTATTGTGTATACTGGCCCTGTGTAAAAAGATAGCTGCCAGGAAAAAGATCAAATACATTTACTTCAAGGATTCAAAGTTTTTATTGTCATGTACAGAGTACAATGCAATTCTTACTTGAATGCGTTCTTCACAGACTAGACGATTAAACAAATAAAGCAGCGCAACATTACAGTAACTAATAATAAATAAACAACTAACTTACGTGTACTGTTAGAGCAATTATGTAATTTATTTAAACTTTACCAGGTAAAATCCGCTTGTTAAGTGAGACGTCACGCACCCATTTCCGGGTCCTCCGATCCCACAGGAAATGAACAATGGCGGAACCGGTGAACCTGTTTACTATTACCTCTTTCTTTAGCGATACACCAGCTAGCGTTAAAGGTTGAGGTGAGGTAGACGTTAGCAGTAAGCTAGCTAGTTCATCTTTCCTAATAAATTAACACCAAATCATATAAAACCACTATAACAGTGGCTGTAAATGAAGATGGATCTAATTGAAAAACTACCAGCAATGTTTTGCAGTGTTAGTGAAGTAAGGGTTATTTATATACAGAAGTACTGCGGTACCTCAGAACTCGAAATTAATCCGTTCAGAACTCCGGATCGAATCCTAAAAAGTTCAAGTTCTGATCTAATTTTCACCATAAGAAATAATTGAAAACCAATTAATTGGTTCCCGGTCCCAAAAAAATTACACCTAAATATGTTATTATTTTTATTTTTTTAGCATTTAAACACAAAATGAACAGGATAAAACAAGAAGGGCATATACTGTACTAAACACATCTAAGCACAAAACAGTAATTTGTAAAGTAAGAAAATAAATATATCCAAACAATGTGTCCTGCCCCGATCGTCCGCTCCTTCCTTGTGCCATGCCCCCTCGTTAACACCCTGTGGAATCCCCATGTGATCAGCTGTTTCTGGTTGTTGTCATTAGTCCCGCGTATTTAGTCTGCGTTTCAGTTTGTTTCCCCAGTCCGGTCATTGTGTCGTCCGTCTGGGTTTTGCCTGCCTTACCTGTAATTAAATCCTGTATTCCCGATACCCTGACGCCTGCGCCTTTGTCTCCGGTCCGTTCCGTCCCGCTGGGCACAACAATACTGTCAAAACATTTGATGGACTGGTGACAAGCCCAGGATTTATTCAAGCTGAAGAAAAGGCTCTTTATGTGCTTTCATCGCTTGCTGTCACGAATCTGGAGAAGCAGCAGATTGAGAGAGCTACCGTTGGCCAAACAAAGAATGCATTATGGTAAGAAAGCACATTAATAAAAACGAGTAGTATACCTTTTTTGCAACATATGTTTCAACAGGCAACTCAAAATGTTTAAAACTAATTACAGGTCTGCATATCGCAAGAAACGGATCACAGCAAGCAACTTTGGTTTGGTCTTGGCAGCAGTCAAGCGGAAATCTTACCCTCCTTCCTTATTCAAAACCCTGCTTGGCCAGTACAACCTCAAAGAAGGATCAAAAGTAAGTTTTGGGTACTGTGTACTGTGATTATTTAAACTGAAGTAATCTGATTCTATAATAAGCATAGTCAGTAATTGGTAAATTACTGAAAGCTAATAGTTATTTATTATGAATGAAAACCATGTTTACTAACAATTAGTAATTCTATAATTTATTTGTATGATCTATCTATCTATCTATCATAGCTGACATGAGGACAGAGGATACTAAGCTCAGCTATGATGCAATGTATAATTTAGACATTTTTAAATTACACAAAGAAATAAGACAAATAAAGGCATTACCATCTAATTTCATTTCAGTAAACTATTAACTGGTCTACCAATTATCAAGGCATGTGACTGGGGAATCCTTCATGAACCAAGGGCAAAGCAGCAATACACAGAGCACACTGGTGTTGTGATCCAGGAGAGCGGACTTTTCCTGTCTGACAGTGGCCTGCTTGGGGGATCTCCAGATGGGACAGTATCTGGTGACTGTATTATTGAGGTCAAGTGTCCATGGTCAGCCAGAACCAAGACAATCCTGCAGGCTGCTGAGAGCAGGGACTTCTTTCTGGCATTGGATGAAGTGTCTGGTTCCCTAACACTAAAACAAAGTCATGACTAGTGGCATCAGATCCAGGGCAACATCTACCTGACAAAAGCCAACAGTTGTCACTTACTTGTGTGGACTCCTCTTGACCACCTCATCCTGCCAGTGCTCAAAGACCCAATGTGGGCTGTTAACATTGACACACTGGAAATATTTTATAAAGACTATTTCCTACCAAGCATTCTGTCAGAGATGTAACTTTAATATATGCACTTGTAAAAACCCCCATGTATCAACTATTCTAATTGAAACAGTTTGATTTCCAAAAAAATTGCTTGTTGTACTGTTTCTGGATATAAAAATCAACAGTAACCTGGCATTACTTTTTAATAAAGTTTTATTCACGTACTGTCAGTCAGATAATTCATTCAATTTCACGGAGAATGGGTGTTTGTAAATTCATACATCAAGACATACACACACTAAGTATCTTAATATTTTTTTTGAACTGGTATGGGATGTGGTCCAAAATAGAATACAGCTTGAGTCCCTGAATGGAACGTTCCACATGTATCCTCGCACGTGAGATGAGTCTGTTGTTGTTCACTTCCTCTTGTGTGAACTGTCCATTGACAAGACGGGATGTTCAGTGACACTCCTTCTGGCAAAATGTCACGAATCGTAAAGCCCTTGTCTGCCACAACCATATCACCTGGCTGTAGATGTTGGAGAATTCCACAGTCAGCTGTTATTGCCTTGTCTGAGGCACTCCCACCATACAGGTTACTGGCAAAGGTAATCACTCCATTTGGAGCAACACCAATTAAAGCCTTCAGTGTTGTCCGTCCTGTGTACTGACTGTACAAATGACTTTGTGTGTCAAGCCTTTCTGTGTTTGAGACTGCAACCTCAGTGCAGTCAAGCACTATCCTACAGTTGGGAAAAGGCTTGAAGCAGTCTGGCAGTGATGTTTGATTCTTGGCAGTGGAGGGGATGTTGTTCTAAAACATGCCGACATACAAAATGTCATACAGCGCAGAAACGATGGTGGTGAAGATGTTGGTGACAGTTGCAGTGCTGCAATTAAACCTTGTTGCAAGGTCTACGTGGCCACAATTAACTTTCAGCTTCATTAAAGCAAGGAGCAATTGATCAACTAGAAGAATACTTTGGACAGTCCAATCAGAATGATACTGTAGCTCAAATTTGGTAAGAAGTGCTTCCAAAAACAGGACAGTGGCAGCATCGGGGAATCCAGTGAAATACTGTACTTTGTCAGAATCAGAGGAAATTTGACTGAAGGAAAAAGTTTGCTTCTGTTTTTCCAATAGTTTTTTTAGTCTCTCATTCTCTTCTCGAAGCATGTCATTCTCTATTTCAAGAACTGTAAGTAACTGTCCTTGATCTGTTCCTGCATCCTCACCACCTGCAGGAACCATTGGTTTCTTTTTACGCATATGCCTGAACTGGTCAGGGACTTTGAAATTCTTCTGTTCATTCCATGCAAATCGCGTTGGCCCAGCAGCTTTGCCATCCGGGAAATGCCAACTGCACACTCTAGAGTTGCAGTTTGGAGTGAAGTTCTCACGCCTTTAAAAAAAAAAAAAAAAAAAAAAGAAACAGGAAAATCATGATTAGTATTTAAGTTCTCTACAGTGCTTACTATGAAACAGTCACAGTACTAAAACTATATATAGTACAATGGTTAAAAATATGAAGTGTACAGTAATGCTAAACTAATTTAAATAGGTTGTGCAGTAATGTATATGATGCATAATTTGTGCCAGAATAAAAACAGCATAATAACAATACTCTTATGAGCTTACATTAGCTAACCTCTGATTTGCTACAGGTAATTCTAGCTGGTTGGCATAGATGTTGGGTTTTCCATAATGCTTCCTGCTATGAATCCCCTATCATGTTTCGGTTGTCATTTTCTGTGCTACCCAGTTAAGATAAAGCATAAAGTATAAAACAAGCTAAGGTTTTTAACTGGTTTTTCGATAGAACGTAAATGAATCGTGAACGAACCATTGAAAAATAACTGCAAGAAACACCCTACAAAACCCAGTTACCCCGTATCAGGGATACGTTTACCGGAGAGTGCTAACGTAACGTTAGCTAGGTTAGCAGCTAATATTGGCACCCGCTGGCGTCGTATATTTAAGAATTGTAACTTACCTTATAAGTTGCAGCCATCTCCTCTTCTCTTTCTCGTCACAGGGAAAGCGGTAAAATGACAACTGACATGTTTTTTTTTATTCTGATCTGTTTAAACAGCACGGGACACAGCACTGCGGCATATTAAACAAGAGCGCCTTTGTGACTTTGGACCTGGAAACAGTTTGGTGACGTCACGACTAAACAAGCGGATAGCAGATAACGCATCGGAACTTCCGGGGATACAAACGTCATGCGTGTAACTAATGGTGCGTTCGTTTTTTCTCTCAGAACTCGGAAATTCCGAGTTGAGTGACATCACGTCCGACAATCTCCCGTTCGAGCTACCCACATCTCGGAACAAACATGGCTGCCTCCATGAACACGTTGCTGTGTGTTGTTGCTTTATATTTTAGCAGATTTGGAGTTTTCCAAATGGAGAAAATGGAGAAATTAGATTTTTCCGAGAGACAAACAAGAAACACGAACTAGTCAAACCACATTAAAAGCTTTATAAAATATTTTAGTACATTCATAGCGATATTCTGTTTTCAATCAGTAAACAAACTACAAACAAACCAAGTTGCCATGTTGAAATTACGTCACAGGGGCAACTCAGGCAACAAAATCTGGTCCGACTTCCACGTCATAAAAGGGGCGTGTTTCCGACGGGAAGTGATGTTTTTCGTGACGTTTCGTGACGTTTTCATCCGAGTTCCGACTTGGAGAGAAATAATCGAACGCACCATAAAATCTTCAGGATATGTCACAAAAAATCTAACCATGATGCATTGCATCAGGACCAGGATACATTGCTTTAAGCCATGAAGTGGAATGCGCTCTATATTTCTCGTGAATCCCCGTGTGATCAGCTGTTTCGAGTTGCTGACATTAGTCCTGTGTATTTAAGTCTGCGTTTAAGTATGTTTCACGAGTCCCATTAACGTAATTTTCAGTTTGCTGCCTGTTCCGTTGTCCTGCTTGTCTTTACCTTTTGATTAAACCCCGTATTCCCCGATTCCTTGCGTCCTGTCCCTGCTTCCCCGGTCCGTGCCCCGGCAATACGTGACAGGAACACTAATGGTTACATAAATATTAGAAAATAGTTAATTTACTATGGGTGTGTCCGAAATCGCGCACTTGCGCACTTTTAGTGCGCGATTTTAGGGCGTAGTGCGTTCACACTGACAACTAAGCCAAAATTAAGGAGAAGGGTCCAGCTGCAGACGCCTGTAGAGTGGAGCTCCACCGGAAATACGTCACCTCCACAGGAAATACGTGATTTTAAGGGGTGTAAAGTGGATCTTTACGGACATAAAGTGGAGCTCCACAGGAAACACGTGACCAAACTGTGTGTTACAGCGGAATTTCAGTTGTAAAATTCTCAAAAAGTATGTTTTTGTTCATTTATACGCTAGAGAAATTATATATATATATACACACACACACACACACACATATATATATATATATATATCTGGTCTGATCTAGTTTGTGGAATATATATATTGGTCATAAGATGAGCAGTTATAAACATACCATACATACGCAATTGCTATTATGTTACTTTCCAATCTGCATAGTTCCATAAGGTCTTGCCTTAACTGTTATAAACGTATACTATATACGATTGCTGCAGGGCTAGACATAAGGATTTAGGAGGGCACAGCCACTTTGGCCTTAGCTATTCATATTTTTTCTAGGGCACAAGGCCATTAAGCCTGGGCACAAGGCCAAAATTACTGTAATTACCAAGTTTAGACAACCTACGCAATACGACCTTCGATTTGAGACAGAATATCTATAAATATGTATATATCTATAAATATATATATATATTTATAGATATATATAGCTTTATTTCAAAAAACAAAATCCAACAATAAAGGAGCCGTCAATTTTTTTGTATTTGTTTGCTCAGAACACCCGTATTCTTTTAGTGTACATGACAATTGACTTGACGTTCGTTTTTTGCACACTGCACGCTACCAGTCCTATATCCTCCCAGCAGAGCTTGGTACTTCTCGGAGTCAAATCTGCTCTGCCTCGGCAAATGTTTTTTTACAACACCATCTGACACTTACCTGAACAAAGTAGATAATTTGCAACATTTTGCGGCAGTAGCCGCGAGTTCAGCTTGCTTTCTTTTACGTTCTCGATCTTTGCGAGGCATGGTGACAGCATAAGCAGCAGACGACAACTACACGATGATTACCGAAGAGGACACCTATCTGTTATTCTGAAACCGTCGGATGGCTTTTCCAATCAAAAACGTAACCCCCGATGATGCACCATTGTCATTGCTGTGGCTCCATAGTAGGCTGGACGATACATACCGTACCAGCCAATCATGCGATGAACACATGATCGTATTAGTCCAGAATTCATTGCGGTTCATTCAGTAGTTGGGAATTACTAGATGTGCGGGTCGACCTCGTTTCTCGTATCGAAGGTTGGGTTCGGGTTCAGTACAGATGCATCGATTGTTGACGAGGTAAAGTGGACCGTGTCGTGCGCAAGTCTTTTGTGTAATGAACGTTACTTTCGGTAAAAAGGGGGCATACGGCCAGACAAACATTAAAGGCAGGCCAATCTTGGCCGTAAGGTACTTCAATTTTGAGGAGGCGTGCGGCCAATTTTGAAAGGCACGACGGCCATTGGCCGCAGTGCCGCTGCTTATGTCTAGCCCTGTTGCTGGAACAGCGCAAATGCGTACGTATTTTATGTGCATTTGCTCTGATATGACAAGAAATTATTGTGCATTTTAACCTGTATATGCTAATTCGTACTTCATTTGCGGTATATAGGTTGAAATGCATGAAATTTTCTTGTCATATCAGCGCAAATGCACATGAAATACGTACGCATTTACACTGTCACAGCAATCAATTGCCGCACGTATCGCTTTTAAAGGTGAATGCGTACTTGCGTACCAGTTATCAATATGTAACAATTATATTCAATCAACTGCTAAATTTATTTAGACAGCAACAACAAACAGAATGAAATAAAAAAAAAAATCAATCAACACACTCATATGCCAGTAATTTAATCTTTCTCATAACAGACAGCATTAACCCGGAAGCCCCGCTGGTCAACACAGGCCTGTAAAAATTATTCCATGTCCTCTTGGATCTGAAAACCAAAGAGGAATGGCTCCTTGGATTCTATCTTGTCTCTTTTCGCTAACAGAGTGGTAGTTTCCGGTAGAGGTCACGTGTTTCCTGTGGAGCTCCACTTTACGCCCCTTAAAATCACGTATTTCCTGTGGAGGTGACGTATTTCCGGTGGAGCTCCACTCTACAGGCGTCTGCAGCTGGACACTCTTGAAATTAAGTGCACTGAAAGTACCCGGATGGTGCACTGAAAACGGCCAGAAAACGCAGTGCAGAACGATGGACACTACTCGCACTAAACGGACGCCATTTTGACTACGTAGCGGAAGGGGAGGGACTTTCGGCAAGTTTAAATAATGGCGGACAACACAGACACGCAAGCTCAAGACGAGGCAACATGCGTCATATAAATGTAACATTAATAAAATTATTTTACTGATGTATACTTCGGTGTGTAGCCTGTCACTCTCTGACGACAGTTATAGATAATTTTGAGTTTGCGATTATATCGGCTTGGAAGAGTTCGCACACGTAAATGTTAGCAGTTTTTTAGCCGGTTAGGCGGTCGTAGATAAGTTATATACACGCAAATAAAACCACAAGGAAATTCATTGTAAACAAAACACGGCAAATATTTTGGGGCGCTGGAGAATCGCGATCAAATGCTAGTCCGTCACTTCCGGTAAGTGCAAAACGTTAGTGTTCCATTTATGACAGCACTTACCCATGGTAGTGTGCACTACAGGAGGAAGTGCGCACTACGCACTACATCTCAGTGCACTGAGGCAAGTGCGCGATTTCGGACACACCCTATTACTATTATACATTTCTCGAAAAGTGCGAATGTTTACGTATATAGCAAATATGTCCCGGATTTCCCTCTTGAGACGCATGGTTTATAACCGCGGTGAAGTTGGTTTTATGTTCGATATTCGCCACATTTACTGACATCTAAACTGCAATATCTTCGGGGTCATAACGGCAATTCTTTTCAGATTAGGCTCCACATGTGAAGTTAAACGAGGGCAATATTTCACACTTTAAGTTAGCTCAACATTCTCCAGCAATATGAATTAAGAATACAAAACAAGATGGGAATATCGTTCTGCTCGCACATAACTGCCGGAAAAAACTGACGGACCGTCTTGAAAGTGCAATGCCAATCAGCAGAACACCACTTGTAAATTGTAATACCTCTTTCAATTTTAAGCCAATCAACATAAAACCAAGTTTAATGAGTTCCTCTGCCCCCCCCCTCATCTTTCACACCCTTTCAGGAAATTTTCACACCCATCTGTTTTCCAGAACACCAGCCCTATGTGTCCTAAAAACGTGTATCAATATTGCAGTTGGATGAATTGTAATAACTTTTGAATTCTTAAACCAATCAACATCAAACCAAGTTTAATGAGTTCCTCTGGCCCTCCCTCATCTTTCACACCCTTTCAGGAAATTTTCACACCCATCTGTTTTCGAGAAAACCAGCGATATGTGTCCTATAACTGTCTATCAATATTGCAGTTGGATAAATTGTAATAACTTTTTATTTTTAAAATCAATCAACATCAAACCAAGTTCAAAGAGTTCCTCTGGCCCTCCCTCATCTTTCACACCCTTTTAGGAAATTTTCACACCCATCTGATTTCCAGAACACCAGCCCTATGTGTCCTATAAATGTCTATCAATATTGCAGTTGGATAAATTGTAATAACTTTTGAATTCTAAAACCAATCAACATCAAACCAAGTTCAATGAGTTTCTCTGCCCCTCCCTCATCTTTCACACCCTTTTAGGAAATTTTCACACCCATCTGATTTCCAGAACACCAGCCCTATGTGTCATATAGCCGTGTATCATTATTGCAGTTGGATAAATTGTAATAACTTTTTATTTTTAAAATCAATCAACATCAAACCAATTTCAATGAGTTCCTCTGGCCCTCCCTCATCTTTCACACCCTTTCAGGAAGTTTTCACACCCATCTATTTTCCAGAACACCAGCCGTATGTGTCCTAAAAACGTGTATCAATATTGCAGTTGGATAAATTGTAATAACTTTATCATTTTTGAACCAATCAACATGAAATGTGTTTTCTGTAATGTGTTTTTTGAAATGTCGTTATGTTTTCTGAAATGTTGTGTTTTCTGTAATGTTGTTGTGTTTTTTGAAATGTCGTGTTTTCTGTAATGTCGTTGTGTTTTTTGAAATGTCATGTTTTCTGTAATGTCGTTGTGTTTTTTGAAATGTCGTGTTTTCTGTAATGTCGTTGTGTTTTTTGAAATGTCGTTATGTTTTCTGAAATGTTGTGTTTTTTGAAATGTTGTTGTGTTTTCTGAAATGTCGTTGTGTTTTGACCTTCAGGGCCAACGTACAAAACAAAACAAGAAATTTCAAATTGGACTGCCCCTCTATGTGTCTTTCTTCAAATGCCACTCTGTGAAACAGAGTTGCTCTGTAACTATGCAGATTGGCATATTGGACGCTAAACTTATTGTTTAGCTTCTTGAAGTGGCTGTATACACAGTACTTCCTGCCCTGTGTGCCCTTCAGCCTAGAGTCCACAGCTGAAGTGTCTGTGATAGCCACTGAGACGCACATCTGCTTGTGTGACTGTGGCTGTGGGTCTGGCACTACTGCTGCTGCATCCTGCTGGGTCCCCTTCTCAGTGCATCCACAGGTAAACAACTGGTCACACAGAATCTCCCGAAAGCGTTTCTGTGCGAGAGGCCTCAGCTTCTTCTCCCCGGTGATCGCTGTATGGATGATGAAGCTGTTCACCACCACAATATCCACGAAGTGGTTGAAGAACTTCTTATACCATTTCATAGTCTTCTTTTACACAATGTAGTGCTTCATGAGGGTTTTAGGTAAGTCCACGCCCCCATGTATTTATTAAAGTCCAACACTGCGTCATTTACTGGCACACACTGCTGTATCCACCTCTCAGCTACCTTCATTCAGCGAGAAACCAGATGTCCACTGAAAGCCTTGTGGACGGAAGAACACATGGTAACTTCTCTTGTGTCCTTCCATTTCGCATACAGGAAAGGACCTTCCCTAATCCACCTGATGTCCCCATTCTTTGGTAAATCCTGGTTTTAGAGAAGCCAATCCTATTTCCCCTGATCGTGCCACAGGCTGCAATGTTCCGAGAGTAGAGATGGGTGGAGAGAGCCATGCTGGTATAGAAATTGTCGACAGTCTATACCCAGTTCCCAGAAAGAACATAAGAAGGAGGTTGATCACAGCATCGAAACTCAGCCCTTTCCCACTAGGTGTTAGTGCTTTCCCCTGGTACATGCTGTAGTTGAATGTGTACCCTGTCAGACTGTCTGCCAGGACAAACAGCTTGAAACCCCATTTTGTTGGTTTGTCCTTCATGTATACTGCTTCATTCTGTTACCTTTGGAAGCAACCATGCGCTCATCGATGGTGATGTTCTGATGTGGGTGGTAGTATCTAAGTTTACAGGTTGAGCTAAAAAATAGCATTAGACTCGCTAAGAGGAATGTAGAAAGGAAGATTGGATTGGAGGCTAAGGATGACATTAAAGTTTCTTCCAATATTTTAACTCTAAAAGAGCTCTAAAAGCTGAAATGGCTAATTTGCAGGATAGTAAGGGCTTTATAATTGAAAAAGAAATTGATATAGTAAATTAATTTAATGATTGGAGCCTTGTGTGGCAGCCGCTGCCATCAGTGTGTGAATGGGTGCGTGACAGAGCATGTGAGCGGAGTGGAGCGGTGAGAATTTCCGCTCCTCGCTCATGAGGCTGTTGGCTCCGCCCGCACCTCCGCTCTAATTTGCACTAAGCCGCTCCGCTCAACACCGCTCCTCACTCCACTAAAATTTCCTCCCGCTCCAGTCAAATCGCTCCAAGCTCGCTCCAGTTTAAAAGAGGGACAAATAATCTGCATGCCTAACAAACGTCACCTTAAACCGAAGCCTTATATCATAAAGAAATATGAGCAATGGCAACATTGCCACTCAGAAAATATTTATTTTTAAGCAACATACTGTATAGGCAACAACGGACAGGTTTGGCAATGGCATTCCACATAAAAATAGGCTTAAACATAAAGGAATCAGTGGGCTTAATAGCCTAAAGAATATACAGGCTAAGTGTCACGTTTGGCAAGCGGGCGAGCGGCGAAGCAGGCAAGCAGAGCCGTAAAGACGGACAGACGGGGTTTATTACGGGTAGACTAGCAGACAAGGAACAAAACATAACAATACAATGACTAATCTGAGGAAGACTGACTGAGACTCAGACTAAATACACTAGACAAGGCAAAAGGAATAGGCAACAGGTGATGACAATCAGGCAAAAACAGGAGGTAACGAGGTGGGCGTGGCACACATTAGGATCGGACGGAGCTGGACATGACAGAACCCCCCCCCCCAAAGGCGCGCGCACACCGGGCGCGCCCGAGAGGAGGCGACGGATGAGACGAGGGAACAGAACCTGAAAGACAAAACCGAAGACATCACTGGGGCACAGGAAACAGGACGGAGACACAGAACAGACTCAGAGACAAGAAGAAGGACAGGACCCGACAAAGAATGGGAAACGCAGACAGGCAGAGGGAAAAGGGCGACACGGAGGGAACACCCACAGGCGACACGAAGGGGCCAGGAGTGAACAGAGGAGGAACAGAGGGACGAGGAGCAGATACAGGTGGGACGAAGGGAGGAGGAGCAGACAGGGGAGACCAGACAGGAACGGACGGGGGACACAAGGGAGCCCAGATGGGCCGCAGGCGACAGGAAGGAGGGAGCAGGAGGGGACCACGAAGGGAACAAGGAGACAGGGCGAGGGAGAGACGGAGGGGACAAGGAGGGAGTCGGAGGGGCCAACAGCAAAGGGAAGGAGAAGGGGGAAGCTGCAGCCAGCGAAGGCGCCATCCGCCGACGCAGCGGTGCAGGGGGACCCGCAGGCGACTGACGCGGAGTCGGAGGCGGGACCGAGGCCGGGGGACGAGGCCGCGGAGGGGGACCCGCAGGCGACCGCCGGCCCGGAGCAGGAGGAACCACAGGCGCGCCCCGAGCCCCAGCCAAAGCGAGCGAGGGCGAGCCAGGGGGCAGGGCGGGCGGGACTCCGGCCCGATGTCTATGTCCCCTCCCCTTGCGGGACACAGATAGGCGGGGTCCTAGGGGGTGTCGGCCTCGCCGGGGCAAGGGCAAGGAAGTCATCAGGGAGGTCCCCGAGGGCAGATGCTCAGGCAAAGCAGGGGGCGCAGCCGCGGCCGTGGGCATTGCAGCCAGGGCCGCAAGCAGGACAGGACAGCCGGGCTGGACGGGCAGGACAGGAGAGCCAGCCTCAGGCAGGGCCGCGGGCAGGACAGGAGAGCCGGCCTCAGGCAGGATCGCGGGCAGAGCGGCGGCTTCAGGCAGGGTCGCGGGCAGAGCGACAGCGTCAGGCAGGGTCGCGGGCAGAGCGGCAGCGTCAGACAGGGCCGCGGGCAGAGAGGACGTGAGGCCAACAGGGGGCGCCTCCGCAGGCATCTCAGGCGTGCGGCCAGCAGGGGGCGCCTCGGTGGGCGCCGCCGTCACGTGGCCAGCAGGGGGCGCCTCGGCGGGCGCCGCTGTCATGTGGCCAGCAGGGGGCGCCTCCGCGGGCGCCGTCGACATGTGGCCAGCAGGGGGTGCCGCCGCGGGCGCCGTCGACATGTGGCCAGCAGGGGGCGCCACCAACACGTGGCCATCAGGGTGCGCCTCAGCGGCAGGGACCGCAGGCAGGACAGGCGGGTCAGGCTGGACAAGTGGGTCAGGCTGGACAGGCGGTGCTGCGGGCAGTGCGGCGGCAGCTGCAGCAGGCGTTGCCGCGGACAGTGTGGCGGCCACAGCAGCAGCAGGCGGTGCTGCTGGCAGATCCGGAGTAGGCAGGTCCGAAGCAGGCAAGCCTGGGACTGCCCCTTTAAGGGCTTTAGGGACCCGGGGAATAGCGTCTCTTACGGCGTGTATTCCTCCGTGGCCCAGACACTCTGGCCGATAAAAATATGCCTCCAACGGAGGCGGCTTGTCCTAGTGGAAGCTCGCCAGGCGGGCAGCGGTGGTGTCATCCCAAGCGGGGAGGAGAGAGCAGGCTCCCAGGAAGAGCGATGGAGCTTCTTCCTGCTGCTCTCGATCTCTCCCCTGCTTTACTTCCTGATCGATTGCGGCGGAAGGCGGGGCCGGCCCCGATGCCTCGTCCACGCTCCGAGCGACATGCTCCTCCCGTCGCTCAGTGAGCCGGAGCTGCAGGCAACAGAGGCATTTCCGGGCTTTTGTCATCAGGTGCTCCTGCCTGGCTGGGTGCTCTGCTGACAGGAGGTCTGCGCCCCGGCTGGCCAGCCTCAGGGCTGCGGGGTCCTCCTGGACCTCAGGCTGGGACCGCCAATACAGAAAGTCCTGCAGCAGACCGAGCCGATGATGCTCTGCTGCTTTGTGCTCATCTCGAGATTAGTCATGTTTGGCAAGCGGGCGAGCGGCGAAGCAGGCAAGCAGAGCCGTAAAGACGGACAGACGGGGTTTATTATGGGTAGACTAGCGGACAAGGAACAAAACATAACAATACAATGACTAATCTGTGGAAGACTGACTGAGACTCAGACTAAATACACTAGACAAGGCAAAAGGGATAGGCAACAGGTGATGACAATCAGGCAAAAACAGGAGGTAACGAGGTGGGCGTGGCACACATTAGGATCGGACGGAGCTGGGCGTGACACTAAGCATCCACGTTTTAAATTTCTCATTTTTTTTCTGTTGATGCTGCTGCTGTGTCTCTCTATAAAATAAAATTTCACTGACAGCGTTATGTGAAATTTAAAAAAATCCTATTAGACCTACTTTGAATGACAAAACAAATTTATTTGATTTCCAATATTTACTTTATAGGCTTCTATACTTTACTTTATAGACTTGATATGCTACAACCATATAAAACTTGCTCACGTTTTGCTCTGGCTTCCGCCTGTTCGCGTAGCACACTCTCATGTTTCTGAGAAAAGTGATTCCAAAGTGAATCTTTACTCACTGAAACAGTTTCACCACATTGTTGTTCTTGCTCTACATTATTGTCATCTATACTGATTCCATTGTCATCTAGTCTTGATAATTGTACAGATGAATTCTGGGTAGATTTGGGCACGTAGTGTGAGCGGTATCGGAGCGAAACTGGAGTGAGACAGAGCGACCGCTCCAGCTTTAATTAAAAAACCACTCAGCGCTCTGACCAAATTCCGCCCGCTCCACTCCTCGCCCACGCTCCGCTCCACTCCAGTCACATGCTCTGGTGCGTGAATGGGTGAATGTGAAGCAAAAATTGTAAAGCGCTTTGAGTGCTCGTAGGAGTAGAAAAAGCGCTATATAAATGTAATCCATTTACCATCCATTATTTTACACAGGTGTTCACAGTAGAGAACACAAGTAACTTTCCACCATTTAGTACAAATACTAAACTAAGGCTGACTAACTAAGGCTGATGTGGTACAAAGCCTAGCTAAGCTTAAAATAAATAAATTGCTGATGGCATCTTACCTCTCATTTTAAAAGAGATGAGGGATATTATTAGCCAACCTTTTACTTTACTATTCCAGAAATCCTCATCTGTTGGTGTGGTACCTTCTGATTGGAAGCATGCTAATATAACGCCTATATTCAAAAAAGGGGATAGAAGTAATCCAGCAAACTATAGGTCAATCAGTTTAACTTGCATAACTGGAAAAGTAATGAAAGCTATAATCCAAGTAAAAATGGTAGATTACCTGGATTCAAATAACATTCTGAGGGATAGCCAACATGGATTTAGGAGAGGTAGATCCTGTTTAACTAATCTACTTGAGTTCTTTGAGGACGCTACAAGCGAAATTGATCACAAAAAGGCCTACGATGTGATCTACTTAGATTTCCAGAAGGCCTTCGATGTTGTCCCCCACGAACGGCTCTTGCTTAAGATCAAAGCTGCAGGGATTTTAGGAACGGAACAGACAAAAAGCAACAAGTAGTTATTAGAGGCAGAATGTCACAGTGGGCCTGTGTTCATAGTGGGGTACCACAGGGTTCAATTTTAGGACCACTATTGTTCCTAATTTACATTAATGATATTGATACCAATACATACAGTAAACTGGTTAAATTTGCAGATGACACTAAGATGGGTGGTGTAGCAGATTTAATTAGCGACTGGGCTGATATCTGGCAGATGAATTTTAACGTAGACAAATGTAAGGTAATTCATGCAGGGAGCAGAAATATAAAGTGCAGATATTTTATGGGTTCCACTGATATAAAGGTAGCTGATTATATGAGAAAGACCTCGGTGTGTATGTTGATGCTTCCATGTCCCACTCTCGCCAGTGTGGGGAAGCAATAAAAAAGGCCAATAGGATGTCGGGTTACATCTCTAGGTGTGTGGAGTTTAAGTCAAGGGAGGTGATGCTACGATTATACAATTCCTTAGTAAGACCCCACCTAGAATATTGCGTGCAGGTTTGGTCACCATACCTTAAAAAGGACATTGCTGCCTTGGAAAGGGTTCAACGTAGGGCTACGAGAATGATTCCTGGTCTCAGAGGAATGTCTTATGAGGAGAGGTTAGTTGAGCAATATCTGTTTAGCCTTGAGCAAAGGAGACTAAGGGCGGACATGATCCAGGTATATAAGATTATAACAGGTCTGAATGCTGTTCAGCTAAATGGCTACTTCAATATTAGTTTAAATACTGGAACTCATGGTCATAAGTGGAAATTAGCGGGAGAACATTTTAAAATGAACTTGAGAAAACACTTTTTTACACAGCGTGTAGTTAGAGTATGGAATAGTCTTCCTGATAGTGTAGCGCAAGCTGAAACCTTGGGGTCCTTAAGATTTTAACAACTCTGAGCTATTAGTTAAGTTCTCTGCAAACTATTTGAATTCAGCAGTGATTTTCTATGAGTTTGAAATCAAACATGCTACAGTATATCAGCCTGATGTTCACAGTTCATACCGTCTGTATTAATTAACAATTTCTTACATGGTGTATGGTAATGACTCACATCAGTATACAGTATAGGTTTTTTGTGTTTCAAATCAACAGATGTTGCCACTTTTGGTAAGCTGTACAAACATTACATTGCATATTTACATCCGAACAACAACAACCACATCTTACCCCTATATAGGTGTGGCCATTAGTTTGTTGTAATCCCAATTTCAATTAAACATCTGGAAATTACATGTTATGGTTGGTGTGGCTTATTCCAATGTCCTGCTCTCCAAGATTGATAATATATACATTGATTCAGTCTTTTAACACAAAGTAGTAGAGGACAAAGAAATGCTAACGGACCACAAAGATCAGATAAGGGCCAACAGAGGAATGCAAAAGGGGAGGGGTTGTTAAACAAAGAAAGAAAAGACCTCTGATAGTAAGGAGTCCCACTAAGATACTTGGTTACATTATTTAACTTTCACGATATGAAAGCATGAATGCAGGGGTAGCTATACATATATATTCATCCATATCTATATAATGGTTCAAGTGAGAAGGGTGGCACATAAAACACTAAGATTTTCTAAGGACACAACAAGCATAACCTATATGGATATTAATAATAATAATAATAATAATAATAATAATAATGAACACTTTATTAATCCCCATGGGGAAATTGTTTTTACGCCTCCCTCAACTTGCTCTTTTTGTAGAGCAAGTTGTCCGCGAAGGGCAGCCACCCGTAGCAGTGCCCAGACCTGCATATTGAGACCTCCAATAATAAGAAAACACATATACAGGGTATATACAGCCCAAAATTTAAAAACAGCTTTCTTTAGGGTGTTGGGTGAGTCTGTGGTTTATAAGGCAGGATGGAAGGCAGGGAGGTTGCGTGCCAAGTTGAGGGACCCCTATCCTTGAGGTCCATTCTGCTGTCTGTAGGTCCCAAAACTTTGGGCCATAAAAGTTGGAATGCTGGCCTCCCTTGTTATCTGTGTGTGTGTGTGTGTGTGTGTGTGTGTGGTGGGGGGGGGGGGGGGTCACTAACACCCCTTTTGTGCCTAAGCCAACAAGTACCTATCATACCAGGCTAGGCCTTGTCTCAGTCAACCTGGAATCTCAGCCCTGGTGTATGCGTGTGTGTGATCCTACAGGAGAAAAGAATAAAACATGTGAACTGTAAACAAAACACTTACATGTCGAGGGTTGCATCCTCTCCGAGCAGAAAAACATCCTCCTACATCGAATCAACGGAGTCAGTGATGGATGCCTCGTTTTCTTCCCCCGAATAACTCTAAAAAATCATCCTCCATGCTTTCTCAACACTGAACGTCTTCCCAGCCATTATTATTCACTCAAAAAGGTTGATGTACAAAAATAACTGGGCAAACTCACCAAGACTCACTGCGTAAAGCATATTCAAGAAACTCCCATAAATGCTGCGCTGGAAGAGAAAGATTAGTGCATTTATGTCCCCAGCATGAAAAATAATGCCCAATCAACACATTCCATATCATTTTGAAAAGCTTAGATGCACCTCTATTGGACAAAACAGTTAGCACTGAAATTTGGTGTTCCTACACAAAGTTAATTACGGTGAAACACAGCCATGGGCAAAGGTTCTGTGCATGAAGAACGCTATGCTTCCAGGGAAGCAGAGCATATATTTCAAAAAACGCTTGAAAATGAAGAATGACAGTGATTGACTGATGTACATAAGAGATCAAGCTTTCAAACGAGGGTAACTTTGCCACTTTATTCAATGGTTTAATAAAAAAAAGCCAAAAAAAGCATAGCACGAGTTTACAGAATGCCGACTGACATTTTTCTGCGATGAGTGAGCAAGCTGTTTGAGACCATGACAGTGATTTTTATGGGGAAAAGTGTGTTTTATCTTGACATGGATTTTTATGATGGTTTATGAATTGTAGGTGGTGTAAGAAAGAGTTTCAAGTGTTTACTTTTTATTTTATTAACACTTATGGACATTGTAGTTTTACTGACTACAAAAAAACTGTAACACAGAAAATTGTGCAACTTTTTACACATATTGTGTAACATTTACACATTTACACATATTTGGAGTGTAACAAGCAATTTTTGTCCCAAACATAGGCAGGTAAACCATTCCACAATATAGGGGCCCTATAGCAGAATGCTCTAATGCTCTAAAGTCTGACTGGAAACAATCCAGTATGATGTGTTATGAGTGAAGTTCAGCAGCAACTATCTACTCCAGAATTTTTTATAAAAATGTTACATTTGAGATATGTCTGTAATTGCAGAGTTCATGTGGATCCAAAGCTGCACAACAGTCGCTATTGGTTGTCCCAAAAGTCGCTAGAAGTTGCTAAATGACACCATCGCCTAATTTGCATGATGTGCATGTGATTATAATGGACGCTGTAGGAGAGAGGAATAATGTTGTGGTTGGAGACAAAAGGTGGTTAAAAAACACCCTAAATACGTTTAGAACTACAAATGAACTTTCTTCTGTCGATTCTTGTTTTTTTATATAATAATTTCAACCCTCTTCCTATATCCAGGCTTGGGATCGGCAAAAGTGACCCCAAAGAGACACTCTGGCGGAATTACTTATTCTTAAAAACTGTCATACTTGGCGGAGTTTTTGGCAATAAGCCAGGGCAGGATCAGCCAGTGGTGGCTTCGCGCATGCGCAATTCATTTGCTGTCTGGACGCGGAAAGATGAAAATATCCTGCAATGACTGCAACTGGGCGGGGCTGCTGCGTGAGGACTGTCCGCCTGTGAATGTTTTGGGACGGGAGGGGAGCCCACGGCAGCACCCGCTGCTCGGTGAGGAGAGTAAGAACGATACGTGCTTCCACGTCAAAGTCTCCAAAAGTCTCCAATAACACTAGAAAAAGTCGCTAGATTTGTCGCTAGTCGCTTTTTTGAAAACGAGTCGCCAGAGAGGTCTAAAAACACGCTAAATATAGCGATAAAGTCGCTAAGTTGGCAACACTGCCTGCCGAGTGTCCTCCAGATCGGAGGTACGTTCCTTCATAGCTCCGCAACCAAGTTCTCCAATGGGTCCATACATCTCTCGGTTCAGGTCATCCCGGAACAGATGCAACCACCCGCCTCATCGCTCGCCACTACTGGTGGCCAGGATGGAGACGAGAGGTACATCGCTATGTTCAATCTTGTCCAGTCTGTGCCAAGAACAAAGCTCCATCCACTTCACCCTCCGGCCTCCTTTATCCACTCCCCACACCCTCACATCCATGGTCCCATATAGCGATGGACATCGTGACAGAGTTACCTCCCTCACAGGTGTACAGGGCTACCATTCTAAAACTTGTAGATCATTTCCCTAAATTGTGTCAGCTAATCCCGCTGTCTAAACTACCCACTGTTAGTGGACCTGTTGTTTTGCTGGGTCTTCCGCTATTATGGGCTTCCTGAAGATATTGTGTCTGATCGAGGACCCCAGTTTACGGCCTGAGTATTCCGAGCATTGTGCACACATCTGAATGTGTCCCTGAGTCTGTCCTCTGCCTATCATCCTCAGTCGAACGGCCTCGCTGAGAGAACCAACCTCGAAGTAGGAAAAATGCTACGTCTGATGTGCTCCGCTCAACCTGCGGAATGGTCCCGCTATCTGCCCTGGGCAGAATATGCCCGGAACTCCTTAGTCCAGCGGGCCACCCCCTGTCTTCCTTTCAGTGCGTCCTTGGATACCAGCCTCCACTCTCCCCGTGGGATTCCCGACCCACGGAGGTCCCGTCAGTGGAAGACTGGTATCAACGCAGCAAACAGGTATGGCAACGTGCGCATCGCCTGCTTGTTGATCAGGCTGTCACCCGCAAGACCCAGGCTGACCGAAAACACTGGCCCGGCCCCGTTTTCCACCCGGGGGATTGGGTCTGGCTGTCTACCCGGAACCTCAGCCTCCCCGCTGGTCGTAAGTTGCATTCGAAATACATAGGCCCTTTCCGCATCCTCCGCCAGTTAGGACCTCTAACCTATCACCTGCAATTGCAGAAGATCTATCGCATTGCACCCTCATTTCATGTGTCCCTCTTGAAACCGGTGCGTTACAGCTTGGCGCATCCCCCTCCTGGCCGTGACGAACCACCTCCTCCCATTCCCCTGGACAATGGTGAGGCTTTTGCTGTACAGGCTCTTCTGGATTCTTGTCATCGGGGGTGCTCAGCAGTACCTGGTGGATTGGGAGGGCTACAGCCCCGAGGAACGGACCTGAGTTCCTGCCTCGGACATCTTGGAACCTGCCCTGCTCGTCCAGTTCCACTGGGACCGCCCGGACTGGCCAGGGCCCTGTCCCAGGGGTCATCTGCGACGGGTATCTTGGCCTCCAGCCTGACAACACCGCAGCCCGGTGCGAGGTATTTTTGATGCAAAAGACATACTGAGCGTTCATTTCCCTGTCTCCTGTATAGCTCCGTTCCGTTCCCCCCTGCTTGCCCTGCCTGACTCTCCCTGCAACCTGTCTCTACCTCCGTCCTGCCCTTCCTCCCTTCGCTCTTCCTCCTCTTGAGTTCCCCATGTGCCTTGTCTGTGTCTTCAGACGGACCCCCCGGTGATCGACCCCTTTGCCTGTGACCCCGACTACGGATCCGGATCCTGACCCTGGCCTGCCGCTTGTTCTCGATCTCCTGGTTTTCGACCCTGCCTTCACGACCACGTCTCTGCCCGCTCCCAGTCACTGTTCTATCTGCACAGTTAAATAAAGGCTCTATGAGCAATCCCTCTGTTGGTCCAAATGGGATTTTGGTACTAGCTAGCTATTTTCAATATTAGTTATCTTTACATGGTAGCCTATCTATTAACCACTGATGACGTAAATGTGTAAGACCAACATTTATGATACATAGCATAATATTTGCCCCCTCTGGTAGCAAATAGAGATACCACATCACATTTCACTTTCACATTATACCACTGCCTGCCGCCTGTAGATTTATGACTATGTGTGTGTAAACGCCGAACACCAGTTCAGAGTATCCAGCTGTCTTGGAGACCTTGGCTGGCACACCTTCTGGGGACTCCATTTTTCTGCTAGGGGACTTTAATGTGAACAGTGAAACCTGGAAGGGCCTGCCTGATCGGAATCCGAGCAGTGATCAGTTATTGGACTTCTTTGCATACCACAGTTTGTCCATAACAAACACCATATTCAAAAATAAGGGTGTTCATAAGCACACCTGGCACCAGAGTACCCTAGATCAATAAACAATATACAGTTATGGCTGAAATTATCGGCACCCCTGGAATTTTTCCAGAAAATGCACCATTTCTCAATTATATATGTTTTGGTATGCACGTGTTTATTTCCTTTATGTACAATGGAATAACACAAAAAACAGGGAAAAAAAGCCAAATTTGACATAATTTCACACAAAATTAAAAAACTTGGCCGGACAAAATTATTGGCACCCTCAACTTAATATATGGTTGCATGCCCTTTGGAAAAAATAACTGAAATCAATTGCTTCCTATAACCATCAACAAGCTTGTTACACCTCTCAACTGGAATTTTTGACCATTCTTCTTTTGCAAACAAGGTCTCTCAGATTTGAAGAGTGCCTTCTCCCAACAGCAATTTTGAGATATCTCCATGAGTGTTAGATTAGATTTAGATCCAGACTCATTGCTGGCCACTTCAGAACTCTCCAGCACTTTGTCTTCAACCATTTCTGGGTGCTTTTAAAGGTATGTTTGGGGTCATTGTCCTGCTGGAATATCCCTGACCTCTGATGCAGACCCAGCTTTCTGACACTGGGCCTTACATTGCACCCCAAAATCTATTGGTAGTCTTCAGATTTCATGATGCCTTGCACACAGTCAAGGCATCCAGTGCCAGAAGCAGCAAAACATCCCCAAAACATCTTAGAACCTCCACTATGTTTGACTGTAGCTACTGTGTTCTTTTCTTCATTCTGTTTTCTGTAAACAGTAGAATGATGAGCTTTACCATAAAGCTCTACCTTGGTCTCATCTGTCCACAAGACGTTCTCCCAGAAGGATTTTGGCTTCCTCAAGTACATTTTGGCAAACTCCAGTCTGGCTTTTTTATGTTTCTGTGTCAGCAGTGGGGTCCTCCTGGGTCTCCTGCCATAGCGTTTCATTTTGTTCAAATGTCGATGGATAGTTCGAGCTGACACTGCTATACCCTGAGTCTGCAGAACAGCTTGAATTTGTTTAGAAGTTGATTGGGCTGTTTATCCACCATTCGCACTATCCTTCATTGCAGTTTTTTATCAATTTCTCTCTTCCGTCCACGTCCAGGGAGATTAGCTACAGTCCCATGTGTTGCGAACTTCTTGAATATGTTGCGCACAGTGGACAAATGAACATGAAGATCTCTGGAGATGGACTTGTAGCCTTGAGATTGTTGATATTTTTCCACAATTTATGTTCTCAAGTCCTCAGACAATTCTCTGCTCTTCTTTCTGTTCTCCATGCTTAGTGTGGCACACAGAGACACACAACAGAAAAGTTGAGTCAACTGGCTTCAGGTGTGATTGCTATATTGCCAGCACTTGTTTCTTGCCACAGGTGAGTTCAAATGAGCATCATATATGTAGGATCACACATGCACATATGACAGGGCTGAGATTCCAGGTTGCCTGAGACAAGGCCTTGCCTGGTATGAGAGGTACTCATACCACACACACACACACACGCACACACAGGTAGGGTAAACATATACTTATGGGGACTGCTTATTCATTTCAATGGGAAAAATGCTAACGCTAACTATGACAACCTAAACCCTACCCTGCCGTAACCATAACCATAAGTAACCTAACAAAATACAAGAGTTTTTGCATTTTTAGTTTTTTTCATAGCAGTCACCGATTTTTATAAAATAGAGTTTTCCCTTATGGGGACCAGGAAACCGGTCCCCATAAGGGAAAAAAAAAACGGATATTTATCACGTTATGGGGACATTGTGTCCCCATAAGGATAGGTAAACCCGCTCGCGCACACACACACACACAAACAGATAACAAGGGAGTCCAGCACTCCAACTGGCCCAAAGATTTAAGGACCTACGAACAGCAGAGTGGACCTCAAGGATAGGGGTCCCTCGACTTGGCACGCAACCCCCTCCCCATACATCCTGCCTTACATACCACTGACTCACCCAGCACCCTGAAGAAAGTTTCTTTTAAGTTCAGCTTTTGTATACCCTGTATATTTCTTTGCGGCAGGGTCGGTTCACCAGGACATTGCAAAAATGGCAAAGAAAAAGGAGTAGAGACAGCCATCATTCACCGTAGTGGGTCAACAGCCTCATCGCCAATTTCTTGTGTTGTGTGGTGGCTGACTGGAGTAGTAAAAGCAGGATAAGAAGCTAAAGAATCACACACAGCACAGCAGCATGGTACTCTTTAGTCTCTGTATTCTTCTCTTCTACCCAGAGAGCACACACAGAAGATCAAGCTTTTCACCTCTCTTTCGCCACCTATTGGTGAATGTACAGAACACATCAGACAATACAGCAAATGGTTTATGAAGCTTCATTTGGCCATCACTAGTCTAAGGTCCCTGATTTTGTTAATATAATTTTTACTTCAGTGATATACGACGTATCTGTTTTTCATGCAGGATGAGCTTAATGAAGTTGTATACACATGGAAATCGCACAGAATCAGGCCAAGAACAAGCAATGAACCTGCATCTGATGTACTCTTTTCCAGAGTTGCACAGTGCAGAGGATAGACTGAAACCCATTGACATGGAGAAGGTGAATTTGTGCAAAGAAGAGTGCACCTCCAAAGGCCAGTTTCCTTGTGATGAAACGGTTTTTGAACTGTGCTGTGTACTGATGGAGGAGAATGGTTCCAAGAGATCCATTTGCTGCAGCTGATCTCTACAACTTGTTAAAAGAAGAAATACTGCAAAACATCTGACAAAAATAAAGACCAGTAACAATAACAAATCTCAGAAGGCTTAAAAAGTATCAATGTGTAACCTGTTTTGGAAGCAGCAGATTTAATATTCTGTACATATTTAAAGTATGTGTCTTTCAAACATCTCTGACATGCCCCAAATTGGGGAAAGTTGCTGTTAAGCCGGATATTTTTCATTTAGTACGGATTCAAATGATTGAACTTCTAAAAACAACCTCAGACCATTGTATATGCATAATTTTTTAATTCAATGTGACCTACAACTTCAAAAGATTTTATATTTTATACACGCACACACACACACATCTAGTAAATGAGCACAAATAATATTCTCATCAAAAAGTCAACCTTTTATTGGAACTGCAACACAAAGTTTTTCGTAGCTCAATAAAATCATTTTAAAAGTTTCAGTCTAATGTTTCCTGCAATGTTTCCTCTGAAGCTCCATGAATTCGTAGGAATGTTGCCAGTTCTGTCATTTTGCACCAACGCTGACATCTCCACTTCCACTTTTGACCCTAAACTCGGTGTACTGCATGTGACCTGAGATCTGCAGCCAGTCTGACTCTAATGTCAGGATTCTGACTTTTTTTCTCAGAATTCTGACTTTTTTTCTCAGAATTCTCTGAAATTTATTTCACGTGGCCCTAATCCTCTTCCGTAATGATTACCATCTAATTGACATTTGTATATTTATTACATGAATATAAAGTAATAAAACGGACAGCTTCGCTATTAATTTTATTGACGATTTCAAAATACAGTACAGCTGTCTCAAACACTTTAAAAAAAAAAACTTTTATATTCGGGTCAGCACGGTACTTTTAATGAAACTGTATCATTATTAAAACCTTATTCTCATTAAAATATTGGTCATATCCGAGTCTTGTGAACTTATATCAGTCGCCTCAGGTCTAATTAAAATGAAATGATTCAAACCAATTTAAGACGGTGCCAGAAAGTCCCACCCCTTTTCTATTCTGTCTAGCCTTGCAGGCAGAATGTCAAGGTAGCAGGTTGTACGTCTAAGGTGTTGAACAATTTCTGTCAAGGTTGCATGGTCAAGTTGAAAATGTGCCAAGTTAACTAAAGTAGTCTTAGGCAGAGGGAGAGGTAACATCAAAATTTTGCCTGAGATGGAATTACAGACTCTTATTCTCATAATTTTATCTGTGAAAAAAAGATACAGTCATTCCATGATTTGATGAATACTGTAACAGTTCAGGAGGTCTATTAACAACAATGAATAAGGTGCATGCAACAACAGCGCAATACAATATCAATACATAAAATACGGATTAAAACAATGGATAAAATTGAACCACACAACACATGGGTCTGACAGTGAAGCAGAGTTCTCTTTACCGTGTTTATCTTTTTTGGGGCAGGGTTAAGAACAAAGTTAAGAAAGGCACTCGAATGGGGAAAGAACATTGTTGTCCTGAGGTTGAGAAACTAAACAAAAGCATAGTTGCATAGTACCTACAGCTACACTCACTCAAGTTTCTGTCACTGAGGAAAATTATACTTGATTCCAGCAATTTATAATGAATGTAGGGTATGAGGTACAGGTGAAAAACATTAACATTAATATTTGGTTACCCTACTTTTCTGACCATAATAAATGCCAGTCCCACCCCTTTCTCAGTAGTAGTCTGAAGAGTAGTCTTGTTACATTGAAATTGAATTCACTAGTTATTGGTTCATAGACTTTTCCTCCTCCTGGCCTCTGGTCCTTACAGTGGCTGCAGAGTTTTATAAAAGGAATATGCCTCAGAACTCTCTTATTGTCAAGCCTGCATTAGTCAAATACCTTATGTGTATGTACCCTGGTTTAATCCTTCCCATTTGAGCCATTGTTTACCTTGTGTGTATCTATGTCCTGTATCCTTGTCTCCAGATATCTTTTAACCCTGTTATCTTTTAGCCCGTGCGTCAATGTGTTTGAGTGTGTTTTCTGTTTCGTGGTCCCTGCTGAAAACCTTGTTCAGACTCGGTGAAATCACCTTCACGTTTTGTCATAATTAGTTCAAGTCTTTGTTATTTCTCCTGTTCCCTACCTAACTTTCTTTAGACTGTCTATGGTCTTTTTAATTTTGAGTGTTTGTGTTTGGCTTGTAATGAAGTTCCCTCCATCTATAAGCCGCATTGTAGACCATGCCCTGTTATAACACCGTATGAATCTGTAAGTGTGTCTGTTTGAAATTACATTAGTGTGTTTGTTACGGTTTTTACTGTTATGTCATGGAAAATTTGTCCTAGTGCAAAAGAAAGTAATGAATAGAATATAAGAATTTAGAATATAGGATATACATAATCTAAATGACATTTTCTGACATGGACATTAAGACATGCACGAAAAAATACAGGTAACCACCTAATTGATAGGGGAAGATTGATATATTTGATACTATAAATTTGCATTTATCCTAATGAATCAACTTTGCAGCTGTGTTCATAATTGTGTTTTCATCTTTAAGCACTGCAATTACAAGTGTCATACCATTGAATTACTACTATTATCCTTTTTCAGTATTTTTGCATAAGTAATGTTACGTCCTGGCTATCTGTCTCTCATATTACTCCCTAGTGCCTGTTATGCATTAGTCTTACCTCTTGTTCCTCCCCTTGTATCAAGCACTCCAGCTCTTCTTGTTCTGCCCTCTTGTCAGCCTCTGCATAATGGTGCTTAACAGTTTTGTGTTCCCCAGTCCTGATATTAATATTGTTGTTCCCATGTGCTCTGGTTACTGTTTGCCCTTCCTTTTGGTTGATTCCCTGTGATCCAGTTTGTTTGTTCAGTTGTCAGTAAATAAACACCATTCTGTTTCATTCAAATCTTGTGCCCACGTCCTTCATCCCGCTCTACATAACAAGTGATAAGTAGGGCTGTCAGTCGATTCATTTTCTTAATCAAGCAATTAATAGCATATTCAATCATGTTATAATTTGTTGAATATACATTGTGATTATGTTCACCTACAGGAAAAAAATGTATTGCTGGTCAGATACATTAATACAGTATCAAACAATAAGGCTGCAGTTTGCTATTGTTAAAATAATTGTTTGAATACAAAAAACATTCAAGAGGATAACAGAATCTTCCCTGGTAGACAATATATAACAGGTTTGACTGTGTATGACTTAAATGAATGCCAAAAGTTAAAAATACAAAAATTTTAAGTAAGTAAGTACTATAACTATCTGTTTAAGGGAAAGAACAGAAAAATATTGAGCAAGTTGTAGTACAAAGTAACAAGTGAAATAACAAGGGCAAACCGCAGGGGGAAAATAAACTAAAGATAGAGGTTACATTACATTGATAGCAATAGTGTTGCTTCTGCATTCCTTTGCTACTTATATATTTAGAAGCTGAACAATAATTATTACAGTTAATTTTGAAATGTAGTCAGGTAGCATTATATTCTACAAGTTTGCATTTGTGGATAAAACACGGTCAGAATAATTGTTAATAAGACTTCATAAGCTATACATGGGTTTTAGACCAAAATTTCTGTGTAATTTATATTTTAGTAAATGAATTATAGAAGCAGTAGAAGAGAGAGGTTTCTATGTATGTATTTTTTTTATCTACTTCTAAATACCACTGACGATGAAATTTGAAAATTCCAATGTGAATTTTATATGCTTGCTATTCCCAATGGTGGTTCAGCTCATGATTCAAAGATACGTTTGTAATGTTTCATGTAATGGGCGATAAAAAGCAAAGGATTTCATTTTGTCATTAAAGGATTTTCTATTCAAAAATATACTTGACTACGGTGACTTCAAATATCTTAAAATTTCATTTACATAATTTATATTTTTCTATGTCTAAATATCTATATTCTATTTGTTTCTTACTTTCTCACTTTAACCAACATTTTCCATGACAACAGGAAGAACTGTAAGAGATACACTAATGGATAGATAGCATAGATGGAGCCTTAGGTCATGGACAGTATTTCTTTGTGGGCATGATGTAGCCCTGCTATATCGTACGCACAATTCAGTTTAATGTTCCCACAACAAAAACCCAACAAAAGCTTGCGAAATCCCTAAAATGTGCACATTTTTTTTTTTTGTGCTCTCAATTTGACATTTCGAGCTCTCAAATTGTTTTGTGTTGGACAAATATTTTGTGACTGTCAGGATTAAAACCAGGCAGTGTTTCTAAAAGTAGTATAAGTGGTTCAAGAGAAATAACAATTTTATTTCAAGTATGTCCTATTGTTCAATATTTTTAAAATGGGGGGGGGGATTCATAGGCAGTTAGATATGTCAGTCAAGCAGAAGTTATTCAATAATTCAAAATTCCAAAACCAGTTCATTAACTAATTGTGTGTGTGTGCATGTATGTTTTACAGAGAAAGCATCCTTTGAAATTGTGGCGGTACAGTGAATGCATCTTGTAAAGAAAAAACTTGGAAGAGTCCTTTCCTGTCAGCGGCAAAACAGATGAAGATTGTACACCACTCAGTATCATCTGTTCAGGTAGCTCAGGCCAGAATTGACAGACTTATAGTTGGGATTTTACCATGTACTAATTGTATGAATTTCACTGCCACATAGGTATTTTTCCATTGCATTAAAATGGTTTCAGCCTAAGACAGAGGGGTGGTGAGTGAATAGTACAGGCATCTGTCGGCATAGATTTTAGGATTTCAGGCAAGAACAAAACCCTACAGGGGGAGGTCAATAGTTCATTGTAAATATTTTTTTGTCCTTCCAAGGCACTGTATCAAAGCTTCATTTGCGGGTAGCAAGGAAGGGTGAGCTGGTTCAAATCTCTATTTAGCTCAGATTAGCAAAGTATTTAATTTCATTTAACATAGGTCATTATTAAAGATGGTAATATAAAAATGCTGGGCATACAGAGAATAATAATACTCTAACTATTGTATCCGTGTTATTCATTAGGAATGATTTACAAAATTCAGCCAAAATAAACATTTTGGAAAATATTATTGATGATGAGAAGAGTGTTTTTTCATTAAGTGCATATGATTTGCTTCTATCCTAGATCCCTGACTACTGATGAAGCACCACTAATGCTGTGGCACAAAACAGGCAATGTGGCATTTTCCACTGTTTGGTGACCCTTCTCAGACTTACAAAAATAAGCAGAAGTTATTAACTAAAAGAACACAGTATTGTTGCCAGCAGTAAAACATCACCAATACATCTGTACATAAATACCATATAACTGAAAGAAAGGACTGGATAAGTGATAAATAATATCTTTTATATGAATAAATTTCATTTAAGGTCAGAAAATATATTACCATCAGTTACAGCATTTTAACATACCTTGGAATGAACTAAGGTAGCCAGGTAGATACAGAAAATTATATGCATTTAGGTAACATGACCTACATGTGCTCATTGGGCAGCTGACCTTATCAGGAATAAAGACTGTTCACTAGTTGGTGCCCCACCTGTTACATTGGTGCTGTAAATACAACTAATGTCACTTACAATGGGATAATACACTCACCTAAAGGATTATTAGGAACACCTGTTCAATTTCTCATTAATGCAATTATCTAATCAACCAATCACATGGCAGTTGCTTCAATGCATTTAGGGGTGTGGTCCTGGTCAAGACAATCTCCTGAACTCCAAACTGAATGTCAGAATGGGAAAGAAAGGTGATTTAAGCAATTTTGAGCGTGGCATGGTTGTTGGTGCCAGACGGGCCGGTCTGAGTATTTCACAATCTGCTCAGTTACTGGGATTTTCACGCACAACCATTTCTAGGGTTTACAAAGAATGGTGTGCAAAGGGAAAAACATCCAGTATGTGGCAGTCCTGTGGGCGAAAATGCCTTGTTGATGCTAGAGGTCAGAGGAGAATGGGCCGACTGATTCAAGCTGATAGAAGAGCAACTTTGAATGAAATAACCACTCGTTACAACCGAGGTATGCAGCAAAGCATTTGTGAAGCCACAACACGCACAACCTTGAGGCGGATGGGCTACAACAGCAGAAGACCCCACCGGGTACCACTCATCTCCACTACAAATAGGAAAAAGAGGCTACAATTTGCACAAGCTCACCAAAATTGGACAGTTGAAGACTGGAAAAATGTTGCCTGGTCTGATGAGTCTCGATTTCTGTTGAGACATTCAAATGGTAGAGTCAGAATTTGGCGTAAACAGAATGAGAACATGGATCCATCATGCCTTGTTACCACTGTGCAGGCTGGTGGTGGTGGTGTAATGGTGTGGGGGATGTTTTCTTGGCACACTTTAGGCCCCTTAGTGCCAATTGGGCATCGTTTAAATGCCACGGCCTACCTGAGCATTGTTTCTGACCATGTCCATCCCTTTATGACCACCATGTACCCATCCTCTGATGGCTACTTCCAGCAGGATAATGCACCATGTCACAAAGCTCGAATCATTTCAAATTGGTTTCTAGTATGGTGTTCCTAATAATCTTTTAGGTGAGTGTATATATATATATTATACACAGTGCTGCTTGAAAGTATGTGAACCCTCCAAACATGGTCACTGTTTTTGTAAAAAACATTAAAATAACCTTATTACACATACACCCAAATCCCAATTTGCAAAGCACACCTTCCAAATAATGGACATATGCACAAAAAGAGATATATTTTCATTTTTTAATTCAACAAAGGTGGTTTATTTCACAAAAACTGAGAATTTTACATGTGCAAAAGTATGTATTAGTAGCTTGTGGCTCCTCCTTTTGCAGCCATTACTTCAACCAAACGTCTCCTGTAACCACTAACCAGTCTCTCACATCTGCTTATGGGGATTTTTGCCCACTCCTCGCTCCCTTGCAGAACTCAGCCAGTTGAGAGAGGTTGGAGGGACATCTGGCATGTACCAACTTCTTCAGGTCTCGCCACAACATTTCAATTGGGTTAAGGTCCGGACTTTGACTGGGCCAATCCAGAGTGCGAATCCTCTTTCTCTGAAGCCATTCCTTTGTAGTTTTGCTGGAATGCTTTGGGTCATTGTCTTGTTGCATAATCCATTTTCGTCCCAGCTTTAACTCTCTGACTGATGGCAGGAGATTTTGGTCAAGAATTTGTTGAAATGCCAAAGAATTCATGGTTCCTTGGATAATATGGAGTCGTCCAGGTCCAGAAGCAGAAAAGCAGCCCCAGACCTTCACATTTCCACCACCATACTTCACTGTTGGGAAGAGGTTCTTTTCTTCATATGCCGTGTTGGCTTTTCTCCAAACATGTCGGTTTTGATTGTGAGCAAATAATTCTATTTTGGACTCGTCTGTCCAGAGAATGGACTTCCAGAAGGCCTCTGGTTTGTCCAAGTGCTCTCTGGCAAAGTTGAAACGAGCAGCTTTGTTCTTTTTTGAGAGCAGAGGCTTCCTTCTAGCAATCCTCCCACGAATATCATGGCTATTAAATTTTCGTCCAATTGTAGACGCATGCACATTTGTCCCAGATGCTGCCAGAGAGGTGTGCAACTCTCTCAAGGTGATGTGTGGGTTGACCTTTACCTGATTTATTATTTTTCTGGTGCTTCTGGGTGATATTTTTGATGGGCGTCCACTTTTAGGCAAAGTTGCTGTCATGTTGAAGGCCCTCCATTTGTAAATGATCTGTCTTACAGTGGATGGATGGAGCTGGAATCTTTTGGAGATGGTCTTATAGCCCTCCCCAGACTGATGGGCTGTCACTACCCTCTTCTTCATGTCCTCGGGTATCTCCTTTCCTCTTGGCATTGTTGATTTGTACAGGTATGGGACCACAGTGGTTTGGTTGGTTTCCTCTCTCTTTTAATTAGTGCAGGCCAAACCCTTTTCCAAGGATGTCTCATTTCATTGGTCTACTTAAATGATTAATTAAGCACCCAAATGTGTTTCACCTGAGTCTGTTACCTGCTTGACTTAACCAGTGCAGCTGTTAACTTCACTTACTTGTGCACATACACTAATTCTATGTTTCATGTAGTTTTTGGGCTACTTAAACAAGTCCCACTAAACAAGTACATGCAATTGATAAACATATATCTGACATTTCATACATAAAAACTGGTGATGATAAAATAAGAAAATCACGGTAAAACAACAGACACATCTAAACTGCTCATGGGGTTCACATACTTTCAAGCAGCACTGTATACACACACAGTTGTGTTCAAAATAATACCAGTCCGACATGACTAACCTGATCAATCACCGTTTTTGGTAGAAATGATATTTCTACATCGCAAATAATTAACTTGTAGGTATAGTAGAGTAATGGAAAACTAACAGACCCAACAGTCATGACATGCATGCTGCTGATTATGTGTAACAGAATCATTACTTGAAAGGGGCGTGTTAAAAAAAAATAGAAGTGTGAAGTTCAATTAGTGAGGTCATTAATTCTGTGAAAAAGTAGGCCTTATTTAAGGAAGGAAGGCAGCAAATGCTGTACATTCTGGTTATAGTGCATTTCTCTCTGAAATTCTGAGTAAAATGGGTCATTCCAGACATTGTTCAGAAGAACAGCGTACCTTGATTAAGAAGTTGATTGGAGAGGGGAAAACATATAAAGAAGTGCAGAAAATGATAGGCTGCTCAGCTAAAATGATTGCAAATGTTTTAAAATGGCAACCAAAACCTAAAAGACGTGGAAGAAAATGAAAAACTACCATTCGAATGGATTGAAGAATAGCCAAGATGGCAAAGACTCAGCCAATGATCAGCTCCAGGAAGATCAAAGAAGGTCTAAAGTTACCTGTGAGTACTGTTACAATCAGATGACGCCTATATGAAGCCAAGCTAACTGCAAAAGGCCCCCACAAAGTCCCATTGCTGAAAAAAAGACACGTGCTGAAGAGGTTACAATTTGCCAAAGAACACATTGACTGGCCTAAAGAGAAACACCGCAACATTTTGTGGACTGATGGAAGCAAGATTGTTCTTTTTGGGTCTAGAGGCTGCAGACAGTTTGTCAAATGACCCCCAAACACTGAATTCAAGCCACAGTACACTATGAAGACAGTGAAGCATGGTGGTGCAAGCATCATGATATGGGGATGTCTCTCATACTACGGTGGAAGGCCTATTTATCACATACCAGGGATCATGGATCAGTTTGAATACCTCAAAATACTTGAAGAGGTCATGTAGTCTTATGCTGAAGAGGAAATGCCCTTGAAATGGGTGTTTCAACAAGATAACGACCCCAAACACACCAGAAAATGAGAAACTTCTTGGTTCCAGACCAACAAGATTGACGTTATGGAGTGGCCAGCCCAATCCCTGAACCTTAATCCAATAGAAAACTTGTGGGATGACATCAAAAATGCTGTTTCTGAGGAAAAACCAAGAAATGTAGTCCAATAATCCTGGCCTGGAATACCTGTTCACAGGTGCCAGAAGTTGGTTGACTCTATACAACACAGATGTGCAGCATTTCTCAGAAACAGTGGTTATACAATGAAATATTAGTTCAATGATTCAACGGAAAGCAAAATCTTAAAACATTTTTCAGTTCATACAGTGAATCTTTGAGTTTGTAAAGAAGAATGTGGACACTGCTATTTTTTTGAACAACCGAATATTCCCTTTCCTTCACTTTCTGTAAAGGAATAACACAAATGTGATTAATTTCTCTTCTTGTTTTGATTTGGAATAGAATGTGTAGTGTTCCCGAAGCATTTGCTTGTATGGAAATAAAAACTATTATAAAGATTTTCAGCTTTATTCACTTTTTTAGACACACTACTATTATTCTGAACACAACTGTGTGTGTGTGTATATATATATATATATATATATATATATATATATATATATATATATATATATATATATATATACACAAGGTTGTTAAACATACTTTTTTGATGACAGTGTGGCAGCATGAGATCCAATTCCCTTTTATAATGTGTACTGGATCTCATATTGCTGCAAAAAAGAGTCTGAAACGATGCAGGCAAGAACACCGCCTACAATGACATCATCAGGACCCAGTTGGCTAAGATGTACCAGTAGATTATTTAAGGAAGAGCTGTACCTAGAACATCCAGAAGAAATCCCAGGGACACACATGACAGAATTTCTTGTGAAAGGATTTATATACCCTTGTTCTTTACAATCAAAAGAGGACTAAACACCTTAAATCTAAAGGAATCGTGCTTTACCTGTCAGGTGTAAGCTAAACTTTATTTTGATTTTAATTTTCTTTTGTCAACTACAGAGATATTGTTTATTTGATAGTGAATTCTGAATTTTTCATAATGCTAAAATCTCATTTTGTTGGTGTTTGTGTATTCAAACTTTACCTTTTATATAATGCGGAAATGCACTGTTTATTTCCATTATCCATGCATTTTTAATATCTAAGGTACAGGTTGCATAGTTGGGACTTATTGACATTTTTTCTTCAATTTTCAATCAGCCAGTCTACAATTATATTAATCGATGTAAATATAACAATGCTGCAATTTTCTTGACTGAACAAAAATAATTTAAGTTTTTATTACTTTTTCTTGTTATTCTGTTATATTTCAAAATTTAAAATAAACTGTATATGTGATAGATAGATAGATAGATGGATAGATAGATAGATAGGTAGATAGATAGATAGATACATAGATAGATACATAATGTACATTTTATCTAGTAATGGTTTTTGTAACTGTATGGGTTTAGAACTTGGTATTACATTTTTCAAGATATCAAGTGACTCACTGTCTTTCTTTGTATTTCTTTTATCTGCAGGTTTGCTTACCATGTCAGTTATGCTTGCTGTCATACATCTTCTAGGTATGCAATAATATAGCGTCTTATAAATTAACACAGGAGACAAACAGACCAGAAGCTATTATTAACTTTATTAATATTATTATTAACTAATGAAAGACATTTAATTTGGATTTATTTTTTTATATTTATTCATCAGTTAAGGTTCAATGTCATTTTTATTTTCAAATAGGTCTTTTGTCTCTGACACGCAAAACATTTGGATCAGAGCCCAGTGGTTAGTATTCCGAATTTTTTATTTTTTTTTATGATTACTAACACGTGGTGTTTTTATCTCCCATTAATATGCATCAAATAATTAGTGACATCTATTATTTAAAAATTAAAAGTAAAATGCATCATAAATAAGAAAAAAAAGTGGAAAATGGTATGGACAAAATTTCAACAGAGATAAACATTAGGTATGGGGGTGCCTTTTATTATGATAAAAATATTTATAAAATTTTAACTGCAAAATATATACTTTGTATTCTTTAATGTATACAATAACTTAGTGGAGGAAGTATTTTTATTTTGAGATGTCTGAATTTAAATCTAGCAAAAATATTGCCTACTGGTATAGCCATAAGAATTAAATGATGTTGTTGGTTTTAATTTAAGTAATTTTCTTCAATAGTATGTCATAAAATATTTTGCAGTACCAACGCCCATTACCTGTATGACCCGTGGCACTGACTTGGCAGAAGACCGCCCTCTAGTGGCTTGCCCCTCCAATTGTGCAGTCTGGCAGCTCTCCGTGTTCGGTTCAGGGGTTTACGCTTCGGTCTCCAGTGTCTGTGGAGCAGCTATACACAGGTAAGAGCAGTAATTTTCAAAAGAGCAAAAAATATACTATACACAAATCTGGAAATCATCAGAAAATTTGTATAAAAAGTACAACAAATATTCTACAAATACTAAAATAAAATACTACGAATTTTAAAGAGCAGCCATCCATCCATCCATAGAGTTTCTAGGAGAGTGGAGTGTATGCCAGGCAATACAGAACACAAAGTCTGTCTTTGGACTGCAGGAGGAAACCTGCTCATAAGGAGAACAGGAAAACTGTACAGACAAAGAGCAGAGGCAGGACTCTGAGTGCTGGAAGCACAAGTTGATAAAGCAGTCCTTTGCAAGCCAGCATGCAACCAGATTCAAAACCCAATGAAACATTAATCAAGAATATGGAAATATTTTATTAAAATACTGTAACAGTCTTCTGGAGAAGAAAAAGAGGCAGCTAAAAATTCTTCCGAAAGAGGAAAATTAAAAAACAACAAAGAAATAACAAAAATGTTCTTAAGTTACTGACTATATTACACACAACAAAGTTTGCCATATTTATTTGTATTTTAAAGATAAATGGAGCCTGAAAGGTAAGAATTTGTTTGCATTCCAATATAAAAGAGTATTATCATCTTTCTGAAATCAGAGCTTTTGGATCTTTTAAATCCCTGTGTTCCAAACAGGACTTTGACATCAGTGGACGAATATTGTGCATTCACGGTTGAAAACCCAACATTGTGGAACAATTATCCCCTGCACATTCACCAGGCGCTTACATTGTCCACGTTTAAAAACTTGCTTGGTTAAAAACCCATTTATATTCTTTGGCTTTTAATTCAATATAGGAGCTGTCTAGTGTCATGATGTTGTGTGTGTGTTTGTCCTCTTTGCTTTTATGATTTGTACAGCACTTTGTGTCAACCTTGGTTGTCTGAAAGGTGCTATAGAAATGATCTGAACTTGAAATGCTTAAAAATCTGGGGGGGAAAAGTAGTTTGCCTTCAAAGCAGAGCTCTCCAGTGCTCTCTTGCAGTGACACAGCTGGCACTTCATTCCCATCACTCTCGTTACAGCCAGTTGCATCAAGTTAGCAGGGGGTTTGGATTTTGGTGCTGCTGGAGATCACCAATAAGCCAGGACTCTGTTGCATGCCATCCTGACATTAAACTGCTGATCAGACGTGACATTTTCCATTCTGTTATACTGCAGAACCACAAAAAGATATTTACTTGGCTAAATGATCATTTTGATCAATTTTGAATGCTATAGGGATTTTAGAAAATACATTAACAATGTTGCACCTTGTTGCATAATGCTGATATTACCAGTACATTTGATGCATGGTTTATCTGTACATACATACATACATATATACATACATAATGCTTTCTTATAATAATGGCTAAAAACTTCTTAAATGATAAAAAATTGAGCCATGCTGCATATAAACCTTTAATGATATTTGATCATCTTACTATTAATAATTTAATTAATTAGCTGTTTCCTGGATTTAATTTGTATTGTTGTTTTGTATTTTTCTCTGTGGAATTCAGTGGTGTGATTACCACCACAGGAGGTTCTTTGAAAATCCAAAAACTACCAGGAAGAGAACACTATCTGGGTTCATTCTCGAATGGAGTCAAGTCTCAGCCGCTGGCCAGATGGACTGCATCATTCTCTGTGCACAGTAGGTGGAGCTATATATCATTATACTTTTTTTGTTTGAAATAAATAGCACAGTCCCATATTTACTGGATTATAAAATGTTTTTTTTAAATATAAATAAAGAAAGAAAGGATGAATATGCACAATGGAAATTAAACAATAAATTTGTTCCACATCCAAAACTCTCCCTTTGCATAACCTCGTATGATTTATGCTTCTGTTAATTTCCCCAAAAACCATTAGATGTCTTTTGAAGTCGTACACAGTGTGTGTGTGTGTGTATATATATATATATATATATATATATATATATATATATATATATATATATATAACATTATTTACATTTTGATTCCTGATTGCCGTGTCACTCTGTGTGTGTCTGTTTTGCCTTTCAGATTCAGAACCCCTGGAGGTCTCTGGCCAGACGAGCACCGCTGCCTTGCTCAAATCTGAGCCAGGTATACTGAGCTCTTTGTGCTTATCAATCAATATCTTTTCAGAGCTGTGGAAGTTCAGTACTAACTGGTTCAAAAATGGAGTGGATTTTAACATAACCTCTGAACTGGATTGTCCATTTCCATCATCAGATTTCCCACTCCCATACAAATACAAATAAAAGAGGCATTACAATTCTAACTTTGCAAGTGAGAGTTTGGTTGGGCAGGTGGGCTCCCCAAAAAATCACCAGAAATGAAAAGTTAGGGAGCTCCCTTTATATACCAAGTTATATAAATATAAACAATCTGTTGATCATTGCCACTTATTTACAATATTATGATCAATGTTGACATTTTTATTACTGCCATCATAATTATCTTGATTAGTTTAAAACACAGTTAAACTTAAAGACTATAGTCTATGATTTACATAACCTTTATTATAAATGCAGGCAGTATTATGACAGTATTATGTTCTCGAAATACATACATATTTATTCTGTATATGCAGAGAAAACAATAGAACCCACTATTATATTTTCTAATAGCAAAGAAACCTTTGAAGAAGACTGTGAAAAAGCCACCCTCAAATGGAAACAGAGGTATTCTTTCATATATTAAAAAATATTACTTAAAAAATGAATTCAGGTTCTCTTTTAATATATTGTAGGTTCAATTGAGTCCAGTTATTTTATGTTATTTCATGCAACTTTTCTGTCTTAGCAATGTGAAAAACATTAATAATGTGATTTTAAGAAAAGTACTATGCCATGTTTTTAAATAGCAGTCACCCTTGAGAGTGCATAGATTCATAAAGAGGAGAGAGAGTAGCAACATTAATAAACTGCTTTTCTTCATTAGACTGCCAGGTGGACATTGCCATGCTGCTGGACGGCAGCCATAATATCGGACAGCGTCGCTTCATCTTACAGAAGAATTTTGTCAGCAAGTTGGCGCTGATGTTGCGGGTTGGGCCAGACGGACCACACGTCGGGATGGTGCAGGCCAGGTTCTAGCTGCTCCAAGTTAACAAAGAGAACTGGCACACAGTGTCTTCCCAGTAATATTGATGAGGTCTAGATTTATCGCCATTATTACAGATTAGATTCTTTCATCAGCTTGGAAACCGAATACATTAAATTATTAAAGGATGGTATATAAATGAAATGGGCCAGAACACAAGTACTGATTATATAAATGTGATTATATATATGTGCCTGAATGAGTGGATATATAGAAAGTTAACTATGAATTAGGTACCATTTGTGTTTTATTTCCTCTTGATTTCCTGTGCATGATTGAACAGGTGTAAATACATGCAGATAAGGATGGAAAATTTTAGTCAGAATATTGACTTCTTACAGATAAAACACTTATGGAATGCAAATTATGACAGAATTGAAATGGTGTGTAGGTCGATACGCCCAAAGATGTGTTTTTTCTTATTGGGAAACTGAGTGAGAGGTTAATACATACAAACTGACCAGGTCTTCCTCAGGGAAACTTTTCCTTCTGTTAATTTTATGACTTCGGTCTGCGTTCTGATCCAGGTTTACTCCTTTGCTCTGGATCTCTAGTAATTATAGAAAGGAATGGTAAATCTTTAATCATGGCCTCAGATGGGCATAACTTATTTCCCAAAGTGTACCTTAGGCCTTTCTCTCACAAACAAACAAACAAACAAACACACACACACACACACACACACGTAGGGTAAACATATCCTTATGGGGGCCGCTCATTCATTTCAATGGGGAAATATGCTAACGCTAACTATGACAACCTAAACCCCCACCCTGCCCTAACCATAACCATAAGTAACCTAACAAAATACAAGAGTTTTTGCATTTTTAGTTTTTTCATAGCAGTCACCGATTTTTATAAAATAGAGACCAGGAAACCGGTCCCCATAAAGGAAAAAAAACGGATATTTATCATGTTATGGGGACATTATGTCCCCATAAGGATAGGTAAACCCGCTCACACACACACACACACAGGTTTGTAATTATATCTTTGTGGAGATTCTACCTTCATTTTTAGGGGGAAAAGTCTAATCCCAACAGCCTTAACCATAAGTAACCAAACAAAATACAAGACTTTTGGCATTTTTAGGTTTTTGATTGTATTCACAAATCTTTGTGAGAACCTGAAAAATAGTCCCCACAACGTAATATAAGCATAATACACACACAAACACGCACACCCACATAGGAACCTGTACTCATATCTTTGTGAGGACCGTCCATTTATTTCTATGGACAAAACCCTATTCCCAACAATGACAACTTTAATAACTACCCAGCCCTAACCTTAACCATAAGTAACCAAACAAAATACAAAAGTTTAGGCAATTTTAGTTTTGTATTGCAGTCATAGAATTTTATTAAATTTACATTTATATTGTGGAGACTGGAAAAAAATGTCTGCACAAGCTAAAAAGTAACAGGTTTTACAGTCTGTTGTGGATATTTGGTCTCTACAGTTTGGCAAATACAAGCCCACACCAGAATGTATCTAACAAATTGTGATTACTTGGTGAACATTATGTATTTGACTAATGCCATGTATTTTTCTTATATTTATTAATTCCAGTGGAATACCAGTGACTGAATTCTACTTGAACAACTTCACTCAACCAAAGGATTTGATTTTTGCAATCAAAGAGATGCCATTCAGAGGTGGAAATACCAACACAGGTCAGTCTTTCTGCAGCTGACAGTTACCACTTGGTACAAAAATACAATAGTTGGCAGTGTGCCAATGATTTTGTCTTACCTTTGTCTGGGTAAATGATGCTTTCTGTAGGTAAGGCCATGAAACACACAGTAGATAGCTTTTTCACCTCGGAGCGTGGAGTCAGACTTGGATTCCCTCGCGTGGCCCTGATCTTCGTGGATGGGTGGCCTTCTGATGACCTAGAGGCGGCTGCTACACGGGCCAGAGAAACAGGAGTCAATGTCTTTGTGGTGACAGTGGCCAAGCCTACTGCTGAAGAGATGGGCATGGTACAGGACAAAGGCTTCGCCGAAAAGGTAAGCATGTGTACAGGGAGACATCAATGGGAAGTATAATGTTGTCATAACTTTCGGAAACACTGAACTCCAGGCTCTTCTTTTCATTGTACATGTACATATGTTATCTGAGTTGAAGACACAGCAGTGATGGAGCTACAGTAAGACACAGGCATTCAAAACACTGTCAGTAAGAACAGCCAAATCACTGTACTTCCAATGCCATCCATCAGGTGCTATACTTTTATAAAAAATATTAACATCCATTTGGGGTTATGGATTTAAAGGGGATTAAAGACAGCCTCCTTTTGCAGTGCTATGTATGCAAGTATATTTAGTGTTGTATATTTTATATTTAGTATCATTTAGTTGATGGTTGATTTTGATGATCTTAAGTAATGTCAGTGCATACATACTTAGCTGCTGTCAGTCCTGAAACACTATTTCTTTGGTCTGAAATTTGTGCAACTGAGGTATTTTCATAGTAATCAAATGCTTTAGTTCATAATGAATATATGCTTGTGTACTTGTACTGCATAAAAATTTATGCTTGTATGTCTTGGGCTCTAGGCAGTATGCAAAGACAATGGCTTCTTTACCTTCACCATGCCGAGCTGGTTCAGCACCAACAAGTTTGTCAAGCCACTGGCGCAGAAACTTTGTATGACTGACCAGATGTTGTGCAGCAAAACTTGTTTCAATTCAGTCAACATTGGTTTTCTCATCGATGGCTCAAGCAGTGTAGGTGATGGAAATTTCCGGCTGGTGCTGGACTTCCTGTCTGACATAGCTGATTCTTTTGAGATCTCTGATATCGGTTCCAGAGTGGCCGCTGTGCAGTTTACCTATGACCAAAAGATGGAGTTTGATTTCAACAAACACCTATCAAAGAATGATGCCCTGGCAGGCATAAGAGGCATCCGGTACATGAGTGGAGGGACAGCCACAGGGGATGCTATAAATTATGCTATTTCCAGTCTCTTCTCCCCTCGAAAGAGTGGCAAACACTTCCTGGTCATTATCACAGATGGGCAGTCCTATGATGATGTTAGAGCCCCAGCAGTTGCTGCCCAGAAGGCAGGTGAGTACTCTGGCAATGAATTGACCTCATTGCAAGTGATGGAATCTCTTGTTAAGACCTTGTTTTCACTCTCTGTGGGGTTTTATGTCTCAGGCACTAAGCAATATGCACAAGGTATTCTTTTTAAGTGTGAGACAGCACACATAAATATCTATCATTTTATGTCATAAGCTGCACTGTTCCTCATCATTAAGGTATTCCTTTCATATTCCACTTACTCTACCACCATCAGGTGTACTCCTTGGAACATCAATGGAACACCCCCATTACAAGAATAATTGTCCCAGCAAATTGTCCCTTTATAAATTATTACACAGCACTTCTTTCTATTTGCAGGCATCACAGTGTATGCAGTAGGCGTAGCCTGGGCTCCCCTTGAGGACCTCCAAGCCATGGCATCAGAGCCCAAAGACCGCCATGCCATCTTTACAAAGGAGTTTTCAGGCCTGAAACAGTTTTCTCAAACCATTGTCAAAGGAATCTGCAGAGACTTCACTGAGGGAAAGTGAATTTTAAACTGCTTTAAACACCCTGCCTCTGAAAATTAGCCCGTAAAACATTAGAAGCTTTTAAAATACTTTTTTTTCACAAACAAGTTATCAATACTTTAACTTACCACTTTTATTTACTTTATAAAAGTTTAGGTTTCATTTTAAGTTTTTAAGAAAAAGATAAACTAAATGGATACACCCAACAGCCTCATGATACTAAAGAAAAGATACAAAATCAGACTGTTTAATGCTTTTCGTGTTAGAGTTTCACGGACAGAGCAAATCTACAGTTTCTGTTAATAAGATACATCCTGTAGACAAAACTTAATAACTGAGAATATTTTCTCAAATTAGACACAACCTGTAGCCATTATACTCTTTGCAATTATTCAACTCCAAATTTTGGCATTTTTGTTATTTTACTTATCAGTGTTGCTTATTCTTCTTGCTCTTAAGGCCAGTTTGAAAGGTTGTGTAGACCACCGTATTTTCAATCACTATATGTTCAGGGTGCTACTTGATTACATACAATGTAAAGGTCAAAAATTCTATGCATTTTCTAAGACATTCAAAGCATTTGCTAAAGAAAGCTGATTCTGATAGTTAAAATGTCTTGTGCATGACCTACCCTGAAAGACAACCATAACTCATGTCCAAAGCAATATTTCTCATGTCTCATCTTATTCTTGGCTGCTGTTGTTGATTGGGTATACAGTATATTATATAAACTGGAAGCTGTTATAGACTATGGCTAGGTTAAAAGGTCCTTCTGGAGCAAATTCCAATGATTAATCCCTTTTTCCTCTCAATTACATTGAAGCCTATGCACATCATGTTTAGATAGAGATAACTGTCTATGCTAGCCTTCTGTATACTAAAGATAGTATGTATTCCAAAGGATGTTATTGTGTGCATGTAGACAATTATTTTGCATGCATACTATTTGTTCACTAATCAAAATATAAAGGGGAAATTTGGAACAAGTCTGTATTTCTTTACTTTGTAACTTATTACACTTCTTCCAATAAAGGATATATTGTATTTTTACAACTTGACTAGTTATTGTCCTCGCTTTAAAATCAAACTTCTAAAATAATTTGTGTTTATATAAATCTTTCCCCATATTATTACACCATGAAAATGATACAAGTATAATATGTTTTGAAACAATATGTGTCTGTGTACTAAAAAGGGAGAAACTATAAAAATGACTGATATTAATGCCATTTCTATTTCTTTATAGCATGGATTCAAAAATACATTTTCGAAAAGTATCCCTTTCTTTGGAATGGTTTTATAAAACATCTAAGGAAACTTAGAATTCAAAATGAGGTTAAAATTATCAAGCTTTTCTCATTATGATTCCAAGGACTTATGCTTCTGTACTCCAATTGTGTTACAAAATATGGTGTCTCTTTCCATTCAGGCACCAACACATGCTCAGATGAAATGGTGGTACAGGGTTAAAACTGATATCTCATTTACTTGGCAAAACACTATACTTTTGGAAATGCCCCTTTTTTCCAGCATTAAGGCATATAATGCATTAGTCATGTCTTTTACATGATGCAGACTTTTTCCAAGCAACAACAACAATATAATTTACCACAAAGGTATTTGACAGTCATCACATTATAAAAAGTTTACAAATGTGCTAATGAAAGTATTTTCTTTCAATGCATGATTTTGGAAATATTTACACAGGCACATCACCCTAAAAACATTTCATAGTAGTTGCATAAGTGTCCTATGTGAATTATGTAGAACCTTCCAAATTCAATAAATTTGCTGCATTAGTTTAAGAATTGACCAATCAAAAATTAAATGCCGACGTATGACTTACCTAATCTGGTCCTTTTTCTGTGTCCCCGGCACCTTCAGTTAAACAATGTCTAATAAAAGAAGTACATGTTGGATCATTGAATAACAGCATATTTGGGGGGTGACTTTATTTTATAAGTTCAGACATTAGACTGTTCAGAAAACATCTGTGTCAAGTTTAACCACTTTTTATTTTGCAACAGTGAGCAGACAATTTGTAATTCGGCCACAAATTATAACCACTCTGTCACAGACAAAAACAAAACAGATTAATATCCCCAGTGCATTCTGTTAACAGAAATGCCATTTTCAGAGATATTCTGTTCTTTTCTCAACAATAATTCTTTTTGTTACTCAAATCTTGGTGAATTATGAATTCAATGCTAATATTTCTTTTACCAAACAAAATGAAAAGACAGTTTCCACATAAAAATGAAAATAAGATATATATGAACATCAATTCAACTGATTTTTCTATCCCCCTGTTGTTGTCGTCTGCTATGTGATGGGTCGGTGCCCCATTCTGGGTCATTAATTAACTGGATGCTTCAAGATGACAGGCTGGACATGTTAAACTTGACCACAGCTATTGACACATTAGGAAAATAAGTATAAGTACTTACTGAGCATACATGAGTTGTTCTCAAACCATTGAGGGAAAGACAGCTTTTTTTATGTCAAAGGTCAAAGGGGCAGTTACCCCATGAGAGGGTGGACAGTAATTCCAAGTACACACTGAAAATGTTTAATATTATGATGAAAAATGCAACCAACTCATGACTCATGATACTGCAGACACCAAAGGTACTCAATACTGAGAAACTCTCATTATTTCCGAATCATTAATCAGTCAGCGTGGCTGGCAGAATGAATGCTAGCTCTCCAGCCTGACTCAGTGTATTCTGATCTGACATTTAACAGGACAACTAGTTTGTGAGAGTAAACCATGTACATGCATGCAAATACATGACAGCAAACTCAATGGTAGTGAAAATTTGAGGCAGCAATTAATTTCTGGGCAAAAAAAAATGGGTCAAACCCAAACTGCAAACAACTTTGTCCCATTTTTTTTTTTGGCCCAGAAGTGTACATTTCACAGCTGGAGAAAAAGGCACCTAATGTTACATAAAGAATGACATATATTTAGATCTCAGCATTTTAGCATTGTGAAACTTAGGACAGAGAATACTGTAGTATACAGTGACTGTTACAGCCAGATGTAAACACATGTTAATATTAATCCTAAAAATATATCTATTTGATATGCTGCTTCTTGCATAATACAGGGATTCTCAACCAGAAGTTCTATAACTAGGCAGACGGAGAATAAGAGCGTGTGATAGTATTTGGGAAATAATACAGAATGTTAAAGTTTCTGTAATACTGTAACATACTATAAGCTTATCAGAAACCACAAAGGAATCAGTTTTTCATTTCTGCAATTCACAAAACACATTTATGACTATCCATGTAGATATAAATAAATGTAGGCCGACAACTAATGTGTAAAGCAACAAAATCTTAGTGTGGCTTCCATCATTAGTTTGCGGTACTGGATGAATCAGTAACACAAATGGCTTCATTTTTCACATCACAATGACATTAAGATGATGTTAGTGTAAGGTCCACATTTATTTGAAAACAAGAAAAAAAACTAATTGAAACAAAATATACAAGTTTTAGTCAAACACATACTGGTACACCATTAAGTATTTATTATAGACATTTTATATACATTACTTTGACAGTTGTACTTTGCTATGTGGTACAATCTTAAAAATTTTTCATTTCATATTTCATAAAACAATCTTACAAAACTCATTAAAACTTGCAAACAGATCAGAAACTGTTGGTGGAAGACTAGAAAAAATACTTTTATTTTATTAATCATGCATTACATAAACAACAAAAACCTTTAGTTACACCAGTAATTGAAGCATGTTTGAAAATATCAGAAACAAAAGGAAACCAAAACCAAAGGGCATATTCTGAACCGTGATTAATCAACGCTTGTTCTTAAAACCCCTTAATTTAAAAACTATTGGATGAAAAAGAGGAAAAACTCTCTTCCTCCCCATGCTACATAGGCATTGATTTATTGTCTGCATCAAAATCAGACGCAATTATTAGACTTCAAATTTAACTGTGTAATTAGTGTTTAAAAACATTTATATTATACTAGCTTTCCTTGTTTTCAATCTGTTTCAAATATAATAAGCCAAACCTTAAAGGTATCTTCAGGCTCATTTATGCAGCAAATAAAAAAGTAAGACTAACATATACTGAATAAATAACAAGCCAATAGCATTAAGATGTCTAACCCATGATAAATTAACTTGTAAATACAATAAGATGTACAAAAATATCACATAGTGATAGGATGCTGCATTTTATTTTCATAAGAGCTCACAGGAAGCCATGAACCCTGTTTATTTGTGTTCCTCCTAAGGTCTTTGATGATGTGATTAAGCAGTTTTAATGTAATGTTAGATAGCATCCATAAATCAGGACTCACCAGCTGCTTCAGTGACAGGTACAGTATAGGTATATGAAAATGGGGTAGTGAACTGGGAATGCCAGAGGGTTCTCTTGGGATTAATACTCCTTTTTTGGGTTTTTTTTTCATTTTGAACTTTTTTCTTACAATTTTTAGCACTGTCAGCACAGGCTCTATTTATATAAAAAGGTTTATAAAAATTATATATTTTTACAGAAAAATGTAATGAACTAATGCTAATGTATGTATGTTATTACTCATTTAAACACTTTATTCAACATCTTTTGCGCTACATGAATGTTGACAGGGTTGTGAGTCTGAACTAATGTGTAGCCCAACAAACTGAGTGGGGGAACAGAGCAACCCAGTTCCTAGCATGTCAGACAAGTCACTAAAATACATTTACAGAAACAGATTTTTGCTCAAGTCCAGTTAAAGGCTACAAATACTGGTTTCTCCTGCTTTAACTTACAGTAAATAGAATCAGATTAATTAGTTTAAAAACTTAGGCATAACTGACATAGTTACTACCCCTGCTGAGAACATCCTCTTCCTGATATCTCGAGTGTGCAAACCAGGGAGAAGGAAGAGTACAGTTCCCATGTAGTGCCAAAACAGTACTGTTGTTGCACAAGGCAGTAAAGCATCATGTCCCTTCTGTGCTCAAAGCCATGTGGGCATCAGGGAGTGTCAAACAAAAACTTTGGCCAACGCATCAGCCCCAGCACTGGCTATGAATGCCTTCGATGGGTGGAAGGCAACATCATAGATGGACTCATCAGACTTCTTTCGATGGGCAGTAATTTCTTGCACACAGGTCTTGCTGTCCAAGTTCCAGAGACGAACTGAGCAGTCGTGACCTAGGCAAGAGGATACAAATAAACAAACAAATTAGGGATGAAAGTTACCAGTCATGGAAAAACCAGAGTGAAATTCCCAATGGCTAGTATTATGGTTTCAAATTTTAATTATCATTAAAACTAGAGATGCACCGATCCGATATTCAGATTGGTATCGGTGCCGATTCAGACCTATTTGATGGATCAGGTATCGGCCATGTGTGACCGATCCATGTCCTACACGTATTTAGTTTTTGGCAATCTCTAAAAAGATAGCTCCTATTTTGTGTTTAATGAATTTGTACAATCAATCGCATGACAGCTCTTTCCCATTTTACATGTGTTTTTTTGAGGCATTCAAATCAAACACTAATGCTGGCCCTCAGTCTTTTTTGCTACTCAATGGGTGTGAGTACAGTGACTTCCGCCTGCTGTGACGTCATGCACATACCCTTTGCAGTACAAGGAGCGTAAGATAAGATGTGACGATCTGGGAGTAATTTACGGTTTTAACAGAAACTAGTAGCACAGCGATTTGCAATCTTTGTAAAATAAAGTTTTGAGAGGTGGGAATAGCGTTTAATGGACAATCCCACTTAACTCTATGGAGTGAACCAGGGGCCCCTTGCATGGGGGGGCATTTCTTCCCTTTTTGGAATAATTACCTTATAACTTCAGATATAAAAGTCACAGACACATGCCTGATACCTAAAAGCAAAGTTGACCCCTTTACAATTGATTGTAGGAAGTTCAATAACGAAATGAATAACCTGTGTATAACTTATGGACATGCGAATATAACAAAAACAGCTGGAAAAATACAAAAACCTGTCTTTGTGTCTTGGATTTTTGTAAATATTTCAAAAACTACATGATGGAATAGGTCCAATTTTAAAAATCTGGTTCCCAAACTTGTTTTCTACATGTGTGCCCAATTATCATTTGATGCAGCCCAACAGGTTTTACGGAGGAAAGAGCAAATGGTGCAACTGGGAGCCTTTCCTATCCAAAACCTAACCTAAACTAATCTGAAACTTATCCAAAATGGCAATAGTGTAACTAGCAGTGTTTTTTGGGGTAGCAACTTTCTTTCTAAATGCATTACCACTTATAGGTCATAAGTAACAATTTGTCACACATCATCACCACACATTTGTAGGAAAATCTATATTTTATTCACACGACTTGTGCCAAACTTATCCAAAACCTATCCAAACTGGCCACAGTGTAACTAGCAGTGTTTTTTGGGGTAGCGTCTTTCTTTCTAAATGCATTACCACTTATGGGTCATAAGTAACATTTTGTCACACAAAATCACCACACATTTGTAGGAAAATCTATATTTTATTCACACAACTTGTGCCAAACCTATCCAAAACCTATCCAAAATGGCCGCAGTGTAACTAGCAGTGTTTTGGGATAGCGTCTTTCTTTCTAAATGCATTACCACTTATGGGTCATAAGAAACATTTTGTTTCTAACCCTAACCCTGCATAACTGTGCCCAAACAAAGCCCGACAAGTGCCCCGCATAACTGTGCCCAAACAAAGCCCGACAAGTGCCCCGCATAACTGTGCCCAAACAAAGCCCGACAAGTGCCCCGCATAACTGTGCCCAAACAAAGCCCGACAAGTGCCCCGCATAACTTTGCCCAAACAAAGCCGACAAGTGCCCCGCATAACTTTGCCCAAACAAAGCTGACTAGTACCGTACATAATGTTGCCCAAACAAAGCTGACAAGTACTGTACATAACTTTGCTCAAACAAGGCCGACAAGTGCCCCGCATAACTTTGCCCAAACAAAGCCCCGCGTAACTTTGCCCAAGTGAAAGCCAAAAGCGCTGCATTACTTTGCACACTTCAAAGCTTGACAAAGGCGATGCGGAACTTTTCCCAATGTACCACAATACAAGTGTTACCAAAGCAAATGTTAATTGTAATTTGCTGAATCACGGAATTATAAAAATCTATAGAATAAAAGACTAAAATGTAAACTGTAAATAAATGTACTTATGTCGAGCGTTGCATCCTCTCCACGCAAAAAAGCGTCCTCCTCCATCGAATCAATGGATAAAAGCGACACTTTCTTCCCCCGAACCACTCTTCAAAATCATCTTCTGTGCTTTCTCAACAGTGAAAGTCATCCGAGCCATTTTTCTTAAGTCAAAAAAGTTGTTGTCGGAAAATAACTGGGTAAACTCACGGAGACTACGTGCGCAATGCGTAATCGAGACACTCCCACAAATACTGCACCTGCAGAGAATAATTTGCGCATTCATGTCCCCAGCGCGAAAAACAATGCCCAATCAGCACATCCCATACCATTTTGCAAACCTTAGACACACCTCTATGGGATGAAGCAAATGACACTGTAATTTGATGTTCATGTAAAAAGTTTATTATGGTAAAACATAACCATGGGCAAAGGTTCAGTGCGTAAAAAATAATGTGCTAGCAGGGAAGCAGAGCATATATCTGAAAAAATACTTGACAATGAAGGATTACAGGGATTGATTTATGTACATAAGAGATCAAGCTTTCAAACGAGGGTAACTTTGTCATTTTATTCATTGGTTTTCTTCTAAAACTCCGAAGATAAAAAACATTGCACGAATGTACAGAATGCCGACTGACATTTTTCCGCGATGAGTGAGCAAGCTATTTGAGAGCATTACAGTCATATTTATGGAAAAATGCGTGTTTTGTCTTCAAACTGTGACGGTTTATGAATTATTGGCCGTGAAAGAAATAGTTTGAAGTGCTTAGTTTTCATTTTATTAACACTTATATTTTGCTTCCTGACACTCGACCCGTTTAAAGATGGCTACCATGGTCATTTTATTTTTACTTGTTACAAAAAAACCATGGCACAAAAATTGCGCAACTTTCTACAGATATTATCTGAAAGGTTTTTTGTAGTGTAACAAGCCGTTTTTGGTTGATTTGATACATTTGTTTCTTTTATTGAACGTCATTTTTTTCTGTTATTGAAAGTTCGGACGTATGCGTCCGAACCACTAGGCGGCGACAGTGAAAGAGTTAAAGCGCATGCAACTGTGCGAGACAAAAAGAACCAATGGATGATTTGGGAGTTGCTAACTTGGACTGTTTTGCAAACTTGCTGCAGCTTGTAATACAAGAGGGGCTGCCATCGCAACAAAGTGTAACTGAGCTGATGCCAACAGGAGAAAAATTGCATAAAATTTTTTAGCATTCGCCCCTTGTGTATACTTGCTTTGAAGATATTCATATTGAACTGCAAATGCCTCAAAAACGCTTAAAACAAGACGTACATACGAGGTGGAACAGTATGTTATGTATGTTTGTAGTAGCCTAATTCAATATTTTTTGTCATATATTTCTTCCATCTGTATTTACTAGCTTAAAAAATTAATATATAAAGTATAACAAAGTAAAAAGAGCTCTTGTATTGGAATCTGTATCGGTATTCCATCCATCCATCCATCCATCCATCCATTTTCTCCCGCTTATCCGAGGTCGGGTCGCGGGGGCAGCAGTCTCAGCAGGGAAACCCAGACTTCCCTCTCCCCGGCCACTTCATCCAGCTCCTCTGGGGGAATCCCGAGGCGTTCCCAGGCCAGCCGAGAGACATAGTCCCTCCAGCGTGTCCTGGGTCTTCCCCGGGGCCTCCTCCCAGTGGGACATGCCCGGAATACCTCACCAGGGAGGCGTCCAGGAGGCATCCTAATCAGATGCCCGAGCCACCTCATCTGACTCCTCTCAATGCGGAGGAGCAGCGGCTCTACTCTGAGTCCCTCCCGAATGACCGAGCTCCTCACCCTATCTCTAAGGGAGAGCCCAGCCACCCTGCGGAGGAAACTCATTTCGGCCGCTTGCACTCGCGATCTCGTTCTTTCGGTCACTACCCACAGCTCGTGACCATAGGTGAGGGTAGGAACGTAGATCGACTGGTAAATCGAGAGCTTCGCCTTTTGGCTCAGCTCCTTCACCATGACAGACCGATGCAGCGCCCGCATCACTGCGGACGCCGCACCGATCCGCCTGTCGACCTCCCGCTCCATCGTCCCCCCACTCGTGAACAAGACCCCGAGATACTTAAACTCCTCCACTTGCGGAAGGATCCCATCCCCGACCCGGAGAGAGCATTCTACCCTTTTCCGGCTGAGGACCATGGTCTCGGATTTGGAGGTGCTGATTCTCATCCCAGCCGCTTCACACTCGGCTGCGAACTGTCCCAGCAAGAGCCGAAGGTCACGGTCCGATGAAGCCAACAGGACCACATCATCTGCAAAAAGCAGAGACCTAATCCTGAGGTCACCAAACCGGACACCCTCAATGCCCTGGCTGCGCCTAGAAATTCTGTTCATAAAAGTTATGAACAGAATCGGTGACAAAGGACAGCCCTGACGGAGTCCAACCCTCACCGGAAACAAGTCTGACTTATTGCCGCCCATGCGGACCAGACTCTGGCACCGGTCATACAGGGACCGAACAGCCCTTAAAAGGAAGCCCGGCACCCCATACTCCGGGAGCACCCCCCACAGGACTGCCCGAGGGACACGGTCAAATGCCTTCTCCAAGTCCACAAAACACATGTAGACTGGTTGGGCAAACTCCCATGAACCCTCCAGAACCCTGCGGATAGTATAGAGCTGGTCCACTGTTCCACGGCCGGGGCGAAAACCACACTGCTCCTCCTGAATCCGCGGTTCAACAATCCGGCGGACCCTCCTCTCCAGAACCCCCGAATAGACCTTACCAGGGAGGCTGAGGAGTGTGATCCCCCTATAGTTGGAGCACACCCTCTGGTCCCCTTTCTTGAAGAGGGGGACCACCACCCCGGTCTGCCAGTCCAGAGGCACTGCCCCTGATGTCCACGCGATGCTGCAGATGCGTGTTAACCAAGACAGCCCCACAGCATCCAGAGCCTTCAGGAACTCTGGGCGGATCTCATCCACCCCTGGGGCTCGACCACCGAGGAGCTTTTTAACCACCTCAGCGACCTCCGCCCCCGAGATAGGGGAGTCCACACCCAAGTCCCCATACTCTGCTTCCACATCGGAAGGCGTGTTGGTGGGATTGAGGAGGTCTTCGAAGTACTCCCTCCACCGACCCAAAACGTCCCGGGTTGAGGTCAGCAGCACCCCATCCCCACCATAAACAGTGTTGATGTTGCACTGCTTTCCCACCCGGAGCCGCCGGATGGTGGACCAGAATCGCCTCGAAGCCATCCGGAAGTCGTTTTCCATGGCCTCCCCAAACTCCTCCCAAACCCGAGTTTTTGCCTCAGCGACCGCCGAAGCCGCATCCCGCTTGGCCTGCCGGTACCCGTCAGCTGCCTCTGGAGTCCCACAGGCTAAATAGGCCCGATAGGACTCCTTCTTCAGCTTAACGGCATCCCTCACCACTGGTGTCCACCAGCGGGTTTGCGGATTGCCGCCGCGACAGGCACCGACTACCTTACGGCCACAGCTCCGGTCAGCCGCCTCCACAATGGAGGCGCGGAACATGGCCCATTCGGACTCAATGTTCCCCGCCTCCCCCGGGACATTGGCAGTTGTGTATCGGAATCGGATTGGAACTGAAAAAATGTGGATCGGACCATCCCTAATTAAGACCATGGTTTGATTACATGTTAAATACTGTCTAGCATCAACTATGTGCAGCATGATACGTGAGTTTGTTTTATGTCAGTGAAAACATGGCAGAAGGCAGTGACAGCACTCCAGAGATTTTTTATATTAATGCAGATTTGGTATGGTTTTCATATGTTTATATAAGGTATTAACTATGTTATTACCTATGTTATTATTTCAGGTCCAGAGAGTACAAATCAAGACCAACATTTTCTTTCACCCAACCAGTTGAATATAAAGAGTCACAGTCACAGAGTACTCAACTGGTTGGTTGAAACAAAGTCTTTAAGATCATTAAATTACTTTAATGTGTATGGAAACAAAAGGTGCATAGTGATAGTAATTTTATTTGTGGTTTTCAATATACAACTTGATTAAATTATTTCAGTTTGTGTATCAGTATTTTTGAACATTTTCAGCACATTTTAACAGGGAAGGTCAGGTTGGGGAGCATGCAGCACGTTGCCACACCCACCACATGACAAAACGTCCTGGGATCCTGACTGGCAACCCCCCAGACCAGACACACAGTCCAGTCCCACCACTGGAAACAGCCATCTATCTGCTGCAGCCAGGCATTATGTGGGCGTCCCGTTGGCTTGATCCAGCTGCTCGGGTCCTCAGCAATGAGGATCCTGCTAGCTGTACCACCCTCAGGGCACACAGACGTAGTACTATAACTGAAGTTCCCTCACAATGCTGGTAATGTGCCTCATTCGGAACTCCCTTACCAACTGCTCATTCAACACAAAGTCAAACAAACAGAATGCAAGGGCTCTACGAAGAGACACAGTAGGGCTGTGCGATATGGCATAAAATTCATATTGCGGTATAATCTGAACCATAGACGGTAGACAATATATATTGCGGTATATAACTTGATCTGTAAATTTCAATATACAGTGGTACATCAGTTCTCGAACGCATTAGAACTCGAATTTCTTAAAAGTCGAGCCAACCAGTTCGAAAAAAAAATTACCTAGAACTCGATCTGAATCTCAGAAGTCAAACCGTGAACACCGACCTAAGATAACTTGTATGTGCCGGGAAATGAGTCACGCGGCACGTCTCTCAGCGGAAACAAAAGATAATGCTTCAGTCTCAGCCTCGCATTCGCTGTGATAGCATCGTGCATGTTTACACTAGCTGAATACATATATTTAGACAGTAATACATTTAGACAATGATAGACAGTAACAGTATAATTATTATTATATAATACATTTAAAAATAAAAATTTTAATATTAATAAAACCATTAATACATTTCATTATAATAATATTGTCGTACCCAGCAGGGACGGAACGGAGACAAAGGCGCAGACGTCAGGGTATCGGGGAATATAGAGTTTAATTACAGGTAAAGCGGGCAAAACGCAGACGGACAATACAATGACCGGACTGGGGAAACAAACTGAAACATGGACTAAATACAGAGGACTAATGACAACAACCAGAAACAGCTGATCACACGGGGATTCCACACAGGGTTAATGAGGGGGCGTGGCACATGGAAGGAGTGGACGATCGGGGCAGGACACATTGTTTTTTTTTTTTACTTCACACATTGTTTGGATACATTTATTTTCTTACTTTAAAAATTACTGTTTTGATTAATGTGCTTAGACGTGTTTAGTACAGTATATGTTTGTTTTGTCCGGTTCATTTTGTGTTTAAATGCAAAAAAAAAATATATATTTCGGTGTAATTTTTTGGGGCCGGGAACCAATTAATTGGTTTTCCATTATCTCTTATGGGGAAAATTCGATCAAAACTCAAACTTTTTAGGATTCGGTCCGGAGTTCTGAACGGATTAATTTCGAGTTCTGAGGTACCACTGTAACTGTTTGAAAGGGTAACATATGTCCATAGCAAAGGCATTGCAGTAGGAAGTTGTATAATAAACTGTTAACTAGGGCTGTCAAAATTAACAGGTTAACGCGGATTAATCCATCATCATGATTAATCTGATTTAAATTTTTAATGCAATTAACCCATCTGCAGCGCATAATGACTCAAAATCCCTGAAATGTCTTTGTTAACCTATTTCGGGCAGTTTTGGTGCGTTCCATTTCCCTGGGAACTCGTATTCCAAGTTTTGAAGCCGGAAGTGACGGCATGCGCGCTCCCGTTTCTCGGAGATCCGAGAAATATCTCGGAGCAGCACAGAGGATCCTGAGTTCAGAATCCAAGATGGCTGCGCCTTTTATCAACAGAAGGGAAAGTTGTAGTTTTTTACTGTTTAAGCACTACTTCTCATTTGTGGCTCATTAAATCGGTTGCACACACTATACCGTCCAACTTATCTGTGGACGTGTTGCTACGGAGTTTATACGTAAAATACTGTGCGTAATGTGTTATCAACTGATATTGCTAACAATGGCAGTTAACTGGGTTAGAATTGCATTTCATGGTTAGTCGGATTTACGGTAGTTCGGGCTAATTAAGAACATAGAACATAAGAACTATACAAACGAGAGGAGGCCATTCGGCCCATCGAGCTCGCTTGGGGAGAACTTAACTAATAGCTCAGAGTTGTTAAAATCTTATCTAGCTCTGATTTAAAGGAACCCAAGGATTCAGCTTGCACTACGTTATCAGGAAGACTATTCCATACTCTGACTACACGCTGTGTAAAGAAGTGCTTCCTTAAATCCAGTTTGAAATGTTCTCCCGCTAATTTCCACCTATGGCCATGAGTTCTTGTATTTGAACTAATGCTGAAGTAACTATTCGGTTGAACAGCATCCAAACCTGTTAGTATCTTATAGACCTGGATCATGTCCCCCCTCAGTCTCCTTTGCTTGAGGCTGAACAGATTTAGCTCAAATAACCTTTCCTCGTATGACATTCCTCTAAGACCAGGAATCATTCTTGTGGCCCTACGCTGCACCTTTTCTAAGGCCGCTATGTCCTTTTTAAGATATGGTGACCAAACCTGTACACAATATTCTAGGTGAGGTCTCACCAAGGAATTGTATAATCTTAGCATTACCTCCCTTGACTTAAACTCCACACACCTGGAGATATACCCCAACATCCTATTGGCCTTTTTTATTGCTTCCCCACACTGGCGAGAATGAGACATGGAAGCATCAACATACACACCAAGGTCTTTCTCATAATCAGCTACCTTTATTTCAGTAGGTCCCATAAAATACCTGTACTTTATATTTCTGCTCCCTACATGGAGTACCTTACATTTGTCTATGTTAAATTTCATCTGCCAGGTGTCAGCCCAGTCACTAATTAAATTAAGATCCCGCTGTAGCTGCTGAGCCGCTAGTTCAGTATCTGCTACACCACCCACCTTGGTGTCATCTGCAAATTTCACCAGTTTACTGTATATATTGGTGTCTATATCATTTATGTAAATTAGGAACAAAAGTGGTCCTAAAATTGAACCCTGCGGTACCCCACTATGAACGCAGGCCCACTGTGACATCGAGCCTCTTATAACTACTCGCTGCTTCCTATCCGTTAACCAGTTATCAATCCAAGTCGCTACAGTTCCTAAAATACCTGTCGCTTTGAGTTTAAGTGAGAGCCTCTTGTGGGGAACAACATCAAAAGCCTTTTGGAAATCTAAATAGATGACATCATAGGCCTTCTTATCATCAACTTCCTGAGTAGCTTCCTCAAAAAACTCCAACAGATTTGTTAAACAGGATCTACCTCTCCTAAATCCATGCTGGCTATCCCTCAAAATGTTATTTGAGTCCAGGTAATCTACCATTTTCTCTTTGATTATAGCCTCCATAACTTTACCAGTTATACAAGTTAGACTGATTGGCCTATAGTTTGACAAATTACTTCTATCCCCTTTTTTGAAAATGGGCGTTATGTTGGCATGCTTCCAATCAGAAGGTACCACACCTTCAGATAAGGATTTTTGAAATAGTAATGTTAAGGGTCGGCAAATAATATCCCTCATCTCTTTTAACACTATAGGTAAGATGCCATCAGGGCCCTGTGATTTATTTATTTTGAGCTTAGCTAGGCTTTGCAAAACATCAGCTTCAGTTATATATATATTAGTTATAGACGATGTTGGATTAGTAATAAGAACTGGTAAGTTACTAGTGTCCTCGACAGTGAATACCCGTGCAAAACTATCATTGAACTCATTTACTATGTCAATGTCGTTTTCAATTATAAGACCCTTACTATCCTGCAGATTAGTAATTTCAGCTTTTAGAGCTCTTTTAGAGTTAAAATACTGGAAGAAACTTTTAACGTCATCCTTAGCCTCCAATGCGATCTTCCTTTCGACATTCCTTTTAGCTCGTCTAATGTCATTTTTTAATTCAGCCTGTAGATTTAGATATTCTTGCTTTATTATGTCATCATCAGTTATTTTCCATCTCTGGAACAAAGCCCTTTTCCTCCTTACTTTATACTTTATGTCCCTATTAAACCACCTAGGTTGCAATTTCCTAGATTTATTCTTGCTAGAAACAGGTATGAAGTCCTCTTGTACTTGCAATAATGTGCTTTTAAAAAATTCCCATGCCTCTTCAACAGTTTTGTTATTTAACTCCATCCAGTTCACGGTTTCTAGTTTTAATCTCATACAATTGAAGTTAGCCTTCCTAACATTATATATTTTTGATTTGGACTTTGCTCTTCGGGCACTAAACTTAACCTCAAATTTAACCATGTTATGATCGCTACTGTCAAGTGGTTCTAAAACATCTAATTTACCAATCCTGTCCTGGTTATTAGACAAAACAAGATCAAGAATGGCATCTCCCCTGGTAGGGGTGTTAACAAACTGAGTAAAAAAACAATCCTGTACTAATTCCACCATCTCAAGTTCATTTTCAGAAGAGCCAGCAACAATGTCCCACTGCATCCCCGGTAGATTAAAATCACCCATAACTACCACATCATTTTTATTGCTCATAATCCTAATATCACTGTATAACAATCTGCTTTCCTCAGCAGCTACATTGGGTGCTCTGTAACAAACACCGACAATTAGGCTATTTGAGTTTGTAGCATCTAATTTTACCCATACAGCTTCCGTAATTTTACTTATATCAGTAAGCTCCCTTGCCTGCAAGATTTCCTTTACATATACTGCAACACCACCTCCCTTCTTACCTATACGGTCTTTACGGAACAATGTGTAACCATCCACATTATATTCTTGTCCATCCTTATCACTTAACCACGTTTCAGTTATTGCTATAATATCATAAGAGTCCGATGAGATAAGAGCCTCTAAATCATGAATTTTATTCCTAATACTCCTGGCGTTTAAATACAGACAACAAAGGGTAGGCTTATTACAGTGCCTACTTATAATATGATTTATTTGGGCTTTCCGTTTCCCCCCAGTTACATACTTAACTAACCTCCCTGCCCCCCCAGTCCCTAGTTTAAACATTCCTCAACTACTCTACAAATACACCTTCCCAGTACACTGGTTCCCCTCCGGTTCAGATGCAACCCATCCGGCTTGAACAGGTCCCACCTGTTCCAGAAGGTCCTCCAGTGCCCCATAAACCTAAACCCCTCTTTCCTACACCATCCTTTTAGCCACGCATTTAATCTCCTTATCTCAGCTAACTTAGCCTCACTTGCGCGTGGCACGGGGAGTATTTCGGAAAATACCACCATGGACGTTCTGCTTCTAAGCTTATTGGCGACTTCTATAAATTTATCCTGCAGAACAGCCCTTCTACCCTTGCCTATGTCGTTGGTGCCAACATGCACCACGACAACTGGATCCACCCCAGCTGGGGCCAAAAGCTTGTCCACACGATCTGGAAGGTCTCCTACCTGGGCACCAGGCAGGCAAGACACCGTACGGGACCCTCTATCACGCGTGCACACATAACTGTCTACTCCCCTAATAATTGAATCCCCCACTACCACAACCTCCCTCTTTCTGGGGGGAGGGGGCTCCTCAGTGCCCAAGGGCCCACCTGCTTCCCCAGTCCCTTCCGGCTCTAAAGCTGGAAGCACCTGAAACCTGTTAGACACAGACACCTCAGGTGATGCCACCTCTGTAACGTGTGTACGCCTTTTCCTGCGTCTACGACCTACGGTCACCCAGCTCTCTCGACCTCTCTGCTCTTCATTCTCCCTCCCCCCCGTTAGTGGCGTACACACCGTCTCCCTAAACGGCGTATCAACTAGCTCATCTAACTCACTGTTGCATTGGATGCGAGCCAGTTGCTCCTCAAGGTCGCGAACCTTGACCATGAGTGAGTCCACTAGCTTACATCGCTCGCAGATGAAGTCCGACTGGACACTAACGTCCAGAAGGGCAAACATCTTGCAAACGCAACACTGAGCCGGCCCCATAATTAACTAACTCACTATGACCCCGTACTCCCAGCCCAGTAAATTTATATAGTGTATTTAACTATAAAGATTAATTTGCGTAACAATAAATGCAGTAACGTGCGGAGTACACTAAAATAAGTTATTACTTGTGTTAAAACGGAACTTAATTATTATTTTATTTAAAATTTTAAACCTGATAAACTTACTACTACTTACCAGAAGAACTTCTGCCTGAACCAAGTATGAACTAAAAACAAGGCGAAATCGAAGTTGCTCTTGGGAGGTCGAAAAACCACAAAAACCCCCTCACAGCAGGCTACTGCCGGAGCGGGAAAAAAGTGGAAAATGTCCTCCCGGCCCCGACTGGCGACCGAGCAAAGCTCAGGAGCAACTGTCCTTTTCCGACGCTTGGTAGCGATACCGACGTTAGATATTATTAGTTATAATCGCCCCGCGGGTGTTTGCTACGGAGTTTAAACGCGGACAGAAAAACGCCGCTCACGCGACACCCGCAGCTCTCTGTCGGTAATAATCGCGCTGTTGATTAACAGACAGGACAGACAAGCACTCACGCTGACCGAAATAAGAACAATAAATAGAAATAAACAGCCACCCACGTAAACAGGTAAAGCACACAAACACTCAAAACACTCCAAAAAACAATCCCAAACAATCGCTGCAGCTCAACACCACTCTCTCGCAGCAATCCCCTTAATTGTAAGTGAACGAAGATAAAGACCATTTAAACTGAGGTATCTTAAATCCGACAAGCTGTCCGACTAAGCAAAAAAACTTTTTGATATGGGTCCATGGTATTGCACTTCTGTGGCAGATGGAATGCATTCGATTCGTGTTCAAGATGTTCAATACACATGTTAAGTGCATATACTGTATATTCCCTTTTTTCTTAAGTCTATTCGCTCATGCAAAATGAAATGTGATTAATATAGATTAAAAATTAATGATATTTAATCGTGATTAATCGAAATTAATCCACAGTAACCCTGTGATTAATCCGATTAAAAATTTTAATCGTTTGACAGCACTACTGTTAACACATTTAAAAGTAGTTATGAACGTAGAATATTTATTGTACAAATCTGCAATTATAGAAAAAATATGAAAACATTTAAAGTAACTCTCCTGGTTTTATCTTGTATTAAAAACACAGGTTGGTTTTGTAAACTGTAGGTAAGGAGAAAACAAGACACAGAACCAAAAGCTACAAAACTAATACAATTAGACTACTGTCATAACTCCATCTAAATTTCCATCTAAAGGCAGGGTCCTGCACGGGTTCGGGTACCCGACGGGTTGAAAACGGGTGAAAGATATTCTACTGTGTCAGATACAGGTTCGGGTTGGGTCAGACGCAGGAGAGCACGGGTCTATTAAATTGCGGTTTCCAAAACATCATGTGCCAACAAAAAATACCCTAGGGCTATATTTTAGTGACACAGAAAAAATCCCTGCATTCAAGATGATAAATGTAAAATCCATATCAGTTTATGCCTGCACGTGCATTCCCGGAAATCTCTCCCACTTTCATTTTCAAAAAATGCATGTGATCTGCAGCTGTTTGAAATGGATGCTGATGAGTTGAAAAGAAAACTAGCAAGTAGAGAGTTTAAAGTTGTGGCCAATCAAGTCCGATGTGTGGGAAAATTATCTGGGAGTTCTCAGATAATGAAAACAACTCTTTTGAAGTCTTGTCTTGGTGGAGAGAGCATGATCCGTTTGTTTCCCAATATTGCTTGTATTGCAAGATGTACTCTCCTTACCCCAGCATCCAGCGCCGCAAGTGAGCAAGACTTCTCATTCGCCGGATATCTCATCCAGGAGCAAAGGAGTCAGCTGAGGCCATCAACTGTGGACGATGTCCTTTTTTACACAGCAATATAAAGCACCACACCAAATACTAGTCTATGCCTTCGCGTAGGAATTCCAATCGGGTAATCAAAGGAAAATGAACAGTGCACGTAGGTAAGCCTATAAAACCTAATAAAATGCAGGGTAGCCTAATGTACATTTTATATAATTTTAGTTTTATTAACACATTTGATTGTAAGCTGGTAAGGCTATGTGTGGGCTTGGCAATATCAAACATTATTTGAGTTTGGAGGTAGACTACTACCGTTTGTTTTGCTTATTATTAGGCTGTTATTAAGCAACATTTTCATTTGGCTATGCCATCAACTGATGTTGCACATGTCACTGGTCGTTTTGTGGCAATAATTTTATAGCAGGTCGGATTGGGTGCAGAATTTTATTTTATTTCTGTCGGATAAGGGTTCGGATACGGGTTTAAGTATGACGGGTACTGGTGGGTGCGGTTTGTCAAAATCAGACTCGTGCAGGACTCTGCTGCTAGATGCAGCAATAATCATATAAATAATTTTTATATAAAATCATATAAATAAATATAAATAAAATGTAAATAATTTATATGCGACTTGATTACGTCATTTTTGCGAGGAGGGCGAGGAGCGGAAATTTCTGCGGTAGGGCGGTATAATCAAAATCTCTCCCGTTGGCCAAAATTTATACTGTTTATACCACACAGTACTAAGAAACAGTAACAAAGGAGTCCAGTCTTTGTCTCAGCTCACTGGATAGCCTGCATTAGAGATGGGCGATCCACATTTTTTTCAGTTCCAATCCGATTCCGATACACAACTGCTGATACTGACATAGATTCTGATACAAGAGCTCTTTTTACTTTGTTATATTTTATATATAATTTTTTTTAAGCTAGTAAATACAGATGGAAAAAAATGTATGACAAAAAATACTTAATTAGGCTACTACAAACATACATAACGTACTGTTCCACCTCGTTTGTTTTAAGTGTTTTTGAGGCATTTGCAGTTCAATATGAATATCTTCAAAGCAAGTATACACAAGTGGCGAATGCTTAAAATTTTAACACAGTTTTTCTCCCATTGCCGTCAGCGCAGTTACACTTTTGTTGCGATGGCAGCCACTCTTGTATCACAAGCTGCAGAGAGTTCGCAAAACAGTCCAATTAAGTTAGCGACTCCCAAATCATCCATTGCTTTGTTTTGTCTCACAGATGCATGCACTCTGTTAAATGGGATTGTCCATAAAACACTATTCCCACCTCAAAACTTTATTTTACATAGATTGCAAATCGCTGTGCTACTGGTTTCTGTTAAAAGCGTAAAATACACCCAGATCATCACGTTCTCATACTGCGAAGGGAATGCGCATGACATCACAGCAGGCGGAAGTCACTGTACACTCACTAAGTAGCAAAAAAGACTGAGGGGCAGCGATAGCATTCGATTTGAATGCTGCAAAAAACATGTAAAATGGGAAAGAGCTGTCGTGCGATTGATTGCCAAAAACTAAATAAGTAAGTATAGGACGTGGATTGGTCACGCATGGCCGATAACCGATCCGTCAAATAGGTCTGGATCGGCGCCAATACCGATCCGAGTATCGGTACCGGTGCATCTCTTGCCTGCATGCTCACAGCCATGCAGCAAGACGGGGAGCAACAGGACTCTGAAGACTTTGACCTTCATCCTCTTGCAAACATATCTTGATGCCACACACCCCTTTCCAGCAACCACATGAGCCCCCATGCTCTCCCAATCCATCTGATGAGTTCATAGGAAGAGTCACTAGAGGCATGATTGTCACTGCTGAGGTAAGTGAACCTCTTGATGAGGTTCTCCTTGCAGAAAGACACATTACTGATGACTGTGCCTAAGGAATCATTAAAAGTCTGGATCTTGGTTTTTATCCAGAACATTTGCAATCCCAGACAATCGGACACAGCATCATCGGCAAAGTAAAGATCAGTAAATCTTTCTTTACCAGCAGAAGCCCACGACAGGAGCCCAACACCCAGTCCATGCACGCACTGAACAAAGCAGGAGCAAGAACATAGCCCAGACTCAAATAGGAAGAACATGGAGGTTCTCCGTCCACTCTGCATAGCACTCACAGTACCAATATACATGCAGGCCGTGACATCCAGCAACTTTGGGGGGATTCTGCTAAGTCTCAGGATGTCCCAGAGAGCAACACCATCAACTGAGTCAAACACTTTATGAAAATCAACAAAGGCTGCAAAGAACCTCTTCCGATATTCATGCTTGTGTTCGATGAGAACCCTCAGTGCTAGGATGCAGTTGATGATAGACTTCTTAGGCGTAAAACTGCTTCCGATTGCTGGTAGGCAAGCAAGTGATCACGGATCCTTTTAAGGATGACCCTAGCAAGGACCTTATCCGGCACTGAGAGCAATGATATCCCCCTATAGTTGTTGCAATCCAGGCGATTACCCATCACTTTCCAGAGAGGGGCTTACAAACCCTGTTTTCTAGTCAGCTGGGATGACACCTGTCTCCCAAATGGAAGAAGAGATTGCCAGCAATGCCAGGAGGACAGCCTTACACCAGCCTGAGTGTCGATTCACCACCCATGCAATCTCTGAGACTGGGTGGTTCACAGCTGATTGGAGGATCAGCCTCCAGAACTGTAGACCCTGAGATGTCCAACATCCTAGCCAGAGGATCAGCTTTAAACAACTGCTCAAAGTAGATGGCTCAGTGGGTCACAACTGCAGTGTCATCCGCAAGGACCATTCCATTACCTGCCCTGACTGCAAATCTCCGAGAGACAGATTCAGATGTGCGTAATGCTTCGATTCCTTTGTAAGCAGGATGTGCGTCACTAGACCACAGATGGTGTGTCACCTGCTCACAGATTCGTCTAACAAACGCCTTCTTATCTGCCCTCAGAGCCCTCACAGGCCACGTCCTCAGTTCCCAGTACAGACTGGAGTTGCCACCTAGTTGTGTGCTGCAACTACTCTCAATAATATCCAGGGTGTCCTGCGAGATGAAACACCTCCTTCTGGAAACACTGGCAACACCAACACAACCCTTGGCAGCTTTCAGGGTCTTATCAAAGAAGGTGTCCCACACCACATTAGTGCTGGCAGTCACACTAAAGTCTGCAAGTTCCTCACACAAACTGCACGCAAACTCATGACAAATAACTTGATCTTGGAGTCTGGCCAAGTCCAGCCTCATTCTCCTAATAGGTGTTAACCTGGATCTAAGCTGAATCTTCAGAGTAGCAACAACAAGTCTGTGATCAAAATTCACAAACTGGGCAGTTCTGTAGACCCTGCAGTTCTGCAGAAGCCTCCAGCATCTGCCCATGAGGATGTGATCAATCTCCTTTGCCGCACCACCAGTATTAGAGTACCAAGTCCAATTATGTGGCTCGGAGCATTGGAACCAAGATCCAGCAACATGCAGCCTCTGACCTTTCGCAAAGTCAAGGAACATGGAGCCACTCTCACCCCTATCACCAGAGCCATGGGTTCCGACACAATCCTTATAGCCAAGGTGTGCCTGAATCTCATAAAATGCTTGTTGCAAGGAGTGACATCAGACACCATCAGGACGAGCCGATCCACTACAACAACAGCTACTCCCTGAATATGTCAGCCATCAGAGTGATCAGACCAAAAGAAGTTGTACTGACCTACAGAGATCTGGCCATTCCCCGGTCTGCGTACCACAGAGTGCTGCCACTGAAATGCAGAGTTTACAAAGCTCCCCCAAAGGCAGAGGAAAATGGTCATCTTGCCGGAGAGACAAGACCTCCCACGCACCTAGCCGGATGGACTGTCTCAAACTGGAACCCAAGTGCCGTCATGCAGCAGGCGACACCTCAGAACTACACCAGCTCCAATTCTCAGCAGGCCTGACCCTATTAGCTCAACCGAAGCTACTCCAACGGAGAAAAGAAGGGTGTCATGCCTGTAGACTGAGCTGTCGTGAAGTGTTTTACGGTGGCTGGAGTGCCAATCCTGCTACCAACCCCCAAAATTTTTCCCTGTAAGTTAGAGGACCGCTGCAAAGCTGGATGCAGTTTAACATTATACTCGATTATACTGATAACTGTGATAATTCTGGTCACTATAATTGCAATATTAAATTTTCTTTCCATTTCATCTCTGAAACAAATAAATACATAAAATCACTTGTTGAACATATCACAATTGACCTGAACTGTTGATACTCACTTCCTGACATGAGGTATATCCCATTAGGGTCCACGGCCAAGCTGGTGACAGCATCTAGGTGTGCTACCATTGCATGAATAACTTTTCCTGTACAGAAAAATGACATTACAAAAACAGTTACTAATCAAGTAAACACAAAGTACAGGAAAAAATTGGGAATTATGATTTCAGCAGCAGACTTCAATTTGATCATAATTGTCAGATGACATGATATGCAAATTTATTTTTTCCATTAGCCACAAATGTGTTATTCAAATTATTCAGCTGTGTGTCTACATGGAAAAAGATTGCAGATGTCGCCTCTGTTTCTGCCATATCTGTTAAAAGGAGGAACAGGGCCTTCTATGGGGCAAGTCAAACAGCCATGGAGATCTGTAATTGCACAGGAAAGGTACTATCAGAACAGGGCATGCTGTTAGCATCTCCGTAATAGCTTAAAAAAAAAAAACTTTACAAAAAACTTCCTATATTTCACCAAATCAGGAATCAAATCCTATCAAAGGGCTCCCTCTGAATATATGAATCCCATACCAGCCTGGGAGGCAGGGAGCTGTCAGCTTGCTGTATCCTGTCACTGTCTGGGATGTAGGCTTTACAAAAATGTGGCATACAAGCAATGCTATATTTGCAGTTTCACCCATAGCTCTGCATGTTGTCAATCAACAGCTAATGTTACTATAGCAATAAAAGAACTCCACTAGTACACGGCTGAAACGTCAGATCAGGTAACACTCATAGGCCCTTGGTCTAGGGCCCACATGTGTGTGTTGAGGTATAATACAGCAATGATGTTATGCATACCTGTCTTATTGTCAAAAAACTTGATGTGTCGATCTTCATGCGCTGTGATGGTTACAGGCAGGGTAGGGTGACTCACAACCTTATTGATGTGGTTGGCGGATGGGAGGGCTGAGAAACATCATGATATAATAGCAACCTTCACAGTAATGCATAATCTGTTTTTATTATTTCAATATAAAAATGTAACAATTTTAAAATCACAAGTAGGGATTACAGTGGTACCTCGGTTCTCAAAATTAATCTGTTCCGGACTCCGGATCGAATCCTAAAAAGTTTGAGTTTTGATCGAATTTTTCCCATAAGAAATAATGGAAAACCAATTAATTGGTTCCCGGCCCCCCAAAATTACACCTAAATATGTTTTTTTTGTTTTTTTTTTAGCATTCAAACACAAAATGAACAAGATAAAACAAGAGCATTTTTTTCTTAATGGCTTCCAAAACAATAAAGATCTTATCCCAACATTACCCCTGTCCTGCCCCGATCGTCCGCTCCTTCTGTGTGTCACGCCCCCTCGTTAACCTCGTGTGGGATCCCCATATGATCAGCTGTTTCTGGTTGTTGTCATTAGTCCTCTGTATTAAGTCCGCGTTTCAGTTTGTTTCCCCAGTCTGGTCATTGGGTGCGTTCGACTAGCTTACAGCGCTGGCTTAAAGCAACGCATTCTGATCCTGACGCAATGCATTACGGTTAGATGCATTGTGACCTCTCACCCGGCTGCACAAACCGGAACCGCCTCCGTGACGATACACCTTTGCCCTTATTGGCTGAAGAGTTTAGTTACACGCATGACATTTGTATCCCAGGCAGTTCCGATGCGTAATCTGCTATTTCTCCCGAATATCACGTAAAGTACACTCTAATAGTACACGTAAGTTAGTGGTTTATTTATTGTTGGTTACTGTAAGTAAGAATTGCATTGTAGTATGAATAATTTTCTGGCGCGAACAGTATTAGCATATGCAAAACCCAGAGTGGACAGGTCAGTATTCACGGTTCGACTTTTGATATTCAGATCGAGTTCTAGGTCAAACTGGTTTGTTCAACTTTCAAGAAATTCGAGTTCTAGTGAGTTCGAGAACCGAGGTACCACTGTATTTAATTTTCAACTAACGGCAGTATTAGCATATGCAAAGCCCAGAGTGGACATTCGTTTCAGCTATTCAAATAAAACTTATTATGCTATTGACATTCTTATCTAGAATACAACAGTAAGAGTTGCATTACTATGCATCACAAGGCGACTTGAAATGTTACTCCTTTATAGATGTGTAGAGAAATACATAGATTTCCTACCAATATTATGAACAATACATTTCAACAATTTCAACGCTGCACATGAACTATGACTATTCGTGGTGTGGATTTTCCAATACATTTCATTTACATATTATTTCATTAGAATTTAACCCACAAATGTTGCATTGTTAACACAATGCTCTACTTGTTGAGGCACAGGACCTATATTTTGCATTTCTCCCATTATATCAAATATAAAACAAACAAAACTCTCAGCTCAAATAATATGATTAATGGTTATTATCAACACATGATATGGACAAGGGCCACATACATAAGCCTTACCACTTTCTATAACAGGATACAAGCTTTGTTAATAATAAGGGGGAAGTAGGCTTTATTTGTTTTCAGAAATTTGACTGTTTAGTTTGGAAGAGAGGTACACTTACTGCTCTCCCCTTGGGCCTTAAACAGCACAACAGACTGGGAGGTCTCAAGATCGTAGATGACAGCGTCGCCTGTGCTAAACGAGGCCATCATATGAGCTGGATCACAGCCATTGAAATCCACCGCAGTAGGAATGCCATGCTCTGAAAAGGATGTAGAGATTTAGACTTCAACCTTTTTCATTGTAAAAAAAGAATTAAAAATATATTACAAAAACTGAACTACGTGGCTCATCATTTCAACAGACAAAAAAAATCTGGAGATTAGTAATATATCAGGGTAAAATAAATTTACCATGCAAAATACTGACGGTGTGATTAAGAAAGCTTTGTTTCAAATTAATTCAAATTATAGACAATACAGTATTCCAATAACTTGAATATATATATGAACATAGTCCATAGGGGATTTTGTATTTTTCCCTGAGCCACAGATCTACATCTACATTACTAAAGGCTGCTTAACATCCACGGAAATGGCCCTGAACTATTCCATTCTGTCAAATGCATTGACAGAAAAATGTTAGTGTGTTTCTTTTCCAAAGTGTCCATTGTATAGTTTCATGTAGACAGTGTTCATCTATGCTCTTAATAATTATCACCCTAACAACTTACAATGCTTCAACTTTTTGGTAAATGAAATGTGTTCGCTGTCCTCATCTTCCCTGCAGTGGAGTCTAGCACTAACCGACATATGAACGTGCACTGCAATGGCATCACAGAATGTGTTATAGTCCAAATGCAGACGGTCTGTTGACTGGGCCATTTCTTGTGAAAAAATCTGCGACATATTTGAAAAATTGCAAGCTCTTATATTGTGTGAAATCAAAGGGAATGAAGTCAGGGGTTTCCAGTCTGTTTTGCAGTTTACAAAAAAAAATCTGGGGACCTACCGTGGTGTATGTCTGTTTTCTAGTAAATGTTATGTAGGCTACTCAGTGGCTCCCAGCCACTACTTACTGCTCAGCAGATACTCGATGACTAAACAGTACTGAAACCACATTTTACTGAAGATAAAGGGAAAAAGAAAGGCAGACAGAACCTCAGGTCACCTGGAACTCCAAGTATAAATCAGGCAGAGAGAAAATTAACCAAGATCCTGCAGCTTCTGACCCACCCTACCTTCGATGACCCACCATGGAAAACCTAGGTCTAAAGTTGTCACCATATAATGCAATGGGTACAGTACCAAGCAAAAGTTTAGACACTCAAAGCCGCCTACAAAGGAGAGTGATAATGGAAGCTATAATTCAAGTGAAAATGGTAGATTACCTAGATGCAAATAACATTATAAAGGATAGCCAACATGGATTTAGGAGAGGTAGATCCTGCTTAACGAATCTACTTGAGTTCTTTGAGGAAGCTACAAGTGAAATTGATCACAAAAAGGCCTATGATGTGATTTACTTAGATTTCCAGAAGGCCTTTGATGTTGTCCCCCACAAACGGCTCTTGCTAAAGCTTAAAGCTGCAGGGATTTTAGGAACTGTGGCAGCTTGGATCAAAAACTGGCTAACTGACAGGAAGTTAGTTATTAGAGGCACAATGTCACAGTGGGCCTCTGTTCATAGTGGGGTACCGCAGGGTTCAATTTTAGGACCACTATTGTTCCTACATTAATGATATTGACACAAATACATACAGTAAACTGGTTAAATTTGCAGACGACACCAAGGTGGGCGGTGTAGCAGATACTAATCTAGCAGCAGAGAGGCTTCAATGGGATCTGGATTTAATTAGCGAATGGGCTGATACTTGGCAGATGAAATTTAACACAGATAAAAGTAAGGTAATCCATGCAGGGAGCAGAAATATAAAGTACAGATATTTTATGGGTTCCACTAAAATAAAGGTAGCTGATTATGAGAAAGATCTCGGTATGTATGTTGATGCTACCATGTCCCACTCTTGCCAGTGTGGGGAAGCAATAAAAAAAGGCGAACAGAATGTTGGGTTATATCTCTAGATGTGTGGAGTTTAAGTCAAGGGAGGTGATATGTGCTTTTTACGTTACTCTTGTCTTTCTTAGCCTCTCTCCCACTGTTGTCTCCCCCTTTGTTCGTGTTTTGTTTTTTTTGTTTTTTCTCCTCTCTCGCCTCCTTTGTAATCTCTCTCCCTACCCCTTTTCTTCACTATCACTCCCTTCCGGACAGCTCGGCAACTGGAATATTTTACATTGTTTAAATACATGTTAAAAATAAAATACAATAAATATAAAAAATAAAAAGAAATTGACCAACATGAAGGGCCTATACAGAGTCTATAGAGCCCCTCATGGCAAAGCAAATATGTCTGACACAGCAGTGCATTCAGACCATTATTCTGCTTGCTAAAGCTGCCGGACAGGACACATTTAAAAAAAAAAAAAAAAAGTCAAGGGAGGTGATGTTACACTTATATAATTCCTTGGTAAGACCCCACCTAGAATACTGTGTGCAGGTTTGGTCACCATACCTCAAGAAGGACATTGCTGCCTTAGAAAAGGTGCAACGAAGAGCTACGAGAATGATTCCTGGTCTTAGAGGAATGTCTTATGAGGAGAGGTTAGCGGAACTGAATCTGTTTAACCTTGAGCAAAGGAGACTAAGGGGGGATATGATTCAGGTCTATAAGATTCTAACGGGTCTGGATGCTGCTCAGCCAAATGACTATTTCAATATTAGTCTAAATACTAGAACTCGTGGCCATAAGTGGAAATTAGCGGGAGAACATTTCAAAACAAATTTGAGGAAGCACTTCTTTACACAGCGTGTAGTTAGAGTAGGGAATAGTCTTCCTGCTAGTGTAGCGGCAGCTAAAACCATGGGTTCCTTTAAATCAGAGCTAGATAAGATTTTAACAACTCTGAGCTATTAGTTAAGTTCTCCCCAAACGAGCTTGATGGGCCGAATGGCCTCCTCTCGTTTGTAAATTTCTTATGTTCTTATAATGAGTAGTAGGGTTGCATCGATACCATTTTTTTCTGACTGAGTATTTACACTTGTGTACTTGCTGATAAAGAGTACTGATACAAGTACTTAAGAGTACTGATATGATATAGTGTTTAGGTACTTAATTATTTATACCATTGAAAAATAATAAGCTAACCTGACATGACCAGACCAATACTCAAATGCGAATTTGTCTGGACCCCATCAGATTACAATCTTCACGGGGCATTACCAATGGGTAAAGTTAAGAGTAGACACGTTAAACTTTTACAAACACCTGTTATACCAGGCTAACAATTACCATCACAGTGCAATGAACTGGAATACAGCTTACTACAATCTAAATATTAACATGAGTATCAAATAAAATTCATAACTGGCCCTTTGTCATCCCTGATCTTAAAATATGCCCAAATTGCCAACATCCTCCGCATATACTCGCCAATGTGCCATTGTCGACATTCTCTTCATTTATCCTTCCCAAATGTTTCCAGTTGACAAATATTTCGCCAAAATCTGATTAGGCAGCAAAACATAAAATAAAAAAGACAAAACGCCACAGCTTTTGAGTTTCAACATAATGTTGTAATTAAGTGGTATTGCTTCTTGGTATCAGAGAATTTATACAAATACAAGTGTATGAGCTCAGTATCGGCGTGAGGCCTCCTCATGAAACTGGCATAGACGAGACAGTAGGGACGGCCAATCCCTGGAGCAAGAGGGGTTAAGGGCCTTACTTAGGGGTCCAGTGATGGGATCACTATGCGGACCATGGGATTTGAACTGGAAACCTTCTGCGTCCCAACCCACAAAGCTGCCTCCCCACAATAAATTATTTTATTTGTTTAATACTTTTTGATCAGTGCATAATTCCATATACGTTATTTTATAGTTCTGATGTCTTCATTCTAAAATGTAAAGACTAGTACAAATAAACCTTTCTATGAGTAAGCATCCAAATTTTTGACTGGTACTGTATATATAATGATAATATATAATGACAAAATAAAGAACAAATAGGGAGAACCACATAATGACCCCCTGTTGCATAAGCTGGATGGATCGATGGAATGAGTGTGTCAATGAGTGAATGAAAAAGAAATATTTGTGCATAAGAAATACATGAGAACAGCAATGAATAAAGGATAACAAGAATAAAGGACCTTTTGGGGAAACCTCACCCCTGTCTAGATTGTAGGTACAGCTGCACGGTGACTTCTCAGCTGGACTCCAAAGCCGCACAGTGCCATCAGCAGAACAGGACAGCAGCCGATTTTTTATGCCACTGTAGGCCAGTCCCCACACTGCATCTGTGTGCCCCCGCAGGGTCCCGGCCAGAACACTGGGGTCTGCAAAGAGACATGGGGGGTGCAGAGATACAGGCTCTAAACCAGGGGTATTCAACAAAAATTTTAAGAGGTCCAGTTAGACAAAAATTCTTGAAGCAAAGGTCCGGAAGATTATAATGTCTAACTATTTAATAGTGTGATATATATTTAAGTAGCCTATTAGTTGCATCAACATTGTATGTAATCAGTACCTGACTGTCAAATCAAATTAATTCAGTATAATTCAAAAACGTTTTGACATTATTTATTGTCACGTGACATACTGTAGAACTTTGGCCAGCTGGCTAGCGTGAGTGTCACGCCAGATACTTGAGATTTGGCAACCCTGAAAACGTACATTTTTTGTTTCACATGAGTTTATTTATATAACAGATAACATTACTTTATACATATGTTAAAATGCAGAAACTTCAACAAACATGAAATCAACAATAAACTACGTCTATTTATCCAACGTGTTATATAATACATATTGTAGGCTACTTGAAAACTTTTCAGCTTTACGATTTCAGGAGAGCGCAGCCACTCTGTTAGGAACATTACGCTTTTTGTTTGCGGGTGTTAGCTTCGCTGCTGCTATTAACACGAAAGGCACATTAGCGCAGACAAAGGGCTGCATACGCCAAACTATAAGTCTTGCTTGGCGGTCAAAGGCATTTGACGTTCATTGGCGTGGGAAACGGCGGTTCTACTGCTAAACCACTACCGAAAAATCTACAAACGCTGCGCCGGTTAAAATAAAAGCGCCCCGTCAGGTTTTAAATAATAACTAAATGTTTTGGCTATCGGTCCGGGTCCGTATGGAACAGCTTCTGGGTCCGAACCCGGACCGCGGTCCGCCTGTTAGTGACCGCTGCTCTAAACCAACAAATATTCTCAATGGCCTCCTCTTACCTTAAATCGCTAGCAAGTTGGTGAATAGCAAAGCCCGCCTTAAAGTCAAAGGGCAAGACCTATCCACATCCTAGTTTCACCTGCAGATCCCACAGCCATGTCAGTTCAACAAATCCTCCTATGGTTAACTTACTTACCATAGGTGTCATAGGGATCCACGTTTGAGCTTGGAATATTCCACCATTGTATAGTTGAATCCAGACCCCCACTGAAGCACTGCTCCCCACTAGATGTTACGGTCAAAGAGAGAACGGGGCCGCTGGAAAGAAGGGATGGGCATGTAGACAGTCATGTTGCTTTATTTGAATTTATATAATACAACGATATAGTGTTTAGGTATAATAATTAAAAGTCAATTAGCATAGCATCATTGAAAACAAAAATGTAATCTTTACTGTGAACCAATCCATAGAGTGAACTTACATGTGTGCTCTGAAAGTATAAATGGGCTCCACATCATAAGAGGCACTTCTACAAATAGAAAACACACTGATTATTCAAAAAGAAATAAAAAAATCATCAAAAAGCCTGCCAAAAGATCATGTCTTGCATATTCCCTGGAGGACAGGAGTACCTCATTCACATAAAGCGAGTACTGAAAAGCAGACAGATCATATGAAGCAAAACAAGATGTAACCAAAGAGCACATGAGGGTTACTTGCTTTTTGGCAGGAACAGTCTTCTGCAGGTTCCATAACTTAAGGGTGTGGTCCTCAGATACAGTCACTAGTACCGGCTCCACTGGGTGAAAGGCCAGGGCACGTACACCATCAAAGTGACTCCGTAACGTGTACTTAGGGTTCCATGTTTTCCTAAATGCGTCCTTACTGGCTGGCAACTAAAGCAAAGAAATCATGGAAAACTCAATAAATTCTGTACATGAGGTGTCTGACAGCAGTCATGTTGTTTATTTAGGCCACTTGGGGAAAGGACTGCAGTGATGATCAGGAAGGGAACCCAGCTAGGCCACTTACATCATAGCTGTATTCCGCCTCATCATTGGAGACCGTTAAGTCTGCCAAGTCCCCGAGGCCTAACACTATTTCCTGTACGTCTTCAGAACCCATAATGAAGGACTTTCCCCCACTCGGAAATGGCAATGGTTCAGCTGAAAAGACATAAGGTCCAGAGGAGAATGATAGTGAATAACATTACATCCCAAAGGGGACATATCAGAGATAAAGTTACACCATGTTAGAAGCATGTTAGTCTCCACAAACAGCTGTCCTGCCATGATTCAGATGACTTATTTAGAGAATAAGCTGGGCATTAAGTCAGGTTAAGTTTAAATATAGAATAAAAATATAAATCTACGGGCATGTAAAGTCTTTCTAAGAGCCAAGAACAAAATATAATTCAAGATAAAACAAGTAATATGAGGCTTTGTACTGTTCTATAGCAATAGGCATGATGTATTAACCCTCTGGGGTCGGCGGTCCCGCCGGTGGGACCTGCCAGAAATTTCGCCAAACCGTTTTAATAACTCTGCAAGTTTTTACATTTACACATTTAAAAACACCCTCAGAAACCTTGGACGGTCTACTTCGCAAATATATATAGGTAGAAACTAAATATATTTTTACAGCTTTGTGATATGAATAGAAAGAACAAGAGACTTAAGCGTCTACGTCTCGAAGCAGCTCTGATCGCCTTCCCACTTGCAAATCACGCTATTCGCATGATAATAACATGATAATCCGACAGTTAGTATTGGGTAAAGAAATATATGAATACGCCCATTGTGACCAAAATAAACAAGAGCACATGGCTGGGTAGTGTTTACACTGATCGGCTACAATATGGCACACGGATACGTCTCTGCCGCTGAAGCTTTGCGCCAATGTTGCCATTTTCAGCAGCGAATTTCATCCCTGTGTTCATGGCTCAGTGGGCTAAGCCTGTGTGCCTGTAATCACACGATCGCCGGTTCAAACCCAGCCTATTTAGAATGTGAATAGCGATCTTCAGCTGAGACCAGTACTACACACTCCCGATGCAAGTAAAACAAAGAACGGTTTGCTTTTTTGCCAATTTAACCTGATTTTAAAAACTTTCTGACAATTGAAGTTTTGAAAAGAAGACCGATTATGGATTTAGTTTTTTTCATGATTCTATAGCGAGATTTCAGCGAGATATAAACTGAAATACACGAGAAATATACGTGGTCGACGATGCCCTAGTCCCCAGGGCGTTAATAATAGTCACGGCATCATATTTATCGCTTTCTATATTTATATGGTCACAGTTTTCATTTTTCATTCCATCTACCAATAAACTGTGAAAGGGATTTTATTGTTGCTACTTTTCTTGCATTTCAAACTGCCTTTCCAAAGTGATGGGTGTGAGGTCAGTGACATTCCAGACTGATGGGCCATTGACAGTATGCAAACTACTGCAGGTGTGGGGACACCTATCCCATCAATATTCATTGGGCAGGCCACTGACTACACAGAAAAAGAGTGTCACTCCAAAGTTCTAACACTTTAGTAATCAAACCACATAAAATTTCAGAATGTCTCTTTCACCTATGTGTAGCCAGCCCCTGTGTCTATAAGCTTCAGAGCTCAAAAGTCTTGGCTAGAAATGTCTATAATGTGATTTTTTACAATTTCTCAGCATGTCTGAAAATAGGTTTTTGAAAAGTATATGTTTAAAGTTGATTTTAACAAAAAATAGAATAATACATACAGTGGTCTCAGATTATTGGTGCTTAGTTTGTGCTGAATAAAAGCACATGTAACACTTTGGGATAAATGTTTTTTAGATAGGTGAAATATTTTTAAATGTCAAGGCATGTCAGACTACCCCGAAAGTGGAAAAGAGGCCTCAGACCCCAGAGGGTTAACTGAAATATTTTCTCAAAATAATTGGGAATGGCTTGGGAAAATTACTGAATGTAAAAAGAAAAAACTCTACTGTCAGGATTTTGTCAGTTAATTTGCACGAAATGTAGTAAATCTGGTTTATTTGGAAACAAAGATAATCCTTTGGACGTTCTCCAATATGCTGCCCCCATTTTCTCCTAAGCCCTCAAATTTCAATAATAGTACAGTTTAAAATGGACCTGCATAAATATTCTGCTTGTTGTCTATTCTCACTGCCATCGCACTGTGCCAGGTCTTACCCCACTCTGTTCCATCTCCTGAACTCCTCGCCTCACCAGCACCCTCTCCATCCTCAGCATTCACCAGAAAGTCAAACTCCTTCAGCACCTCCTCTGTGTCAGCGTCGTCAGGCAGGTCTGAGGCTAGACCCTCATTTCCAATCTGTGCACAGAAAAGGTTTAAATGATACCAAAGCCCTCGGAAAAATAACACAACTGTACGCCACACTCCGAGTTATAGCACTTTTTAAGACATATGTTTAACAACAGTTACAAACCCAATTAATGGTACTTGGTTAAAATTGCTGCCACTTAGAAAGGCTATGATAGGCAGTACAGGTTTAGAAAGATATGCAGTACAAAAATAATATTGAAGCAAAAACACAATGAGAGCAGCTACTGGCTTTGCTATATACAAAAAAAAAAAAAAAAAAATGGGAAGGAGGGACTTGCTTCAATAATCAAGATCTCACACTCTCTAGCACAGGGGTCTCCAACTCCGGTCCTGGAGAGCTACCGTCCAGTAGGTTTTCTATCCTACCCGGCTTCTGATGAGCCATACCTGTTCTCAGGTAAATACCGGGAGCAGGTGTGGCTCATCAGAAGCCAAGTGGGACAGAAAACCTACTGGATAGTAGCTCTCCAGGACCGGAGTTGGAGACCCCTGCTCTAGCATAATATGAAAAATTGATGGCAGAACCTAAGACTGTACTGAAACTGTTAAGCTGAAACTAAATAGCATCTTGACTGAAATTCATTCAATGATCCATAATTCAAGCAGAAAATACTTTTTCCTTTCTAACTAAGATGATAGGCTAGGAGGTGGTATGACTCCATATTGGTGACTTGAGAGTTTGGCAGATAATGATGGCAAAATTCAACACAGTTCACTGCAATTACAATGCATCATGCCAAACCTTTAGATAATCTATTTATGTATGTCTGTATGCATTTATTGGTTACATTGCAATCACTGCTGTATGTATACAATTTCTTTGCAGTCAAAAAAAGTAAATAAATAAAAATGATATTTAAGAAAATTCAATGAACCATCACTAAATACCAGATGCTAGCTCAATTTCAGCAGTAAACAAGGTATTAAGAAACAGCTTTTACTTTCAGATGCTCTGTAACTTTGAGTTCATTTAAATTATCATATTGGGGTCCAGAAGATGAGTAATCACTACTGCAGTACTACCTATCAATTGGAAAGGAGCAATGTATCATACATACCTGCCTGAATAAATTAATCTCGATCAACAGAAAGAATCACAAGCACTCTGTAAAGAATCCATACTAAGGATGACCTTCTTTCAGGCTTTAAGCGTTAAAAGGATTCAATATGCTGACCTACATATGCATTTATCCATGAAATACCTAACACCACCTTAGCTGTACATACTTTCATAAAATATAAATAAAAATATTTATGTATAATTATTCTATACAATCATTGTGTTCCTAACATTGAGTTCCTAATGATACCCATTTTGTGCCCCCAAGACTGATTAATGCATTTTGATAAAATGACAACATGAAAAAGAAAGTTTCACCTTTATTTTATGCTTGTTTATTCTGTGCTTTACTGTTCGGTCTGAGATGTCGTCCACCATATCTCCTTCCTCATCCTCATCCTCATCACTGTCATCAGCATTTTCTAAGAAGTTAAATGTTTCCAAAACATCACCCGGATTCCTGGAAAAGAAGGATCCTCATTTTTTTTTTTAAAGAAAGATACACAAGCCAACTGGGTACATATCTCATTATTTGTCAAGAAAGGAGAACTGAAGTGCCAAGTCAATTACCTTTCTTTTCCAAAACAAAGTAACCATAGTTTAATTCCTAATAAATCATCATAGGAACTCAAAGAATCCACGGCTGAACTGACTGGGGTATAAAAACTAAAATAATAAATAAATGATGCTCTTACCTTTTCATGACTTGGCCCTTTTGCTTGGCAGGAGAGTCCCCACCATTGAGAATCTGTTCCAGATTTTTTGTCTCAACTGAGCCGTTTTGTTCAGATCCAGACAGACCCAATAACGACCGGACCCGCTGAGACCGCACATCTAATATGGTGTCCGTATAGCCAACTTCTTGAAGATACCTACCACAATGCAGAACATCATGCCACAGTTTAGAAAATAGGGCTGGGTGATATGGCAAAATATTTTATCATGGTTTTTTTTCCATATCAGTTTACACAGATAATTATCATGATAGAATTCAAGTCAGTGTTTGTTAACTTGAAGGCTCCATTTTTGCTTAAATTCACTTAGGATTCCTTTTAAACTGATTTAGAACACGAAAAAGATGGCAAATTGGATGAACAGCAAAATGACATCTAATTTTAATAAATAGTTCATTTTTTTTTTTTTGTCGTAGGGCATAACACTACAAAATCAGACAGTACAGTTTGTTCCTGGGTTTTCTCTCTGAATTTCTTTCTGCTAGCTCCAGGGAAAAGGTCAAAGATTTCTGGCAGAGTTGCTATCCACCCCGTAATAAAAAATAAAATGTTGTCCCATTCTGAACCAATACTGAACCCTAATTGCTGGTGTTTGTGAGTGTAAGCATTCTGTGCATCCTGTATACTCTACTGGATGGCAATGTTTCAAAGTGGCGAATTAAGTTCACAGTACAGATGCTCCTCTACTTACAAACTTTCAACTTACGAACTTTCAGACATATGAACGAAGAGGATGGTATGTCCAAATTGTGTTCATTGGGCTCCTGTTTCCTGTCCGCAACATCATTTTTTTTTTCTATGCGCCAATTCAGCGTAGTACGACTTCTGGCCTCTACTCCCGCCATGCAGCAGTGTAGTGTACGTACTCCCAGCATCCTAGTTCTTTGTACTTGCATATACCCTTAAAATGATGTTGAATAGCGACTTACGAACATTTCAAGTTACGAATGGCCGTTCGGAACGTATCTCATTCATAAGTAGATGAGCGTCTGTATTTTCAAGTTTTATTTGGCACAAGTTTTCAGCAGAGCTTACAGTACACAGCATCAATCTGTTCCATATCGAAATTTAAATTGACAAAGTACTGCCACACCACCAAAGTCGTTTTACTTTGTTTACTCACAGTATCTCCTTTTTTAGATGATGTTATGGCTGCTGAGCTGCTGCTTTCTTCACTGACACATTAGGTTTCCTGTGAGGGAGTGCTAATCTCTTCCATGACTAATGTGTATTACTAAAACAGTAGCATGTGGTGTGCTCGGCCAACTCAGCCTGCCTTGCGGTACGATTGATGGACTATTGAAAGACTACCATACCACTGATGAGCTTCTATGATGTGATAGGCCAATATATGCCATTAAGCAATGTTACTTATTGACAATATACCTCCTATTCTCCTATTTAAGAAGTCTGTATATTGCTTATATCACCCAGCGCTATTAGAAAGATTAAATAAATACACAGCATTTTCATGAGGAGGGCTCTGGGTAGATTTCTGGTATAAATAAAAAACAGCGATAAAGCTGAAGATAATATTTTTTTGTCTTTGTACAGGGAAAGCTGAATAACTGTTTAAGTCTATAAATTAAAGCTGTGTAAGCAATCACAGCAAACTGAGTTGCTTTGTAGTATTTTGTATATTAAGAAAATACTTTTTTTTTTTTTAAAAAAAAACTCATTAACCCACACTTGCTTTTACCAACACATCACTCCCATACTTCAGAGCCTTCACTGGCTCCCTATAAAAGAACATATCCACTTTAAAATACTTTTCCTGACATTCAAAGCTCTCAACAACCAAGCCCCACCATACCTTTCTTTTCTGCTTCTCTACCAGCCTCCCCGCAGTTTTAGATCCTCCTCTTCTGGCTCTCTCCTCATCCCCCCCAATCTGAACTCCATGGTTATGGTGACCGCGCATTTTTATGTTTAGCTCCCTGACTAAGGAACTCCCTCCCCAGTGACATTCGTTTATCGGTCTCTGTCTCAGATTTCAAGCACGAGTTAAAAACCTTTTTGCTTGCTCAAGCCTATGATGTTCCTTATCCATAGTGTGCTTTATCGTTTTATCCATTTACTTTATTCTATGTAAGCATGTTTGAGATTCTGAAAAGAGCCATATAAATAACATGTAATTATTATTAATAATAATAATAATAATAATAATAAACTACCCACTAAGCAAACAGGACAAGTGATGAAGAGAAGTAACACTACACCTGACTACAAGAAACTCTGACCTGAAATCATTACTGACCTTATGACACATTTTTCATTTTAATGTTCATTTTACAATTAAAATAGTGACTTTTTTTCCATAAAAATAAAACCTTATATGGGGTTTTATGACAAACCAGAATGCCCGTGGTACATTATGTACTGATGGGAAAATTGTTCATGGTATAGCAGCAGACTATACTCACTGTCTGAGCAGCTGTCGGCCCTGTTTCCATGTTAACTGACCATACTGGGGAACGGCTGGGACCTCAGAGTCTTTGGTTTCTTCTGAAAACAATGGGGGGGAAAAAAAACCATAAGAGGGTATCAGACACTGTATAATTGCAGAAGAATATTTTGACTATGCTGAATTCACTTGTTCTCCACTGGGTGTTGCAATGCCTCTTTGACAACCATCTCTATCCCGTCTTTGCCTACACTCAGTTGTGGTCAAGGCTGTTTGAGCCTATACCCTTTTTGCCCCTACAGGCAGCACCATTCAAACCCAGTTATGTATGGAATGCCAAAAAAGTCTTCCAGGAAACTGGAAAGTAGTTGAAACAGTTGATCCATTTTGGCTTCTAAGCAAAACTTTCAAATGTTTTGTGAATTTTGCTTGTAGAACATAAATCAAACACAAAATTAAAATGATCAAATAGGTTTATACAATAATCTGCAAAGGAATCCACAACTGGCGTTTCCTAATATTTCAGATGCAGTGCTATGTATACGTGCAAAAGTGCCAACTAATATCAAAAGTCTTTTCTGCCAATTAGTGCACTTAATCATAAATTATCAATTATATTTTAACCAATGCTGTCTAGCTACAACACCTTTCATTATCATTCACTCAAAGCAACAAATTCAAAAAGGCTTAAATTCAGTAATTTAAGTGAGATCATGTTTGCTTTTAGTGTAAATTAATACCCATGTGATATTTTTGAAAAATCTACTGTAAGTCTTGGCTGATCTTTCTACATTTTTTCCACCTAGTATTTGTTTTACCTATCTAAAAACTTAAAATAACCACCAAATCTGTGGCGCAGTTCCAACAATGTCGGGTGGGCTTCCGAGAACTGAAGAGGATTCAGCCCTGGCCTTGTGTCAGTAAAAGCCAGCAGGATTTATTTATCATTTATTAAATGCAGTGGCAAGCCATGTCACAGGAAAAAACCTTTACTCAACATTACTTATAAATTTCCCTCATTAAAATGATTTCACTAAATAATTTAAAAGAAAGATGAAGTTCACTGAATTTTGAAGTTTGACCATTCCCCTCTACTTGGGATAATTCTTAAGAGTAATCTGGTATTTGCCCATATAATAATATGAATAATGCTCTCCATTTTCTCACTTATCACCTGAGAAAGACATTGTTAAATTCTTATTTTGTCACCAGCCATGAAAAAATGTACTTGGTCTAGAATGCTTAATGGAAAAATATGCAGAATTAACACTGGAGGCTTTTTTCACATGGCAAAATATTGTAGTTCAATTTAACTCCAGCTCGCCATTCAAATGGAAAACTGCATAAGCCAATATCCCAACATCATACATTAAAAGTTTTCCATTCAAATCCCTCCACTTTTCTAATATTAATTAAAAAGGTTGCATATTTTCCTGTACATCAGTCGATGGTTGCTGTCTGGCTCTCAGAATGATAGCAAGGATAGTACCCTTCACCCACAAACACTGGCTAAAACAATACCAATTAATAGACAAATGTATGCTAAAAATGGTTGGTTTTACTTTTCATAAACTCACGTTACAAGCTATTTCCAACTATGCAAAATCAATTTCACAGCAATAGGTAAAGTATTTTAACTAGACTACCCCTGTGACTGCTGAAACAAAGCTAGGAATAATGGATAATGTGTATAGTATTGTTATTCTTTACAATGTTGGCTGAAAACAGACCTTTTAAAGGTGTCAATTATAGCAGGATACAGAGCATTCCCACTGGAAAAACAGCACATAACGTTAACTGCTGCATGATTTAAATACAATGCCGAACATAAGAAATTTACAAACGAGAGGAAGCAATTCAGCCCATTAAGCTCATTTGGGGAGAACTTATCTAATAGCTCAGAGTTGTTCAAATCTAGCTCTGAACCCAGGGCCCAGTTCTTCAATCAATTTAATCCAGATCAAAGTAATCCGGATTTTGAAATCCCTTGTTTTGCTATCCAGGATTTGATAACCGATTTTACTTTTATCATTATGCTGGTTTTTCAAAGCAACACTGGATTGGATCACTGTTATACAAATACAGAATTTGCAGGATGACCGAATCCGGTTTACTAGTGCATTAAATGGAACCAACAGTGTAGCCTACTGGCTATGTCAAGAACAACAGGTAGACCATTATGTGTTTTAATTTGAACAAACAGAAAACACCACAATAAACCAGAGCAACCTCCAATGTTCTCTCAAAATGAGGGACACACTGGACATGTGGTCAGGGATGCAATTGTAAGACATTACTTCTGACTGGTGAATTGAATAATAGTAACTATTGTCATTTTTATTAAAATACAATGGACAGTAGAGAATTTTATTCTGAGCTTTGAGATTTTGTTTGAGTACAGATCTCTCACGGGGATTGTTTTTCCCTTGACTATACTGAAAGGCTTCATGTCTTATTTCCTACTTTATTTTCACTGCCACTGTCCTAGTTCAATAATTGTACAAAATATAAATAAATGTATTAGGGCTGTCAAAATTAACGGGATAACGCGGATTAATCCATCATCATGATTAATCTGATTAAAATTAACGCAATTAACCCATCTGCAGCGCAGAATGACTCAAAATCCCTGAAATGTCTTTGTTAACCCATTTCGGGCAGTTTTGGTGCGTTCCATTTGCCCTCGGAACTCGTATTCCGAGTCGGATTCAGAGTTTTGAGGCCAGAAGTGACGATATGCGTGCTCCCATTTCTCAGAGATCCGAGAAATCTTGGAGCAGCACAGAGGATCCCGAGTTCAGAATCCAAGATGGCTGCGCCCTTTATCAACAGAAGGGAAAGTTTTAGTTTTATACTGTTTAAGCACCACTTCTCATTTGTGGCTCGTTAAATCGGTCGCACACACTATACCGTCCATCTTATCTGTGGATGTGTTGCTACGGAGTTTTATACGTAAAGCACCACGCATAATGTGTTATCAACTGATATTGCTAACAATGGCAATTAACCGGGCTAGAATTGGATTTCATGATTAGTCGGATTATTTGTCGGATTTACGGTAGTTCGTGCTGATTGTAAGTGAACGAACCATTTAAACTGAGGTACCTTAAATCCGACAAGTTGTCTGGCTAAGCAAAAAATCTTTTTGATATGGGTCCATGGTATTGCACTTCTGTGGCAGATGGAATGCATCCGACTCGTGTTCAAGATGTTCAATAAACATGTTAAGTGTTTATATATATTCCCTTTTTTCCTGTTTGCTCAAGCAAAATGAAATGTGATTAATATAGATTAAGAATGAAGGATATTTAATCGTGATTAATCGAAATTAATCCACAGCAACCCTGTGATTAATCTGATTAAAAAATTTAATCGTTTGACAGCACTAAAATGTATATACCATCAGCATCCGCTTTTGTGATCAATTTTTCAAGTTCTGTCATATTATTTTTATCAAGCTTTATCATGATCAAGTTTTATTTAATTTTGTGCCAGAAATCCACCCTTGAATCCACCCTTGTGTCGGGATCAGGATTATCCTGATTTTTTGGATCAAATGTATCCCAATTCAAACACAAACTTTCGAACAAAACAAAATGAAGGTTTGATCCAGATTAAAACCGAGATTAGATTAGGTGATCTGATTTGATTTCAGAATCCATCTATTTCCTTTGAACAACCGTTTTCAAGATTCAATTCAATCCGTTATCTGAAATCCCACTGGATTACTTTTGAACAACTGGGCCAAGGGTTTTAGCGTGTGCTACACTAGCAGGAAGACTATTTCATACTCCAACTACATGCTGTATAAAGAAGTGCTTCCTCAAATTCATTTTAAAATGTTCTCCCGCTAATTTCCACTTATGGCCACGAGTTCTAGTATTTAAACTAATATTGAAATAGCCATTTGGCTGAACAGCATCCAGACCTGTTATAATCTTATATACCTGGATCATGTCCCCCCTTAGTCTCCTTTGCTTGAGGCTAAACAGATTCAGCTCAGCTAACCTCTCCTCATAAGACATTCCTCTAAGACCAGGAATCATTCTCATAGCCCTATGTTGCACCCTTTCCAAGGTAGCAATGTCCTTCTTAAGGTATGGTGACCAAACCTGCACACAATACTCAAGGTGGGGTCTTACCAAGGAATTATATAATCGTAGCATCACCTCCCTTGACTTAAACTCCACACACCTAGAGATGTAACCCAACATCCTATTGGTCTTTTAAATTGCTTCACCACACTGGTGAGAGTGGGACATGGAAGCATCAACATACACACCGAGGTCTTTCTCATAATCAGCCACATTTATTTCAGCGGAACCCAGAAAATATCTGTAATTTATATTTCTGCTCCCTGCACGGATTACCTTACATTTATCTATGTAAAATTTAATCTGCCAAGTCTCAGCCCAGTCGCTAATTAAATCAAGATCCCGTTGTAGCATCTCTGCTGCTAGATCAGTATCTGCTACACCACTCATCATGGTGTCATCTGCAAATTTAACCAGTTTACTGTATATATTGGTGTCAATATCATTAATGTAAATTCGGAAAAACAGTGGTCCTAAAATTGAACCCTGCGGTACCCCACTGTGAGCGCAGGCCCATTATAACATGCCTCTAATAACTACTCACTGCTTCCTGTTTGTTAATCAGTTTTCAATCCAAGCTGCTACAGTTCCTAAAATCCCTGCAGCTTTGAACTTAAGCAAGAGCCATTTGTGGGGGACAACATCAAAGGCCTTCTGGAAATCTAAGTAGATCACATCATAGGCTTTTTTGTGATCAATTTCACTTGTAGCTTCCTCAAAGAACTCAAGTTGATTCGTTAAACATGATCTACCTCTCCTAAATCCATGTTGGCTATCCCTCAGAATCCAGGTAATCTACCATTTTCACTTGTATTATAGCTTCCATTATTTTTCCAGTAATGCTAATTAAACTGATTGGCCAATAGTTTACTGGATTACTTCTATCCCCTTTTTTGAATATGTTATATTTAGTTATATTAGCGTGCTTCCAATCTGAAGGTACTATACCTGCAGATAACGCTTTCTGTAATATTAAAAGTTAAAGGTTGGCTAATAATATCCCTCATCTCTTTTAAAACTACAGGTAAGATGCCATCAGGGCCCTGTGATTTATTTATTTTGAGCTTAGCTAGGCTTAGTACCACATCAGCCTCAGTTATACATTTATTGGTTGTAGACGACGCTGTATTCGTACTAAATGGTGGTAAGTTACTCATGTTCTCTACTGTGAACACCCGTGTAAAATAATCATTTAACTCATTTACTATATCAATTTCTTTTTCAATTATAAGGCCCTTACTATCCTACAAATGAGTGATTTCAGCTTTTAGAGCTCTTTTGGAGTTAAAGTATTGGAAGAAACTTTTATTGTCATCCTTAGCCTTCAATGCAATTTTTCTTTCTACATTCCTCTTGGAGAGTCTAATGTTATTTTTTAACTCTGCCTGTAGACTTAGATACTCCTGCTTAATTTTGAAATCATTAGTTATTTTCCAATTGTGGAACAGAGCCCTTTTCCTCCTGGCTTTATTCTTAATTTCCTTAGTAAACCACCTTGGTTGCAGTTTCCTAGATTTAGTTTTGCTGGAAACAGGTATGAAGTCCTCTTGCACTTGCAACAATGTGCTTTTAAAAAAATCCCATGCCTCTTCAATTGTTTTGCTATTTAACTTCATCCAGTTTACAGTTTCTAGTTTCAGTCTCATACCATTAAAGTTAGCCTTCCTAACATTGTATATTTTTGTTTTGGACTTTGCTCTTTGGACACTAAAATTAACCTCGAATTTAACCATGTTATGATCATTACCGTCCAGTGGTTCTAAAACCTCTAATTTTCCAATCCTATCCTGGTTATTAGAGAAAACAAGATCAAGAAGGGCTTCTCCCCTGGTAGGAGTATTAACAAGCTGAGTAAAAAAACAATCCTGTACTAATTCCACCATCTCAAGTTCATTTACAGAAGAGCTGAAGACTATATCTCACTGTATCCCAGGTATATTAAAATCACCCATAACCACCACACCATTTTTATTACTCATAATCCTGATATCATCATATAACATTCTGATTTCCTCTGCAGCTACATTAGGTGCTCTATAAAAAACACCGAAAATTAGGCCATTTGAGTTTTTAGCATCTAGTTTTATCCATACAGCTTCTGTACTTTTATTTTTATCAGTCTGCCTGCAAGTTTTCTTTTACGTATACTGCAACACCATCTCCCTTCTTGCCTATCCGGTCTCTACGGAACAACGTATAATCGTCCATATTATATTCTTTTCCATCATTGTCACTCATCCATATTTCAGTTATTCCTGTAATGTTGTGTCTGGTAAAATTAAATCATGAATTTTGTTTTTAATACTCCTAGTGTTTAAATACAGACCACAAAGGGTAGGCCTTTTACAGTGCCCAATTTTAATATTAATTGGGAATTTCCATCTCTCCCCACCTATATTCTTAACTAACCTCCCTGCCCCCCCCCCCAGTCCCTAGTTTAAACATTCCTCACTACTACTCTACAAATACGCCTCCCTAATACACTGATTCCCCTTTGGTTCAGATGCAACCTGTCTGGCTTGAACAGGTCCCACCTGTTCCAGAAGGTCTTCCAGTGCCCCATAAACCTGAACCCCTCTTTCCTACACCACCCTTTTAGCCACGCATTTAATCTCCTTATCTCAGCTAACTTAGCCTGGCTTGCACGTGGTACGGGAAGTATTCCAGAGAATACCACCGTGGATGTTCTGCATCTAAGCTTATCCGCGACTTCTATAAATTTATCCTGCAGAACAGCCCTCCTGCCCTTGCCTATGTCGCTGGATGCACCTGAAAAGCGGTTAGACACCGTCTCTTCAGGTGATGCCGCCTCTGTGAACTGTGTATGCCCTTTTCTATGTCTACGACCTACGTTCACCAAGTGCTCTCGACCTATCTGTTCTTCATTCTCCCCCCTCCCCGCTTGTGATGTACACACCGTCTCCCTAAAAGGCGTATTAACTCTCCCCTCTAACTCCTTGTTGTGTCAGATGAGAGCCAGTTGCTCCTCGAGGTCACGAAACTTGACCATGAGTGAGTCCACAAACTTACATTGCTCGCAGATGAAGTCTGACTGGATGCAAACATCCAGAAGGGCAAGAATCTTGTAAACACAACACTGAGCTGGCCCCATAATTACCTAACTCACTATGACCCTGTCCTTTACTCCTAGCCCAGTATATTAATATAGCGTATTTAACTTTTAGTTGATCTAATTAACGTATAGTTAAAACAATGAAGTGCCAAGTACAATAAAACACTAAATTAACACTTGCGTTAAATCGGAACTTAATTATCCAACAGTGTTCGAGTTGACAACCTTTGAATTTAAACTTCTAAAATAACCAAATTAACAATTACCTACCCTAGACTAACTTGCTGCTGAACTACGTTTAACTAAAATAAAACAAAGTTGCTCTCGGGAGGCCAAAAAAAACCCTCTCAAAGCAGGCTACTGCCAGATCCCCGACTAGCGACAGAGTAAAGCTCAGAAGCAATTGTCTTTTTCGAGTTAATGTTACCGACATTAGATAATATTACCCCACGAGTGTTTGTTGTGAAGGTATGTGGACAGAAACGCCATTCGCACGACACCCATAGCTATAGATAACTCGTGCTATCTATTAACAAGAACAGAATAGTACTCATGCAGACTAAGAAAAAAAATTAAAATAAAAAATTAAACAACCACCCATGTAACCATACTGGCACACAAACACTCAAATATTCTTCCAAATAATTCTAGTCAACCGCTTCAACAGGCGCACAACACAAGTGCACACAGCATCTACACCACTCCCTCACAGTGCAGCAATCCCAGCAGCCTCTACAGCAATCCCACAAGCCACCTCGAACATGCTCCTACCTGATTCAAAGCTGGGCATCTTCACTTCACCTTGGTTTAGTTCTGTTCCATATTTTAATTTATGATATTTAGCTCTAGAATAAACAAAAGATAGTTTTTTTACCATTATTATTATTCAATTAGTCCTTATTATTATTCAATTAGTCCTTATTATTATTCAATGCAACAAAGGCCTAGGAACAGAAATAAAAATACAATTAAACAGGGACTTACTAAAACTTATAACTCACCTTTCTTGTTTTAATGCATATTCTAACATTTTGATTCTTCTAACTAGATCATTCTTTAAATTTTCTTGACCTTTTCTTTCTCCATGAAGAAATGCTATTCGAGCCTGCAAGACAAAAAAGAGATTTTATCAATTTCTACATATCACAAAATAAGTTCATATGAACACTTGTCTAGTGTTTGACATTTTGGTCTTAAATAAACTATTTTCACCAAAAGGGATATTTGAAGATTACTTCTATTAGTTTTTGGATTGATTGGCTGGCATGGGAATCTGAGCAACACTCACAGAGCAGGTACATATGCATGTTGTAATTGTCATCAACATGTAAATGACCACTTAGCAACAAATTATGATGCTACTCAATGAGTATTGCATAAAAATCACCATCTGCTAATTTATAGTGTGAACTTCTACATCACCTGTGAGGTTTAAACACAGAGGTGGATACTTTGAATGTTAGCTAACTAGCAGTCACATTACTATCCAGTCTTCATTTTTACCATTTAAATAATAAAAAAAAATACTTAAAATGTACAAATGAATTATTTTCTTTGATTATACTGCATAATAATGTTGTCACTAACAGGATTAGGTAACAGCCAATTAATGAATGTCACCAGCAAAATTAGTGATGCACTAATAAAAAAATTCTGGCCAATACAGATAGCTGATTATTTTGAAAACCAATATCAATAGTTTGGGGGGAGTTTTATGAGTTATCGTGACAATCACAATAGGGATGGGCATTTTTGATCATATTTCATTTCGCGTAATCCACAGGTTTGAGAAACGAGTACTCGATTAATCGGGGGTGGATTGTGTTTGCGTCACAGTATACAGTAAACATTTAAAAGAAATTACAGCATGAGGTGAAGCTGAAGCGCTTTTTCTACATGACGCATTGTATATAAAATTAATCACATAGCCTAGATACATAAATATGTAAATGTTATATTACAAATTGCATTTATCTACACAAAATGCATGTGAGCTTGAACCACGTGCCAATCATAAAGTAGTGGATGCGCTTCTCCCGTTACTTTAAAACAACGGCAACTGAAGCCCCGCTAAATATTTTACCATGCATGGCTAAGAAAAATTAACATAAGGACGACATATTTTTATTCAAAAAGATCAGTCGGTCTACGTGCTCAGATGAAAGCCGAGTGCGGAGTCTATTTACAATTAGACCAGCGGTGGAAAAAATGCACTCAGCAGGCACAGAAGTTGCAGGAACAGCCAGGTACCACTGGGCAAGGGTGCTTAGCTTTGCAAATTGAGACTCATTTACTTTCCACCACAATAAAGGATCCTGGTTTACAGAGATGCATGGCTCCCTGAAGTAGCTTTCGATTTCGGTGTCATGCGGAGAAACATCACTCATGCCGTAGTCCTTGCCGAAAAGAGTGTCGAGCGCCGTTGCTGAGTCGGGCTTACTTTGTATGGGTCTGACAGGATTTGGGATTGTCTCGCAAAGCTGCTTCAGATTCTTTTTTACTCTCTCCCGAAGCTTTGTCTCAAGAAACTTGAGATGTTTGTGTCTTGGATCCAAAGCCGCTGCAATCTGAGGCAGATACACTTTCTCAGCATCCTCAGCAACTGCGACTATGCGCTGTTTCAGAGATTCGGCTATGGCATTTTTAAATTCAGACACTCTTGGAGACTCACTCCTCTGTGTGTTTAAATGTCTAGTGATGAGACTGTGTGTGATCGGATAGACCATTGAACTGGAAACATGGGTCTCACTACACATTGTAGTTGTGGCACACTTAAGAGACTTGAGAACAGGTGTCAGTTCTTCCACAGTGTCCCAGTGCTCATCTTTTAGGTCAAGTGTCCTCGCATCTGCAAGTTTTGTAACATTGCGATCGGACAGAACAGCACACACAGCCCACCTCTGTTCCAAAACGCGTTCGAACATGTCACACACCGAATTCCACCGCGTGCGACAATGCTGAATAAGCTTATGGTCGGGTATATTTTGTTCTTGTTGTTTCTGCCTTAGCGCGGCTGTAGCTACTGTGCTGTGGTGAAAATTTGATACCAAGCGGCTACTTGCAGCTATTACATTTTTTAGAGTTGCAACATTGAAGCCCTCATTGATTGCAAGTTGCAGGGTGTGTGCGAAACAGGGCACTGATTCTCAAAGACTTTGATTTGCCAGAACCATGTTAGCAGCGTTGTCGTGCACACATGCCATTACTTTTCCAGAGCTTAACAGCCACTTTTCTGTTGCATCTTTCAGGTAGTTGCCAATGTTCACAGCTGTGTGTCTTTCCTCGAAACCTCGCATCTCTAATACTGCGCTGTGAATTTTCCATTCATTTATGTAATGACAGGTTAGCGTCATATACGATTCGGTGGTTAGCGAAGTCCACAAGTCCGTAGTTATTGCCACCCGCGCTGGCTTCGACGGATATAGTGGACTCGCATATAACGGAATTTCGCTTATAACGGACAAACAATTTGGTCCCCAGGGCCACTTTTAGCTGTAGTTTTGTTTGGCTATAATGGACATACAGGCTCCGCCTACAAGGCGCGTGGTGTACCGGTGATATGCAGCGCAGATGCGTAGCCAGGATTATTAATAATCACACATCCGGTCAGGTAAAGTTGGATTACTACATGTACAATATAATAATCTATACCATAGGGCTGGACCAGAATATTCGAATATTCGAATATTCGTTTGGAGGGATGGCATTCGAGTTTTCATTTTGAGATTCAAATATTCGGGGGAAAAAAAAAAATAACACGTGACATCGATCCCTGCGAAACGGTTCTCATTCGCGCTTAAATGACTAGCCCTTGCGGCAACGCCAACATCGTGATTTACTCATGGGCGTAAATTTCATTTAACAGTAGGGGGGGACAATAAATATAAAATTTCTCATGAGCAATTTTTGAAGGGGACACAAATAATACAGTTAAATTGTACTTATAAAGATGTGTCCCCACAATGAAAAACTTTGCTTCTATCATTATTATTGTAGCATGGAGACTGCGTCATTATGGCTATTTTCAAAGTTTTTCTCAGGTTCAATGACAAAGCAGATTTTTCAGAACTATTTATTGCATTGTTTGTTATGTTGTTTACAGTCAAGCCATCAACATACAATAAAATTTAAACATGACTGTTTAAATGCATAATAGATATTGTTTAAACAAAAAAAATACAGTGGGGTCAGTTCGGACGTAGCACAGTGCTCATTTAATAAATGCACAGCTAAACAATATGCTAATTGTGGCCGTTAATGTTAAGTTACCATTATGCCAAGTTGTCACAAATAAAACAATGCATGGGAAATGGCTTTGGCGTGTTAGTTGCAGTGCACTATGCAACAAGCTATTGTAAACAAGCTAACGTTAACTAGATAAGTTATATTTTAATCGCTAATATAGCAGATTCGTGGAAAATTACATCGGTAATCAGCATTTTTGCTGCAACTAATTTATGAATGAGTCTGCATCAACTACATTAAAGAGAATCGCTTTATTTAAAGTGAATAAAATACCCTACTTACTGGAGTTCAACATTAATTGAGCCGCAGCCACACACCTGATTCGTGTGTGAAGAGTAGGTGAGATGACCTGGGAAAGCAGGCAGTTGGCCAAACCACTGTGAGGAAGGGGAGGGGGAACTCAACTGTTTCTAAATGCATTTTTTGCGTTTGTTTTTTTTTCTACTTACAGAATTATTTTAGATATACATACATATTTTTTTCACAATAGATTTTTTAATTTTTTTTGGGGGGACAACCCTCGGATGGGGGGGACATGTCCCCTCCGTCCCCCCCGGGATTTACGCCCATGGATTTATTTTATCTCAGAGAGAAGACAAAAATGCCGAAGACCTCAGTTGTGTGGGAGCACTTTAAATTGACTGAAGACAAAACAAAGGCAGTGTATCAAATATGCGATTTGAAACTGGCCTACCACTACAGCACAACAAGTTGTTTTCTGTTTTTATTAAGGGAATTCATTTAATTTTATTTAAACTGTTCGTTAATTAAAATGTGTGATTTTATTGAAAGTATGCTGCTGGCGTGTTCTTTATTTATTAAATTCGTTGAACTTCGTTAATTGATAAATGTTGGGCTACCTTATTTAAAGTATTGCTCTAACAGACCTGTTATTGTTTTGTATTATAGTGCAGTGTTCGTTCTTAAATAATATAAACCCTGCCCGGGCCGCATGTAGCGCCCGGCTTTCGGCTCGTGCTGTTCTGTCATTTATTAAAATTTTAATCATTCTGAAAGTGTCGCGACTTGCCTGTATCCATATTACACAAAAATGTGACTTTGCACTCCCTTGCGTCCGCAGCAGTTGGATGAACGGTTCTCGACATAAAAATGCAACAGACACACACAGAGAGATTCCTGCTTTTATTAGAGATAAGAATATATTCAGCCCCCTCCCACCGAATACTCGAAGCTCAAAAAATGGTATTCGGACCAGCCCTACTATACCACAAGTGTGTCTGCTGGGGTATGGCATGAGTAAATGGTGTCTTGTAGTTGTATTCTGGGCATAACGGACTTCGGATATAACTGACTTTGCCAGGTCCCTTGAATTCTGTTATAACTGGATTTTACTGTACATTAATAAATTATATCACAAACATCTCCTATGGGTCTTATGAGTCTCATGAGATTTGCCTAGTCATCACCTAAATAAACGTGCCAAATTTGCCTACTTGTCGATAATTGAGAATTGGGAGTAGTGTAACCAAAACGATGCTTCATGAACCATTTCCTGCATTTTATGACCCCACTAGATGATGCTCTTGGTTTACTTTGAGGCATGCTTTGAGCCCTTTTTTGAGCAGAGAGCACCATCTAGTGGGGTTAGAGAATTTAGCAAATTGTTAATGAAGCACTGTTTTGGCATATCATTAGTCAGAAATACTGAGCCACAGCCACCAGACAGTAACACAACCAATAGTATTTGTTTGTATTTGTTGTGTGCCCAGTTGCGGGCCAAAGTGAGAAATGCTTAGTTGTACTCAAAACTTTTGAAAGTTTAGTACAGTGGTACCTCAATTCTCGAACTCATTGGAACTCGAATTTCTTAAAAGTTGAACGAACCAGTTAAAAAAAAATTACCTAGAGCTCGATCTGAATCTCAGAGGTAAAACCGTGAACGCCGACCTAAGATAACTTGTATGCATGCGCGGGGAAATGAGTCGCACGGCACGTCTCTCAGCGGAAACATAGGGTAACGCTTCAGTCTCAGCTTCACATTCGCTGTGATAGCATCGTGCATGTTTACACAGGCTGAATACATATACTCAGCAAAAAAAGAAACGTCCCTTTTTCAGGACTGTGTATTTCAACAATAATGTTGTAAAAATCCAAATAACTTTACAGATCTTCATTGTAAAGGGTTTAAACAATGTTTTCCATGCATGTTCAATTAACCATAATCAATTAATTAACATGCACATCCGAACATCACACCTACGTGACAGGTACAGGATGGCCACAACAACTGCCCGAGTCACACCAGGAACACACAAGCCCTCAGTCCAGCCTCTCTCAGCCTATTGCGGACAGTCTGAGCACTAATGGAGGGATTGTGTGTTCCTGGTGTGACTCGGGCAGTTGTTGTGGCCATCCTGTACCTGTCACGCAGGTGTGATATTCGGATGTACCGATCCTGTGCAGGTGTTGTTACACGTGGTCTTCCACTGCGAGGATGATCAGATGTCCTTCCTGTCTCCCTGTAGCGCTGCCTTAGGCGTCTCACAGTGCGGACATGGCAATTTATTGCCCTAGCCACATCAGCAGTCCTCATGCCTCCCTGCAACATGCCTAATGCACGTTCACGCAGATGAAGCCTGGGCATCTTTCTTTGGGTGTTTTTCACAGTTGGTAGACAAGTCTCTTTAGTGTCCTGCGCTTTTAGAACTGTGACCTTAAATGCCTACTTTCTGTAAGCTGTTAAGGTCTTAACAACCATTCCACAGGTGCATGTTAATTAATTGATTATGGTTAATTGAACATGCATGGAAAACATTGTTTAAACCCTTTACAATGAAGATCTGTAAAGTTATTTGGATTTTTACAACATTATTGTTGAAATACACAGTCCTGAAAAAGGGACGTTTCTTTTTTTGCTGAGTATATATTTATACAGTAAAAATACATTTAAACAATGATAGTAACAGTAATTATATAATAAAATACATTTCAAAATAAAGATTTCCTATTCATTATTTTAATATTAATAATAAACCATTAATACGTTTAATTATAATAATATTGTTGTGCCGAGCGGGGACGGAATGGAGACAAAGGCGCAGACGTCAGGGTATCAGGGAATACGGGGTTTAATTACAGATAAGGCAGGCAAAACGCTGACGGACAATACAATGACCGGGCTGGGGAAACAAACTGAAACGCAGACGAAATACATAGGGCTAATGACAACAGGCAGAAACAGCTGATCACACAGGGATTCCATACGGGGTTAACGAGGGGGCATGACAGACGGAAGGAGTGGACGATCGGGGTAGGACACATTGTTTGGATACATTTATTTTCTTACTTTACAAATTACTGTTTTGATAAATGTGCTTAGATGTGTTTAGTACAGTATATGCTCTTCTTGTTTCATCCGGTTCATTTTGTGTTTAAATGCTAAAAAAAAAAAACATATTTAGGTGTATTTTTTTTGAGGCCGGGAACCAATTAATTGGTTTACTTCAATTTAATTGGTTACTTCTTATGAGGAAAATTTGATCACAACTAGAATTTTTTAGGATTCAATCCGGAGTTCTGAACTGATTAAATTCGAGTTCTGAGGTACCACTGTATTAAAAAAAAAAAATCAAAAGTATTTTTGCTATAATGATTCAGTTTGTTTTATATTTATAATAATTTAAATACCTTAATTATTAACTCTGCTATTATGCTGCAAGCAGTGTTTTTGAAAGAACAGAATTGCTGGTTATGTGATGTTACAATACATTCCAATTCAGTTGATTTTTAAACAAAAAAAATTATTAATAAAAATCACAATCTATATCATGATATGACATTTTGGAAATATTGACATCCCTAATAATAGGGTTGGGCAATTAATCGAAAATTAATCAAAACTGACTTTCAGAACCTCTGATGTAATCTTGCCCATATTGGTTACTTCATGTTTTTTTCCGATTAGTACTTTAAAAAGAATCTGTTAATATTTACCAAGGTGCACATTCATGTACTGTCCCCCTTAACCCTCTGTAGTCGGCGATCCCACCGGCAGGATCTGACAGAAATTTTGCCAAACCGTTTAAATAACTCTGCGAGTTTTTGTCATATACACATTTTAAAAACACCCTTAGAAACCTTGGATGGTCTACTTTTCAAATATATATAGGTAGAAACTAAATATATTTGTACAGCTTCGTGATATGAATAGAAAGAACAAGAGTGACTGACTTAATCGTCTTCGTCTCGAAGCAGCTCCGATCGCCCACCCACTTGCAAATCGCTATTCGCATGATAATAACATGATAATCTGACTGTTAGTATTGGGTAAAGAAATATGTCAATACGCCCATTGTATTTGAAATAAACAAGAGCACATGTCTGGGTAGTGTTTACACTGATCGGCTACAATATGGCACACAGATACGCCTCTGCCGCTGAAGCTTTGCGCCAGTGTTGCCACTTTCAGCAGCAAATCTCATATCTGTGTTCATGGCTCAGTGGGCTAAGCCTGTATGCCTTACGGTCGCCAGTTCAAACCCAGGCTATTTAGAACGTGAATAGCGATCTTCAGCTGAGAAACGCCCCCGATGCAGCTAAAACAACGAAAGGTGACATGGTTTGCTTTTTTGCCGATTTAACCTAATTTTAAAAACTTTAATACTTCCAACAATGGAAGTTTTGAAAAGAAGACAGATTATCGATTTAGTCAGTGTTTTTTTCATGATTCTACATCAGGGGTCGGAAACCTTTTTGACATGGAGTGCCAATTATATATTTTCTTGTTTTCGTGTTTAATAGGAGTGTGACGAGATCTCGTGGTACAAGATCTCACGAGATCAGATTTGTCTCGCGAGATGCGCCTGGTCTCGCGACAACGTGACGAAATCCTTGCGTTATTGGCATGATGGAGTGTGAGGGAGAAGTAAGGATAGAAGATGCGCCCGTGACATTTAAATCGTTGGTGTGGCAACATTTTGGATTCCTTGTGGAAATAAGAAACGGCGAAAAAATGACAGACAAGACAAAGACAATTTGCAAACACTGTAAGAAATGAATACCGTACACCTCTGCTGACACAAGCACTATGCAAAAGCATTTAGAAAACAACCGCAGCATTACTAAAAGCTGCGCCTGTGAAGAAAACGGAAAGCAATTCAGTTCACATGAAAGGGCAAACAACCATAACAAATGCCTTTGCAGCTAAACTTCCACCATCCAATGCAAGAGCCACGGCAATAACAAGAGACATTGGCGTTTTCATTGCAGCCGATATGAGACCATTTTCTGTGGTGGAAAATCTGGGATTTCGGCGACTCATCCACACACTGGAGCCAAAGTACGCCATCCCGTCACGCGCACATTTTACTCGCACGGTGGTCCCGACCCTCTACAAGGAGTGTAAGGTAAACATTGTACAGGCTCTGAAAGAGGCAGAAACCATCGCCGTAACTACTGACGGTTGGACTTCTAGGTGTACACAGAGCTATATCACAATTACAGCCCACATTATCAACAGTAATTGGGAAATGGTACATTTTGTACTGTAGACGCGGCCACTTTTTGAATCACACACAGGGGCAAACATCGCTGAAGTTTTACAAGAAGCTGTCACAGAGTGGGGTCTTAAAAAGCCAAACCACTGCATCGCTATTGTAACAGACAATGCATGTAATATGGATGTGGCTGTGCGCGAGGCAGGATTTGATCCGCACATCAAATGCTTCACGCACACAATAAATCTCGCTACACAGGCTGGCCTCGGTGTTGCGCGTGTCGCTCGTTTGCTCGGGCGGGTGAGACGTGTAACTGCTTTTTTTCACCAGAGTTCGACAGCTGCCACGGTACTGACGTCTAAGCAGAAGCTGCTACAACTGCCACCGCACAAATTAATAATGGACGTCACCACGCGATAGAATTCATCATTGGATATGCTGGTTCGTTACCTGGAGCAGCAGGCCGCTATAGCAGCAGCGCTCACCAGCCCAGAAATAAGACAAAATGCCCGAAACATTGACACACTGGATACCTGCGACATTGTCAATGCCGAAGACCTTGTGAAGCTGCTGAATCCTTTAAAGACAGCTGCCACTGTCTTGTGTGAAGAGAAGAGGCCCACAGTGTCTCTCATCGTGCCACTGAAGAACATGATAGAACAAAACATGGCACCAAATGACAGTGATTCCCCCACTGTGGCCGACACAAGGAGAGCAATTCTCAGCAATATTTCAGGCAGATACAGTGGGGATGTATACAGCTACCTGCTGGAGAGCACTGCGCTGGACCCAAGATTCCAGTCTCTATCGCAGCTAGACTGCAACCAGCGTGAGGCAGTCTTTCAGAGGATACAGAAAAGGGTGGAACAGTTGCAGCAAAACCAGGTATCATTGACTTGATTTTTTTTTCCCTAGAAGATTTATTTTTCCAGTACCAAATTTTAATGGATTTAATAGGTTCATGCTCTGTTTGTGTGTGTGTGTTGTAAAAACGAGAGCATCAGAGTGAGTGTATTTGTGTTAAAAGAGAGAGGGGGACTGCTTTGCTGCTTGCTAATGTTAAAGCCAGTGTTCCTGCTGCTTAAAGCCCACAGATGAGAAGAGTATGGAGCGCAAGGAAGAGGCATCAGCTCATTGTTCCACACATGGGGGCGAGGGGGCGGAGCCGAGTCAGAAGAGGAACCTGCTTCCAAGAAGACAGCACTTGAGGATCTGCTAGGGGACTCTTTCTCGAAGACAGAACAGCCCAGCAAAGGAATTGAGAGGGAAACTAAACTTTACAGAAGAGAGGCATCTATCCCACTTAGTTGCTGCCCTCTGACATGGTGGAGAGAAAACAGTCCAAATATCCTTTGCTGTCTCTACTTGTCAAAGAATATCTTTCCATTCCTGCGACCTCTGTTCCAAGTGAGCGTGTCTTTTCAACTGCAGGAGACATAGTTACTGCCCAGAGGTCACAATTGCTGCCAGAAAATGTAGACATGCTTATATTCTTAAAAAAGAACATGACCATATCTTAGGCTGTTCTGTATAGGTCCTTACCTCATTATCTAGGTCTTAGCTCTTTTTCCATGCTTAAGAAAATTTTGTTCATTGTTTTACACTCTGAGTTTTAAGACAGCACTACTTTGATAGTTACACTAATTATGGTTAATTGCACGTAAAGGGATATTTGTGTTGTTTATTATTTATTTTTATTTATACTATTTAATTTTATTGTGCAATTAATTGCCTGTCAGTTTGTGGCAAAATATTTTGCAGTGTTTACATGTTATTACTGCATATCATTCATCAAAATAGAAGTTTTATTTCATAAAGTTGATTTGAAAATGGACATGCATTTTTTGCATTTTGTGTTTCTCAGTTAAATAAAAGGCTGTTTTTGGTATATATTTAAACATTGAGGATTTCTTTTAAAAAAATGTCTAAAAGTCTCGTCTTGTTCTCGTGAACCCAGTCTCGTGTCTCGTCTCATCTCGTGGGAAAAGCGTCTCGTCACACCCCTAGTGTTTAATAATTAAGGTTGTGATCTGGAGACCTACGCGGGACAAATTTTTCAGTCCCGCTCCCGCAAGATTCTGTCCCGCTCCCGCCTGCTCCCGCAAAAAAATATATATTATTTTCTCCAGCTCCCGCCCGCAGTATTCAAGTTTAGTCCCGCTCCCACCCGCAAAATCCCGCAGGTAAACATATAAGTAGTTTTATTTTTACCACTTCTTCCCACTACTCTGTTATTTGTTTCACTTGCTTCCCTTTTGAGTGTATATAAAGAAGAAAAATAAACAAATAAACAAATATTTTTCGTTTTATTTGAGTTTAATTAAATGGAATGATGAACATGGACACGGACGAGGAGCTTTTCAGAACATAGAAATACACTCAGAACAGTTAGAAATAGGCTAATAATATTGCAATGAAACAAAATAATAATAAACATTGATTTCTCAAGTGGTCACACAGAAAAGCATTTGGCCTAATACTGCTTCAGAGCATTATGGTGCGTTCGATTATTTCTCTCCAAGTCGGAACTCGGATGAAAACGTCACAAAAAACGTCACTTCCCGTCGGAAACACGCCTCTTTTATGACGTTGAAGTCGGACAAGATTTTGTTGTCCGAGATGCCCCTGTGACGTAATTTCAACATGGCGACTTGGTTTGTTTGTAGTTTATTTACCGTTTGAAAAAAGAATATCGCTATGAATGTACTAAAATATTTTATAAAGCTTTTAATGTGGTTTGACTAGTTCGTGTTTCTTGTTTGTCTCTCAGAAAAATCTAAATTTCTCCGTTTTCTTCATTTGGAAATCTCCAAATCTGCTAAAATATAAAGCAACAACACACAGCAACGTGTTCATGGAGGCAGCCATGTTTGTTCCGAGATGTGGGTAGCTCAAACGGGAGATTGTTGGACGTGATGTCACTCAACTCGGAATTTCCGAGTTCCGAGAGAAAAACGAACGCACCATTAGCCTTTAATTTTGTCGTTCTTGTTGCTTTTGTGCAGTAGATAAATAAAGAGTACTTGTTTTTAATAAATTAATTTTAAGATAATTCCATTTTGCGGGAGTCCCGCGATTAATTCTATTCTCCCGCAACCCGCACATACATGAGGACCTTACCGCCCGCACCCGCATTCACCCATCAAATCTTGTCCCGCGCCGCACTCGGTGCGTTGGGTCCCGCGGGAGTGCAGGTCTCTATTGTGATCATCGTCAGCGTGCCACCCGAAATTCCTCCGCGTGCCAGTTGTGGCACGCGTGCCTAGGGTTGCCGACCCCTGTTCTACATAATGATTTCAGCGAGATATAAACTGAAATACACGAGTAAGATACGGGGTCGACAATAGTCCCCAGAGCGCTAATAATAGTGAATTATTTTCCATATAACTTTTGGCCATCACAATATGAATCTCATTAATATTTTAGGCATACTTATGGAGTCTGCTTATGGAATCGTAGATGAAAATAATGCCCATATAGCATGGAAAAGCCGGCATCCATTATTTAAAGCCCTGCAATGTCATACAGTTTCTTGTGAAAATGAAATGGTCAATTTAATTTTCAGGAGGAAAATTAATCATTTAGGCTAATATAAGGTAAAATAGCTGATAATCCATAGAAAAATAGCCATTAGGGGTAGCCCTTATTTGGAACAGTCTGCCCATCCACATTAGGAGTGCTTCCATCTCTGTAGCTTCACTACACAAAAGACACATGAAATTAATATGACAGCCTCTCTCTCCAAATAGCAGATTAGGTACATTAACTACATGACATAACTTCTTAGTGTCTTTTGATGCATCACATCAATGAGGATAATGGCCTCCTCTCGTTTGTAAATTTCTTATGTTCTTAACTTTCAATTTCTGTTTTGATAGTTCCTTCATACTCTGCTTTAAATTCATTTTCTGGCTGACTGGATCTTAAACATAAAAGAGCATATATTTTGCAACTGACTTACTATTATTTGTGGCTATTGAGCTCACTGATTCATGGTTGTAAGCACTGAAGTAGAAACTGTGAAATGGAGTGTAACACTGTCTGTTATACATGTAGAGTTAAAACCCGGACTGGACAACCAGCCTGGCATTTTTAGTATCCAAGGAAGCAACCATATCATCCCATGCTTGGTCCACCCCTGGGGTCCAAACCACACCAGAAAGTTGTTGCTCACATAGAATTGCTCCCCCCTCAAATTATTTTCCGTTTGACACTAGATCATGTCTGAAAGCAGCTGCGTAACCTGATTCCAATTACAGGCTGGCACAAGGGCTATTTTTATTTCCCTACAGTTGGTGTCAGGGTCTCAGACAACCACTTTATTTAGCCAGCAAACTGACAGAACAGTTCCCAGCTCTACAAATGGCAATATAAAAGGTGCAGAATGGGAACAAGAATCCACCTGGTATCAGACAACTCAGAACACAAAAGTAATCTTTGAAAATCATATAGGGAGCTTTAGAGAAACTGTAAGCAAAATGGATATAATAGTGTTCAGCCTTCCCTGTGTCAGTCACAAAAGTTCAGAACACCACAAGAGATTTCGAGAAAAAAATTAATGGATAACCTCAAAGACATGTTTGTTGTATACTTATGGTACTTATCCCAAACTTAAAAAATTTAAATGGACTCTCAGTATAAACCAGATTTGTGTGTGTGTGTGTGTGTGTGTGTGTGTGTCTCTGTCCATGTAGGTCATGCTAATTAAAAAGGTAGCTGAATAATGTAACCTACATAAATGGACAAAATGCACTTTTCCAAAAGCCTCAATATAAACATTTAGATGATAAAATATTCATGATGCTATGATCACACACAAATCCTATATCCACATAAAACTGTTGACAACATATAATCAGGGGTGCACATAACTGGTATGCAAGTACGCATTCACCTTTAAGAACAATACGTGTGACATTGACTCATAACTTGATATAGTAACCCTTTCACATTCATGAGGGTTAGGGGCGGCAGATCCCCGTGAATGTAATAATTGCCGAATAATACTTTTATAATAAATAAAGGCAGCCCTAACTGCTACCCATAACAGTGTGCTAGCCTGAATGGTATCATTATTTATTACCAGTTTCTAAGCAAACAGTACTGTACACTTTGTGTGTTGAATTACTTTGTCATTTTTATCAAGAGATTTTTATGTAATATACAAAGCATGTAAATTATGCCCCTGAATGTATAAAGTTACTACTGTACGAACTAGGAGCACTACATTTGACTGATTATTAAAAACGCAAAATATTTTATTGGCAATTGCGTTGCTATGACAAGAAGTTACCGTGCATTTTAACCTTTATACCACAAATGAAGTACAAATTACCATAAAAAAGGTTCAAATGCAATTTCTTGTCATATCAGTGCTAATGCACATAAAATAAGTACAGCCAAGCTACTGTTTTAGTATAGTAGTTACCTACACTACAAACTACAGAGAAAAAGTAACTAATTACATCAAAGCTATTTCATCCAGTAATTCTTAATATTTGTGCTGTAGGATACTCAAAGCAAATCAAAAAAAAAACGTGAAACATGTCAAAAGTTGAAATAAAAATGTATATTTTTAACAATGTAATGCCAAATGACAATAAGGTTTAAAAAAGATTCTGTATTTGGTGTAAACCAAGATCACACTTCACAACTACTGTGTGAAAATTTTAAAAATTAGAAGGGTTTGCCGAGAAGTATTTTTCAACACATTAACAATCCCCAAAGTATTCAAGCAAAAAACACCAATCAGAAACACCTGGTGGTTGAAAAGACCCATCTTTGGGAAGATCGCAGAAATTCAGAAAACACAAAGGCCAACTTTTCGGCACTGTATGGTATGTTAGTTTCACCCACGATTCAATGAGTAGATTAGTAGTAGAGAAAAATAACACAGGTCGTTGGTCGACTTACAACCATGACTGGTTCCAAGTGACCAGTCATAAGTTGGCCCTTTATTTTATATGCAAAAACAATCATATGTATAGTATACTGCATAATAAAATTTTGATCTTTAAGTCAAGTTGTTTTGTTTTTAACCTTTTATCACCATTTTTTTAGTGCATTATTGTTCCGCAAATGCATACAAATGTATCCTGTAGAGCGCTGCGAAGACTAGCCTAAGCATGAGATGAATGAATGTGCGTCTAGCGGGGATGCTTGCATTGCCAGAAGTTGGGGTGGAAACACTTGTGCTGCCAGCCACGGCGCAGTTATGCCGGCCACGTATATGCGTTCTCAGACTGGTCCTAAAGTCCGTCAAGCATAAGTTGCACGGTCGTAAGTCGACAACAACCTGTAAGTATTTTTCAATGATTTAGCATTTTACCATGCTACATCGCTATTTGTAAGAAAATATAGTTACTGTACTAGAACAATTACAGCATTTTAAAAGTAGCTGCACTACTGATAAGCTACTGAAGAAGTAGTTAAGTTAGTAACATTGCTAATTTTAGTTAGCTACTCCCCAACATTGACCGCAATTTCAGTACACATTACTTATTTTTTCAATAAGTTTTATCGCCTATCGAGCAGAGGTTTACTGAAGGCCAGCACAACAGCCAATCACTGACGACATTGTAATTTTGCCCATCCTCCCTTAAAGAAGCAATGGGCACGTTTGACTTGGGCTTATCGTGCATTCCATTTGCCCTCAGAACTCGGATTCCAAGTTTCGAATCCGGAAGTAATAACATGCGCGCTCCCGTTTCTCGGAGATCTGAGAAATATCTCGGATAATGCAGAGGATCCCGAGTTCAGAATCGAAGATGGCTGCGCCCTTTATCAACAGAAGGGAAAGTTGTAGTTTTATCCTGTTTAAGCACTACTTCTCATTTCTGGCTCATTAAATCGGTGCGCACACACTATACCATCCAACTTATCTGTGGACGTGTTGCTACGGAGTTTTATACGTCAAGCACCGCGCGTAATGTGTTATCAAGTGATATGGCTAACAATGGCTACCAATTCACCGGTCTAGAATTGGATTTCATGATTAGTCGGATTATTTGTCGGATTTAAGGTAGTTCGGGCTAATTGTAAGTGAACGAAGATAAAGGCCATTTAAACTGAGGTACCTTAAATCCGACAAGTTGTCCGGCTAAGCAAAAAATCTTGCTTTTTCCATATGGGTCCATGGTATTGCTACTTCTGTGGCAAATGGAACATATCTGACTCGGTTTTCCCAAGTTTTTAGTGGATGTTACGTAATATCGGAATCCGAAAATCGGATCCCGAGGCAAATGGAATGCAGCATTAGGTCTGTCTGCAGCTGATGTGACGTGGGGCAAGATCTGCCGGCGGCTGCAGGGGTGGAGTATAAAGTGATTGCAACCAAGTCAGACAACTTCTACTTGTTGTAGTGTGCGAGACCTGACTGCAATGGCAGCACTGCCAGAAGGGTGTAGATAAATCTATACAAATATCACCTGCATGCACATTACTTCTTTTACCATAACCAACTCCTGATACAAACTGTTAGCAGTGAAAAGTACTATTGTGTATAGTACTGTCTGTGTAAAAAGATAACTGCCAGAAAAAAGATCAAATACATGTATTTCAAGGATTCAACGTTTTTATTGTTATGTACAGAGTACAATGCAATTCTTACTTGAATGCCTTCTTCACAGATTGGACGATTAAACAAACAAATCAGCGCAACATTACAGTAACTAACAATAAATAAACCACTAACTTACGTGTACTGTTATAGCATTTATGTAATTTATTTAAACTTTATTTTACCAGGTAAATGAACTGAAAAATAGTTCTCATTGCTTTACCTGCTTTTCGGTAGAAACAGCAGATAACGCATCGGAACTTCCTGGGATACAAACGTCATGCGTGTAACTAAACTCTTCAGCCAATAAGGGCAAAGTTGTGTCGGTTCCAGTTTGTGCAGCTGGCCGAGAGGTGCTGAATGATCCGTCTCAAGTCGTCTTGCTCTCGTGAGGATTTTGTGCCATGTGACATGGTAATGCGTGGTGACATTTTGCAGTGTTTTTTGTTTGGTTTAGATACTTTTCTACCTCAGAATTTTAAAAAGTTTTTTAAGACACCAAGAATAGAGTAAGATACTTGTTGCAGTCAGTTCTGTCTTGCTTAATTTTATGTTTGCCCTTTAACATATTTGCAATATTATACAGTTTTGCACATTGTTACATTATTATATGGTTTTGTTCATTTGAGCTATGAAAATCAATAACCTTAATAAGGGAATTTTGTATGTAAACAGTAAAATTTGTTGGAAAATAAATATTTAACTAATATAGTTTATTTCAATGTGTTCATTCTATTTGTCTGAATAGGGTTATTTAAATTATTATTTTGATTATTACATTATTACATGGAACAGCATTGTGAAACTATAATATTGATAATTATCGATATCTGTCAATACGGGGAAAAGATATCGTGGTAATTTTTTTGCCATATCGCCCAGCTCTACTACTAATCTACTCATTGAATCGTGGGTGAAAGTAAAATACCATACAGTGCTTAAAATTTGGCCTTTGTGTTTTCTGAGTTACTGCGATCTTTCAACAAGCTCCAAAAATATCCCCTTTTAACTGTTCATGGCCAACTCACAAATGACAGAAATAGCAAACATCAAATAAGCGAATGTGAAGGCAGTAAAATTTGGGCAGTGCTGGCTTGATGGTTAGGGAAGTGCACTTGTAATTGAAAGATTGCTGGTTCGAATCTCTGACCAGCAAGGCACCACTGTGGGAGCAAGGTATCGCCCCCAAGCACTGCTCCCCGGGCGCTGAATTAGCTGCCCCCTGCTATGACACGAAAGTCACATATGGGTTAAATGCAGAGGACACATTTCATTGTTGCGCACTGTGTGCTGTGGTGTGTTAACCCTTGGGAGTCTGAAGGTGTTTTGGAGCCCTGAAGAGATTCTGACATGTCCTGACATTTGTGTATTTTTCAGTTACTTATAAATGTCTAAAGTCTGATAACATTGTATTCAGCACAAACTGGGCTACAATAATATATGAGCAGCATGTATTTACAAGTCTTTATATTGGAGAAAAAAACAGTAATGCATGATTATTGAAAACAACAAAAAATAAGTCACTGAAATTAGACCACAAAACACATTCATGACATTTGTGTACAAGACTTTTGTGACCTGGATCTTGTAATGTAGAGGTTTTACTTCAAAATGATGTGACAATCATGTCACTCACTCATTTACAGAAAACAATACATTCATTTAAATTTTCTAAGACACTTTTTGTTTAGAAAGGCCATATGCGAGGAGGTGGGAATGATCATGAATAATGCTGTAGTTCACACCAGAGAAGACAAAGACCCGCATAATGAGCTGTATAATTATCCCTTTCAGTCAGGTATGGGACAGAGGAAAGTGCTACAAGAAAATAATTTGAGGACAGAAACATATTTCTTTGTTTGTGGTTTATTTAGCATGCCTGTCCCAATGTGAGGTGCTGGTGAAGGCAAGGGTGATGCAGACACATTCCTAAAAACAAATAAATTAAAAAATGTTAGCCTAAAAAAATGTTAGCATCTCAAACATTTACACCCGAAATGTTTGTGCTAAATAACATTACCGATAGCAGTGTTATAGGCTAACCAAAACGGAGCCAAATATATATTAGCAACCATAATCTAAAGCTATCCAAAATGAGGTGAAATACATTAGAACATTTACAAACATCTGTAAACTCCATAAGGCATTAGCTTAGCCACCAGGAAATAACATGTTTGCTACATAAGGCAGCATTGTTAGCAGAGTTATCTACATGCTACACTAAACTATGTAAATGGCATTGAAAGCCAATGTTTCACATAAGCTGACAAAAGCTAGCTGAAGTGAGGAAAATATTTACTAATATTAGTTTAATATTATCAGAATAAGAGTTATACAAGACTTAACTTACCCATTGTCATACCAGCTTGCTGTGTGTGTGTTTTTAAGCCGGTGTCCGGGGGGCGTGGCCTTGTATGTATAGTGCCCGGACTGTTTTCAGTGTGAATGGCGTGTGGGCGTGCCCTGCCTCGGGTCATTAGCAGACAATGAAGTGCGACAGAAATTCTGTGCCTCTCCTTGGTTTCACATGGATTACATAAACTGAAAATATTTACTTTTCATTTAAATTGCTTTATTTAAAAGTAGACACTTTAAGCTTTCTATAGATATATTTCTCATGTCTGTCTGTGCAGTATTCGCGGAGTTTCAGTTCATTTTAGTGACGTGTTTCAAAAAGATTTTCGCGGAGACTGAGATGGATGAAAGCGCACCCGGTTTATTTTCTTTATTTTACAAAAGCACAATGTTTCGTGGATATTGAGAGTACACATGAATAAAAGTAAACCATTTACAGATTAAAATGATGTACGACACTTACGTGTATGATCAAACATGACGACGCATTTTAAGTTCATTTCACGGTTACCAGAAAAAAATGCAAGTGTCCCCGCCGGCGGGTCCGCCGACTCCCAAGGGTTAACAATGACCACTGATCACCAAAAATAAATTACTGTTCTTGCAAAATATTAAGTCCTCAACAGTTTCAGTGTGTGTGTGTCAATGGGGTGTAAGAAAGCGATGTGCCACCTGTCCCACCTAGCTAAACGCTACCTCATCTGTTTTTCTTCACCTTGGAAAGTACCTAAGCAAGCTGATTGTATAGGAGCTTTCTAAGAATGGTTGCTAAATGACAATGTAATACTGATGTTGTTAACCAACCATAATATGCATACGACGGGTGGAGGTTGGAATTGAGCTTCCCAAGAGAGTCACCAAGGCATTGGATTAGATGACTAATTAGGGGCACAGTACATGTTATATTATCAAACCATTTGGTACGCCCCTGACGGTTCAATAGGCACACATGAACTGCAGTATTACAGCATGCCTGTCATTCTCCTATAAATATTGGTGCAAATATAAGATGCCGTTTTTTCCCAAAAAACAAGCATTTAAGAAACTGGGGTCATCTTATTTTTGAGGGCTAGAATTTAAATGATGATATACAGCAGCAGATGGCATAAATTATCCACCTCCTGGCTAGCAATATCCACATGCTTGAAACGCAATCAATGTTGTTTCAGCACCACAACACTGTATGAGCGGGCACCCACTATCAATAAATGGCTGACATAATGTGATGCTATGAGGTTGGTCAGCAGCCGGCAGGCTTTGTACCACACTGTGCTAATCTTTAAATGGTGTATTTGTGTGTCTGGTAACTGTAAATGTTGTAACTGTCATATTTGCTGTAGAATGCGTTTCGTTAGTGTGTAATCATGTCATATATTTATCAAATATATGATGTTGGTTTCCCTGTCTGTGACACTGCTAGTATTAAACTGATAGTGGCCGTTTATAAAGAGAATATTTAATTTTAAAAGATGTCATTTTCTTTATTAAAATGACTCAACCACTCGCCACAATACTTTTTTGCCCCCTTTACGCGAGTCTGTTGCATGAAAAACATTCTGCGCTGTCTTGAGTGTGGTTAAAATACTGATTATCTATCTAAACTTGCTATGGTAATATGATAATATAATAACAATAATATGCTTCTTCATATTTGTTCTCCGCTAATAAAATAATCTTTCGTTATAAAGATAAGATTTGATATTTTCACCAAGGATAGTTGCTGAAAAAATGTGTATGTCTATGTGTATACATGTGTGTCTCTGTTAAGGGGGGGGGGTGTTTTATATTTGGCCCAATACAATAATGAACATTATAAATTCAGAACATCTCTGGAGCCTGTCAGCGCTTTGAAGGCAAATATGAGCTAACATGTACTATATATTGAACATTTCTGAATGATACTAATACCTAGTTCCTGGGAAGTTTGCAAAAAGATCTACGGAATAAGTTTAGATGACAGATGGCTATGTTCATAAGATGACGGCTGCAGGCTTCATTTTTGCTCTTGGCTGCCCTCTGTCTTGCAGTTCCGATTTCGCTGCTGTTTGTTCTTGCAATTACAATTTTGGATCTGAATAAGGTTTTCATCCATATTATGGTTTTGTGAAGTAGTAATAAGATTCAAAAATCAAATACAGTAAATACAGTAATAACAAATACACTGATGCTGTTCACAAGGATCCTTTTTTTTGCTGTCACTAAAAGCAGGCGCTCATTTCAGTGCAATCGGTCTCCAAATTTGACAAGGTCCAGATTATCAATCTCACATGACTACAAAGGCTGAAAAATGTTAAAATATTATGTTTAATAGCTAGAGGCGTAAATCGTCGACCCCAAGATGATATAATTCGATTATGATTATTAAGGGAATAATTCAATGCACTGCAAATAGATTATTTGATTATTGCGATGATATAAAGTCATTCTACTACTCCTTCATTGAGAGTGTCATAACATTCTCAATAACCTGCTGGTTTCATGCCACCACTCTGCATGACAGAGCCCGTCTGCAGAGGACAGTCAAGGTGTGCTCTAAAATAATTGGATCCCCAGTCAGAACTCTGTCCTCCTCCTGTGAGCTGCAATCAGCACGCAGAATCATACAGGACTCTTCAGATGTGCTGTTCCCAGCCTTTGAGTGGCTTCCTTCTGGGCGCCGAATCCACTGCCCGGATTGCAGGACACAAAGGAGAAGAGCCACTTTTGTTCCAAGGGCTGTTCAACTTTTGAACTTGAAGCCACTATTACCCTCTGCCTTTATGCACCAAACTCCATAAACGTATAACCACATTCTCATTCCCCACTACCTATTGACATCCACATTTTTGCATCTGAATCTTGCGTCTGTTAATTTACTAACTTGCAACTGTAATTTTGCACTGTATGTATATAGAGAACCATTTTATTACTCTATTTATTATTACTTCTGATTTTTTTTATTATTTGTTTTATTTGTAATGTCTGGTTTTGTGTCTGTGCAGCACTGCTCTACGTGCCTCAAACCTCAAACCGCCAAATTCCCTCTTTGTCTTGGCATTTTCTCATTGGTCATGTCGCCGAACCCTAATATCTCGAGCACAAAAGAGGGCCAAAATTGCCACTTAACATCGGTTATCTCGATCCCCGTGACTAATCAACGGCTTTTGAAACTGTATCACTAGGGGTGCAACGATTATTCAACATTGTCGACAAAAACCGACAATAAAAATAGTCGCCGACGAATTTGATTGTCGATAATTGTCGCAAGACGTATTTTTAAACGGAGTGAGACGTTTTCCTTCCTTTATACTTGTGCAATACTACCGCTTTCCAATAGACTGCACCAATACACGACACAGGTGAGATTCGCTCTTGCGCAATAGCATTCAGCAACAGGTAGAAGAATGGTGGCCACAAATCAGGCATCGTCGCGTATTAAACGCTCTAAAGCCTCAAAGGCTTTTATGTCCGAAAACAAAGACGAGATCTACAAAAGGGTGAATAGCACAGACTTCTTGTTGTCTGGCGTATCTAATAATAAATAATAATAATAATAATAAATAATTATAACAACACCAACAATAACAATAGGGCATAATAATAGGCTAGTAGTAGTATATTTTACATTTTCAAAAAAGATCAGAATATAACGTATTTTTGTTTGGAAGTCGGAGGTGTGTCATGAAGTGTCTCATTCGCTAAAAATTTAGCTAATAAAGTTCAGAAAACAGTGTAGAAATCCCATTGCTTAAATAAAGAAGCCAAAACTCTGAAGCTCAAGATTCAGGACAGTGGCTCCAATGTCGCAAGTGCTGCGAGAGCTTATGCTCCCTTAAAAATAAATAACAGCAGTTTAAGTCCATTTTCTTGCTGTTAACAGAGGAACGGCAATGGGAAGCTGCTCTAAATTTCCCGTATTTTGGGTCAGGATCTTGGGATTTTTCAGCCTGCTTCAAAATGAGTTTTTATTTGTAAACATAGGCTATATACACTCACCTAAAGGATTATTAGGAACACCTGTTCAATTTCTCATTAATGCAATTATTTAATCAACCAATCACATGGCAGTTGCTTCAATGCATTTAGGGGTGTGGTCCTGGTCAAGACAGTCTCCTGAACTCCAAACTGAATGTCAGAATGGGAAAGAAAGGTGATTTAAGCAATGTTGAGCGTGGCATGGTTGTTGGTGCCTGACGGGTCGGTCTGAGTATTTCACAATCTGCTCAGTTACTGAGATTTTCACGCACAACCATTTCTAGGGTTTACAAAGAATGGTGTGCAAAGGGAAAAACATTCAGTATGCGGCAGTCCTGTGGGCGAAAATGCCTTGTTGATGCTAGAGGTCAGAGGAGAATGGGCCGACTGATTCAAGCTGATAGAAGAGCAACTTAGACTGAAATAACCACTCGTTACAACCGAGGTATGCAGCAAAGCATTTGTGAAGCCACAACACGCACAACCTTGAGGCGGATGGGCTACAACAGCAGAAGACCCCACCGGGTACCACTCATCTCCACTACAAATAGGAAAAAGAGGCTACAATTTGCACGAGCTCACCAAAATTGGACAGTTGAAGACTGGAAAAATGTTGCCTGGTCTGATGAGTCTCGATTTCTGTTGAGACATTCAAATGGTAGAGTCAGAATTTGGCGTAAACAGAATGAGAACATGGATCCATCATGCCTTGTTACCACTGTGCAGGCTGGTGGTGGTAGTGTAATGGTGTGGGGGATGTTTTCTTGGCACACTTTAGGCCCCTTAGTGCCAATTGGGCATCGTTTAAATGCCACGGCCTACCTGAGCATTGTTTCTGACCATGTCCCTTTATGACCACCATGTACCCATCCTCTGATGGCTACTTCCAGCAGGATAATGCACCATGTCATAAAGCTCGAATCATTTCAAATTGGTTTCTTGAACATGACAATGAGTTCACTGTACTACAATGGCCCCCACAGTCACCAAATCTCAACCCAATAGAGCATCTTTGGGATGTGGTGGAACGGGAGCTTCGTGCCGTGGATGTGCATCCCACAAATCTCCATCAACTGCAAGATGCTATCCTATCAATATGGGCCAACATTTCTAAAGAATGCTTTCAGCACCTTGTTGAATCAATGCCACGTAGAATTAAGGCAGTTCTGAAGGCGAAAGGGGGTCAAACACCGTATTAGTATGGTGTTCCTAATAATCCTTTAGGTGAGTGTAAATAGCTGATATGACAAGAAATTACCGTGCATTTTAACCCCTATACCGCAAATGAAGTATGAATTAGCATATACAGGTTAAAATGCATGCTAATTTCTTGTCATATCAGCACATATGCACATAAAATACGTATTTGCACTGTCACAGCAAAAGATTGCCGCACGTATCGCTTATAAAAGGTGAATGCGTACCAGTTATATGCAGCCCTGATTATAACAAATATTGTATCAGAAATTCGGATCGGTGCCGATCCAGACCTATTTGACGGATCGGGTATCAGCCATGTGTGACCAATCCACATCCTATACTTACTTATTTAGTTTTTTGCAATCTCTAAAAAGAAACCTCCCATTTCGTGTTAAATCTATTTGCACAATCAATCGCACTACAGCTCTTTCCCATTTTACATGTGTTGTTTTGCGGCATTGATGTCGAACAATAACCTCATGCTAAATGTAAAAGCTGGTAGCTAAATAGGAGCCATTTTATAATTATGCAATTTATAATCCGATTAGTCGACTAATCGTTTTAATAGTCGATGACTAGTCGACTATCAAAATAGTCGTTAGTTGCAGCCCTATGTATCACGAGCGCTAAACAACCGCATTAGCGCGTATTCAAATCACATTCGCATGGTAATTTGCTGAACAACGCAGTGGTGAAACGCGATCCAGGTAAATCCCCATCAAAACCATAAAGGGGGGGGGGGGAATGTGGCCAGGTGTGAATGGCTCATGCTTACATTTATGCTAGCTTTGGACTAACCAATAAAATGATCGTTCACTCACTCTTGTTGATCTTGTCTGACGCATAACACGCTGTAGCTATTCTGTTTATTTTTTTCCTTCTAAAAATGTCTGGAGGTGTTAAGAGAAAACTGGACAATCAGTTAGAGAAAAAGTATGAAATCATACTGCAGCTAGAAAAAGGAACAAAACTGGCAGACCTTAGTCGTCAGCATTCCAGCAAACACCATTTCAGGATGGAAAAAGAAGGCTGGCGTGATAAAGCAAATGTACGAGAAGTCTGTCTTTGATCCAGAAAGAAAAAAAACTTAGAGTGGCTGTGCACAAAGATGTGGACGATGCAGTGTTTCAATGGTGCACAAATACGCGAGCAACAAACTTTCCCGTCAATGGTCCCTTTCTGATGAAGATTGCGGACATCCTTGCTGCAAAGCTAGGACACCCTGACTTTAACTCTCTGGGGTCGAGTATGTCGTCGGCGACATCGCGTACTTTTCGCGTCTATTTCAGTTTATATCTCGCTGAAATCTTAATGTAGAATCATGAAAAAAACGCTGGATAAATCCGTAATCTGTCTTCTTTTCAAAACGTCCATTGTCGGAAGTATTAAAGTTTTTTTAATTAGGTTAAATCGGCAAAAAAGTAAACCTTGTCATCTTACTTTGTTTTACCTGCATCGAGGGCGTGTATACCGCTCTCACCTGAAGATCGCTATTCACATTCTAAATAGCCACATTAGCACGTATTCAAATCGCATTCGCATGGTAATTTGATTAACAGCGCAACGGTGAAACGCGATCCAGATACATCCCCTTCAGCGCCATAAAAGGGGGTTGGGGACGTCGCCAGGTGACAATGGCTCATTCATACACATGAAAGTTGCTACATATTCAATGAAAGGAGCCAGAAATAGTTACATGAGTTAGGTTTTTCTTATTTATTTATCCAAATGAATGTTGCAACTACACCATTTAGTCATCTTCATGTTGCCAAGACTTTGGTGATCAGATATCTGGGATCAAAACAAACTGCCAGCATTGCTTACTATGTACTTTTATAATGTTTCTGCAAGTGTTCCAAACTGCATTTTGCAATGTCTATACTTTGAATGTCAAATTACAAACTTCACATAAATTGACATATTTACAAAGTACACTAAGATTAAGATGAGTTTGTTGCCAAACCAAATATAAGAAATAATTTATTTGTCATGAATTAAGTTTATGATATTTGAAGAAATGTGTGATCATGCCCCAGTCAGTGAAAGTGTGTTTCCTACCCCTAGGCTCCAGAGGGTTAAAGCAAGTCAGGGGTGGCTGGATTGTTTCAAAAAGAGGCACAACATTGTCTTCAAAGCAATTTGTGGAGAGAGCGCTGCGGTTCAACAGAAGCAGGTGGATTCATGGCTGAAGACTCAAATGCGCATACTTTTGGATACCTATGAGACTTGGAACATTAACGTTGACGAAACTGTGGTGTTTTGGAAATGCCTTCCAGACAAGACTATGGCGTTTAGTGGGGAGGCTTGTCATGGTGGAAAAAAGTCGAAGGACCGACTTACAGTGCTAGTTACCGCTAACATGGATGGAAGCCAAAAACTCCCGCACTATGTTATAGGAAAGTCCAAGATTCCCAGATGCTTTTAGCAGACCAAAGTTCTCCCATGCGATTACAATGGCCAGCCAAGAGCCTGGATGACAGGAGATCTATTCAGTGCATGGGTGAAAAAGTGGGAAAGGAAATTCCAAGCAGAAAAAAGGAAGGTGGCACTAATCGTGGACAACTGTAGAGCTCATCCGGATGTTCCTGGTCTCAAGGCCATTACGATCTTTTACCTCCCACCTAACACAACGAGTAAGCTCCAACCAATGGACCAGGGGATAATCCAAGTGCTTAAGGTGTACTACAAGAAAATGTTGATGCACCAATACCTGCTCCATGATGAAAAGAAGGCGCAGTACACTAGATGCAATGAACTTCCTGAGATCAGCCTGGAATGACGTGAAGAAGGAAACAATCTCAAACTGTTGGATGCACTGCGTCATTCAGGATATTTCCGATGATAAGTTTCAGGCACAGTGCCGTGCAGCCGCAGAAGAACTCGCAGAAGTGGCAGAAAAATCAAGCCTTACGGATGCTGTCTTGGACGAGGAGGCACAGGAGTTAGCCATCACTGTCCAGGAATTCCGAGATTACATAGACATTGACAAATACGTCGTTACATGTACTGATGGCGTGATCACCGATGAAGACACTGTATCAAGTGTGCAGTCAGCACAGGCAAGCATATCTGCATGCGGCAATGACAACGAAGATGAAGAAGATGCGGACGAAGATTTGGAACCAATTCCCTCTGCCGGTGAAGTGATAGAAATGCTACAAAATATTTGACGGTATGGTTCTTTTGTAGGAGATGAAACTGTTTTACAAAGCATAAGTAATATTGAAGCATTGGTTTTCAAGCAGACTGTTAAAGGCAAAAAGCAACAAAGCATTTTAGACTTTGTAAAGAAACCATAGTAACCGCGTGTACAATACTTTTCAGAGCTGTGTCAGAGCGAAATGACTCGTAAATTTAATTTTGACACTGGTTAGCTTTTTGTAAAAACTAACTAAACCCCGCAGGTTTTTTGTGATTTTGTGAGCGATCTTTGTGTTTGCAATGTTGGAGAATATAATGAAAGGTTTGTATCGACCCCCCTCCTTATTTTATTTTTATTATGCATTTATTTATTTTACTGTCTCTCTCCCCTTTCTCTCCTTTCTCACTTTCTCTCTCGATTTTTTTTTCCCACTAACCCCCCCTGTCAGCTCCGGCTTTGTGGCGCATTGACATATAACTGATTAATAAAGAGTATACCTCAAGTAACAAGAGGAGCTTAAATCCGAAGCTCCACTTGTTAAAATAAAAGTGTTGGCACAATAAGGCACCCAGACTAACATCCTGCTTGCTTAACTGCCGACACGACGGGGGGAAAAAAAAAAAAAAGGTTTGTATCGAGAATCGACGGTGGTTTTTATTGTATACTGGTAAATCTCTGCTGTTAGTTGGTGCACATATGCCTTTTGTTGTTAGCCAACATGTATGTACATTTTTATAGCATGCCGATCGCGTCAAACAAATCGTGGCAACGCAGTTGTGTAAAAAACACCAAAAACCCATGCATGTACATTCTCATTTATCAACACACATCATATACATAAAGAAATTTCAAGCACATGTTAATATATTGCCACCATATTGGTTTTCGGTTATCTCGACGCTTTTTGGAAAACCCCTAGGCCGGCAACATAACCGGGTTCAACTGTATATAAGCAATAACAATAAAATTGTAAATATACACACACATATACACAAGATGGATTCCGTTTCAAACCTTTAACTATGACACTGTGGTAAAGTGAGCTTTACATTCAGTTTTCCAGCTGTACTATTATTCAACAAGAGCAAGCAACACCCCTTGGTTTTCTAGATTTCTTTGTGGGTGAATTTAAAATAATATTTATACTGCCCTCCATAATTATTGGCACCCCTGGTTAAGATGTGTTCTTTAGCTTCTAATAAATTCAGTTGTTTTCTAAATAATATAGGACCACAATGAAAAAAAGAGGAAAATCCAACCTTTAATTCAAGTGCATTTATTCAGTGGCAAACACATTAAGAAATTTCTTTTACATCAAATCATGTGTGCCACAATTATTAGCACCCTTGATGTTAATACTTTGTACAACCCTCTTTTGCCAACAAAAAAAGCACCTAATCTTCTCCTATAACACTGGTCAACAGTGAAAAAAAGGTCTAACTTTTTATAGCTGATCTAGGATAATTTTAATGCGCTAAATCCAAAAATCACATTGGTTTTGCGCTACCAGGTCAACTTTTTGATCTATTGTCGAAATTAGATAAACTGATGCCATGCAAAGCATTACGTAAACTACATTGTGTGCGTGCGTGTGTGTTTCTCATTTATAGGCCTATACTTAAAATTTTGTTGCTGCATATTACAAATATTGTTATTTAGAGTTTCAAAGTTAATGAGATGGCATCATTAAGAAGATCTTGCAGAAATAAGCCTGATGTCTTTTGTTACATTTGCGGCGAATACACTCTTGTTCATAACAGGAAACCAATCACAAGTTTCGTAAAGCGTGCATACCTTGCTTATTTCAGTATGGCACTAGGTGACCAAGACAAAGCTTGGGCACCACACATGGTATGCAAAAACTGCACTGAGTATCTGCGTCAGTGGACCAAGGGTAGTTTGGAATACCCATGGTCTGAAGGGAGCCGAGAAACCATGGCACTGATTGCTACTTTTGCGCTATTGATGAGACTGGGATAAACAGAAAAAACCGGAACAACCTGACATATCCTGATCTTGAATCAGCACGTCGTCCTGTAGCTCATTGCGATGAAATCCCAATACTTGTCTTTGGAGAACTTCCTGTAATTAGCGACTAAGACTCTCCCAGTGCTCATCACAGATCCTCAGTTCGAAAAGTCAATGAACGAAGTGGAGCTGGAAGCGTGGAAGGCTTTTGTTATGGTTGTGAAAAACTTTCTGGGCAACAATAAGGCCCCTAACTACGCGGAACTTGTAACGAATATGTTGACTGCTTTCAGGAACCTCGGATGCAACATGAGCATCAAGATGCATTACTTATACTCACATATGGATCGTTTTCCGGAAAATCTTGGATCTATGAGTGATGAACAGGGCGAGCGTTTCCATCAGGAGATGAAGGAGATGGAGAACAGGTACCAAGGTCGGTGGGATGCAGTAATGATGGCGGACTACTGTTGGAATCTGACTAGAGACATCCCTGCCGCTGGACATTCCAGAACTTCAAGGAAAAGGAAATTTAAGCCCCAAGTTTTGAACAGTGATGATTGAACATACAATTTGCATATATAAAGTTAATTTTGTGGTAAATTAAAATTTTTCGAGACAGAAAATCGCACTATTTTAAAATCACCTTAGCTGAAAAACCTGACCTGATCTACAAAAACTGATGCCATATTCGTGTTCTGTGGGCCAGAAATATGTTAAATCAGCAGAAATATATTAGACAACTCACAAAAAAATTTTTTTGTAACCCTGTGTAATGTTTCACAAGATGGGAGAATACAGAAAGAGGGATATTCGACCATTCCTCTTTGCACAATCTCTCTAAATCATCCAGCGACCTGGGTCCTCTCCTCTGCAGCTCACTCCACTCAGTCCCCAGGTTGAGGTCTGGGGACTGAGATGGCCATGGGAGAAGCTTGATTCTGTGTCTGGTAAACAATTTCTGTGTATATTTGGCCACATGTTTAGGGTCATTATCTTGCTGAAAGACCCAGTGACGACCCATCTTCAGCTTTCGGGCATAGGCCACCAGATTTTGATTTAAAAGATTTTGATTTAAGCATTCATGATGCCATGCACCCTAACAAGGTTCCCAGGGCCTCTGGAAGAGAAACAGGCCCACAGCATCACCGATCCTCCCCCATACTTCACAGTGGGCATGAGGTGCTTTTCTGCACTCATCTCTTGTGTTCCTCCAGACCCACTTAGGAGTGTTTGTTGCCAAAAAGCTCCATCTTGATCTCATCTGACCAAAGCACATGGTCCCAGTTGAAGCCCCAGTACTGCTTAGCGAACTCCAGACGTTTGCGTTTATGATTGTGAGTGAGAAAAGGTGTTTTCTGTGCATGCCTCCCAAACAGCTTGTTAGCATGTAGATAGCTCCTGATGGTTGTTTTGGAGACTTTGTGACCCCAAGATGCTACCATTTGTTGCAATTCTTTAACAGTGAGCTTTGGAGAACTTTTTATTTCTCTTACCATTCTCCTCACTGTGCGTGGTGGCAAAATAACCTTGCGTCCTCGTCCAGGCTTGTTTACCACTGTTCCAGTTGTTTTTAACTTCTTAATGATTCCTCTGACAGTAGATATGGGCAGGCGCAGGCGAGTGGCTATTTTCTTGTAGCCATTGCCTGACTTGTGAAGGTCGACACACATCTGCCTTACTTGAATGGTGTGTTCCTTTGTCTTTCTCATATTGTAGTGGATAAGAGAAATGGCCTCTGTGTCACGTCATATTTATACCCCAGGGACACAGGAAGTGATGAATTACTAATTAAATGTTCCTAGATACTCTGATCAACTTTGTAAACTACTGTAGAAATGACAGAAATACTTCAATTACATTTATTTCCTAGGAATTGTTAGAGGTGCCAATAATTGTGGAACAGGTGATTTTATGAAAAATAATTATTTCTTAGTCAGGTATTTTTTTCCCCCTTAAAATTCACTTGAGTTGAAGGTTACATGTTTCTACAATTTTCAGTGTGAGAGTATGCTTCTGCAATAAAAAATTGAATTTATTTTAAGGATTTTAACACATCTTAACCAGGGGTGCCAATAATTATGGAGGGAAGTGTAAGTGTTTGTGTATGCACTTCATGTTCAATAGCCCAGCTGTCTTGTTTACAGTCACTGGTAGTGAATGGACACAGTGCAATTATTAATAGATATGTATAAAATCACATATATGAAAGTTACATGGTGTGCATTGTCCCCCATAGTTTAATGCTTACAGGACAAACACTTTACAGGACTTCTGTATAATTTAGGTTTATCCTTGCTGTCACGTTGCAGCAAATAGAAAGGGGGCAAATGTAGTGGGAACGTAAAACTATTGCCAGGGATCGCAAAAGTATTGCGAGGGAATGCAAAACTATTTCCAAAAATGTTTTCTGTCCCTGACCTGAACAACAAAATCACAACAAACGGTCTAATACACTTAGAGGCTACAGCGACACTTTAAAATTAAAAGTTCAAATTGAATTTCTCACACCATTTTCAGACAAATGTTCGAATGTCGGTTAAAGAGTGTCAACCCTAATAGATACACACACACACTAGGGGTGGCACGGTTCACAAAACCCACGGTTCGGTTTGTATCACGGTTTTAGGGTCACGGTTTTCGGTTCTGTACGGTTCTTGTTATTTTTTCTTTTAATCTTTAACACTCCAGAAATGTACTTCAGCATATGATATATAGCTTAATTATCCACAATTTAGGATACAGTATTAAAAAAGCTATATCATGTAATCATGCATAAACTGAATTTGACTTGACTTAAAGCACATTATAAAAATTATTAAACATTATTAATCCCAGAACAGTAATAAAATAAAAGTCTTGCCTTAACATAAATGCTAAAAGAATAGATCGCTTTAATCGCTATTACAGTTGGGTATGGGCACGCGGTCTTATTTAGAAAACATACAAAAAGAGACGCATATAATGTTTAATCATTCGTTTTGTATTTGTCCGGTCCACGGGGTTAATTTAATTGGGGATCGTTAAAATGATAGATCACCTATCTTGATTAAGCCTGATTCGGTTCGTTATATATATATATATATATATATATATATATATATATATATAACGTGGAAAAAATTGGTATTAATTACATTGAATGTTCTTGAGTAATCGATAAAATCCAGTTTCTGTGTATGTACAAGACATCAATATGTAATAGTTCAAAATATGTCCAGTTGATATGTCTAGTATGATCATCTGGCAATAGCCTGTAGGTCTGTGTGGTCAGACACTGCAATAAACAGAATTTTTAGGAACATGGCAAATGTTCACATTGCAGCATGGAAGCAGGCTCACTGTTACAACGCTGCCCGGGGAAGCAGAGGCGAGGAGACCTAGGATCGGGGGAATGCGGGGTTTAATGAGCAAAAGGAACACAGACGAGCGGTAAAGCAAAATTGCAATATAATGACCGGACTAGAGAAAGAAACGGAAACGCGGACTAAATACAATGGAGTAATGACAAATTTGACAACAATCAGGAACAGCTGGTAAACACGGGGAATCCACACAGGGTTAACGAGGGGGCGTGGCACACGGAAAGAGCGGACGATCGAGGCATGACACTCACTGGAGTGCTTTGTCACAGATAACTTAATTTTCTTTAACAAAGTGCCTAACCGCACATTAAATAAAGTCATACAACAAAGGTGCACAACAGTGTTCAGATGTTGTGCTATCGGTTGGCTGAAATTTAAACGTTTTCTTCAGAGACGGTGGTAACGCCGAAAACACGAGCTAAACGCAGCAAACAGGCTACCGGAAATTACTTAGCTGGCTGAACTTTCACCGGAACTACGTCACAACGCTCTGTGCATTATAGCCTATTCTTTCGCGCGAAAGGGAAACACACTGACGTCACATACGGGGCACGAGGCTACATTGCGCATGTCATGAACCGTCGAACCGTGCGACGCATGCATGCTCCGAACCGAGACAAGCGAACCGAACGGTTCGGTTTTTTTTCACGAACCGTGCCATCCCTAACACACACACACACTTCAGAATTGGGCTAAATGACGTAAAAAAAAAAAAAAAACTTAACTTTATTACATATCAACATACTAATTCTATTTTTTGTGAAATTTTATATTTAAAACATTAAATATATTAAAATGTATGCAAGAATAATTTATATAATTATTGGTCTGCTTTCTTTCTAAACTTCTAAACTTTCCATTTGCCAGATAAGCATTTTGATAAGCATTAAGAGAACTTTTAGGTACTTAAAAAAAATAAAACGTCTACTTACTAAGACTATGTGCTAAAATTAGAAAAAAGTCAATTTTGTGAACTCCGTAAGATGTCAACTGCATCAGATGTTTTAAAGGTTTCAATATTTGTTAAAATCTGGAACAACCAAAAATAGGACATTCATGTTTGAAATGGCATTCTGTGTCCATCTAAGTTTTTACATGTTTGTGTGCTATGTATTTCATGTGTCAACTCCATCAGCTGGCTGTCATCACTGAAAAGTCACCTCTGTCAGATGGGTTTTTTCTGTTATATTCATTAAATGTATGTTCAGATTGATTTAAATAATTTGTTTATGCCAATAAAAATTTCTATTGTACATCAGCTGTGTGTTTGTGTTAAAAATGTGATATTATTGTGATGGAGTTGACAAAATTCAAGCCTTCAACCGATGACAAAATTAAATCACTGGGAGTTTGGCCCATTACAAAGTTTAATAGCCAAGACATTAAAATTATTTTCCCAGCATGATTGAAGAGGAAAAAAAGAATCCCTGTCCCTATTCTCAAGAATGAGTCTATGTTTGAACACACACACACTAAACACATATATATTTAAACACATTAAAAGTACCAGATTGTGCCTGCAAGTTCCACTCCTAGCAGCTCCCAGATTCACAGAATGGCTTTACAACATTGCTACTGATTCTGCAAGATGGCGGCGGCACGTGAACAACGCGAGGCTCAGTGTCTCTCCAGAATCTGCTATTTAGCGTTTTTTTTTTTTTTTTTAAATCTACTTTTGACCGGATTATTTATCCAGAATTGCTGTGCGTTGCTGACCTACAGCAGACAAGAGCTTCTGGACATTTGGACTCATAATTCCAACAGTTTTATTGCCGATCTCCGACTCATCCCAGAGATCTCCAGAACACCGGAGGCTGCCCACTCTCCCCGGCTGGGCGGAAGCGCACGCAGGCGGCGCCGAGAACGTAAACAAAGGCGAGGTAGGCGCGGAGGGCTACGAGCTAGGCTGAAGCTAACACCACATCGGCTGCTTTTACCCAGCATTTTCGTCGCCAATGTCCGTTCTCTGGCAAACAAAATGGATGAGATACGACTCTCCATCACCAACAACAGACGGATTATGGACTCAAATGTCATGGTTTTTACGGAAACATGGTTGAACAACAGCTGCCCGGACAATGCTATTGAATTAGCAGGACGCCACACACACCGAGCCGACAGACTGGCAGATGACTCCGGCAAGACCAGAGGTGGAGGTTTGTGCATCTATATTAACAATGCTTGGTGCATGAACTCCACTACTACTGAGAGTCACTGCTCACCTAATGCGGAGTTTTTAATGGTTAAATGCAGACCTTATTATCTCCCCAAAGAACTCACTTCTATTATACTCACTGCAGTGTATATCCCCCATGATGAAAATACTATGTTGGCCATGAAAGAACTTTATGTAGCCATTAACAAATACCAGACTAAACACCCTGAGGCTGCTTTTATTGTTGCTGGCGACTTCAACCACACCAACTTAAAGACAGTTCTCCCCAGATTCCACCAACATGTCTCCTGCCACACCAGAGGGGACAAGACTTTAGATCATGTTTATTCCAACCTGGCTGGAGCCTACAAAGCTACACCACTCCCCCACATTAGACAATCAGACCATCTCTCCTTGTTCCTTACACCTCGGTACTCACCACTTATTCAATGTGTGAAACCTGCTGTGAGGACAATTAAAGTGTGGCCAGAGGGGACAGACGCAGTGCTCCAGGACAGATTCAAAAACACAGACTGGAATACGTTCATCCACATAGACTTGGACCAGTACGCTTCATCTGTACTGGATTACATCTCCGAAACTACAGAAAGTGTCACCCCCCAGAAACGGATCACCATGTACCCCAAACAGAAGCCTTGGATGAACCGGAATGTTCGTCCTCCTGAAAGCCCGCAACACCGCCTTCAGGGCAGGAGATGCACAGGCCTACAATACAGCCAGGGCTAAGCTAAAGGGGAGCATTAAAAGAGCCAAACACCATTACAAAAAGAAGGTAGAAGAACACTTCTCCAACTCCAACCCCCGACGCATGTGGCAAGGACTTCAGACCATTACAAACTACAGGACTACCAAACCCTCCCTTGCATCCTCTGATGTCTCCTTCCTCAACGAGCTCAACAACCTTTATGCTCATTTTGAGCGAGGGAATCCAACTACTGCGACTAAAGCAGACGTGACTCCGGACCAGCAACCACTGACTCTCTCCCCCACCGATGTAGGAGCAGTGCTGAGCAGGATTAATGTCCACAAGGCTGCAGGTCCTGATGGCATCCCCGGGCGTGTTCTTAGAGTGTGTTCTGGGGAGCTTGCGGGAGTGTTGACAGACATATTCAATCTGTCCTTGGGCCCACATTGTGGTACTGGCCTACTTCAAATCCACCTCCATCGTCCCGATACCCAAAAACTGCAAACCATCGAGCCTCAACGACTACCGCCCAGTAGCCCTCACCCCCATTATCACAAAGTGCTTAGAGCGGCTAGTCCTAGCACACTTCAAATCCTGTCTCCCCCCAACTCTGGACCCCCACCAATTCGCATATCGTTGGAACAGGAGCACAGAGGATGCAGTCTCCATCGCGCTGCACTCTGTCCTCTCACACCTGGACAATAAAAACACCTACGCCAGAATACAATGCTCCCCTCACAACTCATTAGGAAACTGACAGACCTAGGCATCAGTTCCCTCATGTGTAAATGGTTACTGGACTTCCTGACCAACCGGCCCCAACATGTCCGGCTGGATAAACACTGCTCATCTACCATCACAATGAACACCGGTGTACCACAAGGCTGTGTGATGAGCCCTTTCCTCTACTCCCTCTTCACCCACGACTGCAGACCTGCCGATGGTTCCAACACCATCATTAAGTTTGCAGATGACACCACGGTGATTGGCCTCATCAATGATAACGATGAGGCCGCCTACTTGGAGGAGGTGGGTCGTCTGGCTGAGTGGTGCGACACCAATAACCTGCTGCTTAACACCAAGACCACCAAGGAGCTCATCGTGGACTACAGGAGGAATGCTGACCCACATCCACCCATCTACATTAAAGGGATGGCTGTGGAGCGTGTGAGCAGCTTCAAGTTCCTGGGTGTCCACATCTCCGAGGATCTCATTTGGACGATCAACTGCTCCAAGCTGGTCAAGAAGGCTCACCAGTGCCTCTTCTTCTTGAGGACTCTGAGGAAGAACCACCTGTCCTCAGATATCCTGGTGAACTTCTACCGCTGCACCATCGAGAGCATCCTGACCGACTGTATAACAGTCTGGTATGGGAACTGCTCTGCCTCGGACCGGAAGGCGTTGCAGAGGGTCGTGAAAACCGCCCAGCGCATCGCCGGAGCACCACTTCCAGCCATAAACGACATCTACAGGAAGCGGTGTCTGAATAGGGCTGGGAAAATCATCAGACCCCAGTCATCCAGCACATGGACTTTTCACTCTCCTGCCCTCTGGGAGGCGCTACAGGAGCCTCCGAACTAAGATCACCCGGTACCGGAACAGCTTCTTCCCTACAGCTGTCAGACTCCTGAACTCTGCCTCCTGACCTAACTGCACTACTGTAAATGCTGTATAAACAATGATTTTGTACAATACGGAAATTATAATTCTACAACTGTTTATAACTTGTATTATACTTATACAGTGGAACCTCGTTACAACGTACCCTGTTTATAAGGTTTACACCAATACAACGTTCAAATTTCGATGTCCGGAATTCGCGTAATGCATTATTCCATTTGCCGGTATCGCTTAGAACGTACACCTTTACAGCGTAAACTTCGATATAACTTATGATTTTCAGAGGAAAACAGGCAAACTGACCTTCGTTACAACGTACAGCCTCATCCTCCGAGCGCGCGCACAATTCAGAATCGGCTGTTGCCGGCCATCTACATCGCTTAGCAACGCCTATCTGTATGAACCTTGCATGCAGCCCCCGTTTTTTTTTATGGTTTTGCATGGTGTCATGCTGCCGCATATCAAGCAAGATGCCTACTAAACGGAAACAGATTTCGCTGACCGACAAGGTGGAAATAATTAAGAATTATCGTAAAGGGGTTTCGCAAACAAAACTAAGCGAGGATAATATGTTCTTATGTAATAGATTGGCGAGGAGTACAATCTCCACAATCATACATAATGCAAACAAGATCATAGCCGAGTACGAAGGCAACCGACTTAAAGAAGACCGCAAGCGTCTACGTACCGCAGCACATCCTGAATTAGAGAAAGCCCTCTTTAAATGGTTTGAACAAGTAAGGGGGAAACATGTTTCAATTACCGGTCCCCTGCTAACAGAAAAGGCGGCAGAATTTGCAAATGAACTGAACATTGAAAACTTTAACGCCAGTGGAGGTTGGCTTGATCGATTTAAAGCCCACCACAACATAATCTTCAAGGCAGTGTCCGGAGAAAGTGAATCTGTTAGTGTCGAAACTGAGGAGAATTGGAAACAGAATGTTCTGCCTGATCTTATTCGTGGCTATCGTCCTCGGGACATATTTAATGCAGACGAATTGGGACTTTTCTACAAAATGATGCCAGAGAAGAGTTTTCACGTTAAGGGCAGTGACTGTCACGGCACGAAGCACTGTAAAGATCGAGTCACGGCTATGTTTTGTGCCAATATGGACGGATCGGAGAAATTCAAAATGACTGTCATTGGTAAATTCAAAAATCCACGCTGCTTTAAAGGGGTTTGTAATCTTCCAGTTCTTTACTATGCACAGCGCAAAGCGTGGATGGATACTGATATTTTTTACAAGTGGCTTCGTCAGTTTGATGAAAAATACCACTGTCAGGGTCGCAAGGTTTTGCTGTTTGTCGACAATGTTTCATCTCACAAGGAGGAGCTGCAGCTTAAGGCTACGACGCTGAAATTCTTCCCGCCAAACACCACCAGCAAATTGCAACCAATGGATCAAGGTGTTATTAAGACCTGTAAAGTTCACTACCGCCGCAGGTTTTTGAAGCGACTTATAGCCGAAATAAAATCAGGGGAATTTTGCAAGATGACTCTGAAGGACGGTGTAGATTTGTTGAGCCAGGCATGGGATGATGTTAAGCCTGAAACCATTGCTAACTGTTTCAGGAAGGCTGGGTTTCAGTTAGGGGATGATGATCAGTTGCAGGGCGAAACCCAAGACCTGGAAACAGTTGAAACCGTAATAGCCGAAACCAGAAACATTTGGGATTTTGTCGCTGGGGAATTCAATCTGCAGGATCTGGATTTCATGGAATATGTTGCCGCTGACGACTCGGTCACTACCTTGGGTGAAATGACTGTGGCAGAAATCGCTGCCAACATTTCAGTTGACAGTGAAGATGGCGCTGCTGTCGCTGATCTTGATTTAGATGCTGACGAGGATCCCGCGCCTAGAATCTAATGAAGCTTGGGGAAGTTTCAAGGACGTGAAGAGCTTTTTATTAACTGAAGAATTTGACGAAAGTACTCTCCGTGCAATTCAAATAGTAGAGGACGCTGTTCTGGGTAGGGCTGTACAGAAAGCCACGAAACAGACAAAGATAAGCTTCCATTAGACTTAGCTATAGCTACACAAGCTGTATGTCAACTTGAGAGGTGTTTTATAAACGTTTTCTTATATACATTTTGTGTTCTATCATTCATTTTGAGGGACTTGGTTACAACGTACTATGGTTATAACGTACAACGGTACGTACGTTGTAACGAAGTTCGACTGTAGTTATAGCATATTCATAACATACCTTTATACCGTGTACATTGTAACATACCCATAATAGACTCATATTTTTGTACCCTAATATCTATAATAGACCCATTTTTTAAATATATCTATATTATTGCTAATATATATTTTGTAAATATTATTGCTAAAGCACTTTCTGGATGGATGCAAACTGCATTTCGTTGCCAGGTACTTGTGACATGTGCAATGACAATAAAGTTGAATTCTATTCTATTCTATTCTGATTCTATAAAAAAAAAAAGGATGACATTTTTGCACTACAAAGAAAACTGACTGATGTAAAACAGATTGATGCACTGAATCACTACCTTACTAATCAATTTATCATGATGCATCGATGTATCTTTACACCACTATTAATAACCTTTTTTTCCTCCATTGCCTCTTACAGTTTCCAAGTTGCAGTGTAAACAAAAAGGCAACAATCATTTGATTTCTACCCATTACCATTTGTCTATAAACATTTTAATACTTTTTACATATGGCGCTGAACGCTACCATTATCATAACATTTGCAAATGTGAAAAAGTATCGCAATTTGGTGAATTATAATTAGGAATTAAAATCTGATGATCAATGATAACTGTTGACACACCACAGCACACAGTGCGCAACAATGAAATGTGTCCTCTGCATTTAACCCATATGTGACTTTCGTGACATAGCAGGGGGCAGCTAATTCAGCGCCCGAGGAGCAGTGCTTGGGGGCGGAACCTTGCTCAGGGTACCTCAGTGGTGGCTTGCTGGTCAGAGATTCGAACCAGCAATCTTTCAATTACAAGTGCGCTTCCCTAACCATTAGGCCACCACAGCCTATAGATGGATGGCACATTCAATTTTCACAATGGAAACATATTAAGGGCAGCTCTGACACCTAAAGGCTCCAAAGTTATAGGCTGAAGTTTGTGAAACTTCTCTTTATTTCACCAAGGTTTCCATTCAAGTACTTTGGTTTTACTGCTAAAATTACTGAGCAATGGGAAGACATGTTAAAAATCAAGAAAAGAAATAATTAAGAAACCATAAAATCCCTATATGCAGAAATGGGAAAACAGCAGAATTGGTGATTTTTGAGAGCATAACACAATAGACAAAACATTAAAAGCAACACTGTCTTTCAAAGACGACCTAAAGGTATGTAAACCAAAATACAAAAATCACCCCAATTTCTTGGCAGTAAGAAAAGATGTAATTTCAGCTTTTCACTCTAGTGTATGTAGCTTCAAGTGTAAAAGGTATAAGAAAAATTGCTTCCAGTTGCATTTCAGTAAGAGACTTCAATAACTGTGGTAAAGTCACAACATGTTTTTCAATATCCATGGTGAACCTCTGCTCAGATCCACGGGCAGCTAAACAAGGATAAGTGGTTGTACTTGTCACCTAACCCCAGTGGAAATCTGTCAGCTACCTTGGATAGAAAAAAGCAGCTGAAGCCATCAAGGGCTGGTAAGCATGTTGCAAAGACTGTACATATCTACTACGCCTGGAGAGAGGACAGCACAGCCATAAGAACCCCAGCTCTGGTACTGAAACATATCTTCCACATTACATCATTAGAATCTTATTTTGAAACTGCATTGAAATTCCTTATATGCATGAAGTATAGGCTTATTGGTTAACATGCCAACACATCAAAATGACACAAATGACAAAAATCTTAAGTATACCACATTTCAATACAGCAACATAAATGTTTAGCAACAGACTAGTGAATAGTGCAAATTATCTTGATTTGGTCAAAAGTAGAGAGGCACCGATCAACCAGCTAGGGACCAGAATCGGCACAGGTCCATTTTATGCATGCACCATAAATCATAGACACAACAGCGCAGACAATAGCCTCACAGCTGTGTGCACATTCGCAGTCACACAAAAACTTGTCGTTAGCACAGAAGTTCTTCACTGTGAGTGAAGACGACACAAAGTTTGCAATTTGAAAATGCATGTAAAGCCAAAGCAAACCATGGGGGAACCACTGCAAAAACACGGTGAAGCATTGGAGGTAAACTTTAAACTGATGAAACTTATATTTGATAATCTTGAAAATGAATATTCACTAAAATTGCAAAGCTAGCTAAGGTTTTTTCCTGTTAGTAAAAACGTTTTAGCGAAACTTTAACCTCCTGCGCTATAATGTTCAAGGCTTTTTATCAACCTTTAACCCCCTGGGGCCTGAGGCCTTTTTTCCACTTTCGAGGTAGTCTGACATGCCTTGACATTTTAAAATATTTCACCTATCTAAAAAACTTTTATCCCAAAGTGATACATTTGCTTTTATTCAGCACAAACTCAGCACCAATAATCTGAGACCTCTTAGAATGTTATTATTCAATTTTTTGTTAAAATCAACTTTAAACATATACTTTTCAAAAACCTATTTTCAGACATGCTGAGAAATTGTAAAAAATCACATTATAGACATTTCTAGGTAAGACTTTTGAGCTCTGAAGCTTATAGACACAGGGGTTGGCTACACATAGGTGAAAGTGACATTCAGAAATTTTATATGGTTTGATTACTAAAGTGTTAGAACTTTGGAGTGACACTTTTTCTCAAAGTCAGTGGTCTTCACAATGAATATTGATGAGATAGGTGTCCTCACACCTGTAGTAGTTTGCATACTTGTCAATGGCCCATCAGTCTGGAATGTCACTGCACCCCACACCCATCACTTTGGAAAGGCAGTTTGAAACTAGGGTTGGGACAACGCGTCGACGTAATCAATTACGTCGACACGTAAAATACGTCGACATAAAAAAATCTGCGTCGATGCGTCGTCATTTTCAAAACAGACATGGCGGCAGCGAGTAGCGGCAACATGAGTGAGGCAGTCGCGGACGACCCAAACCACTCCACCCGAACACGCAGTTCTACAGTATGGGGCTATTTTAACCGAAAAGGAAGTGATTCAGTCGTTTACCGGCTTTGAAGGTGGAAATGGCCTATCATAAAAGCACGACGGCTATGCACCAGAACCTCAAACGACGGCATCCAGGAGCAGCTTCTGAAAAGGACAAACCACCGTAAGTTTTCAACTTTTTTTACTAACGCTGGTTTTTACCCTTTAATTCATCCAGACACCCTCCCCACGTAGACATACACTCACTCATAGACAGAGATAAACACCCAACCTCTGTAAATGCAAAATTCATTTAAGCTGCTTAGTGGTAACATATAGCAGCTGCTGTTTAGTTGGTTTTTATTTGTGGCCCATGCTGGCAAAATGAGTCGGAATGCGCGCAGGCTGATTATCAGAATCGGCGAAAGACGAAAATGTGAGACAGCGAATTGGCCGCAGGAAAAATGTTAACAAAGACAATGCACCCCCTGCTAAACGTAGCCGTCGTGGACACTATTACTAGATAGATAGATGGATATGATAACCACATCCTTATCAAATTATTTTGATATTATGCTTTCCATATACTTATTTTGTAATTATTCAAATTCATCTGTGTGCTGTGTGTGATTTATGATTTCAGGAACAAACAGAAAAGTGTGGAGGACTACTGTCAGAGAAGAAGTACACCATGCACCCCCCAGGAGGTGGCTGTACTTACCGAGAGCGTCTTATCTATGATTTTAAAAGACATGAGACCACTTGCTGTGGTTGAGGGTGAGGGATTCAAAGAAATGCTGACCACTTTCCAACCAGGTTACACTCTGCCGTCTAGGCGTCATTTTACAAGCATGATGGAGACAAAGTATGAAACGTCAGTGGAGAAACTAAGGAATGAACTAAAAAAGGCCACATCCAAAATCTCCCTTACCACTGATGCTTGGACAAGTCTGGTCACAGAGTCCTACTTAGGGGTAACTTGTCATTTCATTAATGACAATTGGGATCTTCTCTCCTTCAATTTAGCAACACTGCCAGTTGAAGAGCGCCACACTGCAGAAAACCTTGCCTCCTGGGTGGAGAAGGTGGCAGAAAAATTCCACATTTCCTTGCATAATGTCCTTGCCATTGTGCATGATAATGCAAGTAACATAGTCGCAGCTCTCCACATCCTGAAAGAGAAGTTTGGAGTGGTGTCCTATCGGTGTGCCGGGCATACACTGCAACTGGTTGTAAACCATGCACTGAAAGACCCCAAGATTGATAAGGCACTATCGGCTGCACGGGGCCTTGTAAAGCACATCAGGAAAAGTGAGCCAGCTAGCACCAAACTTAAGCAGAAGCAAAAACAGATGGGTACAGCTGAGCATAAACTAATCCAGGATGTCGCTGTCAGATGGAACAGTTCATACTATATGACTGAACGTCTGTTGGAACAGAGGTGGCCGGTGGTTGCGACACTTTCAGATCCAGAAGTCACACAGCGTGGGAAACAGTACCTGGATCTGAAAAATGATCAGTGGATTCTTCTGGATGAATTGAAGGAGGTGCGCAAGCCTTATGAGCAAGCCACTAATGTTCTCAGTGGACAGTCTTATGTCACAGTCTCTGTTCTTCCCCCCCTGCTGAAAGGTCTCCTGAAATCCACCCAAAACAAATCATTTGATTCTGCTGCAGTGAACTCTTTCCAGAACTGTGCAGAAGAGAAAATCTTGTATAGGTGGCAGTCAGAAGTATCTGCATTTCAAGCAGATGGGAAAAATGTGTCAGTCATTGCTGCTGCCCTCGATCCACGTTTTCGTAAACTGAAATTCCTTTCTCCAGAAGATGCTTTGAAACTGCAAGTAAGAGTACAGAGGGAGGCACTTGATCTCATAAGCTACAGCAGGAACATGTGGGACAGGAAGCCTCTGCAAGTCCCCCAACAAAGAAGAGGTCTGTGTTGGACACTTTGTTGGGTACAGATTCTGAGGAGGAAGATTGTAATGAAAACACTGACCAGGGTGGGGATGGAGAAAATGAGGCGGTGAGGAAAGAAGTACTGTTGTATTTTGGGGAAGCCTCTATTCCAAGGGATAATGACCCCCTTACATGGTGGAAGAATAATGCAACAAGATTCCCCACACTGGCTAATTTAGCCAAATCATATCTGGCTGTACCTGCCACATCAACACCATCTGAAAGGCTTTTTTCAGTTGCTGGAAACATTGTCACCAAAAAAAAGGGCAAGTCTGACTGCTGAGCATGTAGAAATGCTAACATTCCTCCACTCCAATGCATAACTACTTCATGTAATTAACATGATTGAACTCGCACACACAGAAATGTGAGAAACAGGAACAAAATGGATTTTTTGTGAATGAAGAGCACTTTTTGCAGAAAGCAAAGTGAATGTTACATTTTGTTTAAGGACACAATTGTTGCTATTTATTTTAAATGTTTTGTTAACTTTTCCTTAATTTTATATATGTTTGCACATTTTATTTCTTGTTAAATGCTACCTCTAATATAAGATGGTACGACTACTACAACTTTATTTTGCAATTTTGTTCATTAAAAGGTCTTCAAATTAAGAAATTTGTGTTTTTCATTGATATACATAAATTAGTAAATGTGAAATTGCTATACAAGTCAAATAATGGGGAAATAATCGATAATCGAATCAAATCGAAATCGAATCGGATTGAAAAAATTAATCGTTAGATTCACCGATGCATCGAAAAATTAATCGCTAGATTCATCGATTAGGAAAATAATCGTTTTGCCCAGCCCTATTTGAAACGCAAGAAAAGTAGCAACAATAAAATCCCTTTCACAGTTTATTGATAGATGGAATGAAAAATGAAAAACTGTGACTATATAAATATAGAAAGCGATAAATATGATGCAGTGACTATTATTGACGCTCTGGGGACGAGGGCATCATCGACCGCGTATCTTTCTCGTGTATTTCAGTTTATATCTCGCTGAAATCATTATGTATAATCATGAAAAAAACACTGACTAAATCCGTTATCTGTCTTCTTTTCAAAACTTCCATTGTCAGAAGTATTAAAGTTTTTAAAATTAGGTAAATAGGCAAAAAAGCCAATCGTGTCACCTTTCTTTGTTTTACTTGCGTCGGGAGCGTTTAGGACCGCTCTCAGCGGAAGATCGCTATTCACGTTCTAAATACGCTGCGTTTGAATCGGCGACCACGTGATTACAGGCACACAGGCTTAGCCCACTGAGCCATGAACACAGGTATGAGCTTCGCTGCTGAAAGTGGCAACACTGGCGCAAAGCTTCAGCGGCAGAGACGTATCCGTGTGCTATATTGTAGCCGATCAGTGTAAACACTACCGACATGTGCTCTTGTTTATTTCGGTCACAATGGGCGTATTCACATATTTCTTCACCCAATACTAACTGTCGGATTATCATGTTATTATCATGCGAATAGCGCGATTTGCAAGTGGGTGGGTGATCAGAGCCGCTTCGAGACGCAGACGCTTAAGTCAGTCACTCTTGTTCTTTCTATTCGTATCACGAAGCTGTAAAAATATATTTAGTTTCTACCTAGATATATTTGAAAAGTAGACCGTCCAAAGTTTCTGAGGGTATTTTTAAAATGTGTATATGACAAAAACTCGCGGAGTTATTTAAACGGTCTCGCGAGAATTCTGTCAGATCCCGCCGGCGGGACCGCCGGTCCCAAGGGGTTAACATGATCAAAGAAACACGTCTGTCCTTTTCAATCACGAACCAAGAATATGGACTACATAACCAGATATAGAAAGAAATCCCAAAATGGCAAAAAACACTATACAGACACTCCTCGACTTGCACAAAAAGACCGTTCTTCAATTCCTTACCCAGGGTTCCCCCTGCCGCTCGTCACTGACGAAAACGGAACCCATGGTGACGAAGAATAACGGCATCAAATCGTCACTCTGGCGAATTCAATTTTCAAATGATGAATTTTGAATTTTTGAAAAGTCGAATTTCATTTTTTCCCAATTTTCAACCGTAGCACCCTTAGGAAATCTAAACCGAAATGCTAAGAATATGGACTTTATACTACGTTAAGCGTTTTCCCCTCCATTGACGCCCATTATAAGGAAAAGGCTTAATGTAAAATAAAGTCCATATTCCTTGTATTTTGGTTTAGATTTTTTGTCAGGTGAAAGTGTTTATGACCAGGTGTGTGTGTGCGAAATTTGGTGATTATTGGTCGCTATTTTGGTACATTAAACCACATTAAGCGTTTTCACATTAAGCGTTTTAGAATGTCCCTCTCAAAGGAACTATGAAACACCGGGAAAGTATTAGCTTACCTTATATATATAGTAATTAGAACATTATTTCTGAAATGCGTACTATACATCATGTTTTCAGCACGCCAGCACGCAAATTTTTACACAGTATTCACGATTCAGTGAGTTTAATGATTAAATTTATTAAGAAGCGGTGACAGTGACTAAAAAAAACAGATGCTGAAAAAAAGTGAAGAATTTGATTAGTAGAAGCAAAAATACAAAGAAAAGTGAAGAATTGAAATCAAACTCCAGGGGGAACCCTGCTTACCCAAGTCATAACTTACTACTGTTGGATTCCCCCCCATTCAACATAGCCTAGCCTAACCTAACCAAACATAAGCATCTGTTGCAAACACAGGTATAAAAAATTTATACACAATTAGTATAATTCTATAGTAAATGTCAGACATATTACAATAATCACACAGGCCTAGTCAAATTAATTCTTTACATTTGTATAAAACGCTACACAAATTAGAACAGATGTGTTCACAGCACAAGATGCGAGAAAACTGGGAAGATACAGCTGCGTGTCATGTCTGGCTACATCAACTTATGCTTAACATACTTCAGGTGTGTTGCATAAGCGCCATCTGCAAATAATGTGCACGGTGAGGATATTTTATGCAAGTCCAAATTTACTCAAGACAAATTAACATAAGTAGAAGTCGGTATAGGTATTGCCTTAAGTAGGTACAGTACATTCAAAGAAATTTCTACTCTGAAAAACAGCGTATATTGATCACCAACCTGACCAAATAAGGAGTTCTTGAAAATGACTGATGAACTGATTCCATACATACAGAACGCATTTCATTGGAACTTATCTGAGCATGTCTCAGCACTCAGAACTTTTCAGCATTTCAATAAATCAATACATCTTGGTATACTGTGTGCAGCTACTAAAGAGTATCAATCAACTGACTTACACTTAATGTTTACGTCTGTGTAGAGCTGGGTGGCATGACCAAAAATTGACATCATGGTATTTTTCAAAGTTATATCGGTTTCACGGTATACGACAGTATTTATTTTTTTTTTAAAGTATGACTAGGCACTTACCACATTTTACAGAATTTTACAGGACACATTTTTGTTCTACATTTTTGCATTGTTCCCATATTAACTATATTATTTTATTATTAGCCATTGCGCCTATCCGCTACCTTAATGATAACATACATCTAACATGTTTGTTGGCTAATTGCTTATAGATAAACGGCTAATGTTAAGGTGTGCGCCGGCCAAGTTAACTTTTGATAAGTGTTTAATAGTTCAGTGTTGCTGGAACGCGAACTTTACTGACCTCACAAAATTTCTCATAAAAACCGGGATGTCTGTCTTTAACTCTTTCATTGTCGCCGCCTAGTGGTTCGGACGCATACGTCCGAATTTTCAATAAAAAATGACGTTCAATAAAAGAAACAAATGTATCAAATCAACCAAAAACGGCTTGTTACACTACAAAAAACCTTTCAGATAATATCTGTAGAAAGTTGCGCAATTTTTGTGCCATGGTTTTTTTGTAACAAGTAAAAATAAAATGACCATGGTAGACATCTTTAAACGGGTCGAGTGTCAGGAAGTAAAATATAAGTGTTAATAAAATGAAAACTAAGCACTTCAAACTATTTCTTTCACGGCCAATAATTCATAAACCGTCACAGTATTAAGACAAAACACGCATTTTTCCATAAATATGACTGTAATGCTCTCAAATAGCTTGCTCACTCATCGCGGAAAAATGTCAGTCGGCATTCTGTACATTCGTGCAATGTTTTTTATCTTCGGAGTTTTAGAAGAAAACCAGTGAATAAAATGACAAAGTTACCCTCGTTTGAAAGCTTGATCTCTTATGTACATAAATCAATCACTGTAATCCTTCATTGTCAAGTATTTTTTCAGATATATGCTCTGCTTCCCTGCTAGCACATTACTTTTTACGCACTGAACCTTTGCCCATGGTTATGTTTCACCATAATAAACTTTTTACATGAACATCAAATTACAGTGTCATTTGCTTCATCCAATAGAGGTGTGTCTAAGGTTTGCAAAATGGTATGGGATGTGCTGATTGGGCATTGTTTTTCGCGCTGGGGACATGAATGCGCAACTTATTCTCTGCAGGTGCAGTATTTGCGGGAGTGTCTCGATTACGCATTGCGCACGTAGTCTCCATGAGTTTACCCAGTTATTTTCGGACAACAACTTTTTTGACTGAAGAAAAATGGCTCGGATGACTTTCACTGTTGAGAAAGCACAGAAGATGATTTTGAAGAGTGGTTCGGGGGAAGAAAGTGTCGCTTTTATCCATTGATTCGATGGAGGATGCTTTTTTGCGTGGAGAGGATGCAACGCTCGACATAAGTACATTTATTTACAGTTTACATTTTACTCTTTTATTCTATAGATTTTTATAATTCCGTGATTCAGCAAATTACAATTAACATTTGCTTTGGTAACACTTGTATTGTGGTACATTGGGAAAAGTTCCGCATCGCCTTTGTCAAGCTTTGAAGTGTGCAAAGTAATGCAGCGCTTTTGGCTTTCACTTGGGCAAAGTTACGCGGGGCTTTGTTTGGGCAAAGTTATGCGGGGCACTTGTCGGCCTTGTTTGAGCAAAGTTATGTACAGTACTTGTCAGCTTTGTTTGGGCAACATTATGTACGGTACTTGTCGGCTTTGTTTGGGCAAAGTTATGTGGGGCACTTGTCGGGCTTTGTTTGGGCACAGTTATGCGGGGCACTTGTCGGGCTTTGTTTGGGCACAGTAATGCGGGGCACTTGTCGGGCTTTGTTTGGGCACAGTTATGCAGGGTTAGGGTTAGAAACAAAATGTTTCTTATGACCCATAAGTGGTAATGCATTTAGAAAGAAAGACGCTATCCCAAAACACTGCTAGTTACACTGCGGCCATTTTGGATAGGTTTTGGAGAGGTTTGGCACAAGTCGTGTGAATAAAATATAGATTTTCCTACAAATGTGTGGTGATTTTGTGTGACAAAATGTTACTTATGACCTATAAGTGGTAATGCATTTAGAAAGAAAGTTGCTACCCCAAAAAACACTGCTAGTTACACTGTGGCCAGTTTGGATAGGTTTTGGATAAGTTTGGCACAAGTCGTGTGAATAAAATATAGATTTTCCTACAAATGTGTGGTGATGATGTGTGACAAATTGTTACTTATGACCTATAAGTGGTAATGCATTTAGAAAGAAAGTTGCTACCCCAAAAAACACTGCTAGTTACACTATTGCCATTTTGGATAAGTTTCAGATTAGTTTAGGTTAGGTTTTGGATAGGAAAGGCTCCCAGTTGCACCATTTGCTCTTTCCTCCGTAAAACCTGTTGGGCTGCATCAAATGATATGAAATTGGGCACACATGTAGAAAACAAGTTTACAAAAATCCAAGACACAAAGACAGGTTTTTGTATTTTTCCAGCTGTTTTTGTTATATTCGCATGTCCATAAATTATACACAGGTTATTCATTTCGTTATTGAACTTCCCACAATCAATTGTAAAGGGGTCAACTTTGCTTTTAGGTATCAGGCATGTGTCTGTGACTTTTATATCTGAAGTTATAAGGTAATTATTCCAAAGAGGGAAGAAATGCCCCCCCCATGCAAGGGGCCCCTGGTTCACTCCATAGGGTTAAGATGCTTCGCCAAGTTTGACGTGCTACTTGACTTTGTCGCCACAACTTTGTAGCACTGTTTGCATAGAGGCTTATCGACATCCTTAGCCTTTCCATGCTCGTCTGCAGAATACTTCCAAACAACAATGTTGCGTTTTTTTTTTTTTACTAAAGCAGCTTGCGAAGTGCCTTCAACTGCAGCATATACCATGTTCAGCCAACTTGGTATGTATGTGTTAACCAGTGTGAATGCGTTCAGCGGCTGAGGGGAGGGGAGGGGCTGCGCAAGTGTGTGCATGTGTGCACGCTCATCTGTGCTGTAATGGTGCTATGTGAAGTTTGGCGAAAGAGGCGAAAACTGCACTGTTGGTATCAATAATGGTGAAAATTAGTATCTAATCAGATACTAATTTTTAATATCAATTAGTATCTGAGAATCAATTTTTTTGACAACCCCAGTGTCAGCGTCAGCTATATCTTCCGTTTCTGATCTTTCACGGTAGATTTTTAGCAGTACAGCTCAGTGAAAAAGGTCCCCCCTTAAATAGTTTCCAGCTGTGCCGCTTTCCGAACGTTGTGTAGATTACTAAAACCGGTATTGCGGTGTAAGAAAAATTTGTCATAACAATAAAAAACGTTTTTCAGTATGAACCGGTATACCGCCCAACACTACATCTGTGCTTCTCAACCTTATTGGCACCACGACCCTATTTCTACCATGAGAGCCCAGTTGTGACCGTATATCAAGAATAGATTTAAATTAATGCTATGATCAAGCACTCAGTGCACTTTGCAATTTATGCCAATCAATGCCTATCGCACAAATCTGATTAGTTGCGCCAGTGAATTTCAAATTAAGCATCTGTCGTTTGGCTTCTTGGATTGGTTGAGTGTTTGCAGATCTAAGACCCGTTTATATAACTTAATTCTACGATTGGGGCTGGGAAATCTGATCGTGGATCAGCATAGGAGCTTGCCAATTTAAAAATGCTTATGTTTCCAACTCTGCCTTGCGCTTGAAATAAATGATGCACCACCATGTTCATGTTAATTCCAAATACAGCTTTGATTATGATTATGACCACTGAAAAGGGATCCACAAAAATATACACATAAACACACACAGCTTTATATAAATCTGATAAAGCCAGTAAGGCATGATAGCTGACTCAAGTACCAAAGAAAGCAGCTTGCCTTCTGAGTCTAGGTCTTGCATAGTCAGTGTCTATTAGGCCATTAAAGGCAACAGGGAGTTTATAAAGAGACAATGACAAAGAACACTTGAACAATATGGTTATCATGCAAATGTACTGACACATACAACCCCCAGAACAAACTGTATGGCAAAGAATACTTGTCACAATCAAATAGTGAGAAAAACCATTTAGGCAGTTACTCTACTAACAGTACCTCCAGTTGCTATACAAGTTCACATTTAGCAAAATCAGAAAAAGTAAGACATATTTCAAGTTGATCAAAGATAGCTGAACAAAGACAATGCACCTGTATAACAAAACATTTTAAAATTAACCTTACTGTTTAAATAAAATTGCGTTAAAAATTTAGACTATGAAAACATTTAACCAAGTTCATTTTCCAGTAAAAGATCGCATAATTTGTTTGCTACTTGTGACAACTGCCACAACAGATTACTGAGGACTCTATAATTTCAATGAGGATCAGAACACAACTTATGCCCCAAAGCAGGCAAAATTACAAGTGGCACTTGCCAGGTTATGTATTAGGGTGTGCTCACACTAGGTGATCTGTACCGTGCCCGAGAACATTTGAGTAGTGTGATCGCTCTGCATCACTGTCAGGCTCACTTGCAGAGGTGGGTTGTGGAACGGTTCAGTTGGCCATGGGCACGGTATTCATAGTGTGATGGCTAACTGTGTCTGAGCATGGAACACAGATATGACTTCAATGATGCAACTGGCACATGCATGCACATATGTACACTATATGTGAACTGGACCTGGAACAAATAGATCAGGTAGGCTGTACAGTTTCGGGAGCGACAAATATTTAAACAATGTGTATGGCAAATGGATGCAACACCCAAAAACTTTGAGTGGTAGTAAAATACGGGACTTTCACATATGTGCAGCTGTGTTGCATACTCAATAAATCTATGAGGGCCATGTATCATCATGCCTAAGATGACTCCAAATAAACAACAAAATAAGGACAATAATCATGAAATCCACTGTACCATGCTGTCCAGACATTACATTGAGGTGTATGATATTTTAAAAAGCAGCACTATTCCAGCATTTTCAAATCTTGGCAATAACATTCACCAAACGGTTGGGGTCCAGCTAATTTTGTCATAAGGATTTCAAAATACTGTGGTATGCCTTATGACCGTAATACTGCCAGTGTTTAGACTAATAACATTTAAATTGTTCGTTTCACTACATTGCTTATATTTCTGTTTGTTGCAATACATCTGTCCTCTCCTGTATGCATGCACTGACCACAACCATCCGCAACCAAGTGTAGTATGAACACAAGCTGCCACGCAGGCGATCGTCCCCAGACTGAAAGCGCATTCAGAAAAGTGAAGAATTAACTAGGCTTTAGGTAGTGTCTAGGCAGTTCTCCATACCAGACAGAATCCTTGAGATTCACTACTGGAGAGGACAAGCAAATCATGAAATCTAGAATGGAAAGTGCACTTCAAGTCAGTACCAGGCAGCCACTTATATTTATTATATAAATAAATGCAAACAAATACATTTATTTAAAGATATTTCAGTAAAATTTAAATTTTGCACACAATTCCTAATTAATTCAAATAATTCCATTTAACTGCATTTAGAATACACCTCTGATATCAAGAGAATAAAGATTAATTTCCCAAGCCATGTTACAGTACGTAATAATTCAATTTTATTTATATAGTGCTTTTAACAACAGTCATTGTCACAAAGCACTTTACATATAACTGGCCTGAACCCCCACCAAGCAAGCCTGAGGCGACAGTGGCAAGGAAAAACTCCCTCTAGCAGGAAGAAACCTTGAGAGGAACCTAGACTCGGAAGGGGACCCCATCCTCCTCTGGGCAACCGGGGGAGGACAAGTGGACTTGTGAAAGTTTTTTTGTTACATCTCCACAGTATAGTCCCAAAATGTAGACATTCTGTATGTTTGGAGACATTTGGCCAAAATTAAGATTCTCTAATTTATATTTTCAAAGAAATCTTGATCCAGTACTGCACTCGACACCATGCTTTATAAAACAACCTCAGCAAGGTGGCAGGTTTAATTTCAAAATTATGGGATATTAAACCTGAAGTGCAATACACATATAGTTAGTTGCAATGCATCATCTTTTGGGACATAAACCATCACCAAAAGGAATAACACCCCCTTGCTGCATCATACAAATTGTCTAGTTCGGACTGTGATTAAGAAAATTTTCCATGAACTAAAAAGAAAAATAAGGCTTTTAAAAGTCAATTTGTATATAGAGAAATCAGTCACTTACACACCAAACCGTATGATTAAAAAAAGGTCAGAAGATGAGTATATAATGGCAAGAGACCAGGGAATTTTCAGTAAACAAGTTTCAAGCTTTTTCTGAAAAATGACACTTCGGTAAGCTGACAGAGATAGACCCTGACCTACTTTACAGTGTACATAACAGATTACACCTTAAGACATTTTCAATTTACAGCAAGTCTAAGAACTAATTTAATATTAAAGTGCTAAACTGTCACTTTAACCAAATATGAATTCAGTCACAAAATGAACCAGCATTAATTACAAAAAAAATTCAACCCTGCTATCATAAAAACCTATGTACCGGAACTGAATTTAGAATAGATTCACAAAAATGACTCGGGTGTTATATTTTGCCTTATCTGGCAGGTAACATAAGAAATTATTTTTGTTTAATCCCATGAAGGTAAGAGATGAATATGTTTAGTTCCATGATCGATACTCGTGATCATGGGCTCGTTTGTTAATGTAATACCCATAAATGAACATGAAATTGGCATGTGTGGATCCACTCGCGGCCCTGCAGACGTAGGCAGTAACGGCCTTCCCTGGATGCTGAAACATGTGTACTGTGGATTTTATTTCGGATGCACAGATCCCCACAATGAAAATGCAAGCTACCAACGTCTTTACAGATAATTCCAAGGACATCAGGGACAAACAGTTGTGTGGGGCTACTTCACAACGTCTATGCAATAGACCGCTGTTTATAATTAATCAATCAATTAATTAATTGCGATTTGGTGTTTTTGGGAAGATGACAATAAGAGCGGAGTAAACACAGGAGGCGTGAAGTTAACAAATCGGCTCCTCCTTATTTGAAAGTTAGAGTTGAGCAACAAAACCTGCCATTTCCCAGCTAATGCAGAAATTGTAGGGATTAACACCGAGAAACTGAAACGGGATCTAATGCCACATTGTTCTCCCCCGCAAAAATCAACCTCTTCTCCCCCACATCGATCGCCCATCACCGTGCTAACCTAAAACAGACACGGGCCGACGCCATATTGACGGAGCAAAATGGCTGCTGGGAACATTAGCTAACAGTTACCCAGCTAGCTACAAGCTGCTCCGTCCACCTCTACCTTCCCATTGACTGCAGGATGATAACAGCGGGAAAGGCATATTAGTAAGAAGGGCACAAGGCCATTGAAACTCCAAGGTAAGAAGGGGCAGCTTCGCTGCTCTTCGCCGGCTAATGAAGCTGGGTATCCGGCTAGATGGACAACAGCCGTAACTATCAACCATGCCTTTTATAAAGGGGCGTTACTACACGAAGCAGTAACAACTTGCTACAGTAACACAGTTAGCTACATAACCAGTGTGCGATGTTACTTAACGGACATGACAGCCGCCGGAAAGCGAGCTGTTCTGTACCTGCAGTTCGGCTCTCTCCACTTCCCAGTGCGCCCTCTCCATCTCAAAGCGGGCCCATTCGTGCTGGATGTAGTGTAGGATACCCGGGATAGTGTACTGCTGCGGTCGAGGCATATCGTCCTGCTGCTGCACCATCGCGGTACCGCCTCCGGCCCCAGTTTGGGGAACAACGTTATTATTGCCTTGCTGTGCTGTCTGCTGCGCTCTCGGAGCGGCCATTCCTACTCCTCCAGGGTGTTCATCCATTTTAAATGTGGGCAAACACAAGCTGCTATCGCAACCCTGTTTTCGCACAACTCCCTTTTATCACCTCTTCAAGTATGTCTTAACACGTGTATCTCTCCTTTTTGTTTTTCAAGCGCCCTCACTTATATAGTATCGTAGGTTATGCTGTACTACGCCTTGTAGATTTGGTATCAAAGCAGCACGGACTTCCCGGCCGCCATTAGTTCTTTCCCTGGATGTGAGTCTCCTCGCTGCAGGGGTGAGAGAGAAGGGGCGCGCGTTGCATGCTGGGATACGCTCGCCCCGTGCGTTTGCCATAGTTCGTCCAAATAAAGTCCTATGCAAACATGGAGCATGCGTTAGTGCGTGATGCAAAGCAGAAAAAAACACATGGGTACTGCGGTACACAACAGGGAAAAACAACGTGACCGGGATTAACAAAAATTAGGCGTGTCTAATAATACTGATCAACCGGGAATAACAAAATGACAAATGCTGAATCGCATTGTGACTATAACTGGGGCTTCTTGAAGTAAAAGTAAATTATATCAAAAATCAGAACTTTGGGGAAAATAGCCACAAAACCCAAAAGGCTTACGTTTAATTATGTACATTAATATTATACAAGACTGCTGAGATTTCTTTCACCTGCGGCTCATCTTAAGTCAAGTAGTGAAGGTATTTTAGTAAAACCGAACACAGATGGGCAGATATTAGCTATGTTGAGGCTGATCAGTAATTGTATTGCCCGAGGTTGCGATACATATAATTTTGGAAGATCCGCAGACGCTTTCGCCTTAACGCAATAACTAAAAATGTCTTCGACAGATCTTTTCAAACACTGTAGGCACAATGTCTAAATCAGGGGTCTCATCCTCCAGTCCTGGGGGGCCGGAGCCCTACACAGTTTTTGGTTCACCCTCATTTAACACAACTAATTCAACTCCTTGTGCTAATTACCACACATCTATTGAGCTGAATCATTTGTGGTGGAACAGGGAAAGAACTAAGCTACACAATGCTCCGGCCCCCCAAGAATGGAGTTTGAGACCCCTGGTCTAAATGATGAAATGGAACTGATGAAATTTTGAGATAGATCGCTCCAAAATTTAAGCAACTGCGCTGAGTGGCAGCAAAGGGAAGGGTGAAAGCAGATGACATTCCATCTTGTGAATGTCATAAAATGAAAAAATATTTCATGAATTGTATTCCTGCTTCACAAATACATTATATGGATACAGATCTACACCTGATTTCATTTTGAGACAAAATGCCCAAAAAATAAAGCAGGTGCATTGTATGGCAGCAATTAAAGTAAAGGACAGTGGTAGAAGACAGAATCTTGTGAACACAGTAACACTGAAAGAATGTTTGGACCTTTTTCAAACTTTTCAGACATTTTATAAGTAACAAAATGGAAATGATAAAATATTGAGAGAGATCACCCAAAAATGGAAGCACTTCTACATTGCGGTAGGAAAAAAGAGGAGTTTCAGACACTCGGTCCCGTGATAAGTTTAGCAAATTGAAACAACAGCACTTAGTGACAACCAAGGCAAGGGTGACTTTGATAAGGCACTTGACCCTGTAATAGGATAACTCTATTAGATATTATTGTTCTGTTAACTCTATTTGATCTTTGGACCTTATTACCACTTTACAAAAACATTATATGCATGAAATTCTACACCTAATAGACCCCAAAATCACCCCAAAACTGAAACAACAGCGATAGAAGGCAGCAGAGGCCAAAAGCAGTGGCTGCAGCTCTCATCTTGTGAAAACAGCCATCTGGCATCTAAACATATTCCCCAGGGAGGCATCGTCCAGGAGGCAGCCTAGATAAATGCTTGAACCACCTCAACTGGCTTCTGTTGACATGGAGGAGCAGCAGCTCTACTTTGAGCCCCCTCAAATATCTGAGCTCCTCATCCTATCTCTAAGGCTGAACCCAGCCACCCTCCAGAGGAAACTCATTTTGGCCGCTTGTGTCCACAATCTTATTCTTTCGGTCACTACCCAGAGCTCATGGAGGAAACTCATTTCAGCCACTTGTATCTGCAATCTCATTCTTTCAATCACTGTCCAGCTCAGCTTCCTCTTCACCAAAATGGAACAGTGCAGCATCCACATTATTGTTGACGCTGCCCTGATCCATCCGTCGATCTCCCGCTCCCATCTTCCCTCACTCATGTACAAGACCCTGAGAGACAGACTCCTCCACTTGAGGCAGCAACTTATCCCCCACCAAGAGAGAACAATCCACCCTTTTCCAGTCAAGAACCATGGCCTCAGACATGCTGCAGGTCACAGCCCGATGACGCTAACAAGACCACATCATCTGCAAAAAGCAAAGCTGCGATCCTACAAGCCCCAGAAATCGGACCCCTTCCGCCTCATGGCTACGACTAGAAACTCTGTACATAAAAGTTATGAACAGAATCAGTGACATAGGGCAGCCCTGGTGGAGTCCAACACCCACTGCATAGGAACGACTGTGACTTACTGCTGGTAATGTGAACCAAACTCTCACTCCATCTGTACAGGGATCTGAGGGCCTGCAACAAAGAACCCTGTACCCCATTCTCCCGGAGCACCTCCCCTGGACCTCCCGATGGACACGATCATATGCCTTTTCAAAGTCCACAAAACACATGCAGACTGGTTGGGCAAACTCCCATGTACCTTTCAGTATCCTTGTGAGGGTGAAGAGATGGTCCAGTGTTCCGCTACCAGGACTGAATCTGCATTGTTCCTTCTGGATCTGAGGTTCAACCAATGGGTGGACCTTCCTCTCCAGTTCCCGGCATAGATCTTCCCTGGGAGGCTGAGGAGTGTGATCCCCCTAAAGTTGGAACACAGCCTCTGGTCCCCTTTCTTACAGATTGGGACCACCACCCCAGTCTGCCAATCCAAAGGCACTGTCCCTTTTGCTCTCTCTTTTGCTTTCTCTGGTCCATATTCAGTGTGGTGCACACAATGACGACAAACAACACAGTAGTTTGTTCTTTCCCTTGAAATAGGCTGAATGGCTAATGAAAAGCTTGAAGGCACCTGTGATACTAATTAAGGTTAAACACATAGTTTGAAACATGATTATAATGTAAGGATAAATAGTCTCTTTAGGGGTACCAACAAATCTGCTCATAATACTTCAGCATAACTTTGCAAAATAAACAACAAATAATTTATTTTCACAATTTTATTAGACAATTGCTTTTAATTGAATCACTTTTCAGGAGAAATGAAGCATTGTTTCAATGAACTGTAAGGGTACCAACAAATTTGTCCACATCTGTAAATGGAGTGTGTAATAAATAAATAAGTGCTTCTAGAAATTGTCGGTGAGTGTGTTACAAATACAGATTAGGTGGGTAGAGCAAGTGATGGGGTTGTCCACGGAATACAGTGCTGTGGTTTCTGACAGCACAGATTCTGGTTTTTGGGGCAGTTTGTTTGAAAATGAAGCCAGGTGTAGATCTTCATCCATATTATGTTTTTGTGAAGCAGTAATAAGATACATCAAATACTTTTTGACCACATTCACAAGGCCAAATGATGTCTGCTTTTACTGGTCCTTTTGCCACCACTAAGCGGTGTTGCTCCAATTTTGATGTGATCTGTCTTTTTGAGTTATCTTAAAATCAAGTGTCAAAACACTTTTTTGTTATCACTGCAAGGCACTGTTTCAGTTTTGGGGCGATCTATCTCAAAATGTAATCAGGTACATTTTGTCACCCATGCAATGTCTTAGCATAAGAAATAGAATCATGTTTTGGCAAACTGCTTATCTTTATTTATTAAATGCTAACTAAATTTTTATATAGGGGGAAAACTCTGCTATTTGACAATGATCAAGTTTCTGCTGATGGTCAACAAACAAGGGCAGACTCAACTGTCCAAATACTACGAGGACATAGACATGGCCAAGAGGGCTTCTTTAGAGGTGGATGTCATCAAGAGCTGCCTTTCACGAAGAAAAGATGAGGTAGGCAGAAACTGAAGCTACATCTATGATTTATGAAGTACTACTTCACACATGTCCTCCTTTGATTAGCTTTGGGGAGTAAATGGAGTAAGGTTCAGAAGCTACAGAGGTCACTGATTTGGTTTTGAAGCAGAAATGACTGATCTAGCTATGATAGCCATTCCTCCCTCACTCCAACACTCAATCTATGAGACAGTAACATAACATTTGGTAGAGTCTGTTTCTTTAAGTTTTCTATATTGCAAGTATGTTTTCCTTATGTTTGTATAGATTTCTTCAGCATGCATTTTCCTTTTTCCTTCCACAATCCAAAGGTCATGCTAGTTAATGAATGTGATTAATATGTAAGGATATGCAAGATTCATGGCCTGAGATGTCTTCTCATTCCCTTGCAGTGCTCTTTTGTGGAATACAAGGACTATAAGCTAGTATATCGCCAATATGCTGCCCTCTTCATTGTTGTCGGGGTCAGTGACACTGAGGTAAGTCCATTTGACCTTCTCACCAGAGATGTTCACGAGTCACAAAATTAAAGTCCGAGTCAAGTCTCAACCGTGGTTCCAGTTTGATGTTACTAATTATCAAAAATGTAACTGCCAATATGTTTTTTGGCTATTAGTAACTGATGCATCTAATTGGGAAAAACAGTTCAAAAACTCCATGCCTCATAGTACCTTAGGCTTATATACATTTTCAAAGTAATTATTTCAAATGCATTTGAAGCAATATTTTTGTAAAAACCTAAGCACTTTTATAATGTATATTTTCATAAAAATAACATTATGAAGAAGATATCCCTTTCAGTACATTTTGGCATAAATTCCTGACCTGGACCATTCGCGCATGCACAAATTGCTGTGCCAAAACCATGTCAGACTGGCCCTGCTCTGCAGCCAGACCAAACAATTCTAGACTCCTCTCTGAACTACAATAAAGTGATGTGATTGGCTAATGAACGAGCATAACCCAGACCTCGTTTGTCTTGCTGCTACAATACAGTAGCAGTTTTACTGTAAAGTTTACAGTAAATCAAGATTTTGAGTTTTATACATAGTTTTAAAGCAACAGCTCCATTTAATGGATAAAATCGATTTGTCACTCGTGTGTGCAATTAAATAAATGATTATGTAAGTAAAACCTCGAACTGCATGTTAAGAAGTTCAAGTAATGTGTGCAGTCGTGCTGCGCTTTTAGTTATCGGACAGCTAAGTTGTAAGAAAATAGCTTGGCTTGGAAGGGAATGTCAGAAACGGAAACGTGTTTTGAGAAATATCTGCTAATTTATCAGATTTATGGCAATCTACGCCGATTTGTGTCACTGTATACCATCTCAATGTATATAGCCTATAATTTACGACACTGGTTAAGCAATGCCTGTTTCTAAGCAGTGGTTTTTAATGTAAAATAAAACTCGGAATATCCTAGGTTTATTAGATCGGATCTACAATTTGTACTAGTGCCAAAACAGAAAAAACATGTTTGTTGATTTCGCCTGACATCACACTTCTCCGGTTCCAGTTGCTATGCTCTGTGCATAGCCGAACATCCTGATGTGTTTAACGCCTTTTCGGTTTGGAAAAGGCGTTAAACGTGTAGAAATTTCAACTTCTTGTTCGCTAGTCGCTATCAACGAGTAGGAGTCGAGTTCAAATAAAAAAAAAAAACTGGAAGCAATTTAAGAGCGACTCCAGTCCCCATCTCTGCACCTCATCGACTTAATTTTCCTCATGTCTGCAACAAATGAACTTTCTTCTGTTGATTCTATATATATATATTAGTGCTGTCAAACGATTAAAATTTTTAATCGGATTAATCACAGGGTTACTGTGGATTAATTTCGATTAATCACGATTAAATATCATTAATTTTTAATCTATATTAATCACATTTCATTTTGCATGAGCGAATAGACTTAAGAAAAAAGGGAATATATATGCACTTAACATGTGTATTGAACATCTTGAACACGAATCGAATGCATTCCATCTGCCACAGAAGTGCAATACCATGGACCCATATCAAAAAGCAAGTTTTTTTGCTTAGTCGGACAGCTTGTCGGATTTAAGATACCTCAGTTTAAATGGTCTTTATCTTCGTTCACTTACAATTAGCCCGAACTACCGTAAATCCGACTAACCATGAAATGCAATTCTAACCCAGTTAACTGCCATTGTTAGCAATATCAGTTGATAACACATTACGCACAGTATTTTACGTATAAACTCCGTAGCAACACGTCCACAGATAAGTTGGACGGTATAGTGTGTGCAACCGATTTAATGAGCCACAAATGAGAAGTAGTGCTTAAACAGTAAAAAAACTACAACTTTCCCTTCTGTTGATAAAAGGCGCAGCCATCTTGGATTCTGAACTCAGGATCCTCTGTGCTGCTCCGAGATATTTCTCGGATCTCCGAGAAACGGGAGCGCGCATGCCGTCACTTCCGGCTTCAAAACTTGGAATACGAGTTCCCAGGGAAATGGAACGCACCAAAACTGCCCGAAATAGGTTAACAAAGACATTTCAGGGATTTTGAGTCATTATGCGCTGCAGATGGGTTAATTGCATTAAAAATTTAAATCAGATTAATCATGATGATGGATTAATCCGCGTTAACCTGTTAATTTTGACAGCCCTAATATATATATATATAGAATCCTCCTTTATCCGGGCTTGGGACCGGCAAGGTGACCCCAAAGAGACTGGTGGAGTTACTTTTCTGACTAAAAACCAGGGCGGTATCAGCCAGCGGCGGATTCGCGCATGCGCGACTCATTTTCAGTCTGGATACGGAGGGGTGAACATCTGCTGCTCTAACTGCAGCTGAGCGGGGCTGCTGTGCAAGGACTGGCCGCCTGTGAGTGCTTTGGGACTGTAGAGGAACCCACGACAGCACCCGCTGCTCGGTGAGAACAGTAAGAACCATACGTGTTTTCACGTCAGAGTCTCCAAAAGTCTCCAGTAGCACCAGAAAAAGTCGATACATTTTGTCGCTTGTCGCTTTTTAAAAAACGAGTCGCTAGAGGGGTCTAAAACTCGCTAAATATAGCGACAAAGTCGTTAAGTAGGCAACACTGTTCCCAACCCAGTCAGTACAAGTACCAGAGGTGTGACCAGAGCATAAGAACATAAGAACATAAGAAATTTACAAACGAGAGGAGGCCATTCGGCCCATCAAGCTCATTTGGGGAGAACTTAGCTAATAGCTCAGAGTTGTTAAAATCTTATCTAGCTCTGATTTAAAGGAACCCATGGTTTTAGCTTCCACTACAATAGCAGGAAGACTATTCCATACTCTGACTACACGCTGTGTAAAGAAGTGCTTCCTCAAATTTGTTTTAAAATGTTCTCCCGCTAATTTCCACTTATGGCCACGAGTTCTAGTATTTAGACTAATATTGAAATAGTCATTTGGCTGAACGGCATCCAGACCCGTTAGAATCTTATAGACCTGAATCATATCCCCCCTTAGTCTCCTTTGCTCAAGGCTGAACAGATTCAGTTCCGCTAACCTCTCCTCGTAAGACATTCCTCTAAGACCAGGAATCATTCTCGTAGCTCTTCGTTGCACCTTTTCTAAGGCAGCAATGTCCTTCTTGAGGTATGGTGACCAAACCTGCACACAGTATTCTAGGTGGGGTCTTACCAAGGAATTATATAAGTGTAACATCACCTCCCTTGACTTAAACTCCACACATCTAGAGATATAACCCAACATTCTGTTCGCCTTTTTTATTGCTTCCCCACATTGGCGAGAGTGGGACATGGAAGCATCAACATACATAGCGAGATCTTTCTCGTAATCAGCTACCTTTATTTCAGTGGAACCCATAAAATATCTGTACTGTATATTTCTGCTCCCTGCATGGATTACCTTACATTTATCTGTGTTAAATTTCATCTGCCAAGTATCAGCCCATTCGCTAATTAAATCCAGATCCCGTTGGAGCCTCTCTGCTGCTAGATTAGTATCTGCTACCCCGCCCACCTTAGTGTCGTCTGCAAATTTAACCAGTTTGTGTTAATCATGTGTGGGTGGGCATTTGGCTTGTCTGGGGGGGCAAAAAATATCCATCCATCCATCCATCCATCCATCCCCATTTTTGTAGGGGGGGTCAAATAATAATAACAACTTTGTTTTATATAACCTATAAAAGCAAAAATTATGGCATAAATCATAACCCATTGTTCAATAAAAATTAAGAGGCAATGGAACTTTTATTATTTTTGTGATTGTGTAATCAAATAACTTAAGGAAAAGTCCCTCCTCCTTCGTGATTGTGACGAAGCAGAGCCAGTTCATTGACTGCAAGGAACTGAACGGCCTCCCCAATGCTTTTCACATAATATCTATTCTTTTCTATCTGGGTTGTACCCAGTAGTTGAACTATGCTTTCACCCGTCTCTGCCCGGCGCCGATACTCTTGCCATGCAGACATGGCTCTGACGTGCGGGATACTAGACGCGAGTTTGTGGAAGCCACCGTCTTTTTCTATAGCTTTTTTCCAATTAGTGTAGCCATGTTTGGTGAATATGTCCTCGCGGTCCGAATTGGAAACACTAAATTTGCGGCAGGCAAAGCAAAAGCTGGCATCACGGACAACAGAATATTCAAGCCACGGTCGAGACTGATACCAGCTTGCACTAAAACATCTGTCTTTCCGAATGCGCGCTTGGGATAATGAATTAAAATGAGCTGGGATGGCCTATCCATATTTAAATCAGGCAGACCGGACTGTATATTTTGTTGAAGGCAGAGGTTTGAAGTAGCCGACACGAGCGCAGAGCTGGAGGATTGTGTAGGAGTTTCAGTTCCCGACGTGGGTGCGCTATGCTCCGTGTTGGTAGCAGCGGTGCTGGGCTCAACCGTGGAGACAGCAGCTTGCGGAGGGACAGAGGTTGAAGGTACACACTTTTTAATAAGCCACCTATGCATAGCTTTTGCTATTACCAACCAGAAGATAAAAGAAGAATGGAGCGTATACGCTGTTTTAATTAAAGATTGCGGTCAACAGTTTCAAAACGTGCTGCAAAATGCGTAGCGAAGTGAACCGTGAGCAGCACGTGCATGTCTAGTGGAGGAGGCACTGTCGGATACGCCCCTAATTCAAACGGGCTAATTGGAAAGCAACTCAGGTGTGAAAATCAAATGTTTTAATTGGACAGAGTATTTCGCAGGGTGGGCACGGCTTGTCTCTGGGGGGGCAGTGCCCACCCCAGCCCCCCCGTGGTCACGCCTCCGACAAGTACGTCGGCGCTACGTCGCTGATACGTTTTTTTAAGGTCGGCATTTAGTAGCTTTTCCAGTGTTGCCAACTTAGCGACTTTGTCGCTAGATTTAGCGACTTTTCAGACCCCCTTGACGACTTTTTTTCAAAAAAGCGCCTAGCGACAAATCTAGCGACTTTTGGACAAACCTTAGCAACTTTCCAAATGTCCCCAGTACTGTCCTGTAAGCGCGAGGTCTTGCTTTCCCGGTACAGTTACTCATCTCCCTGTGTCTGCTCTGATCAGTGAGCGCTATCTCCGGCTGAAAGGAGCAGCATATTTCCGTGACCGCACGGCAGCTGACATAGATGTGAATGAGATGCGCATGTGCAAACGGTGTTGCCACGGACCAATCACTTTCCTGCTTCTCCTTTGCTTGAAATAAAACTATTTGACCGTTTCTTCTTATTTTTTCTCATTTATTTATTTTTTCTTCTGATGCACTTATATTACTCACTGTTACAGAGCTTAAGTTCATTCCAGTTTCTGAACTCGTCTGAGATCGTTTACTGAGCTACATCTGATTGACTGTACGTGATTCTACTTACTCATACACAACGATAAACTTCATTAAACTTATTAAACTCATATACAAATAAAAAAACATATATACGTACAATATAAATGTTGTCTGACAGAAAATATGTAACGTAATTGATAGTTTTATATTGGACACGTGAGGAAGGATTAGGGAAAACACGCAGAATGCAAATATGACGTAATTGCGTCATCAATATGCAAATATACGCATGACGTCATCTAGCGACATTTGGCGACTTTTCGAGCAGACTTTAGCTACTTTCCATTGAAAATAGTTGGCAACACTGAGCTTTTCAGCCGTTTGCACATTATGGAAGGCCAACGGGGTCAAAACGTCTTAACTTTACGCCTAAAGACGTCAAATATGAACGGCCAGAGACGTCAAATTTGCACGCCTTTAGATGTAAAAAATCAACACGTTGATTTTTCACATGCAAAAAATCAACATGTCGATTTTTCACGCCTGAATACGTATTTGTTTTACACCTTCAGAAGTCAAAAACAGGTAGAATTTCTCTCTTTTTAAATGAGGACATACACTTAATTATTTAAAAATATAATAAAATATGTGCATGTATGCGTGTATTATTAATATTCTTAATTACAATTCTTGTTGCTACTAGTAGTTGTATTTAACAATTTTTACTACTCATTATTATCAAAGCGAGTAATTATTCGTCACCACAGCACAGTGCAAGTGTGTGTAGTGATTTGTTTATGCTTTGGGACAATTGATGCTGTAATAATAATATACGATTTTAATATATGCTTAATATAATAAACTTGACAAACCTTGTTGCTGAGTGAGTGTTTGAATCTCGGCAACAAACTCCGAAATTGTTATCATCTCATCTCATCTGCAAATTCATTTTCAATCAATCGCCCACTTGCCCAACGTACACTGCTTTCCATTGTAGTCATTCTATTATAGCAAAATAGAGATATTCAAGGACACGCTAAGGGCATAAATCATAATAACAGCTGTTATATTAAAGTAGCGAAAAATGAGTTACTTCGTCAGTATTGTGTCTACATTAGCTTGTCCATTAGACAATGCCAGCCGGGTGTATTCTGTAAATATCTGATTGCAGTTCAAAAGAAAGCTTCTAAGAGCCATTTTCCTTTGCACTCCAAACCAAGTTCTCTATCTAGTTTAATGGCACGCACACCTCCGTTAAGCAGTCTTCTGTGGCTTATCACAACCACGCAAAGAATCAAAAACGTAATGTGATGCAGAAATACGTACCTGTGGCGAAGACCTGCGTTGTCTCTTAGTCACAGTATGTTTAAACACGTACGGCGATACGTCCCACTGCTTATTAGTATAATTTATATATTCATTGCTGCGACACGAAACGTCCTCTTTCGTAATAATAAATATTTATAGTATGTTAATTTTTTTCTATGACGTAAGTACACGCGTGGATCGTTGAGGTGTGACTGCAAATCACTTGATAGTGATGTAGGTTAACTATTGTTGTCGTATTTCCTCTTTTCGATTATTCAAATCAGAGCACAAGGTGATTCTGCCTTTATTATGTTGGTTTTACAAATTCAAATGTACAACTTAAAGTGAAAACGAGCCTAGAATAACGCAAAATTCTGATAACGATTTCGATGAATGAAACACTAATGTGACAGATTTCTTCGTCAGGGGAGCTGATCAGACATTGCATGGATGATGTATTTGCGCATTGCAGTTTTTCTGCACAATCGACCATTTTCACTGATGCCCGAAATGGTAGTCAGAGGCACAATATGCTGCCATCATTTTAACATGTAAATGTTTTAAAATGCAGTAATTTTTGCTGCAACATTCTCATGTTGACTCACTTTAAAATAATGTCTGTGGGACAACGAATGATGAGAAAAAGTAACAGCTGTATATTACAAGAATTAAAATAATAATAATAACTAGAGGTTGACCGATATGGGTTTTTCAATAGCCGATGACGATATTTAGGAGTCAGGGTCAGCCGATGGCCGATATATGCTGCCGATATTTGTTGGCCGAAAATTGGACGTTTTCCCCTCTATTTGCATGATAAAATATCACATTAATAATAACAAACAATACACAAAATTTCTCAACTTAGCATTTATTGAATACTGACTTGTGTAAATTTAAATATAAACTTAAATAACAAAAACACAATACAACTTATAAACAACTTAAACTTATAAACAATAAAGATAGCAGCATCAGAATCTCTTTAGCAGCAAACTCATTCTTCAGCTCCCAAGCTCACCAGTCTGCTGCAGATATTGCACCTGGCTTTTCCTGGTGTTGGCTTTGTGAAATGCTGCCATACAGGATTAGATTTTTGTTCAGCCATCAGACAGCAATTACTAAAACAGAAGAATAAATGCAAGGTTAGAATTTTTATTATAGTACCTTCATCTTCAATTCATTCTACAATTCCAGTATTCCATGCACATTAAAACAATTTCACTAATACATTTTGAAGAAAAAAGAACACTAAGTGCATCATGGTATGATGAGTAGTGTACACTAACATGTTGTTTCTGTTGTTACCAGACAGATAGCTTAAAGCCAAATTCACAATCAGAATCTAGTGATCCCGGAAAATAAAATAAAATAACTGTCGTATTGCACAGCCTTGTATGCATGGGCGTAAATTTCATTTAACAGTAGGGGGGGACAATAAATATAAATTTCTCATGAGCAATTTTTGAAGGGGACACAAATAATACAGTCAAATTGTACTTGTAAAAATATGTCCCCACAATGAAAAACGTTGCTTCTATCATTATTATTGTAGCATGGAGACTGCGTCATTATGGTTATTTTCAAAGTTTTTCTCAGGTTCAATGACAAAGCAGATTTTTCTTCAAAACTATTTATTGCATTGTTTGTTATGTTGTTTACAGTAAATCCATCAACAAACAAAATTTAAACATGACTGTTTAAATGCATAATAGAAATTGATTCTACAAAAAAATACAGTGGGGTCAGTTCGGACGTAGCACAGTGCTCATTTAGTAAATGCACAGCTAAACAATATGCTAATTGTGGCCGTTAATGTTAAGTTAACATTATGCCAAGTCGTCACAAATAAAACAATGCATGGGAAACGGCTTTGGCGTGTTAGTTGCAGTGCACTATACAACCAGGGTTCTTACACCTTTTCCAACTTCAAATTCCAGCACTTTTCAAGTACTTTCAAGGTGCATTTTTATGCTTTTCCAGCACCTAACAACCGCGGTAAATTACGTTTATATATGCTGTATGTACTTTTTCACATTTAAATCCATTGTGCTATTAAAAAAAAACACAATATGACATTTCAACTTAAATTGTTGAATACTTTCGCGTGAATTACACGATCAATAACAAATTGGCAAGGAAGTGCCCTTTAGACTGTTATCGTGCATTCCATTTGCCCTAGGAACTCGGATTCCGAGTTTCGAAGCCGGAAGTGATGACATGCGCGCTCCCATTTCTCGGAGATCCGAGAAATATCTCGGATAACGCAGAGGATCCCGAGTTCAGAATCGAAGATGGCTGCGCCCTTTATCAGCAGAAGGGAAAGTTGTAGCTTTATCCTGTTTAAGCACTACTTCTCATTTGTGGCTCATTAAATCGGTCGCACACACTATATCGTCCAATTTATGTGTGGACGTGTTGCTACGGAGTTTTATACGTGAAGCACCGCGCGTAATGTGTTATCAAGTGATATTGGTAACAATGGCTACAAATTAACCGTTCTAGAATTGGATTTCATGATTAGTCGGATTATTTGTCGGATTTAAGGTAGTTCGGGCTAATTGTAAGTGAACGAAGATAAAGGCCATTTAAACTGAGGTACCTTAAATCCGACAAGTTGTCCGGCTAAGCAAAAAATCTTGCTTTTTCCATATGGATCCATGGTATTGCTACTATATCCGACTCGGTTTTCCCGAGTTTTTAGCGGATGTGACGTAATATCGGAATCCGAAAATCGGATCCCGAGGCAAATGGAATGCACGATTACACCACTACAGCCACAAGCGCGGACTCGAGCGGAGTTATTTTCGTTACGTGCAAAATGCATTTTTAGCTAAAAGGAAAACTACTCCGTAAGATAACGAATTATTATGAAAGCAATGCAATTTCAAATTCAAGCAGGTTCAAGCACATTGTCCAAAATCCAAGCACTTTTCTAACCTTGAAAACACTATATTAAAAATCAAGCATTTTCCAGGATTTCCAGCACCCGTACGAACCCTGTACAACAAGCTATTGTAAACAAGCTAACGTTAACTAGATAAGTAATATTTTAATCGCTAATATAGCAGATTCATGGAAAATTACATCGGTAATCAGCATTTTTGCCGCAACTAATTTATGAATGAGTCTGCATCAGCTACATTATTTATGTACATTATTTATGTACATTATTTTATTTAAAGTGAATAAAATACCCTACTTACTGGAGTTCAACATTAATTGAGCCGCAGCCACACACCTGACTCGTGTGTGTAGAGTAGGTGAGATGAACTGGGAAAGCAGGCAGTTGGCCAAACCACTGTGAGGAAGGGTTGGGGGAACTGAACTGTTTCTAAATGCATTTTTTGCATTTGTTTTTTTTTTCTACTTACAGAATTATTTTAGGTATACATACATATATTTTTCACAATAGTACGATTTTTTTTTTTTTATAATTTTTTTTGGGGGGGACAACCCTCGGATAGGGGGGGACATGTCCCCTCCGTCCCCCCCGGGATTTACGCCCATGCTTGTATGCAAGGACAACATAAGCCCCTAGTGATTGTGACGTTGTCTACGTATAAGCCCGTATAAAGGATAGACATGTTTTAATGAGGAAACTAACTGCGCAAAGTCATGCACTTTTTATCTAGACGTCTGACAAATTGTTTGAATCTCCGGTCTCAAATGAAAAAACCATTGTCAGCATCAGCTCAAGTAAATGGTAACCACGCTTTCGAACAAATACTTTTCTCCGCCATGCATTGTTCTTAGCAGCTCTGTGTCTCCGAGGACGGCGCTGTCTGTGATCAGGGCAGAGTAACGCAACTCTCACACACGCTGCAGTATTTGAGAGCTGCCTGCTCCGCCCCACACACTCACAGAGTGAAACTCTCCGACACAAGAAAAAAAACATAACTGATAACATCGGGCTGATATGGTAATAATTAAAATGTTAACAATTAAAATGATTTTTAACGATTAAAAAACGTCTGTGAGCCCACCAATAAGCGCACAAAACGAACTCTATTAGAATCAATTATCCTTAATGTTACCTGTAAGCTACAGTTGGTTGAAGGCTCATTATCATTACCCCAGTTCCCAATAGCGTAATTCGCGTTTTCTTTTAAAGCAACATTTCATAGCAAACTACTTAAATAAACAGCCACAGCAACAATAACACTGGGCTGCCCACAGACGTGCCTGTCTGAAAATCGGCGTAGTGCACTCGGATATCGGCCGATACATTAAAAAATGCTAAATATCGGCCCGATATATCGGCCGGCCGATATATCGGTCGACCTCTAATAATAACTAATATGTTATGATCTGTCCTTGCGTTTGGAGACTTGTGTCATGACCTGCTCGTATGATCCTTGTGTGTGCCACGCCCCCCTCGTTACCTCGTGTTAATTCCTGATTGTGATCACCTGTTGCCTGTTATTTTCGCCTTGTCCTGTGTATTTAGTCTGCGTCTGAGTCCTTTTTCCCCAGGTCTGTCATTAATGTTCGTCCTGTGCTGCTCCCTGTCTGCTTTAATAAACCCCGTTTACCCGTCACGGCTTCCTTAGTATGATTCTCCGCTATGGAAGGCCAACGGGGCCAAAACGTCTTAAAAAACACGTCGATTTTTTACATGCAAAAAATCATCACGTCGATTTTTTACATGCAAAAAATCATCACGCCGATTTTTTACATACAAAAAATCATCACGTCGATTTTTTTCATGGAAAAAATCAACACGTCGATTTTTCACACCTTCAGACGTAAAAAACAGGTGCCATTTTGCAACGTGTGCTGAAATGGACAAAGCGACCCTTTCAAAATAAAAGCACCACCAACTCCTGTCCGTCCCTTAGTTGAGTATTTCCCTCTTTTTTAATTATCTATTCAATATCAATTAAAACATGCTCACTGAACCTAAAAAACATGGATATACTGCCTTTTTTTGCATACAAACTATCTGCTGTCACACACCTGCCTCAAGTACTTTTGTCCATTAGACAAACAATTGCACATACTTGTAACTTCCATCCAGTGACTACATTCAACATATTTATTCAGCTATCCCAGCACTGCTGGTATTTAATGGTGTCTATATTGAAGTCTTATTATCTATGTATAAATGGCTTTTTACATACAAGTTGTTGAGACCTGCGCGAACGAACGAGCAGGGAGCGGAGTATGGAAGGCCATTTGGGGCATAACGTCTACTTTGACGTCCGTGTTAACACGCAAACAAATAACGTCTTAACACGTACGTTATTTACGTGTTACGACGTTCAGACGTGTTAACCCGGCCAATTTGAACGTCTTAAGACGTTTAAAATTGGGTGCTACCACTTTATCGGTTTTTGAGGGGAAGCCCTGCAGACAACCATTGCAAGAAGAGAAAAATGTTCCTCTGTCACTAGATATATGACCGCGTACTATTACAGTTCTTTTTTAAAATTAGATTTGTTTATAATACGTGGAAAAAATAAACAATGCAATCACAGCATAATTATTTTGCATTTTTAAATATTTTAATACTGCAGCCAGGGGTGCCGTAAGGGGGAGGAAAGCTAGGACGATTCCAAGGGCCCCTGAGTGACAGGGGCCCTAAAAAATTAGGAAAATAACTGGACTGGTTTGGACTGGGGGGCCTAATATGATATGCTTTCATGGGGCCCAAAATCTCTAGCAACGCCCCTGACTGCAGCACAGGAACAATACATGCAAAAGTATGGCAAGCCGCTTTAGCATTTAATCGCTAGACTGGATATGTATTGCAGATATCTCTAATTTAATTTTTCCTAGTGAGCATTTCAGATATCCACAATGACATTCTTCCTATCCACAATTGTCATTTCAGGTATCTCGAATGGCGATGCGACGTACATCTGGTAAAATATATGCCAGCTATTGTAGATGCCATCCATACTGTTGCTATAACAGTTCTCTATAAATTTCTGATTACAAATAAATTAATAACTATATACGTTTTAATAGAAAACTAATAACTTGCACGGTAAAATATAAAACGTTCTTTGTTTCGTCCGCCTCACTTTGCTGAATATGCAAAATCTGCTGTTAATGCGGCATAACAGAAAGTGATCAGCATACGTTTAGCTCATCTGCACTGTTCGGCACAAATACAGACTCCAGTGCAATTAAATCAATATTAGCCGGATTTACCAGTTTTGCTCCAGTTTCATTTTTGATTTGGTCACCCAGAGGGTCTGCTGACAGGCAGCTAGCGCAAGTGGCGTGTTGAGGGGCTGTCAGCTGTTCGCAGTCAATGCATGGGACAGTCATTCATTCACAAAATGCATAATTTTGACCAGAGCATATAAGTCGAGCTCATCGCTCACGGAGCTGTATGCTCCTCCAGCACCCCTCAATCACAGCCGCATCGCTCATTATCGCCCCCCTCTCGGATCAATTTTAATCCCGCTCCAAGGAACTCGATCACCGCTGTCTCCAAAAACGACAACAATCTGCATCATATTTTAATTTTAGCTTAAACTTTAGCGTGACATCAAAATAAATGAGCAGTCAAATCCACATTCAAGTAGAAATTGTTTATTTCTGGGTCAGTCATGCTTCAGACATATGAAGGTAAAACAGTAGCAATACTCGAGAGCTTGCTAATTTGAATGTGAGAACTTGTAAAATTAATATTTGTATTTGTAAGTTGAAATTTATACTCACAGCTCTGATGTGAAAAGCTGCATCTATCGATTTGCACACACAGACAATACTCAGAACACCTGTGTTTTGAATTCGAAGTTGCAGATTAATAGTTACAAATGTGTAAAGTGTCATTCGCATAAACAAAATGACAGGCACAATTGTGTACTACACATTTATCTTTGCGCTTTACTTCAGTTTCGCTGTACAACCACAAGTCGGCACTCACAACCTCTCAGATCTGGCAGTACAACCTCAAATCCTAGCGCTTTGACTTTTGCTACTCTTTTTGCGATATTCCTGTAGCAAAACTCACTCTTGCACTTGTAAATGCAAACTTGAGAGAGCAGAGTCGGGGGCGGGGCTGGGGTGGGAATGAAGTCATTTTATTGGTCGATGCCTCACCAATGAACAACGCCAGCCACAATGCAAACATTTGTATGCATATGACAGTTTTTACAATGCATTAAGCATGTTTTTCAAGATAACATGAAAGATTCTGAAAAATAAGAAAAATATCTGCATTTTAATGATCAGTGTTTTTAAACATCCCACCGTGAGTACTGATAAAAAAAAAACAAGACAAGATACTTCGTGACCAACCTTTTTGTAATAGAATCATTACACTGTACCATTCATGTGGGGTGGGTCACTTCTTGCTAATAATTAAATTTATTGTTATTATTATTGTTGTTGACGCATTTAATGTAAATGCACTTAAGTTTTCTTTTTACAGGAGCAGATTTCAGAAATAGAAAGTGCTGTAAGGAATCTGCTTAGCTGCATCCAAAAGCATAGCAATCCTCAAGCACAGGGGAATTCCAACAGTTCTCCCATCGTGGCACCTCAACCTGGTACCAGTGCTTCCTTTGGGGTTGGCCAGGCTGTCAGTAGGCCAAACACAGTTCAACAAGAAATGCAAAGGTAAGGAATTGTGTACCCAAAGCCCCCTTCTTAGTCAAGTGTTCATATTTATATACTTTTTTTTTTAATTATGGGGGAAAATTTTTTAACATTTTTATATATTTGTGTTCTATCACATGCAAGGTTGCAATTCAAGGTTCAGTAATGTTGGTGTGATGTGGTAAAGATGTAATCTAGATGTAAAGCTAGTAATCAATAGTTGCAGGAAAGAACCCCATTAGGGCCCATCCATGATCTGTCATCAAAAGGCAAATTCAGTGTTTGCAAACAGTGTTTTTTTTAATGCCGATTCTGATATCCAAAGGCACAGCAATACATTTTTTCTCTTATTCCATGGATTTTACTTGTGTATTAGCCCTACAGTTACAGCATGTAATATTATTTAAACCTATATCATTTTACGTAACATTCACCTACTTTATCTCACAATTCTGTTTTTTTTTCTCTGTATAACCCAACAATAGTGAGTTTGTAAATTTAGAAATGTGGGATTAAAAAAACAGAAGCATGGGATATAAATTCATGATTCTGAGCTAAGTGCAAAAGAGAGAATGACGAATAGTTTTTCCTTTTCTGAATTGTCAGATAAAATCTTGTAATTGCGCAAATAGTTAGAATTTTTAAATTTAAAGTCAAATTAACCTTTTCTTTAATTATTTTTTATTTAATTTAATTTCTTCCATAGACTAATACTTGCAAACTGTCACTTTCTGCCACAGGCTCTGCCCATTAAAAAAAACACTGAATTTGTCTTTTGATGACAGATCATGGATGGGCCCTATTGGGGTTCTTTCCTGCAACTATTGATTACTAGCTTACATCTTTACCACATCACACCAACAGATTGCTTATCAACAGAAATAAAAAGACATTACTGAACCTTGAATTGCAACCTTGCATGTGATAGAACACAAATATATAAAAATGTTAAAAATTTTCCCCCATAATTTAAAAAAAAAGTATATAAATATGAACACTTGACTAAGAAGGGGGCTTTGGGTACACAATTCCTTACCTTTGCATTTCTTGTTGAACTGTGTTTGGCCTACTGACAGCCTGGCCAACCCCAAAGGAAGCACTGGTACCAGGTTGAGGTGCCACGATGGGAGAACTGTTGGAATTCCCCTGTGCTTGAGGATTGCTATGCTTTTGGATGCAGCTAAGCAGATTCCTTACAGCACTTTCTATTTCTGAAATCTGCTCCTGTAAAAAGAAAACTTAAGTGCATTTACATTAAATGCGTCAACAACAATAATAATAACAATAAATTTAATTATTAGCAAGAAGTGACCCACCCCACATGAATGGTACAGTGTAATGATTCTATTACAAAAAGGTTGATGGGTTATATCTCTAGATGTGTGGAGTTTAAGTCAAGGGAGGTGATGTTACACTTATATAATTCCTTGGTAAGACCCCACCTAGAATACTGTGTGCAGGTTTGGTCACCATACCTCAAGAAGGACATTGCTGCCTTAGAAAAGGTGCAACGAAGAGCTACGAGAATGATTCCTGGTCTTAGAGGAATGTCTTACAAGGAGAGGTTAGCGGAACTGAATCTGTTCAGCCTTGAGCAAAGGAGACTAAGGGGGGATATGATTCAGGTCTATAAGATTCTAACGGGTCTGGATGCTGTTCAGCCAAATGACTATTTCAATATTAGTCTAAATACTAGAACTCGTGGCCATAAGTGGAAATTAGCGGGAGAACATTTTAAAACAAATTTGAGGAAGCACTTCTTTACACAGCGTGTAGTCAGAGTATGGAATAGTCTTCCTGCTATTGTAGTGGAAGCTAAAACCATGGGTTCCTTTAAATCAGAGCTAGATAAGATTTTAACAACTCTGAGCTATTAGCTAAGTTCTCCCCAAACGAGCTTGATGGGCCGAATGGCCTCCTCTCGTTTGTAAATTTCTTATGTTCTTATGTCACGAAGTATCTTGTCTTGTTTTTTTTTATCAGTACTCACGGTGGGATGTTTAAAAACACTGATCATTAAAATGCAGATATTTTTCTTATTTTTCAGAATCTTTCATGTTATCTTGAAAAACATGCTTAATGCATTGTAAAAACTGTCATTTTCATAATTTTCATAAACATTTAGGCAATTATTGTACTATGTACATTTATTTAACAATTTAATTAACTAAAAATACATGAGAAGGCACTTATATATTTTAACTTTGCAGTTATATATAACAGTCTCTGACTAACAATACTGAATGTATAGAAAAATATAAAAAAATAAAAACGTACCCTCGGATTGTTCGATTCAGCCATCGCGATCGATCGACAACGACGACGACCACCACCACCACCGAAATGGCGCGAGCTGCTCTGTGTAGTAACGACATTGCTGCGCTTTTACTGATATATAAAAACCAGTAAAACTAATGACATTTCATAAAATTGCAAAAGTCATTTACATAAATGATATAGACACCAATATATACAGTAAACTGGTGAAATTTGCAGATGACACCAAGGTGGGTGGTGTAGCAGATACTGAACTAGCGGCTCAGCAGCTACAGCGGGATCTTAATTTAATTAGTGACTGGGCTGACACCTGGCAGATGAAATTTAACATAGACAAATGTAAGGTACTCCATGTAGGGAGCAGAAATATAAAGTACAGGTATTTTATGGGACCTACTGAAATAAAGGTAGCTGATTATGAGAAAGACCTTGGTGTGTATGTTGATGCTTCCATGTCTCATTCTCGCCAGTGTGGGGAAGCAATAAAAAAGGCCAATAGGATGTTGGGGTACATCTCCAGGTGTGTGGAGTTTAAGTCAAGGGAGGTAATGCTAAGATTATACAATTCCTTGGTGAGACCTCACCTAGAATATTGTGTACAGGTTTGGTCACCATATCTTAAAAAGGACATAGCGGCCTTAGAAAAGGTGCAGCGTAGGGCCACAAGAATGATTCCTGGTCTTAGAGGAATGTCATACGAGGAAAGGTTATTTGAGCTAAATCTGTTCAGCCTCAAGCAAAGGAGACTGAGGGGGGACATGATCCAGGTCTATAAGATTCTAACAGGTTTGGATGCTGTTCAACCGAATAGTTACTTCAGCATTAGTTCAAATACAAGAACTCGTGGCCATAGGTGGAAATTAGCGGGAGAACATTTCAAACTGGATTTAAGGAAGCACTTCTTTACACAGCGTGTAGTCAGAGTATGGAATAGTCTTCCTGATAACGTAGTGCAAGCTGAATCCTTGGGTTCCTTTAAATCAGAGCTAGATAAGATTTTAACAACTCTGAGCTATTAGTTAAGTTCTCCCCAAGCGAGCTCGATGGGCCGAATGGCCTCCTCTCGTTTGTATAGTTCTTATGTTCTTATGTTCTTATGTTCTTAAAAATATTTTCCAATCGTTTTAAAAAAAATAGCTGATACATATGCATACAAATGTTTGCATTGTGGCTGGCGTTGTTCATTGGTGAGGCATCGACCAATGAAATGACTTCATTCCCACCCCAGCCCCGCCCCCGACTCTGCTCTCTCAAGTTTGCATTTACAAGTGCACCAGTGAGTTTTGCTACAGGAATATCGCAAAAAGAGTAGCAAAAGTCAAAGCGCTAGGATTTGAGGTTGTACTGCCAGATCTGAGAGGTTGTGAGTGCCGACTTGTGGTTGTACAGCGAAACTGAAGTAAAGCGCAAAGATAAATGTGTAGTACACAATTGTGCCTGTCATTTTGTTTATGCGAATGACACTTTACACATTTGTAACTATTAATCTGCAACTTCGAATTCAAAACACAGGTGTTCTGAGTATTGTCTGTGTGTGCAAATCGATAGATGCAGCTTTTCACATCAGAGCTGTGAGTATAAATTTCAACTTACAAATACAAATATTAATTTTACAAGTTCTCACATTCAAATTAGCAAGCTCTCGAGTATTGCTACCGTTTTACCTTCATACTGACACAGGGTGTGAGCTGGTCTGGTACAGCATCAGTATACGAAAGTGGAGCGAGACGGATCGAGCGAGTGATGAGGTGACGCTAATAGTGGATAGTCAATGGACCTATTTTACATTAAAACGGCGTCCTATCTACTCGTCAACAGATATGGATTCCCCATGTTCACCAGCTGTTTCCTGTTGCTGTCATTAGTTTAATATATTTAGTCCGCGTTTCAGGTTGTTTCCCCAGTCCGGTCATTAACGTTGCGTATGTTTTGGATTGTGTCACCCCGCAAATAAATCCCTTTTGTGTGCATATCCACGACTCCTTTCGCCTGCTTCCCCGTGCCGATCGTGACATATATATGTGGAATGTGTTTTTTTCTGTTTGGATATCTGAAATTAAAATTATGACTAGTAACACTCTTCTCTATCACCTCTCATCTGTTCTGCCAGTTTAAATAAGCCCGCGATTCACCCCTCCAACAAATGGACTGTGCGGAATACATCACAGTCACGTCTGACACGTAATACATATGTTGCCTATACGTAATCACAACGTAGGACTCACATGGCTGAACATATGGTGCCTTCGTTTATCTCTCGGAACTCGGAAATTCCGAGTTGAGTGACATCACGTCCGACAATCTCCCGTTCGAGCTACCCACATCTCGGAACAAACATGGCTGCCTCCATGAACACGTTGCTGTGTGTTGTTGCTTTATATTTTAGCAGATTTGGAGTTTTCCAAATGAAGAAAATGGAGAAATGGAGATTTTTCCGAGAGACGAACAAGAAACACGAACTAGTCAAACCACATTAACCACATTAAAAGCTTTCTAAAATATTTTAGTACATTCATAGCGATATTCTTTTTTCGAACGGTAAAGAAACTACAAACCAAGACCGTCTTAAGACGATCAAATTGGCCGTGTTAACACGTAGTTTTAAGACGTGTTAAGACGTCTGAACGTCTTAACACGTAAATAATGGACGTGTTAAGATGTTATTTGTTTGCGTGTTAACACGTCAAAATATGACGTGTTAACACGGACGTCAAAGTAGACGTTATGCCCCAAATGGCCTTCCATAAAAATATGACGTGTTAACACGGACGTCAAAGTAGACGTTATGCCCCAAATGGCCTTCCATAAAAATATGACGTGTTAACACGGACGTCAAAGTAGACGTTATGCCCCAAATGGCCTTCCAAATAATCGCGACGTTTTCCGTCTCAACGCGATGTGTAGGCGAAACTCCGCGATGAATCCGCGACCCTTTTTATTATCCTACGCGATCATTTCCCGACCCTCTTACTATCCTACGCGATCATTAACCCCGCCCTCTTACTATCCTACGATTGCCAATAATTATTTCAACGTTTACTTTAGTGTTGAACACGTATCGATACTAATATATTTAATTTATAATATATAGAAAAAATACAAAGGTGTTCGTTAAAAGAGTTTTATAAAAAAAAAAAAAAAAAAAACATGAAATGCACACACAAAATATAAAACACACACGTTATAAAAATAAAAAAACAGAAAAATAAAAATACTGAAAGAAAAGAACTTTCGGACACGCCTGGTCAGCCTGTCACGAGCCACTCTTTGATGGTTGTTTCAGCTTCAGCCTCATTTAGACTAGAGACCAGTGGGTTTCGTAATACAGACTCTAAAAAACAGAACAGACACAATTCACTTACATTATACCTTATTAAATGGTAAATGTCAATCACGAACAGGTGAGTTTGTTATTCCTTTACATTGTGATTGTTCACTTTTTATCTGCAGTCTGAAAAAAAGCAACTTTGGGCATTAAAACCAATGAAAACTATGGGAAAGAATTATGTAACGTGTATGGGGAGGTTAAATCCATATTGTGTGTAAACCTTTAGGATAAAAACTTTATCCTGAAATGTCAAATTTTACTTTTGCTTAAACATTGGTTTTACTTACGGATCTATGATGTTTGTATTCCTCATTGGTGTTTTGTCCCCTCTTCCACACCAGTTTAAATGAACTGCCAGCTGGGGAGCAAACACCCTTCCACAGATCCATCCAGACTGTTTTCTTTAGTGTTTGACCCCAGCCAATGACAGCTTGGAAACCTGGAGATGCAGATGTTTGGTCATACAAAATTTATTACATACTTTTGGGTAGTGTGTGTATATGTATATATGTATGTATGTGTGTGTGTGTGTGTGTGTGTGTGTGAGTGATATATAGCCTATATATATATATATATATATATAGATATATATATATACTTACTTACACTCACCTAAAGGATTATTAGGAACACCATACTAATATAGTGTTTGACCCCCTTTCGCCTTCAGAACTGCCTTAATCCAAACAAAATTTATTACATACTTTTGGGTAGTGTGTGTATATGTATATATGTGTGTGTGTGTGTGTGTGTGTGTGTGTGTGAGTGATATATAGCATATATATATATATATATATATATATATATATATATATATATATATATATATATATATATATATATATATATATATATATATATATATATATATATACTTACACTCACCTAAAGGATTATTAGGAACACCATACTAATATAGTGTTTGACCCCCTTTCGCCTTCAGAACTGCCTTAATCCTTAATGCCTTATCCTACTGGGGCGTGGGGGGTCCGGAGCCTATCCCGGAAGGAATGGGCACGAGGCAGGGAACAACCCTGGATGGGGGGCCAGGCCATCACAGGGCACACCCACACTCTATTCGCTCACACATGCACACCTAAGTGCAATTTAGCAACTCCAATTAGCCTCAGCATGTCTTCGGACTGTGGGGGGGAACCGGGAAACCCCACGATGACACGGGGAGAACATGCAAACTCCACACACATGTGACCCAAGCGGAGACACGAACCCGGCTCCCAGAGCCGTGAGGCAACAGTGCTAACCACTGCATCACCATGCCACCCAACTGCAGACTAATTTTCCTAATTAGACCTGTGCAGGTATTTGTTTCAGAAATGCAAATTACTGAGTGATTCCATATTTTTTTCCTCTACTTCATCTGAAAAAAAGATTTGCCATTAATTGCAACAATGTCATTTTATTTTTTTGAGGTATGTTTTACAACCCCAAAACAGAAAAAGTTGGGACGGTATGTTAAATTAAAATCAAACTGAAAACAGTACTTTGTTAAATTATTTTCGACCTGTATTACATTGAAAACAATATAACGGCACATTATTTAATGTGTTCCTCATGAATTTGATTTTTTTTCTCAAAATAAACACATATTCCAATTTTGGTTCTAGCAACACATTTAAAAAAAAGTTGGAACAGTAAAGCATTTACCACTTTGTAATGTTGCCATTCCTTTTCACAACGATTAAAAGACCTTTAGGGACTTAAGACACCAAGTGATGAAGTGTTTCAGGTGTAATTTTGTCCCATTACCTTAAGGGCCTTAAGGTTGTTGTTGCTTGTTATGGTAGCAATCCTCAAACCCAGGGTTGGACACCAATGATAAAGAGAGCTGTCAGGCTGAAGAAGGAGGCCTTCTTAGCTTGTGGGACTCTAGAAGCAGCTGACCCATACCAGCAGGCTAAGCAGAATGTGGCTTTAGCAGTTGAAGAAGCAAAAACTCGAGGTGTGGGAGGAGTTTGGTGAGGCCATGGGAAATGACTTTTGATCAGCCTAGAAAAGATTCTGCCAAACTGTCAGGCGATTCAGGAGGGGGAACCTTATAATAATAATGTCTACAGCAGGGATGGAACACTGTTGACCTCAAATGGGGATATAGCTGACTATAATGGATATTTCAAGGACCTGCTGAATCCCACTGACATGCCTTCCTTGGAGGAAGTAGAGCTGGAAGACTCAGAGGAGGACTCACTCATCACTAGTTATGACGGAGATGGGTCCAGTTTGGTGACTTCAAGATTGCGTCATTGCTTTTTGCAGATGATGTGGTCCTTAATTGGGCATGCAGCATGTGCTGGGATGGTTTACAGCTGAGTGTGAAGTGGCTAGGATCAAGATCAGTATGCCGTTTAATTAGTCTCACAACCCGTGCACATAAAAACCATGCACGAGTATGTGCTTGCTAGGGCTGTCACGATTATGAAATTTGGCTGACGATTAATTGTCCAATAAATAATTGCGATCATGACGATTAATTGTCTGTTTTAGGGCTTTGACGATTAATTGCCTGTTTTAGGGCTTTGTTGATTAATTGTCATACAAATTGTTGTGATTATTTAATTGAATCCCTTGTAAATTGTCACTTGCAATAACACATTAATACACTTAAAGCCTTTAAGTATTAAAGTAATTTATTAAATGAAAAATATGTATCTTTCAGAAATGTGTACATTTAAAGAAAAAATGTAAATGTATATGAAAGTATAAATAATAGAAACAATCACCATAAAGTTACCATAACACAAAAAGGACTGTCGTGTCAATATCTCAAACTAAAGTAAAATATATTATTTCTATTATTTATTACTTTGCTGTTTTGGAAATATACGTTTTCCCTGGCAATTCATATTGCTTGTCTAAGTTGTAAAGCATTTCTTTAAATGCTGGTTTCTCCACAGTATTAAAAGGCTGCATTTCCTTAGCGATGTATCTCGTGACACTGTCGGTCAGCGTGCGCCATTTCATACTGTCGCGTTTATATTTTGTTACCCGTTCGAAGGCCTGCGCTATTGTCACCTGACTGGAAGTATGAGCGGCTGTGGATGACTTCAAAACTTCGGCGAACTCTGTTGGGTGATGTGCTTTCAGGTGATTCCTAAGATTTGTGGTGTTGGCAGCTTTCGCTGGTATTTCTCTCCTACAAATTCGACACACTGCCGTGTCAACATCTTTTGGCTGTCCTTTATCATCGGGTGTAAAACCAAAATGTGCCCAGATCGGCGCTGTCGTTTTCGGCTTCGAAACTAAATCCATCTTTGTTAAATAACTGGGCTGCTCTAACTCAAAATGATGGAGAAACCAACAGGGCAATATCATTTGAATGTAATGCTCGTAATTGCTCAGCGTAATGAGTTCAGAGGGAGACCGGTAGAAGTAGAGTGCTGCAGGTACTACAGCGCCCCCTTGTGTCTTCTAATAGTGGGCAATAATAACGATCATCTGTAATGACCGCGATTAGACCAATTAATCGCGATCAAACGATTATTTAATAATCGTGACAGGTCTAGTGCTTGCATGCAGAAAACCCAACCTCTCTACGCCTTCCCTGGGCCCTTTGGAATATGAAGATGATGATCACTGACCAGTCGATGAGAACACCCAGTTTAACGCTCTGTCATAATGTTGGAATAAATCTTACATTAAGTTAACATATTTCAGAGATATAATATTGCACATTCAAAGTGGTAATCAGAGTCATACACATATGATTCAGAATGTAACAGTTAGAATTTGTTGACACGAGCTGATAAACAGACCGACATATGAATAAGGGGATTACCGGATTACCATTTTACCACTTCAAGCACTGTATGTGTGTGTGTGCACACATTTGAATAAATACACACATTTGAATAAATAAATAGCCTTTTAAAACAGGCACCTCACAAGACAAAAACATACATGTATTGACTCAAAGGGACATTTGATGCAAAGGAAATTTGTGCAGACGAACGCATAGAGAAGGTCCAGCGAGCATATAGAGAGGATAGGTTTTCTGCTCGCAGGCGCATATGGTTTGGGTTTTGAGATAAATTTAATGCCAAGCACTGTTGTGCTATGGAATGCCATCTTATCAAATCCCTCTGAATCAACACGCCAAATTTATACCTCTTAAGATGTTGAAAATGAACATGTTAAGATGAGCGTGCATTGTCACAACTGAGGGAATGGCATCAAACACTCTTTTGGAGTTACAGAAATGGAATACACTGAAAGGAATTCAGAGTAGTTATATAACTGACCATCTGGTCTACTGTAACTGACCAACCTGAATAATGTTATTTTTAAACCAACTTTCAATGAAAATAGATTTGTTTTGTAAGTAATGTTCCAAGGGGTGGCATGGTGGTGCAGTGGTTAGCACTGTTGCCTCGCACCTCTGGGACCTGGGTTCGAGTCTCCACCTGGGTCACGTGTGTGAAGTTTGCATGTTCTCCCCATGTCATCGTGGGGTTTACTCCGGTTTCCCCCCACAGTCCAAAGACATGCTGAGGTTAACCATTCACTTAGGTGAGTGAATGGTGTGTGAGTGTGCCCTGTGATGGGCTGGCCCCCCATTCATGGTTGTTCTCTGTCTCATGCCCATTGCTTCCAGGTTAGGCCCCGGGCCCCCCCCCACAACCCAGTAGGATAAGCAGGTGGGAAAATTTGGGGAACCCAGACCACCTTATCATTATAGGAAAAATATGTCACTGTTCATGCTGTTCCAACTTGTTAATTTCACCTATAAAATAAGAACCGAAAAGAAGGAAAAACCAAATCTTTGCAACATTCTCAATTTCAAAATGCATTTATGAGTTTTCCTTTTCATCATTCACCATGTGCTGGCAATAAAACACATGCTTCAAACATGCCAACCCATCAAGAAACAGGTCAAGTGAACAAACCTGCAAAAAGGTGTACTGCACACAGAACGTTTACTTGTGGTGGGTTGTAAGGTCTGGTGCACCACCTGTATTCCCTCTGTTTTTGTCTGAGGCTGATGTTGAGCACATGGAACATGACTATCACAGTTGCCAGAAAAGTTTCAAAACATCCAAAACCTAGTTGTACATGTTCTATAACATCTAAATAAAATACACTGTGCCATCATGGAAATATTTCTCCTCTCTGGTGCCCAATATGTACAAAACATGTGATAAGGTGAACTAATATCTGTATGGCACTTTGCAGCTACTTCTGATCTCTGGTGGAGCTTTACTTGAGCCTTACGTTGCACTACCTTGATGACTGACTTAATCAGCACTTCTCAACTGGCTTTTTTACATGCCATTATTCAAAATCATTTTGTTTTCAAGAGTCAAGCTAGTTTCTACTTTTCACATGGCATTATCTAAAATAATAAATTTTGTTTGCAAGGGATTATTTCCTATTTTAAGGTTATTTGCTTTTTACTTTAAAATGGGACCTTTTTCACAAGACATTTTCATTTCAAGCGATGTGTGCTTTGATTTGAGCAAATTGAAATATTTAATAAATAGCCCTAAATAGTTTGTCTGTGTGTTTCGTTAAATAATTTTAAAATCATGAAATATGCAAAAAAAAAAAATATCCCAGCTCTAATAGTTCAGTATATTTACAGTTCAGACCTTGTCAGAGAACTATGAGGGTAGTGTAAAAAGAAGCATATAAAATAAATAAGCATTTATTAATCATAATCAAGATAAAGGTTTGAAATAATTGTAATATTGATTTGAAGTCATTATGGCTCAGCCCTAGTGTTAAGTAGTCCAAAAAACTAAAGGCAATGAAGAATTTCTGTGGCCTGAATTCTATAGCTCTGGGTTGTAGCATAATGAGAGAGCCAGCACAATTCAATGGTCCCAGCTGCCCAACCATTTCCTGCTCACTCACTGTTGTTCATTGATTATAGTTGTTCACAAACATGTTCTGCACCTTCCTCACAAGCCTGAGCTATAAGAAATACTGAAATTAGGAATGTTTGAAAAACACCCTGCAGCACTTCAAGTTACAGTATTATGTCTTGCCTCGCATCTATTCTTCATGGTGCAGGTCTGCAGTGTCATGGAAAGATAAAATTCCTTTTCAGGAATCTGGGAAAGAACACTTGGGGGACCAGTGTTAACAACAGAGGGTCACATATTGGCCTGTTTATGGGGTCTGTTCCTCATTGCTATTGTCCTTCTCTTAATACCTATCTAAAGTCTTTTTAAAATTCAAATATGTTTCATAAAGATGTGGTGTACTGGTGGTAATGGCCAAATTGGAAAAAATTGAAGCATCTTTGCATTAATGTTTATGTTAAACAATTCTTTGTTTGTATGGGGCAGTTATGATTTGTGGAATACAAATATTGCTGTTTTAGTATTGTAATGGCAGTGAAGGATGCAGACAAATGAGAATTTTATTGCACTATGTACATATGACAATAAAAGTTTGAAACATCTATTATTGAGAAGGTGGTTGGTAAGTCTGTCCCTTCTGTTCCTGTAATAGGCTTAGTTTTTTTGAAATGCCATTCTTCAGCGAGAAGAAATATTTGAAATCTGTTTTTAAATAGTCTGTGATATGTTCTTTTGCTTGCACAGAATGAGCTTGCAGTTTATGAACTGGTACACAATTTTGTGGAAGTACTGGATAAGTATTTCAGCCGTGTGGTAAGTTCTATATTTTTTCCCCACTGGGCTTTTCTGTGAAAGACCTTAAACTATCCTGTAATTATCCTACTTTGGAGCAATTGATCCTACAGACATGGTGCCAGTTCATAAAACTAAAATCACTTAACTTTCAGATCTATAGTTTGAATATAACCTTATTGTTCAGCAGTTTATGTAAATATATAGTACAATTTCATTGTGGATAGTAAGAAAATCAAGGAACGAGCTCTGCAAAGACAGTATGTGTGAAGCTGGGCAAGACAAAAATCTTTAGGAACTAAATTTTAGGTGTATGTTATAGGCCACATCTTTCATGTTGTTTGGCCATGCATAAAAAGTTAGACTGATTTTATTCAGTAGCACAACTTTTCAGACAATAACATTCTAATGAATAGGCAGTGTGGATGTAAGTTTCAAAATATATTTTTAATATACTTCACATGGATACAAGAACATAAGAAATTTACAAACGAGAGGAGGCCATTCGGCCCATCAAGCTCGTTTGGGGGGAACTTAACTAATAGCTAATAGCTCAGAGTTGTTAAAATCTTATCTAGCTCTGATTTAAAGGAACCCATGGTTTTAGCTTCCGCTACACTAAAACAATTTTTTGTTCTTATGTTCTTATGTAGCAGCAGTTGTGCAGAATGACCTAGATAAAATTATGGAGTGATTATTGTAGTACATACTCCAAGTTTTATTAGTCTGAGTTAATCTAGAATACTGTGAATCTTGCCCCTTTTGAAACTGTGGCTTAAAAGTTTGTTATGAAAGTTAAAAGCTTATTGTTACACAAAGGCAAGTGGGGCATGAGCTAAGTATACTAAATCTTGAAATCAACCCTGAATGATGACTTTTGCACAGAGTCATGAACACGATTAAAGAATATAAATACAAGCTAGTTCCAGTCTAATTTAAAACAGAACAAAAACCTCCATGAAGGTTTAAATTAAAGATGCAACTGTCTGTAGTCTTTAATACTGCATACAATTTTACATTAAAGATCCAAACAAGCAGGATGATCTTGTGTATAAATATTAAGGTCTAACAGATTTAAATGTTTTCTCCCCTCCAGAGTGAGCTGGATGTATCCTTTTCAAAACAAGAGAACCCAAGCAAATGATTGTTTATATTTTATCATGTTTAACACTTTTCTAAAGAATAGAATAAAATTCTATTACTACACATGTTTTGAGGGAATGCTTCTGGCTGTGACTAGTCTTAACTTTAGGTCATCAGATCATGTTCAACCTGGAGAAAGTACATATCATCCTGGATGAGATGATTCTGAATGGACATATTGTGGAGACCAATAAGACCAGCATCCTCACTCCGTTACTGGTTCTGGATAAAGTGGCAGAGACTTAGCATGAGAGCTGAAGTGCAAAGTCATTTGCATGGCTACTTGGCTACATATATTAATCTGGAAATAAATAAAATTGAGTAATAGCCTTTGTTGGTTCATAATTCCAAACATAGTTTTCAGGCTTATTAACAAGACAACAGGATTGATACTGCAAACATTTTAATGATTACTTTTGGAGCATACACATTTGAAAATATTTTTTTTTTTTTAATTCAAACTGCAACGAGTTAAATAAGTGTTTATAATATACAAAGAAAATACAAGGGAAAGCTTAGCTTGCTTTTTCATTTTTTTTTAAACGTGCCTAGCACCCAGAACCAGTGTTTTGTTGCTATAGCTTTATTGTAAAATTACACAAATGCACTCGGGGTTTAACTTCATTGCAGGGCAGTAAATCAACCAAAATGTACTCACACGGAAACAAAAGCAAAAAGGGGGTTATGCTGGTAAGGTACAGAGAAAATAAACCTAATATTCAAACAGTGCAGGCACTAGTAAAACTTGATGAGGAAATGCCCAAACACTCTAGTTACAGCTCTACAGAAGCAGGTGCCTGACATCCACCAGCAACCCCATGTCACTGAGGAAAGTAACGGAACAAGCTGCCGGTGTTCAACCCAGAGAACTATGTGGAACTTAGCAAAGATGTTCACATCCAGGGGATAAAAGCATAATGCTAGAGAAAACAAAGGGACTGCCCTGGCTTCCAGTCTCTCAAGCCCTTGAAGCAGCACAGAGTGCAAGGGGACATGGTTTGGTGATGAAGGTGGCGTGATGAGTTGCTCCACTTGCTCTTCATCAGTAGCTAGTAGAGTTAACATGGAACTGTTTTCTAAAAGCTCTGAGAAAGAAATGGGGGAGCAGATAGGAAGTCTGGAGGACAGGTTTTTTTCTGCAACAAAACACTATAGGCTTCACCATTTTGAAGGAGGTTCTGTCATTTGTGTAGATGCTCAGTTCAGGTGAAAGCCCTTTTCCATGGTGGCAGCGAGGAGACGCTCCCTCATGATCTCTTCAGATGAGTACTCGGGTAGTTTCAGGTAGTGCACACATGTGTTCACTGATGGGTAGCTAGCATCTGTCGCATCCACCTGTTTAGAGAGAGACCACATTTTGTGTTCCCAGTACAATTATTTAAAAATAAAATTCCCAAAAGCAGTAATGCTAAACAGAAAGCAATCTTAAGGTGATGTTTTCCTTCCACTTCCATCTATGGTATATTTCCTGTTGCACATGTAATTGTTACTTGGCTGATGTATCTATCCAAAATACACTTTTACATAAAATGACTGAATAAGTTAAAAAAATAAATTAAAAAAATGGAGAACAAAGGATTTGTATTATATAAAAGCAGTGCCTTGTCCACAAAGCTGAACTATATGTCCAATCCAAGTACATAACTAGTTACTCTTATGCAAGCTTTTCACTTTTAAATTACATATTTAATGTCAATTTGAAGTACAACAGAGTTGGTTAAATTCCATTTATCTGCAGTAATAAATGTCATTACCCAGCAAACACACTGGTCAGGGGTATCTAAGGTGCCCTGGATCAAAGAATTCATTCATACCTTCCGAACAATAGTGAGCCGGGGGTGTAGATTTGCAAGACCACCAGGGGGCAGAGTGGAGCAGCCTGTAGTAAACTGGAGGAATGCTTTTCTCTCATCTGAAGACATGCCGCAGAGTACACGCACAAAGCGCAGGAACCCAGGGCTGTTGAAAGGCAATTTCAGCACTTGTTACGATCATGAAAAGCTGGGTATAGACATCATTACACAAGTACAACTAGTACATGTAGTAAGTCTTACTGCATCTTTGAGACAGAAATTCAAACAGCTTTACCAAGCTCATACAGAATCACTAACATTACATTTGTTCTACTACAATATGAGCCTTGTGACCAGGTGCTCTGCATCAAAGGGGATTCGTGCAATGGTTCCAAAACTTTTGCCTGGGAAAAAAAAAATTGTGACCCCTCTCTTTCCCAACCCACTGATCTAACAGCAGATGCTCTGTTTCATGGGTGTCAAACTCTGGTCCTGGAGGGCCGTAGCCCTGCACATTTTTGGGTTTCCCCTCATTTAACACACCTGATTCAACACCTTGTGCTAATTAACACGTCGCTCTTGAGCTGAATCATTTGTGGTGGAACAGGAAAAGAACTAAGCTACACAGGGCTCTGGCCCTCCAGGAATGCAGTTTTACATAAAATTTGCCAACTGGGGTGTGTTCCCCATGATTAAAGGGGTGTTGACACAAAAAAGATGATTAAAAGACAGTTTTAAGTGTCACTGGACTAGAGGACATGTTTATTATGTTTCCTTGAACAAATCAAGGCCACTGATATGAGCATTCTACATACCTGTCTCGGGTGTAACCCAACTTAGGTTCAGTGTAGTTTACGACATCTTCAAAGGTCCAGGAAGGGGACTGATTCCCACACAGGATCATCTGCACTTCTTTGTGACTGAAGGAGCTCAGTTTTTCCATGGGGAACACACGATTAAAGCCATCTTCCAAGAGAAAATGATGCACATTATACTACACAGAAAAAGTGATACTATGCATGCAACTTATTACATCAACAGTTCAGCTGCAAATAAAGGTATAATCAAAAACGTCAGTGCACACATAAAGACTGCTGTGTGTGTAATGGAAAGAAGACTGCACCAGACTGACCTCTGAAAGCTTCCATTTGTTTTTGGATCCCAGTGTGCATGCAGAAGTCAAACATGAGCTCCACATACTCCTCTGCATTCTCCATGGTCACCATCTGGAATAGATGCACATAAGGAGTTTTGGACCACAGAAGAAGACACCATAACTTGGATCAGAAGTGGTACTTGGACAACTTCCCTACCTCATCTTCTCCATTGGGCTTCAGGTCTACAACTGAAAATCCATGCACTTTAGAAGATGGGCAAAACTGGAAATTTAATCTAGAGCAGAAAAAAAAACTATTCAATTTTCAGTATTTCCAAAAAAACAACAAATAACTGAACTCAGACAACTGAACAAATGTCTGTTTGTGTGTATTTCTGTGTGCAAAGCTGCTGAAAAAAAATATAGAGAGACCAGTCTATAATTTTAAACAAATTTGCATTTTTAAATCCTGGTTTAATCATGATTCTGCTGGCAGAAGGCTACAATGAGCAGCAGGTTGCTTCCAGGATCAAAATTTCTGCAGTACAGAAGAATAAGGTGAAGCTGGAGACACTGGGAAAGACCAGAAACCAGCCAAGTTAAAGGGAGGAAGCAACTTTCTAATACCAGAGATGACCCTAAACTTATCCGACAATGCCTCATGAACTGTAAGATGACATCAAGTGACCTTCAAAAGGAATGGGAAACATTAAGTGCAGATGTGAAGTGCACTGCTACAACAGTTTGTATCAGGCTCCTAAAAGCAGGACTGAAGTCCCATAAAGCAAGAAAGAACCCCTTCATTAAAGAGAAACATAGAAGAACCAGGCTGCAGTTTGCAATATAGTATATGCTTGGTTCATTTAAGGTTAAAATATTCATTTTCTTTGGATCCATGAATACTTATTAGGAAATGAGAAAGGAAGACTACTAAATGCTTGAAATTCAGGCAACCAACTGGGAAGTGAAAAATTACATCTAAGTTGCTTAATATGCATGACAGGTAAGGAAAGGTGAAAAGCTGAATCTGAAAGCGCTGTGGTAAATATAATTCAATGAAGAATTTAGAGCATGGGTATTTGGCACTTGGCTGTAAATGCCAAGACTGATTTCCAGTTCATCAATCAATTTCAGGTAAGGTACATCTAAGTAAGACAGATACTGCTGTATTCCCACTTGTTCCAGCAGCTGTTTGTTACAGGTTTCACAGGTATCGCTTAATTTTCAGCCGATTATGTGATATATGTGTGTGTGCATAAAATATATTTCTTTAACAATTAAATTCTTTGGCATTAAATTCAGAAATACACACACAATGATACTACAATCCTATCACTGCAATTATCACTGCAAATAGCATTTTCTGTAACTACTTATCCTACTCAGGGTTGCGGGGGTCCAGAGCCTATCCTGGAGGCTACGGGCACAAGGCAACCTCAAGGCACACTCATGCACCATTCTTTATTTCCACTAGCAATTTTACATGTTTTAATTCTGGAATTATCTGCTAAGTATGGAAGGCAGATTTTTTGACAATGAAAAAACATGCAAAAATACAAAATTGGGCCAGAGGTTAAAGCCACTTAATGATTTCAACTGACATGAAGGCACCAATGTCAAAATGCAGAAAAACATTGGAAAATAAGCAATGAGTTGAAATTATTTTTTTAAAACAGTAACCTGCTAATTAATTTTATGATTGCATTGAGCAAGTGTATGTACCTCTATGACAAAGTGTAGGAGGTTCTCTTGTCAATATTTAAATGTCTGGTAAAAATAGGTAACAAGAGGCAGAACTCACCCCAGGTCCTCAACACTCAGAGAGGGTCCAGAGCCAGTAGGGTTCTTCAGCACAAGGTCTTGCAGACGAGTGTTCTTCTCATCCTCTGACAGACTCTTGTTGCCTAGGATTTGCCTGCGTTTCACTGCCAGCTCCTTGATCTCCTTCAAGAACTTTGCCCGATGGGGGTTGACTAGTTCAAAGTCCTCCCAGGTCAAGATACCATGGTACCAGGCTGGGGGCTTGGGTTTAGGTGGGTCTAGGATGAATTCTGACTTGGAATCCTCATCAAAGCTGCCCACTGAATAGGTGTCATGGCCCTCCTCAGTGGAGGCTTCCAACTGGATCTCGCTGAAGTGCAGGTCGGCCTCACCACGAGACTGGTACAGTAGCTTACTCATGTTGCTTTTGATGTCGCCCATGCACAGCAATTTAAAGAAGGGTTGGGAAATAGGCAAGTCCACAAGTCTATTGTCCTGGATGCACTTAGCAAGAAAGATGCCCAGAAAGAAGAAAAGCTTTCTCAGGCGTTCCAGCTCATCGCTATCCTGGGGGAAGGGGGCCGGGAAAAGGCCACAGGAACGCTGTACATAGTAGCCTGGAGGCTTCAGACCCCCTCCCAGGTCCACCTGTAAAGTAACACAGAAGGCTGAAGCACACCTCAGACTGGTTTATGATTAATTACTGTAAAGGTTACTACACTGAAATAAAAATGACCTGATAAGGAGAATTTGTAACATATTGTTTCTTATCTTAAAAATAATTTCTAAAGGGTACCACAACACCTCTCTATAGGTGGAGAGCTTCTTATGAAAAGAATAAAGCTTCTGGTCCCCTCCATATAGGTGACCACATTGCAATACTGCATTAGATTTGGCAAATAAAGCAAACCTGTCGAGACTCGTCATCTGGGAAGTCGTCGTCACAGAGCCAGATGCCGAGAGAGGTCCTCTGGAACTCTGCTGCCACAAGTGCATAAAATTCCAGTGTGGGCCCAAGTCCAGTGCCCTCCTCTCCCAAAAATTCCACCTTGGCACAGGAGAAAATCACCACCATCAGCAGTCATCTCAGTTAAAATGAGTATTTGGTATTTTTAACATGATGTGAGAGGTTAATTTCTTTTTCTTTCAAGTAAAAAAACTGCATCCACTATACACTATGAAACAGTATTTGAATACAATATAATTGAAAACAACAGACATGAACTATGGGCCTAATAATAATTAATAATAACAATTTGCAATTATGTCTTGCATCCAGATATAATAGCTTCATCTCGGAAGTAAATTCAGAACCAAAAGTGGTTAATTATTTGATCCATGAATACTTATTAGGAAATGAGAAAGGAAGACTACTAAATACTTGAAATTCAGGCAACCAACTGGGAAGTGAAAAATTACATCTAAGTTGCTTAATCAGGGTATATACAGAAATCCAGGGGTTAAATTTAACACTTTCTAATACCTTTTTTAATACTTTCTCAATATTTTTTAAAACCCGCACGTATTGAGTTGCAACCGTTTTTAAACAAGTTTCAAACTGATTAAAAAATTTATAATGTTACACAATTTTGGCCTGTTCAACAGAATTTAAATAGGGAACAGGGGTCAACAGAATAAATTTAGTGACTGTGATTTTGAAAACATCTTGCATTTAACTTCTTAAGTCACAAGTCCATATCTTTATCCACTAGGCTATTCATGGCAAGTGCCTTAATTATTTGGCTTTTTCTTCAATGAGTTTGTCGATTTGCAGCAGTTGACTAACTGCTCTCATCCATGCATTCCTGATTTATGAGTTGTGCATCGCATATGCGACCAGAGGGCGCTAACCCCCATCCAGGTGATATTTATGGGTTTTTTTTTGCAAACCGATCAGTAACCCTCTCGATATTTTCCTGCTACCGGCCTTAGCCAGTCCTTAAACGCCGGGTCCTCTAACCACTTGCGTGCAAATTTGCACGTACCCATGATGACTATGAAAAAAATCTAAATCTAAAATTTAATACCTCGTAAATTTGCGTGTAATACCTTTTAATACATTTTAATGGCTTTAATTTTTGCTTATGTGATTTACTACCTTTTAATACTTTTTAAAACCCCACGGACACCCTGTTAATATGCATGACAGGTAAGGAAAGGTGAAAAGATGAATCTGAAAGCGCTGTGGTAAATATAATTCAATGAAGAATTTAGAGCATGGGTATTTGGCACTTGGCTGTAAATGCCAAGACTGATTTCCAGTTCATCAATCAATTTCAGGTAAGGTACATCTAAGTAAGACAGATACTGCTGTATTCCCACTTGTTCCAGCAGCTGTTTGTTACAGGTTTCACAGGTATCGCTTAATTTTCAGCCGATTATGTCATATATGTGTGTGTGCATAAAATATATTTCTTTAACAATTAAATTCTTTGGCATTAAATTCAGAAATACACACACAATGATACTACAATCCTATCATAGCTTCATCTCGGAAGTAAATTCAGAACCAAAAGTGGTTAATTATTTGATCAACAGGCAAATTTGCCTTCGACTGGGTGGCGCTCAGTTGGATCACGCAGTTTGAGTCTTGCTTGCAGCTGTCTGACAGAGTGTTACTGTATGTAAACATCCTTCATTTCACACTATGTGCCCCCCTGTACTATTCTGGGTTTTCACAAGATTACAAGTTGCTAAGATTAACAAAAAGAGCATGAGATAAAGATTCATTCACGATGATGGAAAATGTCATATCATTTGTAATCATAACTTAAGTGTGGAACAAGTAGGACAGCACAGCTTTAAGTGTCTAAAATGAAATCCTTCTAGTAAAAATACTCTGTAAAAATTCAAAAAGTATATTTAGCAGTCAAGTAGTTAAATAATAACATTAATGATGCAGGGTATTTCCCCTTTTAACTGTAGCACTAGCTTACCTCGAGGACAGACTTTCTGTCTGCATGGATCTGCATGACGCTCTCGGCCCAGTCCATCATGTTCTCCCCTCGGGGCACTTTAACCCTCTCGTGTTTTAGCCGTCCCACACGAAACTCGCCTGGGTCATCCCGCCGTACTGTGGTGGCTGGGCGAGAGCGCTCCATTGTGGCTTCCCGGCGGTTCTGGAGCCACACGATTGCCCTGCAGAAAGGGAGTTTCAAGGTTACTGCAAGATAAGCAGGAAATGCTTCTTCAGTTGAGGCACAGGCTTATGATAGATGGACAAACACAGGGGATACAAATAGAGGGCAAGGCTGGACCTTGAGGCTCCGAATGCAGTACATGTGAAGTAAAGCTGCCGGGTCTCAAAAGGGATGAGGAAAGGGCACTTGCTGGTGAGCTGCTCACACCAGTCTGGGAGGGCTCCACTTGCCAGTGCCAGCGGCTCCTGAAAGCCAGAGGCACAGCAAGGCAGTATGGCTTTAAGTTAAAAACAGCACGAATGCATGTTTGAAGACCTGCAGACTGAACAACAATTTTCACTTAATCACCTCTATCTGTTGAAGAATTTTGGTAGTGATTTTTTTGCTTGTGAATTCTTCAGGTGGTGCATTAAACTGCACATCATCTACTTCTAAAAAAAAGGAAGAAAGGAAAAGATTTAATAAGAAGCACAGAACACTGACATACTGTTATATTGTACATCTTGGCATTGCGGGAGTACCTGGAGAACTGCATCATAAAATTTCAAGGCTCTTATACCTGAAAACATATATTCTATCCACTATGCTTCAAATTAAAAACATTCATGAGGAATTATGACTCAGGTATAGAAAATGAGATTTAATTTAAGCTACATGCTTGTCACAAGCTTGTTAGAAGGCTACAAAGCCTGTTAATGTTACAAAATTTGGTTACATTCTCTCTTTTGCAGTAGTAGTCAGGTAAAAGCAGTGCATTTGAGGACAGATGGCTCATATACCCTCCTGTAGCGTGCGGCTGGAATGCGGCTCACTCCCGATGATGAAGAGGATGCGCAGCAGCTGCAGGACGTCCTCAACCCCACACGCGCTCTGGCCTGGGCCGGCCTTGGCCTGCGCCTGCTCCAGAGTGCCGCTCAGGATGTCACAACTCTGCATAGCCAGAGAGCCGGGGCTAAGGCCTGAGGACCGGCAGCCATGCTCACAGAAGTCCTGCAAGGGGGCACCACGGTCGTTCAGCAAAGAAACACTCTACTTTAGCTTTACTAACAATTCTCTGTTTTTGCACCATTAAAATAAAAGATGGCTCAAATCAACCCAAATGGACATCTCAGAATATATAATACATAACCCATCATTAACGAACTATCCAGAAGGACATCTACGTCGAAATGCATTACAGCCATGAGCCACTTAAGTTAAACAGGAGCAATTGTCCAACAGGTACTACATAAGCGACAGTCAAGCAAGAAGGGAAAAATGAAATAAACCACATCAGAAAAGGGGAAATGAAAAAAAGAAAAAAAAAAAAAAAAAATATATATATATATATATATACATACACATATACACACACACACACACCATCTGATGCCGTTCTATACCTTGTATGCAGCTATGAGCTGTGAACAATTTCTGTTTTTCCTAATACTTTTATTAGTGCCGGTTAATTTCCAGTGGCGCAGGAAAGATGAGTCTGCATTCTTCTGCATGTAGGTTATCAAGTCATTCTTTGGTAATTCATCAGTGCCAAGGTACTGTTCCACATGCTCTACAGACCAGCAACCCTACAACAGGAAGAACCAAATGTTGGTCTTTCCTGATTGTAAAGTCTCACGCAACAGACATGCATTACAATAGGAGTACCACTAGACCCATGCAATTATTGGGGGGGGGGAATCTCTAACAATTTTACTTTTGAATAGAGATTAGTGAGGTCCCTGTCCACTAAAGGGCATAGAGACATTTAAAACAGCCACAGTTATTCACAGCCAAGAGTAGATGGGTTAGCAAGAGGGATGAAAGGGAAGGAAACAGAAAAAGCCTATTACCATCTTTCCGCTCACTTTCTCTTTGTCGGAATCCTTCATTTCTCTGTACATTATCCTAGAACAAAAACAAAAAGCGTGCATGACACACACTGTTCCAGAACAACCCAACCATATGCAGCTCTGTGTCATGCACCACCATGAAATGGGCTTACGTGTATGTGGGCTCCCAGATCCGCCTGAGTTTATCCGACTTGATGCTCCCGTTACAAGAGAGCTGCAAGAGTTTCTGGACATAGTAGAAGATGGTTGACTTATAGTTGGTGAGTGGCAGCTCCACCTCTCGGGTGGTGCCCAGTCCAGCTACCTTCAGAATAAGAGTCAGGTGTGGAGAGGGAGCACATTCCACCTCCTCCAGGACCTCAGAGCGAGGAGTACCTGTGGGCACCAGGTCAGCACGTCTTACTGTTACAGTAAAGCGAGGCTGGGGAGGGTACTCCAGGCTAGATGGAATCAATCCATTATTCAACATACTTATGATAAAAACCGTTTAATGAATGAAGAGGGCAAACATACAAAGGAGCTTTGAATGACTATTGCGTTATATTCTGAAAAAAGTACAGCTCAAACAACTCAAAATGGCAGTTATACTGAGAACTCAAAATTGAAAGTCTACTATAAAAATAAGTTCATTGTTAGCTTACAAACGGTTTTACATTTACAGTGAATGAACACACATCTTTTTACATCACCAGAAGCTGTTTTACTTTGTGTTGTCTGTATTTGAAACCTATTACTACATGAATTTTATTTAATTGTAAAAACCTGCCATATATTCTTAAATGCTGCGTAACAATATATTATTTTTTTAATGACAGACAGTACCAATCTGTAATTCTTACTTTCCCAAGATAGTATGAAAAGGCAGGGTAATGGAGAGCAGTGCTTTGCAGCTCTGGTCCTGGCAGCACATTATTGCTGATTTGTTCCATATAAACTGCAAGGGATCCTCAAATGACCCATCACTAGAACAAACTGTACAATTCAAATTAAGATTCAATGGAATTTGGAGGATCATGTGTGTTTCTCATGGAATTGGCTAAATTAGAAAACAGGTGTGATTTCTGGCATTCAGTGCATGTAATATTCATTTGATAATATCTAGAACAGAGGTCACCAACCTACTTGAAACAGAGCTACTTCACGGGTACTGAGCCATACGAAGGGCAACCAGAACAGACTTTACCTAAACTTATCTAAACTTCATGTATAATAAACATGTTTTAAATGCTTTTTTTTAGATATTGTCATTTTCATATCTATGTAAATGTAAATGTGATTAAAGAAGAACAGAAACAAGGATAAAATGAAATTTTAGATGCTGCTCACTGGTGAGTTGTGCTATTTTTAGAACTGGTCCGCAGGGCGACTAATGTGGTCCTTGAGTTCATCCTGGTGCCCGTGGGCACCATGTTGGTGACCCCTGATCTAGAATATCTATGTGATATATATATATATATATATATATATATATCAGTGGTGGCTTGATGGTTAGGGTAGCGCACTTGTAATTGAAAGATTGCAGGTTCGAATCCCCCACCAGCAAGTCACCACTGAGGTACCCTGAGCAAGGGTCCTCAAGCACTGCTCCCCGGGCGCTTAATTAGCTGCCCCCTGCTATGTCACGAAAGTCACATATGGGTCAAATGCAGAGGTCACATTTCGTTGTTGCGCACTGTGTGCTGTGGTGTGTTGACAATGACCACTGATCACTAAATAAAATAAAATCTATTTGAAAAATACTAATGTTACAGAAACTGGTTTCAGAAACTTGCCAGTAGCACTGTAATAAAAAGCATGTTGCACTACCTGGCGGAGGGATCTCCAGGTCAGTGGTCTGCTGGACGTTTGTCCGGCCAGGTCTGGGGTCGAATGCTGGCACTAAGGCAGAGAACTGACGCTTCAGCACAAAGTCATCATCCCAGGTCCGACGCCGGCCTCCCTTGGTTTCGTACTCTTCCTCTTCCTAATGTAGACATGATAGACAGAAAGACAAGCTGAAGACAATGAAAAGCATGGAAAATTTTCATCTGAGGATTTGAGGTAACACAAATATTTCCATGAGACTCCATCATAGCATAACTGTACAGTAATAACTGTAGTTTTTTTACAATTAACGTTACATGATAAATGCACATGGAGCTAATTCAATGACTTCCACATACTGACTCAAATTTTATCTGAAAGTCAGAAACAAAGCTATGGCAGCCTGTTTGTAGTATTATGTACTGAAACTGGGACTGAGGCTAAGGACAGAAAATAAAAAAAAAAATTAAGTAATATTTATTTTAAAAAGCAAACAAAAACAAATACAAAGCATTTAAAAAGTTTTCAACAACCAAAATGATTAAATTGATTTCCATATATTAAATAAAAAGCAAACTCTGCAAAGTACATTCACGATCTTTTACAACAGGGTCACATACATATTTTTAGGCCAATTAATGACCACAGGTTTTATCCTATTTGAAAGAATGATTAACATTCTTCTACACTTGGAAGTTAACAATATTTCCTTATCATTTTCTCTTTTAGCACTATCTACAAAACATCTCTTATTTCATCATAATTTTACACAGATAGTTGTAGACAAATAACACAAATAAAATGATTTATGATGTTTATGATTTAAAGTTTTTTCAGATAACTGAAACTGCGGTAACCGAATCAGCAAATACATACCCTCTGTTCCACTGTATTTCAAATTACTATACAGTGGTACCTCAGTTCTCTAACTCATTAGAACTCAAATTTCTTAAAAGTCGAACCAACCAGTTCGAAAAAAAATGATCTAGAGCTAGATCTGAATCTCAGAAGTCAAACCGTGAACGCAGACCTAAGATAACTTGTACTTGTGGGGATATGAGTCATGCGTCACGTCTCTACGGAAACAAAGGGTAAAGCTTCAGTCTCAGCCTTGCATTAGCTGTGATAGCGTTGTGCATGTTTACACTAGCTGAATACATATATTTAGACAGTAAAAATACATTTAGACAATGATAGATAGTAACAGTAATGATTATATAATAAAATACATTTAAAAATAAAGATTTCTTATTAATTATTTTAATATTAATAATAAACCATTAATACATTTCATTATAATAATATTATCGTGCCGAGCGGGGACGGAACGGAGACAAAGGCGCAGACGTCAGGGTATCTGGGAATATGGGGTTTAATTACAGGTAAGGCAGGCAAAACGCAGATGGGCAATACAATGACCGGACTGGGGAAACAAACTGAAACGCGGACGAAATACAGAGGACTAATGACAACCAGAAACAGCTGATCACACAGGAATTCCACACGGGGTTAACGAGGGGGCGTGGTACACGGAAGGAGCGGACGATCGGGGCAGGACACATTGTTTTTTTTAACTTTACACATTGCTTGGATACATTTATTTTACTTTACAAATTACTGTTTTGATAAATGTGCTTAGATGTGTTTAGTACAGTATATGCTCTTCTTGTTTTATTCGGTTCATTTTGTGTTTAAATGCTAAAAAAAAAAAACATACTTAGGTGTAATTTTTTGAGGCCAGGAACCAATTAATTGGTTTTCCATTATTTCTTATGGGGAAAATTCGATCAGAACTCAAACTTTTTAGGATTTGATCCGGAGTTCTGAACGGATTAAATTTGAGTTCTGAGGTACCACTGTATGTCAATGCGAATATTATATGATTCCTTAAGCAGACTTGAGTTGAGGATGTGACTTCTGGCTAGGGGATGACTTTGATTGAGTGACTGATTCATTTGCAAAATAAAAGGTGTTAGAGGGGCGGGCAGCTTGTGTGGGGAGTAAGGGGGTAGGGTCTTGGAGAGGAGAGCCTTGTTTTTCCAGGAACTCTTGTGTTAAGACAAGGACAACCCTCAATCATACCAGAACTTCCTCATATTCCTGGTCTTCCTGATTGTCATCCTCATTCTCGTCATCATCATCATCTGGTTCAGGCAAGTCTTCCTCATCATCCAACTCTGCTAGAAGTGTGTTGGCACGACAACTGTCCAGGAAGTCTGCGGTGTGGGACAGGGGCAAAAGGCCATGAAGATGCACCATAAGCAAACAAGTAACTGTAATTTAAAGGAATTCAGAAAGCCAGAAAAGGACTGGGGTGGGGATTAATGGGTGAGATCAATATATAAAAAGGAACATTAGGTTTACGGCAATGTTAATTGTGTGTGCTGGGTATGTGTAGTCTGTAGAATGTGGCAGGGGAAGCAGGGTTAGGTGGAAGGAAGATGTTTAAATAGTTGGTATAATCCTAGCATAGCCTACCATAGAGTGAAAACTCAGCCTCCTGACCTGTGTCGCTCTCGCTAGAAGTGGAGGTCAGGCTGGTCGTCAGAGTGTTACTGAGCAACTGGCCGACGGACAAACCTGTGGTTGCCGTGGCTACATTATTGCTGCTGGTTACTATGGAGGTGGACATTGTAACGGTTGAGGTGGTACCAGTGGTTGTGAGGTTAGGAAAGCTCTGAGCACCCATGAGAGGAGAAGCTGCAAACAAAACCAAAAATGCGATTAGTCTCAAAACAAAAAAGCAAGTATTAACTGACTCCAGTTAAATACAAATCTGGCATGCACTGCCACAACACACATTTCACAGTCATACATTTCAATGCATACACACTGACTAAAGCATGATACTATTTGAATAATTATATTTATGTATGCTACGTAACAGAAGAATTCAGGGTCAAAAATGTTAAACTTAGGGGTGGGGCTTGCACTGGTTTGGTAAAATAAAAGTAAAAATCTGAGAAGACATTAGGAGTGAGATATACTTCTAACTGTGCGATGAAACATGATATTGTTCTTTGATATAGAATACTGCTGAGTGTATAATACTGCAGGCAAAAGAAAAACAACAGTGAACAAAAGAATACCTACAGCTAGTTACTACTGCACACAACACAGAAGCTCACACAGGTGAAGCAGGAAGACCAGGCCAAGGCCTCATTTAGTGGCAGAGCAGGAGTGAGCCGATGTTCGGGTGGTGTGACGGTACTCACTGGCAGTGCTCATGACGGTGCGGCCCAGCGTGTTGGTGTTGTTATCGCTGCTGCTGCGGCTCAGGTTCATATTGTTCGTTGCATTGGTTCTCGACATGTTGGGTGCCCGGCGCACAAAGGACTCCATGAGGCTGGCCTCACGCGACGACAGGTTGGGCACGCTAGCACTGGAGCTCATGGGTGCGCCGGCTGCCAGCAGGGAGCTGACAGAGAGGCGGGCACTGGCTGCGGAGCACAGGGGGCGCTGCGATGCTGCCTCCTTGCTGGAGGATTCTGAGACGGAGCTGACGTCTGGTGAGCTCACGCTCACCAGTCCCATGGAGATGGCAGCGGAGTCACCTGCTGGACGCAGCGTGCCGTCAGGCCCCGGCTTGCGCTCGGCACTCTCGCTGCCCATGTCAGCGGTTAGCGTGCTGGTGCTGGAGGCAGAGCCACTCTCAGTTGAGGACAGCACCACAATGGGCTCCTGAGTCTCTGCCCCCAGTGCACCCCCCACTGTGCCCCCCCCCTGCTCAAGTAGGCTCTCGGCCCGTCGCTCCAGCCTGGTGGAGCTCAGACTGATATCGCTGCTGCTGGCCACGCTACACACCGAGCTGCTACTGCCCTTCCGGCTTGAGTAGCTGACCCCCGTCGCCGAGGAGGAGCCACCCTTGTCCGGACAGTTATTTTTCACCAGGCTGCTCCAGGACTGCGCTGGGCCTGAAACAGTGGATGAGACAGGTTTGGGTGACGGCGCAGACTCAGGGTCGTACCCTGGCGCAAGCTTGAGGTCAAACTTTCCTTCTGCACCCATACGGTAAGAGTTTGAGCCACCGGCATCCCAGGTGACATCAATCCAGCCTGGAAAGGGACATGAGTGTGTGAGACCCAGCAGAGAGCAGACAGCAGCAGCAAGTCAAGACAGCAGCTCCACTCGACACTGGACCAGAAGACAGGGGCCTTTAGAGCAAAGGGTCAGACCCTGTGCTTAGCCTCAAAAGCCCTTAAAAATACCAGAGATTAATTTAGAACTTCTCTGTGTATTCTGCCACTTAAGCCATTTCACATTACGATTAGGAGTGTGGAAATCATGAAAAAATATGGCTTTCACTAAAAAGGAAAAGCAGACTACACAAGTTTCTAGTTTGAACCATTTGGCCGGGAATGTAAGCAAATTCTATAGTCTTAGACTAAAAATTCAAAGGCTCTGGTCCAGGTGAAGCAATGGGACAGAAAACATGAGTTACAGAAATGACAAAAAAGCCATGTAGAATTTTGCAAATGCCAAGCTAAAAGCCACTCAGAAAAGAACTGAAGAATATTTTGCTAATGTAAATATTCACTTGCAATGGAGTCCATTTAGTGCTTGCAAATTGTGACATCAACATGCACTTAGCTGACTGATGGAGACAATCTGTTACGCCCTACACATTGAAATGTGACTGCCCAAAGACCCAACTGCTATGTAGGAAATACAAGTATAAAAATGTTACCTGTAAAAGTTGGGAGAGGGGGCACCTCAAAATAGCAAACTAATAGTAACAAAAAGTAACAATTTCCAAGTTTAGTTAAAAGAATACCTAAAAGGGAACTTTATTTTTTATCTGAGTAGAAAGAAAACATCCTGATCCTTTTGGAAGTATATAAAAAAATTACAAATATCATGATAGACCAGCATCAAGAAAAGAGTCACATAGTAGTCAGAGAAACACTGGTTATGTCTTCATATGGATACCTTTAGATATACACCCCTGCTCTATGGATCCTGCAATACATCAGCTCCATGAGAACCAGCAGAATTATACATCAAGACTTGAAAAACCTGGCGGACAGCTTACTAACTGTGCACATAAGTATCTCTCACATAAATTTTACCAACATATATTAACAACTAACATAAGTGTCAGATTTAAACATTCCACTATGAGTGCCAGACAAGACAGAAAAGTGGTTTCTGTTCACCCATATCATTAACATCCTCGACTCCTCAAAGTATATAAATGCACTTGATGTTCACAATTTGTTTTTTTTGTACCACATAAATCTAGCACTGACTCCATTTCGTTGGCTCAAGTCCATGAAGCCTACGCTTTCCCAGGGTGCTGTTAAACTATACTTCTTGAATCTTCCTGCTTGTCTTTTATTTAGTGATCTTAGCAGGGTTGACAGGAATGATAAACTAGACACCTTTTCCAGCAGGAGAAAGACCTGGCGATAAGGTGTAACTGCAGACTGATTAAGGGCCAGGCAAATGGGTTAACAGTTGATGAACATCCAGTAATGCAGAATGTTTGTGTCACCATAAAGCTCTATGCTAGATTCTCCAAAAAAAATTTAAACTAAGGGAATAACCCAGTAATTTTAATATTGTGATATACTGTTAATTACATATTCTGATAAGTAGTATTTATATTACATACTCACACAGGATGATTGGGAGAGGCTCCTGAACCTGTCTTAAGCAAGCTTAATTCTACTCAGCTTCACTGGACAAACTCGCTTCTCAAAGGAAGTGGCCACAATTCTCACCGTTGTGGGCCTCCCCCGTGACGGTGCCCTCTCCAGGTGGATTCCCATCCTGGTCCCTCCATTTCCAGTCAATGCCCCGCACAACGCGGGCGCCTGGAACTATATACTTCATCACTTGGGAGCGGAATAGGCGCCTCTGTCGACGGAGGTTAGCCTCCGCCTCCTTCACAGCCTTCCCTGCAGGCGGCAGAAAAATGTTAATTCACAGAAACGGAAATGTGCATAAAACGGCTTTCACCACACATCAACACTTAATATTTGCACTCAAAGTTCAGGGCAAGTCTCATAAGATTGTTTAGCACATTCCCTACACTGATTTCCATTAGTGAATTAGTCAAATAAAAATATATCCAAAAAAAATTATCATGTCTGAACACATTAGGGTCAGCGAATTGTCAACTTAACAGCCTTTCAAATAAAGTAATGTACAGACAAGCACTTTTAAGGCCAGAAGACTGCCTAACCGCCTGCCCATCCCCCGTCCCCCTTTGCCCATGGCATAATGGAGTGCCTCTTGCCCAGCTGGTCCTTACATACTCTGCTCACTGCACCGTACAGCTCCATGTGCCCACCTGTCTGCCCACACCATAATGAACCATGTCTCAGTCAGCTGGTCTTCACATACTCTGCTGTACAGTTCCAGGTCCCTGCTTCTCAGCCTGCCCGCCCACTCACTGCATAATGGAGTGTCTCACCCAGTTGGTACTCGCACACTCCACTCATTGCATCATACAGCTGTACGTACCCACCCGAAAACCTGCCTGTGACATAACGGAGTGCCTCTCACCCAGCTGGTCCTCGAACACTCCACTCACTGTGCCTTATACCACTGCAGGTACCCACTCACCGGCCCACGTGCTGGCCCCCTCGCTCACTTGCAGCATAATGGAGCACCACTCACCTAACTGGTCCTCACTCACCTAACTCCACTCACTGCCCCGTATAGCTGCAGGTACCAGCTCACCGGCCCTCCTGCCGGCCCCCATGCTCACTTGCAGCATAATGGAGCACCTCTCACCTAGCTGGTCCTCTCACACTCCACTCACTGCGCCATATAGCTGCAGGTACCAGCTCACCGGCCCTCCTGCCGGCCCCCTCGCTCACTTGCAGCATGATGGAGCACCTCTCACCTAGCTGGTCCTCACACACTCCGCTCACTGCGCCGTACAGCTCCAGGCCTGACAGTGACAGGTAATGCGTCTGCCCGCTAGCGTTCTTCCCCATCTGCTTGATACGGATGTGCCTCCAGCCCTGCTTCTCTTCTTTGGAAGGGTCCAGAGGCCAAGTGGCTGTAGATCTGACACATGGACACAAAATGTCATGGTCATTACAGGATTTTTGCTTAAATATGTCTCCCCTATTGGAAAGATCTTTCTGAGCCTTCCCCTAACAGGGAGGGGATGTCAGAATTAATAACATGGTATTCCCCAGACAGACCCATCACTTGCTCCATCCATCTAATCTGTACTCATGCCACACTCACCAACATGTACAATTTCTAGAAGCACTGGATGGATCACCTGGAAATGTGGAAGTTAATAAACGTGTTTTTATCAGAATGCCTGTGACATGTAGATCTGAAACTACACATATTAATTTATTGTACATTCCATAAATCGCATCCCAAACTGAGGAGTGATCACACAGCACATGACACGGGTGCAAACTCTAATCCTCTCATTTCCCAAAAGACTTAATTGCATGACTACATTGACATGTTCTTTTGCATAAAAAACTGAACAAAATTATGTGACAAATCAACACAATACAAAAAATATTGCCAAAAACGTGTTTACACACTTGCCTGATGGCTGAACTCAAGCTCTGAATGCTGAATGATTAAATGTGGCTAATCACTCCAATATAATTTTGAAAACTATATTACATACAGACTTAGGGGTGAGTGATATCACATTGCAATGTACTCATGATTATTAGGGTGTTTCATTTTCTAAGGCAAAAAATAAAATGTAAAATTTTTGCAGGCTTTGCTTAAGCCCCGAGTCTCAGTGATATAAAACATACATATGCCAAATTTCAAGAAGATTGGATAATATTTAGAGGTTGCACACTTTGATCATTTTGGTAAAAGTAGGCAAAATTTTTCAATGTTAATGACTTTTATTGGGAAAACTAGAAATCACTAACTTAAAATAATATTAAAACTAAACACTAAGATTAATAGGTAGTATGATAGGCAAAACGTATTTTAATCAACTTTGAACTTTGCAATCCCTTCTTTTGTTCGCTTGGTGACGACTTTTCTGTGATGCTCGACTACACTCAACAAGAATTGTTTTTGTTGTTCGTCCCTGACTGATTCGTTTAACTTTTTTTATCAGAGCAATTCCTCTTTCTGCGGTATCATTGACCACCTTAAGAGCGTTCACATGGCTTCTTAGAGAATCAGTGCAGTATTCTGTCACGTCATGGATCCCAAACAATTCAAAGAACGTCTTTGTTTTATTAGTAACAAAATGGCTCAGGTCTTTTCCTTCAAAAACTAGGTTTTTACCCTCTAATCGTTTCATTTCCTTTTTCTTTACAGGTTTGGTTTCTAAATTTTTTTTCATATTTTCCTTTTCAGCCTGAGTAATACATTCGTCCAAAAAAGCCAATCCTACGTTTGTTTCTGACAGATACCAAAGGTGTCTCTTAGCAACTGTGAGAGCACTTTTTTGACATCTGCATCTGGGTAAGTGCTCAGAAGCTGTAGCATATCCAAATCATTCTTTGGAGCCCATTGACTTACAATTGCCTCGTGCCAAAAGCGAACATATATGAACTAGTTTGAGATAAAAGTAATCAATGTGTGCAACCCCTAAATATTATCCAATCTTCTTGAAATTTGGCATATATATCTTTTACATCACTGAGACTCGGGGCGTAAGCAAAGTCATATGAAAATCACATCTTTGGAAAAATGAAACACCCTAATGATTATATATCGCATTTGCAATAATCACCAAGGCTTTAGATAACAGGTGAAACATTTGTCTGGATGCCAGTTTATCAGTATTATATGAACTTACTTACACCCATAACTTGGTAATCAGATTAGTAGTGCACCTAAACTATTAGTAATCTGTATAAATTAGTAATATCCTTATGTTTAATAAACATGCGGGACTTTAAATTGGAAAAAGCACAACCACAACACCCATGTATTTTTTACCTTGTTTATCCATATCTCCTCTTTCAAAAGACGTTATGGCTGCTGAGCTGTCCCTGTCTTCACTGCCACTTCAGTGCTTATCACTTCCACAATATGCCAAAACAGTAGTGTGTGGCATGCTCCCCTAACCAAGTTTTATAAACACGCCAAATTCATACCGATTACTAACTTATGGGTGACACAATACACATCTCATTAATATTTTAGGCATAATGCTAATCTGCTTAAGTACTCATTCACTCAGGCATAAGTAAATATCCATATAGTACAGAAATGCCGGCGTCCTGACAAATGTTTCACCCATCATCTAAAGCTCTGGTGATTATTGTGCATGAGCCATATAATCACAAGTACATAAAGATGTGATATCATGCAGTCCTACATAAGCTATAGATTCCTGTAGAAGGCACTGTATTTCAGCTTGCAGTTTCTGCTGCTAAGGGAAACATGTAACTAAAGCATTAGCCAGTATCAATTTGATTGCTTTTCATAAATCAATATACCAGATAGAGTTAACAGCATGTGACATACCCTGGCTCATTAAGACTACAGTCGTCCACATGGGTATAGAGTGTCATCCAGTTCTGGCCATCCTTGGACACCTGAAATATCCAGTTGCGAAGAGCAGAGCGGCCATAGCCACGTGCATGGCGGAGTGTGTAGGCAGAGGGGATGAACCACAGACCAAGGTCAATGGCAAACCAGGCATTCTTGTCATCATTGGTGTGGCAGTTGAGGGCAGAGCTATCCCGGCTCAGGATGTCCTCTAGACGACCGTACGGCAGGTTCCGGCCTTCTGACGAGGTTACTACCACGAGGCCATAGGCTGCCGGGTTCACCCACTCATAAGCAGTTCTTAAAGTAAGAAAGGGCAGATTGGCTGGTTACAGATACACACTTACATACGGCACTTGGAAAAATAAATCTGAACTTGTTACCCTTGGATGAATAACCTACACGTGTTTAATAAGCATTCATGCAAAAGACAACAGCAAAAAGGAAAGAACATCCTTACTTTGCATTAGTGCCGATCCAGTATATAATTCCGTTCTCGTCAAAGTCATGCTGGTGTTTGAATGTAAACATCTGGCCTTCACGTAGCTTTCTCACAAAGATAAACGAGGACCTGTCGAAGTCATACCACTGCTTTGCAACCTGTCAAAAGAAGAGAAAGTGACATAAATACAGTTTTGTGCAAAAAGCAACTGCGAGAGAAGGTAAGACACTGTAAAAGAGAGTCAATCTCACCATTTTGAGGAGATACTGCTCCAGGGACTCAACAGTGGCCAGTGGCTCCATCTTTAGCATCCGGCCTGTGCGGTCAATGAGTGCCGTCTCACCTGGGGCACGCTCAAGGCGGAAGCGCAATCTCCTGGTCAAAATCTGCATCACCAAACAAAATCCCATTTGTTTGCAACTCTTGTTGGTCCGTCTGACACCCTATACAACTTTAAAAGTCATTGGTACTGTGAAATAAATAAAATAATCTATTGCTCATGCGATAGTTGCAATATTATCATGATACCTAGGTGTTGATTTGATATGTATTGCGATTCTGTACGTGTTGCAATTCTATAACTATCCTAATTCAATATTACGATTTTTAGAATTTTAAAACCTTGAACACTGAGCGTAGCTGCTGACTGAATTTTATTGACTCTTTCAAAAAACAGTACAGCTGTTTCAAACGCTTTTCAAATTCAAGTACTGCACAAATTAAATTACTGAACTGTGTATAATTCAAATATGCTATAATATAGTACATAATATATGTACATAAGACAGTACATAAGATATAGCTTATTGTACTTTAATTGCTAACTTAGTGGCTCGTTTTTGGCAGGTTATCATAAGTTTTGATGAGTCTATATTTGTCATTGAGATAAAATTATTTTCTCTGTCCTGTCATGTTTTCCATACATGCAGTATTAGCCTCAGGTAGCTAGCCAGCAGCAGACGGGTTACTGTAAGGCAAAGTAGCCAATTAAAGAAAGAAAGAAAAAAATAAAAAGAATTATGTATAAAAAGACCTGAAAAGTACACTGTAAGCGGAGTGCTTGATTACTCTAAATGAATAATTTAAAAAGTATTTGTACAGAAATGATTCTGTCCCAAGCTTTTTGAACCATATAAGCATTTGATCACTAGAGATTTTCCACTGTATTTTAAATATTGCTAATGTAAAAGTGTATTTTTTTAAAGCATTAACAGAACAAAAAAAATAAAAAAGTAACTGTCACGCCCAGCTCCGTCCGATCCTCGTGTGTGCCACGCCCACCTCGTTAGCTTGTGTGATTCCCGGATTGTCAACACCTGTGCCTTGTTCCGTTTGCTTTTTCCTGTGTATTTAGTCCGCGTCTGAGTACATCTCGTCAGATCCGTCATTGTAGTGTCCGTAGATGTCTGTGCCTGTCTGTCCGTGCGTCAATAAAACCCCATTTACCCGTAAGTACGGCTCCATTCGCCTGCTTTCCGGTTCGCCTGCCCCGCAAACATGACAGTAACCCACATAGGCAAGATTAGAGGTTCTGAATGTGTTTTGATGAATTTCCCAACCCTACAACAGTATAACTTGTAATATTTAGTTAAAAATTAACTTAAAATAAAAAGCTACATGTGCTGCTGTTGTGCCAAACAAACTACTGAGCAGTGGTAATTTTGTTGATGAAAAATTTGTCGTCGTTATCGTCAACGACCTTTATTTTCAGACTAAAATGAGACTATTAACTAAATAAAAATGATTTTGCGACGCCTAAGACTATGATGAAGTGTACTGACATTTTCGTAAACAAATAAAAACAAGACCAACATGTTTGCCAGAGACGAGATCTAGTCAGAACTAATGTAGTTCGCGTAAGGCAGGGATCAGTTAGAAAAAATGTCTTGAAGCAAAGGTCCGGAAGATCATAATGTCTAACTATTTAGTGTGGTATATAGTTAAGTAGCATATTAATTGTATCAACGTCTACTAAATAAAGGTAGGGGTGCATTTCAAGATAAGAGAAAATAAATAGAATGTGAAAATTGTGCATGTTTAAATAAAGTGCTTAAAACCTTAATACAGTCGCGTGTATGTCATATTTTAGCGTTCATGGATTTAAGTATTGGTTTTCTATAATCCCACACCGGTAATAAAATTAAAGTCTCGTTTTAATATACATACAAACATCACTTTAATCGCTGTTAGAATAGGATATGGACGGTCGTGTTATTTCAAAAAGATATAAAAAGTGACGTGTTTTTCTCATATTCCTTTTATATTTGTCAGAGTAACAACGCAAACAGAATGACAAGCCATTTCAGGCAAAAACAGTGCATTTTACTTTTTATTTCAAATAAAACGCGGGGTTGCCAACTTCACCCAGCTGGTTGGAGTGAGATTTTCAATTCAAGATGTCTGCACACATGTAACACTCCTTACCTTGTAAATAGTCTGCTTCTGTATTAAACCGTGTAAATACACTTTGGACGTAGCTAATTTTACGTTTATAATGGCATAATATAGATTTCCCGTAAGATTTCCTGCATGAGTCAAAGCGTATCATGCCAGATGCTTGAGATTTGGCAACCCTGAAAACGTAATTTTTTTGAGTTGATTTATATAACAAATAACATTACTTTATACAGTTGATAAAAAGCAGAAACTTCAACGAACATGAAATCACCAATAAACTACATCTACAAATATAAATTTTAATATTTCTATTTTAATATTCAGAGAGAGCAGGCCTGGTGGCATTATAGCCTATGCACTGATGATTTTAGTCTGATTTTATTTTTGCACTAATGGCACTACTGATTTTGCAGTACTCAGTTTCCTGGTAAACAAACATATGTTTGTGTTTCAAATACAGGGTATATACAGAAATCCAGAGGTTAAATTTAACACTTTTTAATACCTTTTTTAATACTTTCTCAATATTTTTTAAAACCCGCACGGCATTGAGTTGCAACCATTTTTAAACAAGTTTCAAACTGATTTAAAGATTTATAATGTTACACAATTTTGGCCTGTACAACAGAATTTAAATAGGGAACATGGGTCAACAGAATAAATTTAGTGACTGTGATTTTGAAAACATCTTGCATTTAACTTCTTCAGTCACAAGTCCATATCTTTATCCACTAGGCTATTCATGGCAAGTGCCTTAATTGTTTGGCTTTTTCTTCAATGAGTTTGTCGATTTGCACCAGTTGACCAACTGCTCTCATCTATGCATTCCTGATTTATGAGTTGTGCATCGCATATGCGAAAAGAGAGCGCTGACTGTCATTATCATAAATTTATCACGCTGATTTAAACTCTTGGTGTGTAAACCTTGTAGTTGCCTGCAGGCATCTTATGTTAGCAAGATAAGTTTGGTGATAATTAATGCAGCTAGCGAATTACTTACATAAAAACCTACTAGTTGGGGTTGCAATAAGTTATCGTATTGACCAGTAAACGACAAGAAACATAAATAACACAATCAACAAAAATCTGCTGCCAAGTCAATCAGTACTTGTACTGATCGCTTGCTCCATTTTGATCGCGGTTCCCGAAGAGAACCAATCTATGGCTCATCCTGCTAGTCCCGGATGTAGAGGGTTGAATTTCGGATCGTATTTTAAACCACTGAAATTGTGGCAGCGTATTTGAAACAACGAAAATAACGGGACTGAATATTGTAAAGCAGAAATAAGAGGACTGAATGTTACTGCTTGAATAATAAAGATGCGAATAAAACACATGGAATATTTTCAACTGAATTTGTTCTTTTGAAATTTATTTTGAGGCGAAATTAAATTAACTGAATTCATGTGGTTGAATTATAAACATGCACTTTAAAATACGTATCTTTTGGAACTGAATTTTGGAAGCCGAATATTTTTGTACTGAATATTTAAGCAATGAAATTACGATTGAAATGTTTTCAGTTGAAATGTTCAATGTTTAAATGTATGCACATATTAAATTACAGTCCCCAAAAATTCAAAGCATCATTAATGCAATGCGTTTTTATTCCATAAGTGTAATTCAACGTGTTTTTTTTCCCATCAACGACTTTTGTCATTAATTTACTATGCTGGGTCCTCTAACCACTTACGTGCAAATTTGCACTTACCCATGATGACTATGACTTAGCTTTTCTGAGTGTAAGCAGCCAACATGTACTTCAGCACGCAAACTGTTTAAGACGTCGCTCGACCACCGAATATGAAGTCAGCATCACAGAGATCATCTATGAATGAAGGAATAAGCTAATCCACATTTAAAATAATTTGCGAGAAATTTAGCAGATAAACTTTAAAACACAAATGGACAATTTGTAGTTAAAAAAAAATCTAAAATTTAATACCTCGTAAATTTGCGTGTAATACCTTTTAATACTTTTTAATGGCTTTCATTTTTGCTTATGTGATTTACTACCTTTTAATACTTTTTAAAACCCCGTGGACACCCTGAAATAAGAGTGAAATCTGTGTATTTGTGCCCTGCACATTCAGACCTTAATACCATTCCTTAACTTTGGTTTCATTTCATCTTGGTGAACATAATGACTTTCTGAGGGAAACTATAAACATTACATTTTACACTTTTCATTTTAGTCAACTAAATCAACTGTAGATTTAGTCGACTGTAATCTTACGATATTTAGTCAGCTAAAACAAGACTAAAACTAAAATAATTTAGATGACTAAATTATGACAAACTAAATTACATTTTAGTCAAGACTACAACAAACTAAAAAATTTGCTGTCAAAATTAAAACTGCTACTGAGTATGATTTTGAGTTGCTGCAATGAAATTTCGGCAAAATTGACTAGCCTGCTGCATCATTTTTTGCCACTTTGATTTTTGGAGTATTTTTGAATTCAGGTTGAGAGTTTTCATTTCCATCAAATAATGTAGCATTCTTTCATTCCTAACACATTACCCAATCCATATCAGTATAGAAATAGAAATTCAGCATGATTTCCCCCCCCCCCCCATTGAGATCTGATGTGTTTTCAAAGCATTCCTTTAATTGTTTTGAGCAGTGTATATAAATGGTAAGTTAATAAAAGATCGATTTCGGAGTTAGTGTGGTGATACATGAATTGCCGTACAATAAAAACAACTGATTTTCCCCACCCATCTCTAAGACACACACACACAAACAAACAAACAAACAAACAAAAACAAACAACCCAGCTCTATTTAGCAGTATAAAGTTAATAAAAAGAAGGGTAACTTGTGGGCCTAGAACAGGGCTGGCCAATCCAGAAAGGGCTGTTGTGTATGTGGGTTTTTGCTACAACTCCCTAATTAGATTACTAACTAGAGGACTAATTGACTCAAAAGTTCTAAACCCTGTGTTTTAACAGCTGACCTAAAGATTATCCCAAAAGCCTGCACACACACTGGTCCTTTGCGGATAAGAATGGCCACCACTGGCTTAGAGCAAGCCCTTATAATACACAGGCAAACACATATATCCATTTATTATAAATAAAAATATACATATAAAAGGACCAACTGTCAATAGGACACTCTTTAAATGCTGAACTAAAGACCAAAGTGGAAGAAATACCTGCAGGTTGTACGTTGAGCCTGGTGTGTCATATAGATGTAGAGGTAGCCTTTCAATGGACTCCAGCACTGCTATTAGCTTTCTAATTAAGGCAACTGCAGGTCGGCTGGATGGGGTCAAAATAATGTAACTAGAAAAAAGTCAATGCAGTCATCATACGTAATGTTAACAAAGCTCTGGAGATTACCTTTCGTCATCTTCATTTTCACTGAAAGCAGCTTTAAATACATTGATTCTTTCCATTAATGGCTTGCAATCCTGCTTCACATCAAGATCCACACTCTATCAAAAGAAAAGGAAAAAATATGGCTGTAATGTTTTTAACCTGTAATGCTGAAAAGCACACAACAAAATCCATCACTAAACATGACCATGAAAGCCCCTATCTTATAGACTGCAGACTAATGGCAGGGGGAATACAGAACTGAACCTTATACCCATTGTAGTACCTATTGCTGCTTGATAACTATTTTTCTGATTCACTTACAAATCATTTCAATATTTTATTGGTAAACATGTTACACTAGGATTCAGCACTAGTGGCAAGGTCAGTATTCAGAACTAAGTATTTATATAGAGCATTAAAGAGTTTTATGTTTTTTATGACCACAGTATTTTTTTTCCCCAAATAATTAATGTCTGACTTTTTTTCAAAGTTAGGGTACCCCCAACCTAGTAATTTCCTGAGATAAATGTTCAAAATGAAAATTCATTTTTACATAAATCTGATTACACCTCAGAAATGGTGTTAGGCCTATTAAGGTAAGCAAACAATTTTAGGAGCTGAGATACTTTCATCTTTAATACCTAAACTCTTTGTACAGTAAATGATAACAGACTAGTGTATTCTTTATCTGGGCTTCCAGTAAGGGTACTTCTCCACTGCACCAAGCATTAAGTTCCAGTCGAGTACCAGTACCAAAAGTGCCAAACCAGCTGGGGTACTTTTTTGGTACTTTGGTGTGGGACTTAAAACACTTTCTTTGTCAAATGGTTATGCAAATAGCTTGCATCTGACAAATGCAAACCATGCCGATCTCTGAAAACAACAATAAATGAAGTAAAAAAATTAATTAATTGTAATCTGGTCTGAAGAACAGATACAACGAAAAGACCAGGATGGCATGACAAGAAATTAAATAAATATTTTGTTTAATATACTAGGACAGCACGCTATATGCATATTTACGCCAGTGGAAAACCAACACCTTGAAGTACAGTACTTTTGGTACTTTCTCGCTGGTGCGGTGGAAAAGAGCCCCAACACAACAGAAATAGTAAAAACCAGTTAACTATTAAGGATCTACGTGGTGTGCTTACATTATTCAGGACAGTAAAAAGTGCCTGCACTAGACCGCTACTGCACATTTCATATGGGGAGATAGTGTTTTCATCCTTCAGGACCACGATTAAGTTTTCTAGAGCAGTTTTCATCAGGTCTCGCCAGGTGCTCTCCCCTTCAATACACTGCAAGACACAAAATGTCATAAATACGTGCTTTTATAACATCACACACTCCTTCAAAGACAATCCAACAACAGCTGTGATTTTCCAAGTTTCACTTAGTAGCACCGAAGCCAGTTATATGTTGATGAGCAAACAAACCGGGAATGACAACAAAACCATCGATTAATGTCATGGCGATGGCCCTGCTGCTGGAACATCTGAAATACACCAGAATAAGTGCTGCTCCACCTGTCTGTTTGTGTGCAGCTCCCACGCAGACTCCAGCTGGGTAGCAATGTTCCTGAGGGTGACCACTACACCCCTAGGCATGCTCTCGACTGCTTTAAAGTGATCGTCATACAAATCCCGAGCCATGGCCTTAACCTGCACATGAATACAAATTAAACTAGAATCAGTACTGTCAGAATCTCTTAAATACTTGGTAAAATAAACTTCATCCAAGGGAGACAAAAGGAGGACAATACAACAAAACATGTTTAACAGTTAAAGGAGTTTTACATATAGGACATACAGGGGGATCTACATCTGTAAGTAAAACTATGTTAGTTAGCATACAATACTTTGCAAAGATGACCCGCTCCCAACCTTTTTGTAAAGTTTATGCTTGTTATCTTTCCAATAATTGGACTGATTACATAAAGACTGTTATTAATATTTTCATCCCATTCAGCTTTCCAAATGTTCATTATATGAGAAATGGGTAGAGGTTCGAGATGTGAGGGTGGCACTAAACACTGTTATATATTCGAGTATAGGGCTTTCTTGGCAGTGGTATCTGCCTGTTCATTGCCAGGCACTCTGCAGTGACCTAGCACCAAACAAAATTTGAAGAGGAAAAATAAAGTACAAAGTTCTTCTGTAGCACTGTATACACAGTCTGAGGACAATATACTACAGCCCCCCTCCCCCCAGATATGGCCAGCAGATCTGTTCTAGCAAGCACATGACTCATCAGTACATCACAGTGCAAACAAGATTACTAGAAATCATAAGTCATGAGTCTGGAACATATGGCTGATTATCTGCTGTATCACTGTTAGCGTCTGCCTTTCCACCCGTGCGACAACTGCGGGGAAAGAAGACTGGCCAACAGAACGGTAAAAATGTAAAATGTAAAAATAAAAAGAGTATTCTAAAAGCGGTAGAAAAGTAGCATCATTAAATATTTTCTGAAGTACTAGGCAACACCATGTTTGCTAGAATAGTAAGGATAGTAAGGGTCTTATAATTGAAAACGACATTGACATAGTAAATGAGTTCAATGATAGTTTTGCACGGGTATTCACTGTTGAGGACACTAGTAACTTACCAGTTCTTATTACTAATCCAACATCGTCTATAACTAATATATACAGTATATAACTGAAGCTGATGTTTTGCAAAGCCTAGCTAAGCTCAAAATAAATAAATCACAGGGTCCTGATGGCATCTTACCTATAGTGTTAAAAGAGATGAGGGATATTATTTGCCGACCCTTAACATTACTGTTTCAAAAATCCTTATCTGAAGGTGTGGTACCTTCTGATTGGAAGCATGCCAACATAACGCCCATTTTCAAAAAAGAGGATAGAAGTAATTTGTCAAACTATAGGCCAATCAGTCTAACTTGTATAACTGGTAAAGTTATGGAGGCTATAATCAAAGAGAAAATGGTAGATTACCTGGACTCAAATAACATTTTGAGGGATAGCCAGCATGGATTTAGGAGAGGTAGATCCTGTTTAACAAATCTGTTGGAGTTTTTTGAGGAAGCTACTCAGGAAGTTGATGATAAGAAGGCATATGATGTCATCTACTTAGATTTCCAAAAGGCTTTTGATGTTGTTCCCCACAAGAGGCTCTCACTTAAACTCAAAGCGACAGGTATTTTAGGAACTGTAGCGACCTGGATTGATAACTGGTTAACGGATAGGAAGCAGCGAGTAGTTATAAGAGGCTCAATGTCACAGTGGGCCTGCGTTCATAGTGGGGTACCACAGGGTTCAATTTTAGGACCACTTTTGTTCCTAATTTACATAAATGATATAGACACCAATATATACAGTAAACTGGTGAAATTTGCAGATGACACCAAGGTGGGTGGTGTAGCAGATACTGAACTAGCGGCTCAGCAGCTACAGCGGGATCTTAATTTAATTCGTGACTGGGCTGACACCTGGCAGATGAAATTTAACATAGACAAATGTAAGGTACTCCATGTAGGGAGCAGAAATATAAAGTACAGGTATTTTATGGGACCTACTGAAATAAAGGTAGCTGATTATGAGAAAGACCTTGGTGTGTATGTTGATGCTTCCATGTCTCATTCTCGCCAGTGCGGGGAAGCAATAAAAAAGGCCAATAGGATGTTGGGGTATGTGTGGAGTTTAAGTCAAGGGAGGTAATGCTAAGATTATACAATTCCTTGGTGAGACCTCACCTAGAATATTGTGTACAGGTTTGGTCACCATATCTTAAAAAGGACATAGCGGCCTTAGAAAAGGTGCAGCGTAGGGCCACAAGAATGATTCCTGGTCTTAGAGGAATGTCATACGAGGAAAGGTTATTTGAGCTAAATCTGTTCAGCCTCAAGCAAAGGAGACTGAGGGGGGACATGATCCAGGTATATAAGATTCTAACAGGTTTGGATGCTGTTCAACCGAATAGTTACTTCAGCATTAGTTCAAATACAAGAACTCGTGGCCATAGGTGGAAATTAGCGGGAGAACATTTCAAACTGGATTTAAGGAAGCACTTCTTTACACAGCGTGTAGTCAGAGTATGGAATAGTCTTCCTGATAACGTAGTGCAAGCTGAATCCTTGGGTTCCTTTAAATCAGAGCTAGATAAGATTTGAACAACTCTGAGCTATTAGTTAAGTTCTCCCCAAGCGAGCTCGATGGGCCGAATGGCCTCCTCTCGTTTGTATAGTTCTTATGTTCTTAATATTATGCTGCCAATACTCTAATGCTGAGCCATGATTTTATTGTAGTTTTACCTTTTGTTTAGTTTTCTCCAACTTAGACTTTAGCTTTCTTCCTCTTTTTCCAGTCCATCCTGTGACAAACTCAGATCCTAGACATAGAATGAGGTAAAATGAGCACTCCAAAAGGTACGGCCACATGTCATGTGTACTCATATGTGCCACTGGTGATCATCACCCTGCACACTTACCTACAAACTTACCAAGTGAAGTTTCTGCTGTAAAGGAATGCTTGGTTCCTCTGTTGGACTCAAATACAAATCCAGGCAGGTCCTCTTTAAGTATAGTAGCCTGCTGGCCATCTGAGTTGTGAATAGCGATCTCACCCTCTTTGAGGCAAGTGAGTGACCAGTTACCCACAGTCAGTTTGGTGGGGCTCACTGCTGACAGGACAGGCTGGCTGGCACTGGCTGGCTTTACTTGACTCCGCGCTCGCTGCAACTTTTCGAGGAACTCACTCCTGCTCTCTGTTTCAGGACAAAGATCACCCAAAATATTTTAACCATTAACATCATGAAGATGTTGCAGGTTCTAGAAAATCACTGCTGTACTTTGTCAGTACAGAAGATACAAAAACTCAAGTAAATACACAAAACAAATGCTAAACAGTTAATAGCTGGCAGAAAGTCTTTACATCTCCACTGCTTTCTTCTTGGAGAAAAACAGGTGCCAGCAGGTACAGCATAATTACTGCATTAGGTGGGCAGGGCATACCTGAACTGTCAGAGCCACCCTCAGGGCTGCCACTAGAATACATGGTAGCCAGCTTCCCATCTAAGATGAAACGAAACCAGCCATTGCTTCCATTGGACAGCTCAAGGGCAGCAGCATCGCTCCAGATGTACAGACAATCTCGGCCCCTGATGATGGACCAGTCGCGCCAGTGGTATGGCTTCCCCTGTTGTATCTCTTTGGCGTCTTCCTGAGGTTCATCCTCCTACACAAATGGAAACAGCATATGAATGCAAAATGCATCCTAAATGTCTCTAATACCCTTCACCACATCACTCTAGCTCCAGATGGGATGAGTTAAAAACTATTCAAAATTAGAGTGATACAGAATAACTGAGGTTCATGAACATACTGAATTTAAAGAAAAAAATACTTAATGTATTCAAAACATTAGCATTTTGATTAAACATTGTTGTTTTTCCTTTGTTAGTTGGACAGTATTACATATTAGATCCCTAAGTGTCTGTACTTTGGAAAAGATCATCAATCCCTGGTTACCTTCTCCGGCTTAGTTTCCTCCTCATTTTCATCATCAGAAACTGGGCCAGCGAGTGTGGAAACTTTATTTATAACACCCAGTCTGGCCAGCTGGTCTAGGAAGACATCTCCACCTTTGTCAACAAGGTCCCTGATAATTTGCAGTGCTAAAAGGTGTCCATCATCATCATCCTTGGTAGGAGAGCAGACTATATTAACCAACAGCAATGACAAAGGCATTTCTGACCTGCATTAATTTTTCACATTAAATAAAACATGCAAGCATAATGCCCAAAGCAGGACAAGACAGGATATCACCCCCAACTCAAAAAAACACACAAACATATACCAAGTTTAGTGTTACCCGTTTAACTAAAAAATGTGCCTTACACACTAGTAACATGCTTTTTGAACAATGTCAGTAAAAGACTCGAGATTACCTCTTGGTCAAGAACAGTGGCAGTGATCTCCACTAAGACCGTGGGGAGGTTGTGCCCAGCGTCAGAGTCACACACCTCTTTCAGAAGCGCTTCCGAGCTATAGTGGATCATTTTCCTAATAAGAGCCAGGCTGGCTTTCCTGTATGACGACGAACTCAGATTATATTGGGAATGGAATTCATCATGTGAATACAGCAAATGTAGCCATTTGCAGATATATTCATTTTGACAAACTATACCTAATGGAGGGCAGCATGGTTTGCTGGAAAGTCTGTGCAAATACTGGAAGCAGCCTCCTCAGGTAGATAGGTGCCATTTCAGGATCCCCCTTTGGTTCATTGCTCTCGTCTTCCTCCTTGTTTAAATCTTTCTTTTTCTTATCATCTCCTTTGTTGACAGGACACATCCAGTCTCCTGTCATAGAAAGTCACATATTTCAGAGCCATGATGTGCAAGATGAAAGACGACAAAACAAGATAAAACAGAAATCATACGGTATAGTGATTATACAATATATAATCATCTGTGCTCTGTAACCTCACCGGGAGACTGTAGGATAGCTACGACCTCACTGTGTCCCCTCTCCCTTGCTTTATCAAGTGGTGTTTTTCCATCTTCATCCCTCAAGTCTGGATTGGCTCCATGTCGCAATAAAGTCTACAGCAAATAGATTTTAAAGGCATGCATATTATATGAAGTCCTTATTTACAACACAAGTAAGCTCCCAAAGCTCTGTACAGTGTTTATCCAATACCTTTGCTACTTGTGGCCGTCCAAAGCAGGCAGCATAATGTAATGAAGAGGACCTCTGACCCCTGTTCACATCAGCACCCCTTTCGCAAAGAAACTCCACCTGGACAGAAAAAAAACACACAGAGACTCAACTTGCAGATATTTAATAGAATCCAATAATATTCCTTCCTGGTTGCAAGCAATGAGAGGCTCTACAGTCGTGATTCTGCAATGACTCTCAGAATCCACAGCCAAAATCAAATCAGTTAGGGTCTTATCAGGGAATTTGATGGAGATTCATGTAGTCTTAGAACACTGACAACAGGTTCACAACTTAGGCCACCAATATACACAACACGAAGTGCACGCAACACAAGGAGTGAACTGTGTACTAACCGCACTTGCACACATAGTTTACCTCTGTCTGTAGGATTAAAGGTCATGTCCACCAGGGGGCAGTGCAAGAAATCCATCTTGGTCAGCCCCTTTTCTGGTCTCACTTGTTTTGTATGAGGTTGTGACATGAAATGATGTACACTCACTGCCTCCACAAGTTGCTAATTTTTTAATACTAATACTGCAGCAGCATTCTCTGTATTCTAACCACTGCTCCACATTGTACTTCGCTCTGCCACATATCACTTTTACTACCCCATGTTGAATGTTGCATTGTATGTTGTTAGATATCTCATAGCAGTATTTCATAATTAGGCTGCATGACATTGTTGTTGAAATACATCAATTTCTGCAATAAGTATTGCAGTATTTATAAAGAAATAAAGTTCAACATGTCTATTCGTGAGTGATTTAAATAGCAAGAATGAAAATGATTAGGAATGGCTTTAAGAGCACATGCAAGCTCATGCAAAAATGGCAGCGTAAACTTTAACTCTCTGGGGTCGAGTATGTCGTCGGCGACATCGCGTACTTTTCGCGTCTATTTCAGTTTATATCTCGCTGAAATCTTAATGTAGAATCATGAAAAAAATGCTGGCTAAATCCGTAATCTGTGTTCTTTTCAAAACGTCCATTGTCGGAAGTATTAAAGTTTTTTTACTTAGGTTAAATCGGCAAAAAAGTAAACCATGTCATCTTACTTTGTTTTCCCTGCATCGGGGGCGTGTAGTACCGCTCTCACCCGAAGATCGCTATTCACATTCTAAATAGCCGCATTAGCGCGTATTCAAATCGCATTCGCATGGTAATTTGATTAACAGCGCAACGGTGAAACGCGATCCAGATACATCCCCTTCAGCACCATAAAAGGGGGTTGGGGACGTGGCCAGGTGACAATGGCTCATTCATACACATGAAAGTTGCTACATATTCAATGAAAGGAGCCAGAAATAGTGACATGACTTAGGTTTTTCTTATTTATTTATCCAAATGAATGTTGCATCTACACCATTTAGTCATCTTCATGTAGCCAAGACTTTGGTGATCAGATATCTGGGATCAAAACAAACTGCCAACATTGCTTACTATGTACTTTTATAATGTTTCTGCAAGTGTTCCAAACTGCATTTTGAAATGTCTATAATTTGATGTAAAATTTCAAACTTAACAAAAATCTGACATATTTACAATATATATTAAAATAAAGATGAGTGTAATGGCAAAACAAATATATAAGAAATAATTTATTTGCCATGAATTAAGTTTATGATATTTGAAGAAATGTGTGATCATGCCCCAGTCAGTGAAAGTGTGTTTCCTACCCCTAGACCCCAGAGGGTTAAACTAATGTTAAACGTATACTAGATAATTCTGAAAAGAAGCAGTAATTCAAACTGCACAAATTGCTAAGTTTTGTTTCCATTAACAATATAAGTGTTCTAGCTAAACATAAACCCCATGCTCTCAGCTAATTTTATAAAAAGAATTATAAACTATACTGAAAATAATATTGCTTATGAAAACAGACAAGTCAGAATTTCAAGTTAGAGTTTCATTGTACTTTGTTTCTAAAAAAGCAGTATCATGTGAACAAACTGCCATTAAATTTTGACGACGCTGTACACAGAGGGACACAATAGTGCTCGCAATATTTTCTCTCTTGCATCTGCAAATATAGAGTTCTTCCAGCCATTCATTCTTAACAAAATCAGATGTTACTTTAATACTAACTACCATACATAAACAAATAGTCCCATGACAAAGGGTCACCGTAATGCCACTCCAATTTTTGGTGGTACCGCATCTCGGCCTTGATGAGTACGCGTATGCCTTGTAAGGGTCAAGTGTAAAATCTGCCCTCAAAAATATTATCATTTACAATATTTGATTTATTTTAAGAGAATTAACTTAAAATGAAGGTCTTTCCAGTTAAGAGCACTTTAAATGGTCGTCAGGTTTCTGTTTTTAGAGCCACTTTGCAAATTGGTATGAGATTTAGATTTTAGTTTTTTTTGTTAATAAACATTCACCTTCTGTTTTAAGAGTGTGGAGGCTTTATTAAACCCCCATTAACACAGATATAAGCTTAGGCATAGTTTACTTTTGACTTTATTTTGAGACTTCTGTTTGCAATAATGAAAATATCTATACTGTATACATCAGGTATTTCTATTCTGCCTAAAAGTATCAAGATTGGGGTTTTGCTTCATATAGCCCAGCCCAATTTCACCATTATACATAGGTTACTTTAGCAAGATATGCACACTTCTCTTAATGAAACAGTGGGGTACCTCAGACCTAAGGCAAACAAATTCATTAGTGGAAAAAAATCACTTAGTAAGTCTTGGTAATTAACATAAACCATATGAGTGTCAGATGAAATTTATTGCATTAATTTTTTAATACTGCAGCATTTTAACACTGTAACTCTAGACCGGGGACTGAGTCCCAGCCTTGTTTTTAGTCGACAAGCTAGTCGACTCATTTTATTTATTTATTTCTACTTGATTCATGCCTACCCAGTCTTCTATGGCACCCACTTATGGTCGTGCCGGACGCCCCAGCCGATAATACGGCGCTCGCACGGTCGAAGAACATTGCCTGGCAGAGGACAGGGGAAACGCCATCAACGCAACTATTAAAGTCCTCCTCTCGTTGTAGAATGTTAAAGGATGCTGTGCTCCGTCACTCCAGTGGATATTCTCACTCTGCACCAGCTGTGACTACTCTTCCTGTCTCAGATGCAGCCATTTTCCCTCGCATTAGGAGAAATGTGTCTCCACAGCAACCTAATGCTAATGCATCATCATCTGCTCACCAAGTTTCCCCAACAACAATAATAGTAGGTGACTCAATAGTAATGGCGCATTAGGAGAAAATCTGCTGTGACGTACTGGTTCCCGGGTGCACAGGTCAATATCCTCAAACAGATTCCCCGTCTCCTGGATAGACACACCTCTGCTAGTACTGTAATTATACATGTCAGTGGTAATGATGTCACTAACCGGACCTCTGAGATTCTTGAAGGGGACTTCTCCGAGCTCCTGCGCATGCTTCAAGACTGTGGTAAGCGCATTTTTATTTCTGGGCCTATTCCACTGCTTGGCCGGGGCGACGGCCGTTTTAGCCACATCCTGAATCTTAATACATGGCTTAACTCTGCCTGTGCTGCTTATAATGCTGTTTTTATTAACAATTTTAATTTGTTTTGGAATCGTCCCTCCTTTTATTTTAAAGATGGTGTCCATCCTAGTAGGCTGGGTGGACGTATCTTAAGGAATAACATATTCTACAACGTTCTCAATGTGCAGGCAACATGACTGGCTACAACTGCTCATTCTAATAGAATAGTTAGTGTGCCCCATGAGCAGGAACTTGTAGGACATCAGCAGACATCTGATCTTTTTTTATATTCCCTCTGCACCTCTTCCAATGATCAAATTGCGGACAGAACCTCTGACAACATGATGGATAGACATCACAAATATTATAGAATATTTTCCCATCACGGTTCAATCAGGAACTCTTACCAGGATAATGCTAACCCTATTCCATCCTTTCATAAGCGTCCTCACAGAAACTCATAAGCGTCCTCACAGAAAATGCAAAAGACGTCCTATTGATCACTCTGTGCTTGTCAGTTTACCTAGACAGGTTGTCCATGGATCACAGGATAGCATCGATTTTGGATTACTTAATGTTCGTTCATTAACTAACAAGGGTTCTTTGATAAGTGAATTAGTAACAGATCTTGGTTTTGATTTTCTATGTCTGACTGAAACATGGCAACAGCCCGGGGATTTTGTTGAACTGAACTACACCTCACCTCCTGGGTTTGTCTATGCCTGTCAAGTTCGTACTTCAGGTCGAGGTGGTGGTCTTGCTATTCTCTATAATAAGAACTATAAGGTCAACTCGTTTCCTAACACTGAATACCAATCTTTTGAATCAATGACTCTGAATGTTAATTGATGTATACCTACTATCATAGCTGCTGTTTACCGCCCACCAAAACCAAATCCGCTTTTCCTGAGTGTATTCTCAGACTATGTTGCCTCTCTATGCTATTTGTCAGCCAACATAATCCTACTTGGGGATTTTAATATCCATGTGGACACTGAAAATAACTCACTCGCAAAGGATTTTTTGTCATGCTTGGACAGTTTTGGACTTCAGCAGTATATAGATTTTCCTACACATTCTAAGGGACATACATTGGATCTTGTCTGCTGTTCAGGTTAGGACTGGACGATATGGCAAAAAATTATATAGATTTCGTTGACTGACAAGGTGGAAATAATTCAGAATTATCGTAAAGGGGTTTCGCAAACAAAACTAAACGAGGATAATGGATTGGCGAGGAGTACAATCTCCACAATCATACATAACGCAAACAAGATCATGGCCGAGTACGAAGGCAGCCGACTTACAGTAAGGCGATTTGAACGATAAGCCGGCAGTGGATTTTGCGTTATGTCGGTTGTCTGATATTAACCTAGTTTGAAGAATATAGTTCCTATTCAGAATAATGGTTTCAATATGGTTAATTTTTAAAATAACTTCATAAGAATAAGCACAGAGTATAAGATGCCATTTGAGGTCATTATAGATATCATTTGTACAGTTTCAGAATATTTTTAGTAAACAGATAAGGCAATTCATGTTCATCCATTAAAAGCTATATTCTCTGAATAAGACCTTTGAATTCAACAACTCAGGTTCAATTTATTTAACCATTGTTAAACCCAAACTTTTCCTGCCAGACCCCCCCTTTTCATGCCCTTCCCAATACCCCCGACACACAGACACACACAGATCTCCCTATATCCTCTGTACAGATTGCTGAAGTAAACATCGGTAAAGCGGCTACGGCAAGGCATTAGGTTGGAACAGGAAGTCTTTAAGGATACAAATTTAACTATCAAGCTAGTAATATGAAACATTGCACTAATTCTAAAATGGTTGCTTCCCATTAATTTACATTAATGATATTGACACCAATACATATAGTAAACTGGTTAAATTTGCAGACGACACCAAGGTGGGTGGTGTAGCAGATACTATTCTAGCAGCAGAGAGGCTACAACAGGATCTGGATTTAATTAGCGACTAGGCTGATACTTGGCAGATGAAATTTAACACAGATAAATGTAAGGTAATCCATGCAGGGAGCAGAAATATAAAGTACAGATATTTTATGGGTTCCACTGAAATAAAGGTAGCTGATTACGAGAAAGATCTCAGTGTGTATGTTGATGCTTCCAATTCCCACTCTCACCAGTGTGGGGAAGCAATAAAAAAGGCCAATAGAATGTTGGGTTATATCTCTAGGTGTGTGGAGTTTAAGTCAAGGGAGGTGATGTTACATTTATATAATTCCTTGGTAAGACCCCACCTAGAATATTGTGTGCAGGTTTCACCATACCTTAAAAAGGACATTGCTGCCTTAGAAAAGGTGCAACGGAGGGCTACGAGAATGATTCCTGGTCTTAGAGGAATGTCTTATGAGGAGAGATTAGCTAAGCTGAATCTGTTTAGCCTTGAGCAAAGGGGGGACATGATCCAGGTCTAAAAGATTCTAACGGGTCTGGATGCTGTTTAGCCAAATGGCTATTTCAATATTAGTTTAAATACTAGAACTCGTGGCCATAAGTGGAAATTAGCTGGAGAACATTTTAAAACAAATTTGAGGAAGCACTTCTTTACACAGCGTGTAGTTATAGTATGGAATAGTCTTCCTGCTACTGTAGCGGAAGCTAAGACCCTGGGTTCCTTTAAATCAGAGCTATATAAGATTTTAACAACTCTGAGCTATTAGTTAAGTTCTCCCCAAACCAGCTTGATGGGCCGAATGGCCCCCTCTCGTTTGTAAATTTTATGTTCTTAGGGTTTGCACTGAGGCTTGTTTTCTTTCGCTTCAAATGTGAGACTTAGCACGTTTTTCCCTGTCTAAAACCCACTGTGGCGCAGAAATGATGGTAAAATAGTTTACAGAAAGACCTCAAAGGCAAAACTGCATGGTTTCAACTTGTCAGATTGATACATGGTTTACATGCTAGAAACCAGTTAGAGCAACATTAACCAAATGATGTGCAACTACTTCTGGTTGGTTCAATTTAAAATGTGTTTCCTGATATATTCATCTAATTTTTATTCAATGATTAAAGCATCAGTACATTTAGTAATTTTTGACTCATATTATTTTGTATTTTATTATTGTCTTGTTTTTGTCAATGAAAAAATTGTCACTGACTAATAATTTTCTTTAAATTAACACTGGTTCAACCTTCGGGACGCACCCCTCATGCTATATTTGTGTCCGCAGTGTAACCCAATTCCAATATTCTGCTTTGCAACTTCAAGAATAATACTATTTTTTGTCATGCTAATATTCCTTTATTGTATCTTTTTAATATAGAACAAAAGAAAACATTTTAACATACCATTTCTTGTGTGCCAAACGCTGAAGCCCAGTTTAAGAGAGTCTGTCCTACATCATCCATGAAATTCACTTCAAAAGCTAAAAGAAAAAAAATGGAGAAATCAACAGAAAAACTATACTCTCAAAAGAATTTTAAAAATTCACTTGCAAAAACTACAAAAACTGCACACAAACAACATACAGTAAAATCTGAGAATGTCCTCAAAATCCCCTTTTCATAAATCCACAAAGCTCCCAGGAAGTGAGCAAGTACCTCCAGTGTCGATGGCGTCAATAAGCGCGTCGGTGTCCTTGCTGCGGATACAGTCAATGAGCTGTCGGTGTGAGCGTTCCCCTGAGCTGTCGAGCCTGCGGAGGCCAGGAATGCGGCCCGTGGAGCCAGCGGTGGACTTTGGCAGAGCCTTACGGCCCTCGAACAGCAGCACAAGAAGCAGGTCCACGAGCCGCATGGTGTCCAGCACACAGCGCTCATCGCCCTGCAGTGCACTCTCCATGGAGTCGGGCAACTCGGAGCGCAGCAGGTCCTGAACACAGACAATAGTGAATAGCACAGTGACTTAAATCAACAGCACTAAGTTCATTCAGGCCCATTAGCAGCTCATTCTCTGTCTCTGATTGTTCTTTTTTCCACCCTCCCACCCACAGCCAGCAGGCACTACTAACTGCACATATCATCGCTATCCGATGAAAACCACATATATCCAAAATTCCATTATTTCAGGAGCGTGAAATACGTCAGAAACTACGTCACAAAATAAACCCAAAATAAAGTGATGAGAGACCTTTAGAATTACAAATAGAAACATTCTTAGACAGTCATCAGAGAATGGTTTAATGTTTTAAATACACTTGTGTGGATTGTTGCCAGATATGTCGAAGTCAACAAGATAAAAACTAATCCTACTTCATATTCACAATTAATAATAATGTTAATTAACATTGATAGCCAGATTGCTTGTTAAGTTGATCAAATTAACAATATAAAGTAATTCATACAAATGAACATCATGATCAAAATGTTAATTACTACAACAAGAGCTGGGCGGTATGACCAAAAAATTTTATCACGGTATTTTTAAAAGTTATATCGGTTTCCCGATATACAACGGTATTTTTTTTTTTTTTTTTTTTTAAAGTATGACTGGGCGTTTACCACATTTTACAGGACACTTTTTTTGTTTTGTTTACGTTTTTGCATTGTTCCCACATTATATTATTTTATTAGCCATTGCGCCTATCCGCTACCATGATAGCATACTGCTAACCTGTTTGTTGTCTAACCGCATATAGATAAACGGCTAATGTTAAGGTGTGCGCCGGCCAAGGTAACATTTTTAATAAGTGTTTATTAGTTCAGTGCTACTGGAACGCGAGCTTTACTAACCTCGCGCAATTTCTCATAAAGACCGGGATGACGGTCTTTGAAATGCTTCGCCAAGTTTGACGTGCTACTTGACTTTGTAACCACAACTTTGTAGTACTGTTTGCATAGAGCAGAGGTGGACCACGGTCTGGGTTAGGACCCAGAAGCTGTACCATATGGACCTGGACCGATAGCCAAAACAGAAAGTTATGATTTAAACCTTACAGGGCACTTCTATTTTACCGGCGCAGCTTTTGTCATCTTTTCGGTAGTGGTTTAGCACTATAACTGCCACTTCTCACGCCAATGAACATCAACCGCCTTTAACCGCCAAGCAAGACGTAGTTCAGTGTATGTAGCCCTTTGTTTGCTAATATGCCATAAGTGTTAATAGCAGCAGTGAAGCTAACACCCGCAACCAAAAAGCCATAATGTTCCTAACAGAGAGACTGCTCTGTCCTGAAATCCTACAGCTGAAAAGTTTTCAAAAAACACAGTATGTATTATATAACATGTTGGATAAATAGATGTAGTTTATTGGTGATTTCATGTTCATTGAAGTTTGCAATTTTTAGCTACTGTATAAAGTAATGTTAATATAAATCAACTCAGGTAAAACAAAAAAAATGTCCATTTTCAGGGTTGCCAAATCTCAAGCATCTGGCATGACACGCTGTCAGACTCACGCAGAAAATATTACAGCAAATCTATATAATTCCATTACAAAACCAAAATTAGCTACGTCAAAAGTGTATTTATACGGTTAAATACAAAAGTAGACTATTTAGAAGGTAAGAATTGTTATATATGTGTGCAGACATCTCGAATTAAAAATCTCACTCCAGCCAGCTGGCGGAAGTTGGCAACCCCGCGTTTATCTGAAATGAAAAGTAAAATGCACTGTTTATACATATCGGCATTCATATATATATGTTTAGTTCTATGTCACGTGACAATAAATACTGTCAAAAAGTTTTTGAATTATATTGAATTAATTTGATTTGACAGTCAGGTATTGCTTACATGCAATGTTGATACAACTAATAGGCTACTTAAATATATATCACACTAAATAGTCAGACATGATATTCCGGACCTTTGCGTCAAGAAATTTTCTCTAACTGGACCTCTTTAAATTTTAGTTGAATACCCCTGGCATAGAGGCTTATCGACATCCTTAGACTTTTCATGCTTGTCTGCAAAAAACTTCCAAACAGCACTTTTGCATCTTGTTTTTTTTTTTTACTAAAGCAGCTTGCAAAGTGCCTTCAACTGCAGCATATGCCATGTTTGGCCAACTCGTTATGTGTGTGCTAACCAGCACGAATGCATTCAGCGGCTATTGAGAGGAGGGGAGGGGCTGCTCAAGTGTGTGCGTGCGTGTGCATGCGTGCACACGCGCCTGCGCTGTAGTGGTGCTGTGTGAAGTGTGCCAAGTATGGCAACTTCATAAAACATTGATTCATTGGAATGTCAAACAGTAGAGAGAAGAATGGACAAATACATCTATGGTAAGGAGTCAGAATCACCAAAAAGAGGACATGGTTTTCACTGGACAGCGACAATGTGGTGCAGATTAGAGGTCGACCGATATATCGGCCGGCCGATATATCGGGCCGATATTTAGCATTTTTTAATGTATCGGCATCGGCCGATATCCGAGTGCACTACGCCGATTTTCAGACAGGCACGTCTGTGGGCAGCCCAGTGTTATTGTTGCTGTGGAACACGTGACCCATGTGGCCTTGTGCAGGACCACAGCCAGAAGTTTTGGAAGAGTCCTGGGATAAAACGGTAAGGCTTAAATTCTGATCTTTCAATGACCTGTTTATTTAAGTAGTTTGCTATGAAATGTTGCTTTAAAAGAAAACGCGAATTACGCTATTGGGAACTGGGGTAATGATAATGAGCCTTCAACCAACTGTAGCTTACAGGTAACATTAAGGATCATTGATTCTAATAGAGTTCGTTTTGTGCGCTTATTGGTGGGCTCACAGACGTTTTTTAATCGTTAAAAGTCATTTTAATTGTTAACATTTTAATTATTACCATATCAGCCCGATGTTATCAGTTATGTTTTTTTTCTTGTGTCGGAGAGTTTCACTCTGTGAGTGTGTGGGGCGGAGCAGGCAGCTCTCAAATACTGCAGCGTGTGTGAGAGTTGCGTTACTCTGCCCTGATCACAGACAGCGCCGTCCTCGGAGACACAGAGCTGCTAAGAACAATGCATGGCGGAGAAAAGTATTTGTTCGAAAGCGTGGTTACCATTTACTTGAGCTGATGCTGACAATGGTCCTTCTGTGCAACTTTTTTTTCATTTGAGACCGGAGATTCAAACAATTTGTCAGACGTCTAGATAAAAAAGTGCAAGACTTTGCGCAGTTAGTTTGCTCATTAAACATGTCTATCCTTTATACGGGCTTATACGTAGACAATGTCACAATCACTAGGGGCTTATGTTGTCCTTGCATACAAGGCTGTGCAATACGACAGTTATTTTATTTTATTTTCCGGGATCACTAGATTCTGATTGTGAATTTGGCTTTAAGCTATCTGTCTGCTAATAACAGAAACAACATGTTAGTGTACACTACTCATCATACCATGATGCACTTAGTGTTTTTTTTTTCTTCAAAATGTATTAGAGTGTAATTGTTTTAATGTGCATGGAATACTGGAATAGTAGAATGAATTGAAGATGAAGGTACTATAATAAAAATTCTAACCTTGCATTTATTCTTCTGTTTCAGTAATTGCTGTCTGATGGCTGAACAAAAATCTAATCCTGTATGGCAGCATTTCACAAAGCCAACACCAGGAAAAGCCAGGTGCAATATCTGCAGCAGACTGGTGAGCTTGGGAGCTGAAGAATGAGTTTGCTGCTAAAGAGATTCTGATGCTGCAATCTTTATTGTTTATAAGTTTAAGTTGTTTATAAGTTGTATTGTGTTTTTGTTATTTAAGTTTATATTTAAATTTACATAAGTCAGTATTCAATAAATGCTAAGTTGAGAAATTTTGTGTATCGTTTGTTATTATTAATGTGATATTTTATCATGCAAATAGAGGGGAAAACGTCCAATTTTCGGCCAAAAAATATCGGCAGCATATATCGGCCATCGGCTGACCCTGACTCCTAAACATCGTCATCGGCTATTGAAAAACCCATATCGGTCGACCTCTAGTGCAGATAAAAATCAACTTAATAAAGAAACCTGACCAACAACAAAACAATATACCTGATTAACTTACTAGTCTTAAAGGGGATAGATTTTTCACAGGCAAAAAGAAAAAATCTGGACAAAAGAGGTATTTTGGGAGTAACACCACAGGGCCCCATCATTTCAGTCAAAAGAAAGTCACCCCACTGAACTACTGAAAGTGTACATACAAAAAAATCTATACTAACACACAGAAGGCTCAGAAAATTGACATTCACTGTTGAATAAACGAAATGGAACCTTCAGCCATTCAGCTGCATTACTGAATAATTCATATTATATGATGATTATATGATGATATAGGTCTAATAAAGAAAAATCACAATGCAAAAACAGATGAAAGCCTCAATGACAATGTGCTTGGCATAAATGCCTGGAAAAAGGTACATTTGCCGATGAGATCCAAACAGCTGTAAAGAAACTCATGCTGAAGAAACAGAACATAAATTTCACAAATTTGAGTAACTACATCATCATGCAGCCAAAGTGCATTAGTAAAAATAAGAGATGCATGATACATCAGTTACCATATCAGTATTGGTCTTTTTTTGTCAATTTTGGTCGACACTGCTAGGAGATATTTAATATTTATTAAAGATTAACAGTACCAGAGCTACGGACATCACTAAAAAAATAATGTATATGATTGAAAAGGACAATCAGCCATTTATTGCTGATTCATTGCAAAAACTACACTGGAAAAACTATTATACTCTATGATACATTTAAGAGGAAGGCAATTTGTCACTCTAGGTGAACAAATCTCCAAAAGACATGGAATTTTTCATGGAGTGCCACAGGGCTCTGTATTTAGTCCACTTTTAGTCTCCTTGCTTATGTAGTTATGAGGTCAATTACCTCCATTCATGGGGTTTACTTCCATAGTAATGCAGATGAGATATATATATATACAGTCGAACCTCTGTACAACGTACCCCGTTTATAACGTTTACACCAATACAACGTTCAAATTTCAATGTCCCGAATTCGCGTAATGCATTATTCCATTTGCCGGTATCGCTTAGAACGTACACCTTTACAGCGTAAACTTCAATATAACGTATGATTTTCAGAGGAAAATAGGCAAACTTACAACGTACAGCCTCATCTTCCGAGCGCGCGCACAATTCCGAATCGGCTGTTGCCGGCCATCTACATCCCTTAGCAACGCCTAACTGTATGAACCTATCCACACGAAGCATTCCACGCCGGCCGGACTCCTTGCATGCAGCCCCCGTTTTTTCATGGTTTTGCATGGTGTCATGGTATCGAAATTTTATTTCAGCCTATTGAATCATACAGCTGCATAATTTCGGTTTGACATTAGGTTACAGTATGGCTATTTGAACGATAAGCCGGCAGTGGATTTTGCGTTATGTCGGCTGTCTATGAGTAACTGATATTAACATAGTTTGAAGAATATAGTTCCTATTTAGAATAGGAACTGTATTCTTCAAACTACACAAGCTGTATGTCATAGTGTCAACTTGAGGGGTGTTTTATAAAAGTTTTTTTATATACATTTTGTGTTCCATCATTCATTTTGAGGGACTTGGTTACAACGTACTATGGTTATAATGTACAAATTCTTAATGTCCCCCGAGGTACGTTGTAACGAAGTTCGACTGTGTGTGTGTGTGTGTGTGTGTGTGTGTGTGTGTGTGTGTGTGTGTGTGTGTGTGTGTATGTATGTATATATATATATATATATATATATATATATGCACATACATACATACAGTATATATATCATCAGCAATATATATCTGTAACACCTGATAATACCAGTACTTTACACCTATCTAGAATCAATAACTGTATAAATAATTGTTTTAGCTAAGTGAAGAATAGAGGAAAAAGGAATTAGACTAGGACATGTGGCTCAACAGACCAAAGCGTAAGTTGATACACACTGACAGCATCACTGTGTGCCTTCTTCCACTTCTTTCACCATTGTGTAGGTGTAAGTCTAGCTGCAGCATGTTACAACCATTCTGTGTCCGTTCAGTGTTGCTGTGCTCTGTAATCACAAGCAATTTTCTCTGGGATAATAAAAGCATTTTGAATTTGAATTAAGGAACACAGCAAAACCCAACCAAATGCTGTGTGATGCTGAGCAGTTGATTCATGCTTTCATCTTTTCTCACCTGGACCACTCTAATGTTTTGTTTACAGAAGTATGGAAAAAAAGAACAGGATGCAGCAGGAATGTTCACACACTAAAGAATTCTTACCATAATTGCACTGCCCTTCTGTTTAAATATAATTTTAAAACCATTTCTTTGGTTTCTAAAATTCTTAATGATTTAGTACCTTAATACATCCCTGTATCTTAGACTCCAAAATTTTTAAGATGCCCAATTTTGTGTAGATCGGGTGTTGGTCAAAGGCAGGAGCCTCGATGAACTGATCATCGGCAACCTAAACTGGCTCTCGGCACAGGGAGTGTAACCTCTCTGGTGGGAACGGGGGATGAGCTGGTGAGGGAGATACTGAGTGTGACTGGGAGGAATGGCCTGCCTGATCAGAATCCGAGTGGGGATCAATTATTGAACTTCTGTGTTAAACTCCTCCACTTGGTTTATGTTAAGTATCTCAGGGGAATTCAGGGAAGAAGTAAGAGGAAGATCAACAGATGGATCAGTGCATTGTCAGCAGTAATGTGGATGCTGTACCCTTCTGTCATGGGGAAGAGGAAACCGAGCTGGAAGGCAAAGCTCTCGATTTCCCAGGCAATCTACGTTCCCACTCTCAATGAGTTTCCTCTGTAGGGTGTCTGGGCTCAGCCTTAGATATAGGGTGAGGAGCTTGAACATTCGGGAGGGGCTCAAAGTAGAGCCGCTGCTCCTCCACATCGAAAAGAGCCAGTTGAGGTGGTTCAGGCATCTATCTAGGACGGCTCTCTCGGGAGGTGTTCTGGGCATGACCAACCAGGAGGTGGCCCCGGGGCAGACCCAGGAAACACTGGAGAGATTTTATCTTTCAGCTGGCCTGAGAACCCCTTCATATTTCCCTGGAGGAGCTGGCTGGTGAGAGGGAGGTCTGAGCATCCCTACTTAGACTGCTGCCCCCGCAACCAGACCCCAGATCAGCAGCAGGAAATGGATGGATGGATGGAAGGTGCCCAAGTTCTGGTCTACTAGACATTCCTTAAAAGAAAACCAGTGAAGCAGCTTTTTGTTTTTATGCTCCAAAGATCTGAAAGGCATCCAATGTTTCTAGTTTTAAAAAACTGCTCAAATTTTATTTTAGTTTTTAATTAGTACTTTTTGTACAATTATCTTTAAGTATTTGGCTCTGGAACCAGTCTCCTCGAAGGGGGTTGGACCCTCTTCCACTCTGGAGTTGCTCACGGGGAGAGGTGTCGAGCTGGGGTGGGCATACTTATTGCCCCCTGGCTGGGCGCTTGTACATTGCGGTTTACCGCAGTAGACGAGAGGGTAGCCTCCCTGTCCGGTTTGGTGACCTCAGGATTAGGTCTCTGCTTTTTGCAGATGATGTGGTTCTGTTGGCCTCATCAGACCATAACCTTCGGCTCTCACTGGAACAGTTCGCAGCCGAGTGTGAAGCAGCTGCGATGAAAATCAGCACCTCCAAATCCGAGACCATGGTCCTCAGCCGGAAAAGGGTGGAGTGCTCTCTCAAGGTCGGGGAGCAGGTCCTTCCCCAAGTGGAGGAGTTTAAGTATCTCGGGGTCTTGTTCACGAGTGAGGGAAGGATGAAGCGGGAGATCGACAGGCAGATCGGTGCGGGCGCTGTATCGGTCTGTCGTGGTGAAGGAGGAGCTGAGCCAAAAGGCAAAGCTCTCGATTTACCAATCGATCTACGTTTCTACCCTCACCTATGGTCACGAGGTGTGGGTAGTGACCGAAAGAACGAGATCGCGAGTGCAAGCGCCCGAAATGAGTTTCCTCCGCAGGGTGGCTGGGCTCTCCCTTAGAGATAGGGTGAGGAGCTCGGTCATTCGGGAGGGACTCAAAGTAGAGCCGCTGCTCCTCCGCATTGAGAGGAGCCAGATGAGGTGGCTCGAGCATCTGCATAGGATGCCTCCTGGATGCCTCCCTGGTGAGGCGTTCCGGGCATGTCTCACTGGGAGGAGGCCACGGGGAAGACCCAGGACACGCTGGAGGGACTATGTCTCTCGGCTGGCCTGGGAATGCCTTGGGATTCCCCCAGAGGAGCTGGAGGAAGTGGCTGGGGAGAGGGAAGTCTGGGTTTCCCTGCTGAGACTGCTGCCCCTGCGACCCGACCTCGGATAAGCGGAAGTAAATGGATGGATGGATGGATATTTGTCTTGTTCAGTTACCATTCTGTCTATGCCACTATTTTTTGGCATTTTAATTTTATTGTAAAACACTTTGTGCTGCATTTGTCTCCAATGTGCAATATCATTATTATTAAGAAATAATCGTAATGAACATATAGTTCTTAAAAAAATTATGGATATTGATGGATTTTCACGCAAACAAGGTTTGGTCACATTTTGTTCTGTCGTTAAACCAATGAATCCAATGATGTCAGCAAACATATCCCCTAAATAAAAACAGACCCAACCAGCTTTGGTCTGGAGGGCCCATCAAGGCTAATAAAAAAGCACAAAGCCTGTTGCTCACATGGGTGACCAGTGGGGAGCCTCTGCACAGGGTCGAAAGCAGGCTGACGATGGTGGACACTTGGTTGCTGAGTTTGGAGTCAGCAGCAGAAGGCGTGGCGCCGGTGGATGTTCTACCAGGCTTGCATGTCGATGAGGGGCCAGAGACGGTGCCCCCGGCTGCGGCCATTCGTGACAGAAGCTCCTCAGTCAGGCCATGCTTGGCTAGAGGCGCAGGATCCACACCACGGCGTGTGAACCGGTCCGCCAGGGAGGCAAAACACCGCAGGGCCCCATCAGATACCTGCAGGTAATGCAAGGTGTATTGGAAAAGCTCATGTTTTTCCTGAACACACAAAATTGAAATATTGTACAAATGACTGCTGTGAATTTATTATTGCTTCACATTATGATAAGAACTGTGTGGCATCAATCAGTACTCCACAGCAGAGCCCCTTAATGGGATCAGTGACGTTCAGGTCACAACCCTAACCTGATGGTCTTCGTGCTTAAGCAGACTAGACAGAGATTCCACGCAGGTTTCCAGGGAGGCATCCTGAGGCTCCATCTTTCCGCAGAGGCGAGACACCACAGCCATCGCTGAGTGCAGCGTGTCTTTGTGTACCAAGTGACCACTGTCCCGAATGAAGGTCAGGACGCAGTTAAGGCCCCCTGCCTCAAACACAGCACCAGACTCCCGTGTGCATATCAGCTCCAGCACCTGACAAATGTGCAAATACACAAATAAACAAGCATATTCTACAAACACCTCATGATGTATAAACATACTTGGGCAATTTTAAAATCTACAAAAAACAGTGTTAATAGTACATTATATTTATATAATACAGAACACCACATGCAGGAAGGAGGCGCCTGCAGTACCTTGACACACTGCTCTGCCAGGTCTCGACTGGTCCTGTTGTTCAACTCTACAACCACCAACCGGTTGCATAGGGCTTTGATGGCACCATCTACTCCAACAATCCTCCGAGTGCATTCCGCAGAAACATCTAAGTAGTATGTTATGGCGCGGGCTGTCACCTCCAGAACATTGTCTGGGGCACTCTCATCCAAGAAGATCTTACACAGTGCTGGAAGAAATGTTCTAGGAGGACATCTAAAAAAAAACAGCAAGGACATTAATTTTTTGCAGTTATTATAATTTAAACTAGAATTGGTACTGTCCGAAACAACAGCATTGTATTCCCCAGACAGCCCTGTCACTTGCTCTGCCCATCTAATCTGTACTTGTTCCACACTCACGAACTTGTACAATTTCTAAAAGTACTAGATGGATCACCTAGAAATGTGAAAGTGAAGTGCAATCTCAGGACAAATTCAGTGGCACCTCAGTTCTGAAACTCATTAGTAGGGCTGCAACTACTAGTCATCATTAAAACGATTAGTCGACTAATCGGATTATAAACTAAATAATTATAAAACAGTTCCTATTTAGCTACCAGCTTTTACATTTAGCATGAGGTTATTTAAATTATGTGGTAAATAATACAGACAAGAAAGATACAGTGGTACCTCAGAACTTGAACTTAATCCGTTCAGAACTCCGGACCGAATCCTAAAAAGTTCGGGTTCTGAGCGAATTTTCCCCATAAGAAAAAGTGGAAAACCAATTAATTGGTTCCCGGCCCCAAAAAATTACACCCAAGTATGTTTTTTTTTTTTTTTTTGCATTTAAACACAAAATGAACAGGATAAAACAAGAAGGGCATATACTGTACTAAACACATTTAAGCACATTTATCAAAACAGTAATTTGTAAAGTAAGAAAATAAATGTATCCAAACAATGTGTCCTGCCCCGATTGTCCGCTCCTTCCATGAGCCACGCCCCCTCGTTAACCCCGTGTGGAATCCCCGTGTGATCAGCTGTTTCTGGTTGTTGTCATTAATCCTCTGTATTTCGTCCGCGTTTCAGTTTGCTTCCCCAGTCCGGTCATTGTATTGTCCGTCTGCATTTTGCCTGCCTTACCTGTAATTAAACCCCGTATTCCCCGATACCCTGATGTCTGCGCCTTTGTCTCCATTCTGTCCCCGCTCGGCACGACAATATTATTATAATTAAATGTATTAATGGTTTATTATTAATATTAAAATTAAGAATTTTTTATTTTAAAATTTATTATATAATACTGTTACTGTCTATCATTGTCTAAATGTATTTTTACTGTCTAAATATATGTATTCAGCTTGTGTAAAGATGCACGATGCTATCACAGCGAATGCGAGGTTGAGACTGAACCATTGCCCTTTGTTTCCGCTGAGAGATGTGCTGCATAACTCATTTCCCCGCGCGTACAAGTTATCTTAGGTCGGCGTTCACGGTTTGACTTCTGAGATTCAGATCAAGTACTAGGTAATTTTTTTCCGAACTGGTTGGTTTGACTTTTAAGAAATTCGAGTTCTAATGCGTTCGAGAACTGAGGTACCACTGTACTTCACTCAAAAACATATTTTAATACAGTTTGCTGCTGATATTATAAATAAAACAATTGTTCTAAACAATGTAAAAAAATAGAGAACTTTTTTCTGTAAGTAACGGACAGGCACATTAGCAGCAGTAAAACATTTTCAATCACAGTTTATTCATGCTAAGGAATGTCAGCATTTCAACGTGGTCTTGGGTCAGGCTTGCTCTCTTCTGAGAGCAGATATTCCCCGTTGCAGAGAAGATTCACTCTGATGGGGTAGATGTTGCAGGAATGCACAGAAAAGATCTTGCCAGGTTCGACAGTGTGGGAAAACACCCTTAATTTTTCCTTCACCAACTGAGAGGGTCTTCCTTTTTTGATATTGCTGGCTCTGTGAAGAACATCTTAACTTTCTTTCTCACCACTTCGATCTTTTGGGCCTCCTGGGTTTCTTCATCTTCCTCACTAAGACTGTGTCAGACTGAAGCAGGTTATCCAGTGCTTTGTGTTCCCTTGGAACAAGCACCCGTTTTTGCTGTAGCTCAGGGCTGCAGCCATCATGTATTCCTGTCTCCTCATTTGTTTCTTTGATAGCAAGAACTTCAACTGTGCCTTGGACCCTTGCATGATCTTCAGCTGACATAAACTTTAGCTTTCTGAATCTTGGGTCAAAGGCAGCTGCAAGAAGAAGTGGGTTCCCTCTCTCTACTGAGTGGGTGTTCAGATTCTTCCATCTCTCAGTTATTCCTTTTCCTGCACTAGCCAGAAAGGCTTTTTCTGAGCTTGTCTCAAAACAAGTCTGCTGTATGAACCGTTGCAGTCCTTTGATCAACGTTGGAAGACATGAAGCAGCTGCGTATTCCTGTCCACTGAGGAAAACGGTGACACACTCAAACGGCTGCAACCCATGTACCAGTTCCTCAAGCAATACCCACTGATCTGGCTTTAAGTCAAAGTAGTGCTTGCCTCTTGGAGTTACCTCAGGATCTGATAGAGTTGCATAGAGTAGGTTTAAGTAATAAGGTTTACATTTATAGATATCTACATAAATTAGATAAGTTTATTAATTAAATAAAGAATTACTTGTTAAAATATGTGTGTTAGGGCTGCACATTAGTGCACGATTAATAAGACGCAGCATTACCACATGAGATAATATTAACTGGTCTATATTCTAATGCAAGGATGAGAATTTTAACACTAGAACCACCGATGAACAAGCAAGAACTACTTCAGTGTACGTAGCCCTTTTGTTTGAGATAAATCCGCTAATGTGTTATTAGTAAGGCTGCACGATTTATCAATTTCAAATCGAAATCGTGATTTGAAACAACGCGATTAGCAAGTCACGATTTAGAATATACATTATACAGCACTTCGGACCCAGGGTTTAAAATTGCTGTGAGAATAGTTTTACAAATTCATGCCATGCTCCCTGTGTGATAGTCATGCTCACCAATCACAAGCACTGTGCTTCTCTCCTGCCAGTCATGCTCACCAATCAGAAGTGGGCCAAGAAGGCATATAGGCCCACAAACAGCAAACACGTGAAACCCAAGGAAAATGTTACATTAGCGGTACGGAAAAATACTGATTCCACTACTGAGCTATAAGTGAATTGCCTTCCTATTTCATGGTCTGAGATTGTTTCAGAAAGGTCCTATCATCAATAGAATCGGCGAGCTCCTTTTAAACACCAGCTGCAATATACTTCAGCATATCATACCTTCGGTTTTTGTTAATAGGCAATAGCATTAGTATACCGCAAACCCATCAAAACAACAATGAGAAAGTCAGTAATTCTTTTAGAGTCGGTGACCCCCAAAAAAAGCCATAAAACCCATAATACAGTGGCATTTATGTTTTTGTGCTTATTAAATTTAAGTGTTTCGAAAGATTAATCCAACAACAGTAATAAAATAAAAGTCTTTCTTTAACATAAATACTAAAAGAATAGATCGCTTTAATCGCTATTACAGTTGGGTATGGACACGCGGTCTTATTTAGAAAATATACAAAAAGCGACGCATATAATGTTTAATCATTTGTTTTGTATTTGTCCGAGTAACAATGCAAAGGAATGATAAGCTGCTTCAGTCAAAAACTGCATTTTACTTCTCATTTAAAATAAAATGCAGGGTTGGCAACTTTGGTCAGCTGCATGGATTTTCTGTTCTCTGTTCTGCACACACATTTACATGTATGTAAGTTTTATTACCTTGTAAATAGTCTGTAGGGTTTGCAAACTGCCGTAACGTTTTTGATGCAGCTAGTTTTAAGTTCAGAATGGAATATAGATTTGCCGTCTGAAAGAGTTTGCAACCATGAACACGTACATTTTTTGTTTCACCTGAATTGATTTGTATAGAAAATAACGTATACAGTTGTTAAAAAGCAGAAACTTCAACCAACTTGAAATCACCAATAAACGACTTCTATTTATTCAACATTTTATAAAATGCATACTACGAATAAAAATTTCTAGCTTTACGGTTTCAGGACAGAACAGCCACTCTATTATGAACATTATGGTTTTTTGAGTGTTATTAGTGTTATAACAGTAGCTAACAACACAATAGCGCAAACAAAAGGGATGCATACACCAAAGTAGTTCTTGCTTGTTCATTAGCGTGGGAAAAGGCGGTTCTAGTGTTATTAGGATGGTAATAAGCGTTACCTGCAAGATCGCTATTTTTCTTTTTGCTGCAATTGTTTTTATTATTACTTTATTTAACTTGACACATCACATCTTTAAATTCTCATCCTTGCATTAGAATATAGACCAGTTAATACTGATGGCATCTCATGCTGCATCATGTTTTAAAATGACTACACACTGAATATTGAACTGAAGCTTGACATTAAAAGAATTAAATCGCAAATCAAATCGTAATCGCAATTTCTGTCAGAAAAATCATGATTCGACATTTTCCCCAAATCGTGCAGCCCTACTTATTAGTGTTAATAACAGCAGCGAATCTAACACTCAAAAAGCTGTAATGTTCATAACAGAGTGGCTGTTCTGTCCTGAAACCGTAAAGATTTTCTATACAAATCAATTCAGGTAAAAACAAACAAAATGTACGTGTTCAGGGTTGCAAACACTATCAGACTCTCACGCAAATCTATATTCCATTCGGAACTTAAAAATAGCTGCATCAAAAGCGTTACGGCAGTTTGCAAACCCAACAGACTACAAGGTAATAACACTTTTACATTCATGTAAATGTGTGTGCAGAACAGAGAATAGAGTCGTGGGGACAGAACGGAGACAAAGGTGCAGATGTCAGGGTATCGGGGAATACAGGGTTTAATTACAGGTAAGGCAGGCACAACACAGACGGACAATACAATGACCAGACTGGGGAAACAAACTGAAACGTGGACTAAATACAGAGGACTAATGGCAACAACCAGAAACAGCTGATCACACGGGGATTCCACACGAGGTTAATGAGGGGGCATGGCTCATGGAAGGAGCCGAACAATCAGGGCAGGACACATTGTTTGGATACATTTATTTTCTTACTTTACAAATTACTGTTTTGATAAATGTGCTTAAATGTGTTTAGTACAGTATATGCCCTTCTTGTTTTATCCTGTTCATTTTGTGTTTAAATGCTAAAAAAAATAAAAAAATAAATAAATAAAAAAAACATACTTAGGTGTAATTTTTTGGGGCCGGGAACCAATTAATTGGTTTTCCACTTTTTCTTATGGGGAAAATTCGATCAGAACTCTAACTTTTTAGGATTCGAACCTGAGTTCTGAATGGATTAAGTTTGAGTTCTGAGGTACCACTGTATATCAGTCCTAGGGGGGCCCTGTCAAAAGTTTGAATACCATAGGTATATCAGATGTCTGCAGAGACCACATGATGTGATGTAACCATTTATATTTAAATGATGCTTTATCCAAAAATGCTTACAGTAAAGGGGTAAGATACAATTTACGTATGCATCATTGGATTTGAACTCCTGAGATTTGCACTGTTTAGAGCAATGCTCTATCATCTGTCGAGCTAAGAAAATAGGAGACGAATAGTATCTGATATCGGTTGAAAACAGAACAGCATTTTATTTTTCAATTCAGAGTGATCATGCAATATATGCCAAAAAAACTGAAAAAAAATAATGTTATTTACACTATATACAAGCTATAGTCAAGTATTTTTAACTCTTGGCCCTTTCACTTAAGCCTAGTTCCTATTTTGTTTTTTGTGTGCGCTTATAGTCCACGCACGGTCATGTGCACAGTAGCTTTCATTTGGTACTAAATAGTTTGTTTATTATAGTACTGGTTTACCTAGTAGTAGGCCAATAACTTTTTTTTGTTTTATTCCCAAAAGTAAGCTTTTATTTATGTCTCGATGCTTCACATAACGCAATGTCTACACTTTGTTAAATCATGGGTTGTTCTTTAAAAAAAATGTCTTAACCAGTGTATCTGACTCATTTTGCTCTGATCTGGCATTAGGTTGGTACAACGTGAAGTAGCTTCTGATGTAGTAAACTACTTTTGCCATATTTGTGTAACATCTTGATATATTTCTATGGGTGGTAGCTTTTGCGTAGTGAAGCTTAATTTATTGTTGAGTAACTGATAGCTTAGCTCACTACACTTTACAAGTAGCTTGCCCAACACTGGCTTTATGTACCCAATTTTTATGTACAATTTTAAAGTTCTTAGTAGCTTTGGGTGGCATTATGGTAATACTACATACCGGTGTAATTTGAAATCTCTGACAAAATTTGCAAATTCAGCAAATTTAATCACCAAGTTTTCAAAATACTGGAACAGGGTTGCTTTTGAAAATATCATATACCACAGTACAATGTCTAGACAATACGAAAAAACAGATATGCAGATGCCTGCACACCACCTCATACAACTACTCATACTATTCTTCTACTGGTTGGTTGACCTCTGCTGCCACCTACAGTAAGCACCTACTCAATTTCCTTGAGCATGCGTAGTCAAAGCACACTTATGCGCATAATGTCTGGCAGACATAAAAATCTGGGCTACACGCACACCGTCCGGCACATAGCCCCAAAGATAAAATTTGTCAATGAACTGAGCATGAACTGAAAGTTTTAGAGTATACCAATTCCATGCCCACAAAATATCAAACAGTATTTTTCAAAGTCTCACACACACACACACACACACACACACACACACACACTTTATATTATACATGTATATATTAGTGACAGCCAAAAAGGCCCCACTAGATGCTGCTCTTGGCTTGCTTTGGGGCATGCTTTGAGCATGTGTTTGGGCATATACATACATACATACATGGACACAAGACACACACTATATAGACAAAAGTATTGGGACACACCTCTTAATCATTGACTGCAGGTGTTTCATTCAGACTGACCAATGGCCACAGTTGTATAAAATCCAGCACCTAGTAATGCAGTCAGGTTTACAAACATTTGTGAAAGAATGTGTTTTTCTGAGGCTCAATGAAATTCAAGCATGGTACCATCAGTCAATTCATGAAATTTCTTCCCTGTTAGTTATTCCACAGTCAGCTGTAAGAAACAGCCACAAAGTGGCAGGCCACACAAAGTAACAGAGTGGGGTCACAGAGTGCTGAGGCACATAGTGCGCAGAAGTCATCAGACTCAATAACTGCAGTTCCAAACTACCCCTGGCATTAAACCCAGCACAAAAACTCTGCACTGGGAACTTCACGGAATGGACTTCCATGGTCGGGCACCTGCATGCAAGCCTCACATCACTAAGTGCAATGTAAAGGACACCACTGGACTATCAAAAGCATTAGGGTAGTTTGCAAATACTACATTCACACACGTAAATGAGTGTGCAAACTTGTGTTGAATAGAAAATCTCACTCCAGCCAGCTTAACAAAGTTGGCAACCCTGCATTTTATTTGGAATGAACTGTAAAATGCACTGTTTTTGGTTGAAACAGCTTGTCATTCCAATTATGTTGTTAGTCCAACAAATAAAAAATATATATGAAAATATCTTTTTGAAATATACCCAATGCCAATACCCAGCTGTAATAGTGATTAAAGTAATCAATTCTTTTGGTATTTATGTTTGTCTGTTCATACAGATTGTTATGGGGCTATTTTGGGGTGACAGCAACTCTGCTGCTGTGAAGATTTTTTTGATAGGTGAACTGGATGCAATGGCTCATTAACAAAAACAAAAGGTGTGATACATTGTCACTGCTGGCAGTTAAAGGGGGTCAAAAAACACTGGCAGTTCTAGTGTTAATGTGTCAGCATACCATTTTGGACAATTCTACGTTTAACGAAGGAACTTTTCTGATCATCGCTCATATGCCATCATATTGCAGAAAAGATGTTGGTTACATTTGAAATATGCGGCAACATTTAACGAGGAGGTGGACCATTTACGGCATCTGCTATTTTATAACGATATTTAAGTTCTACATCGCTAAAGACAACCCCAGTATTTTTAGATGTATTTTTTTTTTGGGGAAACTGTTCTATATTCGCACCAGTACAAATAGGAAGATGGCAGGCATAGTACCGCAGTTCACACGTCCTTATTGAACCGTGAGGGGAGTACTGAACAGTTCAATACAATCCTGTGTACTGTTACACCCCTAGGTGTGTGCAATTATTTTCTTGTTTAAGGCATATACACCTCTAGACTGTATTCACCCTCACCCACCTCTCCCGTTATATTGCACTCTCGGCTGAATCAGTACAAATGAATTTAGACTGTGACAGCAGTTGTTGCTGATGTGCTGCACCTGGGCCAGCACCTCCCTCACCATGCCATGTGACCTCACCAACATTACAAAACGTAAAGAAGAATGCCAAGATAGGAGGCTCCCGCGCCTAGCATGCCCGGTCCACTGGAGTTTGAGATGGATTGATTTCCCAGGACTAAACCGTTTCTCAAGAGCATACTCATACTTTACATACTCAGTGACCAATTCTCCACAAGTCTGTCAGCCAACCCTTGTACGAGTGGAGGTAGAGCTGGGCAATTAACTTAAAATTAATCAAAAGCGATATTCAGAACATTGCCCATGTCAGTTATTTTGTGATTTTTTTTAAATTCTGTTAATACTTTCCCCAGTGTGTGTTCATGTACTGTCCTCTTTGAAACATACTACCGTGCATGTTGTCACGTGACTCCACCCTGTCCAGTCTGCGACATGGAAACAACATGGAGAACTCAAAAAAAAAAAATCATTAATCATAATTGAGGTAAAATGTTAAATTAATCATGATATTGAGCTGAAGTCATATCACCCAGCATTAGTTGGAGGGGTATCCAGTGATGAGATGCATCATACCAAATTGTACTTTATACCTATTTTGTATCTAAGGCTGTCACTATCAGTTACATCAAAACTCCATGATTCATGGAGTAATCTTTTATATACTCCATTCTATTCCATTATGTCATGTCATATTACGTCACGTCACATTATACACATTGCACCCCACTTGAGGCAGGAGCTGTTGCAGGGTCCACACAGTCTCACACACGACCAATTTAGGCACTCAGATTCACTTAAGTCGCATGTTTTTGGTTAGTGGAACAACAACAACAAAGAGGTGTTGTGCAGTAACAGCAATGCCCACTGCCACTCTCAGCTTGCACAATGGCATTTCATAAACATGCAACGAGGTTAAGACAGGTTAAGACATCAGTAAGTTGCGGGCAAAACATTTTTACTCAGTCATAAAAGACAAAATTTAGCAAGCTTTGCAATTGTATTAATGGATTTTTTTCAACAACAAAAAAAAATCAGTGTAAAGCGTATCGCTGGTGCTTCTGCATGAGCTCTGCATGCACTCTCCGAGACTATCATTATCATTCTTGTCCTCCCTGTTGGACTCACTTATCAACCATGTGGCAGGTTTGAGAGAAATTGAACAAAAGTGAGTGAAATGGAGAAAAGCGAATAAGAACTGGCCACAAAAAGACATTTGCCTTCCACTGTATGGATATATTCTGCATTCCATAGAGACGATATTGAGCACAAGCAAGTTATTTGTTGGCACAACTCATGGGAACACCACCAATCTATTTGACCAACACTGTTGGTAAAAAGTTCTACATAATTTTCAACTCTTAAATATCACACAAACATCAGATATTGCAAAGTTATACTTTTCTAATATCGTTCAGCACTAAGTTCACAAAAAATACTATGGTTACCATGAACAGTATTATGTAAGATGTGCCTAAGCAACGGATCTATTCATTTTAGCAGTGATTTATTTTAGCAATTTTATATATCTCTAAATTTATTTTATACATATACATACACTAACATTATATATGTGTACATATATATATATATATACACACACACACACACACACACACACACACACACACACACACACACACACACACACACACACACACACATATACATACATACATACACACACACTCACCTAAAGGATTATTAGGAACACCATACTAATACGGTGTTTGACCCCCTTTCGCCTTCAGAACTGCCTTACATAAGAACATAAGAACATAAGAAATTTACAAACGAGAGGAGGCCATTCGGCCCATCAAGCTCGTTTGGGGAGAACTTAGCTAATATCTCAGAGTTGTTAAAATCTTATCTAGCTCTGATTTAAAGGAACCCATGGTTTTAGCTTCCACTACAATAGCAGGAAGACTATTCCATACTCTGACTACACGCTGTGTAAAGAAGTGCTTCCTCAAATTTGTTTTAAAATGTTCTCCCGCTAATTTCCACTTATGGCCACGAGTTCTAGTATTTAGACTAATATTGAAATAGTCATTTGGCTGAACAGCATCCAGACCCGTTAGAATCTTATAGACCTGAATCATATCCCCCCTTAGTCTCCTTTGCTCAAGGCTGAACAGATTCAGTTCCGCTAACCTCTCCTCGTAAGACATTCCTCTAAGACCAGGAATCATTCTCGTAGCTCTTCGTTGCACCTTTTCTAAGGCAGCAATGTCCTTCTTGAGGTATGGTGACCAAACCTGCACACAGTATTCTAGGTGGGGTCTTACCAAGGAATTATATAAGTGTAACATCACCTCCCTTGACTTAAACTCCACACATCTAGAGATATAACCCAACATTCTGTTCGCCTTTTTTATTGCTTCCCCACATTGGCGAGAGTGGGACATGGAAGCATCAACATACATACCGAGATCTTTCTCGTAATCAGCTACCTTTATTTCAGTGGAACCCATAAAATATCTGTACTGTATATTTCTGCTCCCTGCATGGATTACCTTACATTTATCTGTGTTAAATTTCATCTGCCAAGTATCAGCCCATTCGCTAATTAAATCCAGATCCCGTTGAAGCCTCTCTGCTGCTTGATTAGTATCTGCTACCCCGCCCACCTTAGTGTCGTCTGCAAATTTAACCAGTTTACTGTATGTATTCGTGTCAATATCATTAATGTAAATTAGGAACAATAGTGGTCCTAAAATTGAACCCTGCGGTACCCCACTATAAACGGAGGCCCACTGTGACATAGTGCCTCTAATAACTACTCGCTGCTTCCTATCAGTTAGCCAGTTTTTGATCCAAGCTGCCACAGTTCCTAAAATTCCTGCAGCTTTAAGCTTTAACAAGAGCCGTTTGTGGGGGACAACATCAAAGGCTTTCTGGAAATCTAAGTAAATCACATCATAGGCCTTTTTGTGATCAATTTCACTTGTAGCTTCCTCAAAGAACTCAAGCAGATTCGTTAAGCAGGATCTACCTCTCCTAAATCCATGTTGGCTATCCTTTATAATGTTATTTGCATCTAGGTAATCTACCATTTTCACTTGAATTATAGCTTCCATTATTTTTCCAGTAATGCTAGTTAAACTGATTGGCCTATAGTTTGCTGGATTACTTCTATCCCCTTTTTTGAATATGGGTGTTATATTAGCATGCTTCCAATCTGATGGTACCACACCCGCAGATAACGATTTCTGGAATATTAAAGTCAAAGGTTGGCTAATAATATCCCTCATCTCTTTCAAGACTAAAGGTAAGATGCCATCAGGCCCCTGCGATTTATTTATTTTGAGTTTAGCTAGGCTTAGTATCACATCAACCTCAGTTATACATATATTGGTCATAGACGATGCAGTATTCGTATTAATTGGTGGTAAATTACTTGTGTTCTCTATTGTGAACACCCTTGAAAAATAATCATTAAACTCGTTTACCATATCAATTTCGTTATCAATTATAAGGCCCTTACTATCCTGCAAATTAGTGATTTCAGCTTTTAGTGCTCTCTTAGAGTTAAAATATTGGAAGAAACCTTTACTGTCATGCTTAGCCTCCAATGCAATTTTTCTTTCTACATCCCTCTTTGATAGCCTAATGTCATTTTTTAACTCTGCCTGTAGACTTAGATACTCCTGCTTGATTTTGAAATCATTAGTTATTTTCCAGTTGTGGAACAGAGCCCTTTTCCTCCTGACTTTATTCTTAATTTCCTTAGTAAACCACCTTGGTTGTCGTTTCCTAGATTTAGTTTTGCTGGAAACAGGTATGAAGTCCTCTTGCACTTGCAACAATGTGCTTTTGAAAAATTCCCATGCCTCTTCAACTGTTTTGCTATTTAACTCTGTCCAGTTTACAGTTTCTAATTTCCGTCTCATACCATTAAAGTTAGCCTTCCTAACATTGTATACTTTTAATTTAGACTTTGCTCTTCGGACACTAAAATTAACCTCGAATTTAACCATGTTATGATCACTACCGTACAATGGGTCTAAAACCTCTAATTTTCCAATCCTATCCTGGTTATTACAAAAAACGAGATCAAGAAGGGCTTCTCCCCTGGTAGGAGTATTAACAAACTGAGTAAAAAAACAATCCTGTACTAATTCCACCATCTCAAGTTCATTTACAGAAGAGCCAGAGACTGTGTCCCACTGTATCCCAGGTAAATTAAAATCACCCATAACCACCACATCATTTTTATTACTCATAATCCTGATATCATCATATAATATTCTGCTTTCCTCTACCGCTACATTAGGTGCCCTATAACAAACCCCGACAATTAGGCCATTTGAATCTTTAGCATCAAGTTTGATCCATACAGCTTCTGAATTTTTATTTTTATCAGTGAGTTCCCTTGCCTGCAAGTTTTCTTTTACGTATACTGCAACACCACCTCCCTTCTTGCCTATCCGGTCTCTACGGAACAACGTATAACCATCCATATTATATTCATCACCATCATTGTCACTCATCCATGTTTCAGTTATTCCTATAATGTCGTAATTGTCTGAAGAAATTAAAGCCTCTAAGTCATTAATTTTGTTTCTAATACTCCTAGCATTCAAATACAGACCACTAATGGTAGGCCTTTTACATTGTCTACTTTTAATATTTATTTGGGCTTTCCGTCTCTCCCCACATAAATTCATAACTGACCTCCCTGCCCCCCCAGTCCCTAGTTTAAACATTCCTCAACTATTCTGCACATACGCCTCCCCAATACACTGGTTCCCCTATGGTTCAGATGCAACCCGTCCGGCTTGAACAGGTCCCACCTGTTCCAGAAGGTCTTCCAGTGCCCCATAAACCTGAACCCCTCTTTCCTACACCACCATTTTAGCCACGCATTTAATCCCCTTATCTCAGCTAATTTTGCCTGACTTGCACGTGGCACGGGAAGTATTCCAGAGAATACCACCGTGGATGTTCTGCTTCTAAGCTTATCCGCGACTTCTATAAATTTATCTTGCAGAACAGCCCTTCTGCCCTTTCCTATGTCATTGGTGCCAACATGCACCACGACCACTGGATCCACCCCGGCTGGGGCCAAAAGCCTGTCCACTCGATCTGGAAGGTCCCCTACCTGGGCACCAGGCAGGCAAGACACCGTACGGGACCCTCTATCACGGGTGCACACATAACTATCTACACCTCTTATAATTGAATCCCCTACTACCACAACCTCCCTCCTACTGGGGTTAGGTGGCTCCTTGGTGCCCAAGGGCCCACCTGCCTCCCCAGTCTCTTCCGGCTCTAAAGCTGGAAGCACCTGAAAGCGGTTAGAAACCGTTACTTCAGGTGATGCCGCCTCTGTGAATTGTGTACGCCCTTTTCTACGTCTACGACCTACGTTCACCCAGCTCTCTCGACCTACCTGTTCATCATTCTCCCCCCTCCCCGCTTGTGACGTACACATAGTCTCCCTAGAAGGCGTATTAACTCTCTCCTTTAACTCATTGCTATGCTGGATGAGAGCCAGTCGCTCCTCTAGGTCACGAACCTGGACCATGAGTGAGTCAACTAACCCACATCGCTCGCAGACGAAGTCCGACTGGACGCAAGCATCCAGAAGGGCAAACATCTTGCAAACACAACACTGAGCTGGCCCCATAATTACCTAACTCACTATGTCCCCGTCCTTTACTCCCAGCCCAGTATATTAATAGAGATTATTTAAACTTTTAGTTGATCTAATTAACGTATAGTTAAAACAAAGTGCCGAGTACACTAAAGCACTAAATTAACACTTGCGTTAAATCGGTACTTTATTATAAATTATCCGGCAGCGTCAGCGATAACAACCTTTAAATTTAACTTTTAAAATAACCAAATTTACAATTACTTACCCGAGATTAACTTCCTGCTGAACCACGTTTAGCTAAACTAAAGCGAAGTTGCTCTAGGGAGGCCAAAAAACCACAAAAACCCTCTCAAAGCAGGCTACTGCCGGAGCGGGAAAAAAAGTGGAAAATGTCCTCCCGGCCCCGACCGGCGACCGAGCAAAGCTCCGGAGCAACTGACCTTTTAGAGTTAATGTTACCGATGTTCAATAATATTACCCGCGGGTGTTTGATGCGAAGGACGCAAACAGAAACGCCGCTCGCGCCCGCAGCTGTCGGTAACACTCACAAGGACAGACAAGTACACACGTAAAAATAAGAGTAAAAAATGAAAACAACAACAACCACCCACGTAACCGTGCTGGCACACAAACGCTCAAATATACCTTTACAGATAATTCAAATCAAATCAACCGCTTCCACAGGCACACAACACAACACAAGTGCACACAGCGACTACACCACTCCCGATCAGTACAGCAATCCCAGCAGCCTCTACAGCAATCCCAGCAATCCTCAGCAATCGAACTGCCCTGACAGCCACCCCTATTTGCCTTAATTCTACATGGCACTGATTCAACAAGGTGCTAAAAGCATTCTTTAGAAATGTTGGCCCATATTGATAGGATAGCATCCTGCAGTTGATGGTGATTTGTGGGATGCACATCCAGGGCACGAAGCTCCCGTTCCACCACATCCCAAAGATGCTCTATTTGGTTGAGATCTGGTGACTGTGGGGGCCATTGTAGTACAGTGAACTCATTGTCATGTTCAAGAAACCAATTTGAAATTATTCGAGCTTTGTGACATGGTGCATTATCCTGCTGGAAGTAGCCATCAGAGGATGGGTACATGGTGGTCATAAAGGGATGGACATGGTCAGAAACAATGCTCAGGTAGGCCGTGGCATTTAAACGATGCCCAATTAGCACTAAGGGGCCTAAAGTGTGCCAAGAAAACATCCCCCACACCATTACACCACCACCACCAGCCTGCACAGAGGTAACAAGGCATGATGGATCCATGTTCTCATTCTGTTTACGCCAAATTCTGACTCTACCATTTGAATGTCTCAACAGAAATCGAGACTCATCAGACCAGGCAACATTTTTCCAGTCTTCAATTGTCCAAATTTGGTGAGCTCGTGCAAATTGTAGCCTCTTTTTCCTATTTGCAGTGGAGATGAGTGGTACCCGGTGGGGTCTTCTGCTGTTGTAGCCCATCCGCCTCAAGGTTGTGCGTGTTGTGGCTTCACAAATGCTTTGCTGCATACCTCGGTTGTAACGAGTGGTTATTTCAGTCAAAGTTGCTCTTCTATCAGCTTGAATCAGTCGGCCCATTGGCCACTGTCACTTGCCTGCTGGACTAGTGGCCCGTGATGGTCTTCATACCCCTCTACACCTCACTGATGAGTTCTGCTGTGGCTCCTTTTCCTCCTTTCTCCTGTAGGTATTCTTCCCCTCGCTCATCTTGACTGACAGCTCTCTCTGTACCCCTTTACCCCTTCCTTGTCACACGACCTGACTGAATACTCAGACTTACAACACAGTCAACACAGAACCTGCTATAGTGCCACACTGTCCATGAGCCCATGAATGTCATCACCATGCCACGCTCAAAATTGCTTAAATCACCTTTCTTTCCCATTCTGACATTCAGTTTGGAGTTCAGGAGATTGTCTTGACCAGGATCACACCCCTAAATGCATTGAAGCAACTGCCATGTGATTGGTTGATTAGATAATTGCATTAATGAGAAATTGAACAGGTGTTTCTAATAATCCTTTAGGTGAGTGTAAATATATGCGCACACACACATAATATTACTTATATTTACTAGTTCAAGACCTTCATTTGTTCATCTGATCAGTCATTTTCCCTCAGTTAAAAAAAAATAAATGTAAGGTGCAGGATTAAATGAGCGTAATCAGTAGTGTAGTCATTAAAAAGAAGAAAAATTAACTCACGTTTCAAAGCACCTGTCCACATTATCAGACATAAGCAGCAGCATGCAGAGCTGTTCCAGAGCAATCAGCTGCATGTCCCTCTCATCCCCCTGGCCCATCTGGAGCCACTCCAGCAAGGTGTCCGGGTCCACGTCTGCCATGCTGACTGGCTGTACTCCAAATCTGGCTAAAGTCTAATCACAGCTCAAGCTGGGGACAAAAAAATCAAGACATTCACTGGTTCTCTTGCAGTGTCATGTAGACAATACCTAGGAAAAAGAAAATGAAAAGGTCAAACACATTAAAAAATAAATGTAAAAAAAATAGCTAGTTAAACACAGTTAGAACACACAGACCGGTATGACTAACCATGGCTACAAATTAATTTAAATTCAAAGAAAATAAAATATACATATACATAATTGTCTTGGAACCCTTTTGCTTACTATGACAATGCCACATTTCTCATCCAAAAATAACTACACTTTAAAACCAAAGTACTAACATGGCACACTTCTGTGTAAATTGATTAGTTGGATTAATTTGAAAAGACTGGCATGCTGTCTTCATCCTATGTTCCACCTTTATACCAACAGTATGCTCTGTTTTAAACCTTTAGAGAGATTTTTACGATGTTCTGGAAAATAAGACTCAAAACAAATATAAATTTTCCATATACAGTAAAACCGGTCTAAGTCGACACTCGCAGGACCAGCTTAAAAGTGACGACTTAGAGAATTGACGAGATACACCTAAGTCGACACTTCGGCGACTTATGTCTATCTCGTCGTTTTGCCGACTAGTAAATATAACACCATACCTCTACTACACCGCACTATACACGAGAGACTTAAGACCAGGGAGCGACTAGTGCTATAGGTGGGGATTCCCCGTTTCTACATTGCCGTGGTGACAAGCAGGCGGCGGGAATGCAGCGATTGGGGTGTCGACTTACAGGTAGGAAAATTCATTCATTTGTGTTGTTCGGGACCGGGATTTAGGTGACGACTAAGGGAATTTGACGACTTATAAGCGGCGAGTTACACAAGGAATTTTAAAGGAAACATCATTAGGAAAAATCGGGACTTTTGCTTGAGCGTCGACTTGTGCGCATTGACGAGTTACAAGCCAGCGACTTAGACCAGTTTTACTGTAGTTCTAAACACAGACATCTGGTGTACTCTGATATAGTATACTGTTGCTTAAGGCACATAAAATTGCATTAGCTTTGTTTTCTATTGTCAACCTGTACCAAACACATCATAAAAGGTAGTTATTCTATTACAATCTTTGGAAAGACATATTGCGAGGCTTTCAGCCACACCATACCATGAAGCATGAAAATTCAGTGACCATTGTAAAGTAAGTCAGGTTTTCTTGAACAGTTTGTGTCACACATGGCACAGTAAAATTAAACTGCAATGCTTAAAATGAAGGAATTTAGTAAATACTGTCAAACTAACAATTTATGGGTAATACTGGTATCTGATTCCCCTGCAGCTTGATTAAAAATGGCTGCAAACTGAAATAAAATACTTTTGTAATTGTAGCTGCAACATATATTTGTCTATGTCCTTACATTAGTGTTGTTATAGTTTTGATTTTTTATTTAATTTTTGTATTATTTCAGAAGCAGATCTTTATAATCCTTAAGGAAATTGCTTGTTAGAGTGCCCATTGCACAACCACACAAGACAAAAACAGACAGTACACACAGAACCAGGTAGAACAATCTCCATAAGAATAAATAAGACATCTAGAGATAATAAATAAGTAGGTGGTTGACTATGGTGATATGTATGGTAAATACTGAAAGTGCTCTTCTGTCTAACCGTGACACTGCGAAGTTGGTGAACGGAATTGTCTGTGATCAACTGAAGTCTGGACAGCATCCTCCTCTCTGCCAGTGTCATTAGTGCCCAGCTTCTCCCCCTAGCACTGACCCAGCCTTCCTGATCAGCTTGCTAAATTTGTTGGCATCTGCCCACTTCACACTGCTGCCCCAGCACACATCATTAGAGGAGGCAGCACTGGCAACCACATACTTGTAGAAAACCCACAGCATTGTTTCAGACTTTTAAGGACCAGAGTCTCCAAAAAACAACTGCTCTGGCCCTTCTTGTAAAAGGCAGTGCAGATCCTAGTTTGCTGTTAAAGTAGACACAGGTATCTGTGGTCCTGTACAATCTCCACTACATTCCCCCGAATGGACAGGGGAGTAATCAGAGACTGTTCTCCTGTCCAGTACGAGCTCTTTCGTCATACCAACGTTCAGTTGTAGAACGTTTCTGTACTCCACCATATTTCCATTCTGATACAACTAGCTACTGCAGAGGCATCTGAGAATTTCTGCAGATGGCAGGACTCCGTGTTTTACTTGAAGTCTGTGATATACTGTGAAGAGTATTGGAGAAAGGACTGCCCCCTGTGGAGCTCCTGTGCTACATAGGAACTTCTTAGACACGACAATGAAGACAAACATACTGCAGCTGTCCGGTTGGTAAGTCCATGATCCATTTCACCAAGGGAGCTTACACCTTCAAGGTCGATAGCTTACTCCAAAGCAGGAGTAGCTGGATGGTATTGAAGGTGTGAGAGAAATAAAAAAAATATGATCCTCACAGTATCTCCTAGTTTGTCCAGGTTGGAGTAGGGACAGTGCAGCAGGTAGATAATAGCATCATTCACACCAATCTGGACCTGGCAGACAACATGACCAAGGACCATAGTATCTCCAGGACCAGTCTCTGGAAAGTCTTCATGCTGTGTGAGGTCAGTGCCACTGGTCTGTAATCATATGTTGGGGATGTGCCACCTTAAGCACAGAGACCAGACAGGATGCTTCCTACAGTGTTGCAACCTTCTTCAAACAGAAGCTCAAGTAAAAAGACACTCTAGAGGCACAGGTCCTGAGCACCCAGCCATGCCAAAAGGACCTGCTGCTTTTCATGGCCAGAGTCTCGATAGTCCTCTCTTCACTTAGTCCTTGGGGATGATGGGGCAATAGGTGACACAACAGGTAGGATGGGAAGGGAGGTGGGGGAAAGGGGAATCTCAGCCATGACTGTCTGAGAGTGGTGATAAGCAGATGGATGAGGCACTCATGGCTATAATAAAAGAGGGAGGATTGCAGCAGTAGCGGGAGGGGGGGGGGGGAGGGGTTGCTGATGAGGCTAAGAAGTAGAGATGGGCGATCCACATTTTTTCAGTTCCGATCCGATTCCAATGCACAAGTGCCAATACCGATTCCGATACAAGAGCTCTTTTTACATTGTTATACTTTATATATAAATTTTTTTTAAGCTAGATGGAAAAAATGTGACAAAAAATAATTAGGCTACTACAAACATACATACTGTACTGTTCCACCTCGTTTGTTTGAGGCATTTGCAGTTCAATATGAATATCTTCAAAGCAAGTATACACAAGTGGCGAATGCTAAAAATTAACACTTTTTCTCCCATTGGCATCAGCAGTTACACTTTTGTTGCGATGGCAGCCCCTCTTATATCAAGCCGCAGCGAGTTCGCAAAACAGTCCAATTAAATTAGCGACTCCCAAATCATCCATTGCTTTGTTTTGTCTCGCAGTTGCGTGCGCTTTGTTAAACGGGATTGTCCATTAAACGCTATTCACACCTTTTACATAGATTGCACATCACTGTGCTACTGGTTTCTGTTAAAATCGTATAATTCTCCCAGATCGTCACGTCTCATCTTACACTCCTCATACTACGAAGGGTATGCGCATGACGTCACAGCAGTCGGAAGTCACTGTACTCACACCCACTGAGTAGCAAAAAAGACTGGGGGGCAGCGATAGCGTTCGATTTGAATGCCGCAAAAAACACATGTAAAATGGGAAAGAGATGTCGTGCGATTGATTACCAAAAACTAAATAAGTAAGTATAGCACGTGGATCGGTCACACATGGCCGATACCCGATCTGTCAAATAGGTCTGGATCGGCGCCGATACCGAACAGAATATCGGTATCGGTGCATCACTACTAAGAAGGGTCTAATGGTTAAAGCTGTTGAAGTACAGATTAAACTTGCTGGGTCTATCTGCATTGGCCACTGTCACCTGCCTGCTGGACTAGTGGCCCGTGATGGTCTTCATACCCCTCTACACCTCACTGATGAGTTCTGCTGAGGCTCCTTTTCCTCCTTTCTCCTGTAGGTATTCTTCCCCTCACTCATCTTGACTGACAGCTCTCTCTGTACCCCTTTACCCCTTCCTTGTCACACGACCTGACTGAATACTCAGACAGAGTTGTCACACTGTCCATGAGCCCATGAATGTCATCACCATGCAGCTCACAGAAAGCTTCCCAGTCAGTTGTTTCTAAGCAGCCTTCAGGAACTGCACTACTATCCTCTGACCATCTCCTTACAGTCTTTATTGTGATTAGTTCCCTTCACACCACAGGCTTTTATTGTGGGTGGAGGTGCACTAGATTTGTAATCTGATCTTCTGAGGGGTGGAATGGCAGTGGAACTATAGGTCTCTTTCATACTGGTGTACATCAGGTCAAGTAACCACTTCTCTCTGGTGTGACAGTCCACATACTGGATGAAGGCTGGAAATGTGTTGTGCAGGGTCATGTAGTTAAAGTCCCCTGATTTCAAAATGAAGGCATCAGGATATCTCGTCTGGAGTTTTGTGATGGTCGCATGAATGACATCACACACCATCGCCACTTTTCCCAAGAGAGGAATATAAGAAATAACAACAATAGTGCATGAAAGCTCTCTGGGTAAATAATATGGATGGAGACCCACCATTATCAGCTCATTATTCAGGGTCAAGACACTTTTCTCGATTACAATGTGGCCAGGGTGACACCATTGGTTGGTAACAAAATCAGCAAGCCGCCTGCCTCTCCTCTTGCCACTTCCATGAGCAATTTCTGTCCACCCTAACACAGTGAAAGCCACATATCCACATCAGTTGAGAATAAGCTTGTGCAGCCACATCTCTTCCGTTCAAGTTTTATTGATTATAACCAAATATTGAGCTTGGTGGTAACCTGTTTGCTTAACCGGCATGAATTTAATAACTATTAGCATGATAAAATCAATAATAGTAGGGATTTTACTTTACCAATATGCATTTAAATGGAGACCTAATTAGGGCTGCACGATATATCGTTTCAGCATCGTCATCGCGATGTACGCACGTACAATAGTCACATCGCAGGATGTGCGATGTTAAGTAACGTAAATTAAATTAAGCGGCGTGGACAACGCTTTTGGTGTTTTTGCTGAACTAACAAATGTCACACTGTTCTTATTCTTAAACAATCCACAAAAGTCTGTCTAACATAATTAAATTCAATTTAAAGGTTTTTGGATACGGAGTCGACACGCAGCTTTGCACCGGCAGCTAACAAACATGTCGATCACAGAACGAACCACCAAGCACAAACATTCTAACCATTTAACCAAGCGTTATTTTGTCACTCATGTTAACTCTCATATGCGATAAGCTTCCATAGTTTAATGCTCATGCTCTGTTTAGTACTGATTAAGTTATCATTACCAATATATTTGGGCTAAACCAGGTCAATCTTTCTAGAATGATTAATGATACCAATAGAGCAGCGGTCACTAACAGGCGGACCGCGCCGGACCCGGACCCAGAAGCTGTCCCATACGGACCTGGACCGATAGCCAAAACAGAAAGTTGATTTAAAACCGGATGGGGCCCTTCTATTTTAACCACCACAGCTTTTGTAGTCCTTTCGGTAGTGGTTTAGCACTAGAACTGCCGCTTCCCACAGCAATGCACGTCAAACGCCTTTAACTGCGAAGCGTAGTTCGGCGTATGCAGCCCTTTGTCTGCGCTAATGTGCCATTAGTGTTAATAACAGCAGCAAAGCGACCAAAAAGCCGTAATGTTCCTAACAGAGTGGCTGCTTAATAACAGCAGCGAAGCGAACACCCGCAACCAAAACTCCGTAATGTTCCTAAGAGAGTGGCTGGTCTGTCCTGAAATCATATAGCTGAAAAGTTTTCAAATACAGTATGTATTATATAACATGTTGGATAAATAGACATAGTTTATTGGTGATTTCATGTTCGTGGAAGTTTCCGCTTTTTAACATATGTATAAAGTAATATCTGTTATATAGATCAACTCAGGTGAAACAAAAATTGTACGTTTTCAGCATCTGGCATGCCACTCATGATTTCAGACTTGCGCAGGAAATCTTACGGCAAATCTATATTATTCCATTATAAACCTAAAATGAGCTACGTTAAAAGTGTGTTTACATGGTTAAATACAAAAGCATACTATTTACGAGGTAAGAACTGTTACATGTGTGTGCAGACATCTCGAATTGAATTGCACTGAATTAATTTGATTTGACAGTCAGGTACTGATTACAAGCAATGTTGATACAACTGATATGCTACTTAAATATACATCACACTAAATAGTTAGACATTATGATCTTCCGGACCTTTGCTTCAAGAAATTTTCTCTAACTGGACCTCTTTAAATTTTAGTTGAATACCCCTGCAATAGAGCTATTGAACTAATTAGAATTTTTTAAATCCCAATATCGCAATATATATCGCAGAAAGAATAAATATTGCAATGTGATTTATTCCCAATATCGTGCAGCCCTAGACCTAATTATATTACATGTAATCCAATTTTTTGATTGGATTGAAGCAGTAGTTATACACACAATAAAAAGTTATAATTGTTAGTCAGAAAGGTACACAGTTAACAGGGGTCCCTTCTCAATACGCACATCGATCCATAGCGCTTCTAGCAGCAAAAAAGATTATAGAATTTTCTGCCTACCGCAGTATTTCCGCTGTTTCAGCTATGGTATAGTATGACGATATACGAAAAAAATCACCATAAGTGAAATTACAATCAGCCAGCACTATTTTTTATATATTTCATCTTCAGCTAAAGTTTCAGTAATTTTAATTCTAGGGATGCAGAAAGTTGTAAAACTATTTAATCCTGTTCATTTTTTCTATGGTTCAAGTGCACTGCACAAAAGAAGCCCATAAATCATTAGTTTAGCGAAATAGTATTTAATAATGGTAAGGAAAAAACAGTTTTTATTATTTCAGTTAGTTTCAGAAGCAATATTTCTATTTTTCAATTAGTTGTAGATTTTTATTTTATTTTCGTATCTTATTTTGGTTTACAGAAATGCTTTTCTTAACAATAATAATGTTGTCTTGTGTATTGTAAGTGCCAAAAGTTTAAAATTCTTATTTTTAGTATAATAGCCAAACCAATGGGCTGATTTTTGTGCCACTACAAACTGAATATGAATAGTGTATACTTGAATCTGCAGTTGTTCCATTAAAAAACTGAATCTGAATTTATTAGTTTGAATATGAATTCCAATAACTTGAAACTGCATTTACCCTACCTGGAAAATGTGAGACTCTATACCTACAAATTCACTTCTCCCAATTCAAGTTTAGTTTGCAAATTCAATTTATTGACACGCACAATCCGGGTTCTTGAGGAAAAGTAATCAACCGCAGGTTCACAACGCAACTCATTTCCACATTTACGAGAGTTCTACAGGTCGGGGTAAAGTGGTGGTGTGTGCTGGGATGTCACAAGAATATGGTAGACTAACGCAAAACTAGCTAGGGATATGAATTTTACTTCTAGTTTAGTTTAAGTTATGGCTCACCTGTTCATCTCATGTGGCTTTCTAGCAGTGTTTATGCTAAATATCTTTTAAAATATTCATCTCCCCAATGAGGCGGAAGTCAGTATTACTTTCTAATATGCGAGTATGGAATATTATGTAGCACTTCATAATGCATAGAGAATGTAATCATTAGGACTCTATAAGAAGCAGATGTAAACTGTGCAGAGAATGACTGCAGAGAATGCAGACCAATTACTGCTGTGCACAATGTGACAAAAAACAAGTATGAATTAGCACCTTGTGTTGGCTTAGAGGTTTCTGTATCTGTTTGCCTTCGATGTATGAATATGTACAAGTTTACTGCTGCAGCTTATCACTATGTTGAAGGACAAATATATTATTAACCCTCTAGCCAGAGAATGTGCAACAAGCTGAAGTTGCCAAGGTTTGCTACTGAAGGAAGGGATTCGCCTGAGTTCATCAAAAGTTCACAGCTGGGTATTAAAAAAAAAAAAACAACTAGAGATGATCATGCCACCATTATGGAACTGCGGCAGGGGTGTTGGGAAAAACAGAAGCTGAGGCGACAACACTGTTGGTACTGCACGCGCTGTCCCGCCACTCTCGCGTGACACTTGTCACAGAGTAGCAGAGTACTGGCAACTTGTGAGAAGTGGTGGTATGATAAAGATTAAAATATAGCAGTGTCAATACTGCTTAATTCTTATTACGTATATGATGACTCCGTATATGATCACGCACTTGCGCTTGCAACACCCTGGCACGCGCTTCCACTTTACCCCAACCTGCAGAACTATCGTAAACGTGGAAATGAGTTGCATTGTGAACCTGCGGTTGATTACTTTTCCTCAAGGACCTGGATTATGCATCTCAGTAAATTGAAATTGAATTGTGAATACTGAAACTGAATTGGGAGAAGTGAATTTGTAAATATAGAGTGTCACATTTTCCAGGTAGGATAAATGCAGTTTCAAGTTATTGGAATTCAGATGCAACAACTGCAGATTCAAATATTCAAATATAAACTATTTATATTCAGCTTCTAGTGGCACAAATATCAGCCCATACAAACCACACTTCAAAATTGTGACTTAAGAACAGATTTGCTTACCTGCGTGAAGCTGGGCCTCCATACATTTCAGATGTTAACCTTAGATTTTAGACTATTCTTAATTGTGTCGTTAAAATTTTCATTTGTGCCGTTACAGTTTGAGATATAAATATTTGTTTATATGGATGGATGGATCACCAACATGAAGTTGGCCTCCCATTTGCGTCCGATTTCACACAAACTGATAGCAATTATGTGCTGAGTTTGTGCTGGTTTGAGTCATTAAAATTTAAATTTGCACTGCTTTAGTTTCTGAGATTTAAAGCTTTGTTTACATGGTGACATGATTTTGCGTCTGATTTTGACCAAACCTATCGCAATTATTTGTGCCATTTAAAAATGCCTGTACTGTTGATATTTCTAAGTTATACATCTTGGTTTATTGTATTACATGATCGCAGTATAGTGCTCATGCTCTCATTTCTCATGTAAACAAAAGGTGGAATGTTTGATGCCTTCATAACAAAGCTGTACTCAGTCAGTCCCGAGCCAGATACCGCATTTCAGGATCATGCTGAACATTTACACAAATGACCAAGTACTGCCACATACTACCCTGTTATATGCAGGCTTGAACCATGTTTTCATTACAAAAATTTTATGGCAGACATACACAGTGTTTTGCTCAAGACAGTGAATGCCCGTCAGCACCAAATGCGACCAGTTAATGCTTGATACTGTACAACAAATATAATAAACTCATTCTGCCTGCACTGTGTATTTGTTTTGATGTCTTTACTTTCCTATGGACCCTCTTACTTGTTGCACAGTGGTTAAATAAAAATGTCCAATAATGAAAAATTTTAGTCTCTCCCTCCACTCAACCTGAACTAACATTTATCCAATCACTGAGTTTCATAAAGGTGGCGAGCAATGTAAGTTTAGCTATGAAACACTTGCACCTAGTGCATGTGCAACTGTTGGCTGTGATCGCCATTATTTAAAACCACCATCTTTTTAGTAAAATAATACAGTGGTACCTCGGTTCTCAAACTCACTAGAACTCGAATTTCTTGAAAGTCGAACAAACCAGTTTGACCTAGAACTCGATCTGAATATCAGAAGTCGAACCGTGAACGCTGACCTAATATAAATTGTACGCGCCAGGAAATTAGTCATACTACAATGCAATTCTTACTTACAGTAACTAACAATAAATAAACCACTAACTTATGTGTACTAGGGGTGGCACGGTTCACAAAACCCACGGTTCGGTTTGTATCACGGTTTTAGGGTCACGGTTTTCGGTTCTGTACGGTTCGTTATTTTTTCTTTTAATCTTTAACACTCCAGAAATGTACTTCAGCATATGATATATAGCTTAATTATCCACAATTTAGGATACAGTATTAAAAAAGCTATATCATGTAATCATGCATAAACTGAATTTGACTTGACTTAAAGCACATTATTAAAATTATTAAACATTATTAATCCCAGAACAGTAATAAAATAAAAGTCTTGCCTTAACATAAATGCTAAAAGAATAGATCGCTTTAATCGCTATTACAGTTGGGTATGGGCATGCGGTCTTATTTAGAAAACATATAACGTTTAATCATTCGTTTTGTATTTGTCCGGTCCACGGGGTTAATTTAATAGGTGATTTATCATTTTAACGATCCCCAATCTTGATTAAGCCTGATTCGGTTCGTTATATATATAAATATATATATAACGTGAAAAAAAATTGGTATTCATTATATTGAATGTTCTTGAGTAATCGATAAAATCCAGTTTCTGTGTATGTACAAGACATCAATCTGTAATAGTTCAAAATATGTCCAGTTGATATGTCTAGTATGATCATCTGGCAATAGCCTGTAGGTCTGTGTGGTCAGACACTGCAATAAACAGAATTTTTAGGAACATGGCAAATGTTCACATTGCAGCATGGAAGCAGGCTCACTGTTACAACGCTGACCGGGGAAGCAGAGGCGAGGAGACCTAGAATCGGGGGAATGCGGGGTTTAATGAGCAAAAGGAACACAGACGAGCGGTAAAGCAGAATTGCAATATAATGACCGGACTGGAGAAAGAAACGGAAACGCGGACTAAATACAATGGAGTAATGACAAATTTGACAACAATCAGGAACAGCTGGTAAACACGGGGAATCCACACAGGGTTAACGAGGGGGCGTGGCACACGGAAAGAGCGGACGATCGAGGCATGACACTCACTGGAGTGCTTTGTCACAGATAACTTAATTTTCTTTAACAAAGTGCCTAACCGCACATTAAATAAAGTCACACAACAAAGGCGCACAACAGTGTTCAGATGTTGTGCTATCGGTTGGCTGAAATTTAAACGTTTTCTTCAGAGACGGTGGTAACGCCGAAAACACGAGCTAAACGCAGCAAACGAAAGGCTACCGGAAATTACTTAGCTGGCTGAACTTTTACCGGAACTACGTCACAACGCTCTGTGCATATCCCTAATGTTTGCCGACCCTTAACATTACTGTTTCAAAAATCCTTATCTGAAGGTGTGGTACCTTCTGATTGGAAGCATGCCAACATAACGCCCATTTTCAAAAAAGGGGATAGAAGTAATTTGTCAAACTATAGGCCAATCAGTCTAACTTGTATAACTGGTAAAGTTATGGAGGCTATAATCAAAGAGAAAATGGTAGATTACCTGGACTCAAATAACATTTTGAGGGATAGCCAGCATGGATTTAGGAGAGGTAGATCCTGTTTAACAAATCTGTTGGAGTTTTTTGAGGAAGCTACTCAGGAAGTTGATGATAAGAAGGCCTATGATGTCATCTATTTAGATTTCCAAAAGGCTTTTGATGTTGTTCCCCACAAGAGGCTCTCACTTAAACTCAAAGCGACAGGTATTTTAGGAACTGTAGCGACTTGGATTGATAACTGGTTAACGGATAGGAAGCAGCGAGTAGTTATAAGAGGCTCGATGTCACAGTGGGCCTGCGTTCATAGTGGGGTACCGCAGGGTTCAATTTTAGGACCACTTTTGTTCCTAATTTACATAAATGATATAGACACCAATATATACAGTAAACTGGTGAAATTTGCAGATGACACCAAGGTGGGTGGTGTAGCAGATACTGAACTAGCGGCTCAGCAGCTACAGCGGGATCTTAATTTAATTAGTGACTGGGCTGACACCTGGCAGATGAAATTTAACATAGACAAATGTAAGGTACTCCATGTAGGGAGCAGAAATATAAAGTACAGGTATTTTATGGGACCTACTGAAATAAAGGTAGCTGATTATGAGAAAGACCTTGGTGTGTATGTTGATGCTTCCATGTCTCATTCTCGCCAGTGTGGGGAAGCAATAAAAAAGGCCAATAGGATGTTGGGGTACATCTCCAGGTGTGTGGAGTTTAAGTCAAGGGAGGTAATGCTAAGATTATACAATTCCTTGGTGAGACCTCACCTAGAATATTGTGTACAGGTTTGGTCACCATATCTTAAAAAGGACATAGCGGCCTTAGAAAAGGTGCAGCGTAGGGCCACAAGAATGATTCCTGGTCTTAGAGGAATGTCATACGAGGAAAGGTTATTTGAGCTAAATCTGTTCAGCCTCAAGCAAAGGAGACTGAGGGGGGACATGATCCAGGTCTATAAGATTCTAACAGGTTTGGATGCTGTTCAACCGAATAGTTACTTCAGCATTAGTTCAAATACAAGAACTCGTGGCCATAGGTGGAAATTAGCGGGAGAACATTTCAAACTGGATTTAAGGAAGCACTTCTTTACACAGCGTGTAGTCAGAGTATGGAATAGTCTTCCTGATAACGTAGTGCAAGCTGAATCCTTGGGTTCCTTTAAATCAGAGCTAGATAAGATTTTAACAACTCTGAGCTATTAGTTAAGTTCTCCCCAAGCGAGCTCGATGGGCCGAATGGCCTCCTCTCGTTTGTATAGTTCTTATGTTCTTATGTTCTTATATAGCCTATTCTTTCGCGCGAAAGGGAAACACACTGACGTCACATACGGGGCACGAGGCTACATTGCGCATGTCATGAACCGTCGAACCGTGCGACGCATGCATGCTCCGAACCGAGACAAGCGAACCGAACGGTTCGGTTTTTTTTCATGAACCGTGCCATCCCTAATGTGTACTATTAGAGCATTTATGTCATTTATTTAAACTTTATTTTACCAGGTAAATTAACTGAAAACCAGTTCTCACTGCTTTATGTGATATTCGGGAGAAAAAGCAGATTACGCATCGGAACTGCCTGGGATACAAACGTCATGCATGTAACTAAACTCTTCAGCCAATATGGGCAAAGGTGTTTCGGCACGGAGGCGGTTCCAGTTTGTGCAGCCGGGTGAGAGGTCGCAATGCATCTAACCGCAATGAATTGCGTCAGGATCAGAATGCGTTGCTTTAAGCCAGCGCTGTAAGCAAGTCGAACGCACCCAATGATCAGACTGGGGAAACAAACTGAAACGCGGACTTAATACAGAGGACTAATGACAACAACCAGAAACAGATGATCACATGGGGATTCCACACAAGGTTAACGAGGGGGCATGGCACACGGAATGAGTGGACGATCGGAGCAGGACAGGGGTAATGTTGGGATAAGATCTTTATCGTTTTGGAAGCCATTAAGAAAAAAATGCTCGTCTTGTTTTATCTTGTTCATTCTGTGTTTAAATGCTAAAAAAAAAAAAAAAACATTTAGGTGTAATTTTAGGCGGGCCGGGAACCAATTAATTGGTTTTCCATTATTTCTTATGGGAAAAATTCGATCAGAATTCGAACTTTTTAGGATTCGATCCGGAGTCCAGAACGGATTAAGTTCGAGAACCGAGGTACCATTGTACTTTGGAAGCTCATCATAAAAGGTATGTCAAATTTAAAATAAATATTCAACCTTTTGTTTACATGAGAAGTGCGAGCATGAGCACTATACTGCGATCATGTAATGGCTTAAACCAAGAGGTATAACTCAAAAATAATAACAGTACAGACATTTTTAAATGACACAAACTATTGAGACCGGTTTGGTCGAAATCAAATGCAAATGGACAGCTGTCATGCCAAATGCTGCCACTGCAGCAGAAAGGGAAAAAACGTATCGCTCTTGAGCTAAATGTACAATAACCTAATAAAACATCAGTTGTACTATCAAGCTAAATGCAAAGTATTTCTTAATGAAACAGCATATTTAAAAAAAACATCTGTAAACATATTTTATTCATGTGAACACTTACTGAAGTGGTAAGGGTTAACTTAACTTAAGGGATAACTAGAAACTGCATTATCATGATTGCGGCCTAACAGCTAAGCAATATGTCACAGACGGATGGAATTCAGACAGTGGAAGTGATTTGGCAAGACAGGTGTCACTTCACGCTGGTGACACCATGTAAACATCTTGGAAACGAAAGCAGCACAAACAAAAATTGTAACGGCAGAAACTGGCACAAATGCAGCACAAATGATTGTGATCGGTTTGGATGAAATCAGACGCAAATGGGAGGTCATCTTCACACAAGTGGTTTGCTCTACAGTGCTGTCCCTGGCCTGACGGGGTACTACATGATTGCCTGGCACTTTGGCACAAGAGGTATGAACATCAAGGATCATATACAGTCCAACACTACTGCTTGGGTGCCGTGGTGTGGCCATGTCCACAGTAAGTATGAACCTGCCGTTACATAGCATAATATAACCATACTCTTACTTTGCATAGCTGTAATAGGAAGCTGTCGTTCAAACTCCAAAAAAAATCTCTCATGATTCAAACATGTTCCATAGATTTAAGTCCTGAATTAGACAAAAGCATCTTTCCTATAGCCAAAAGGAATAGGGTGGAGAAGGAATTCTGAACAAAGACACAGTTCTAAGCCAAGAAATCACTCTGTGTGTAAACACCTTAATTACTGTCATGGTTTAGTGCTGACTGTTGTGGATCTGCCCTCTTAATTTTATATTATTACATATATTATTCATGTATATTATGTATTCAGTAGGTATACGACCAAGTGCCAATAAGATAATGAACTTGAGGAAGTTGAGGCCCTTTAATAGTGATTAAAGGAAATCACACAGGCATTGTGATGAGTTGACCTAATTGTATACATTCTAAAAATCAACATTTAAACAACACCATAAAACCCATGACATCAAACACTGAAAATATTCCTCATAAATATGAATTACCTAAAATACATCCAATCTTTATCAAGTGACTGAAAAATGGAAAAATTGTACATAATTTCCCTGTTCAAATCAAATCCAATTACAATATTAGCTATTTCAAGCACAAACTTTTCACAGCACTCGTTCACTAGGGAGCAATGTAGCAGTGCAGATACATTTTCTGCCAAAACCCTCAAAATATTCTGAAATTAACTGGTTTAATTTGAGACATAATTAACACGCAAACCCTGCATCTTAACATGTATTCACCACTGTCCACCATATGTACATGAAATATACTTTTACAAACACAAATTTTACACAGAACTGTTTCAAAGTTTAGCACTGCATATTTTTCCTTTTAACAAAAGTAATCAGAAAAGCAAAAAACTGCATACAAGACTGACATAACTATCGTCCCGATAATTGAAATGTTTGGTTATGATATCGAAAGACAAAAGTTAATGGGATTTTTCCCATTTTACATGTTAATTTTAAAATAGCCATAGCTTTATCAACAAATCTAATTTGTTCTTATTATGCTTCGAGTTTTCAATTAGGCTTCACTGACAAAGACTGATTACCAGTTAAACGCAAACATACAATATATATCTAAAAAACAATAATCTAAATAATAACAAACTACGGTGCTTGGACTAAAACTGATAAAGACAAAAAGCAGAAAAAACAAAGTCTTACACACGGCAACACATTACTAAATAAACAAGTTCAACTTTTGGGGCAGCTTAGGCCGCCGTCATAAAAGGCTCAGGTTTAGCTAGCCATACTTGATACTACAAATTGCTACCTGGGTATCATCATTAGCTACCTCGTCTCATCTTTACGACAACAAAAAACGTATAAAATATAAAAAAAATAAAAACAATTTCGGTAGAAATTGAATCAAGTCCATATATCGTTATCTGGACCCCTTCTATTACATTTGAAATGTTGAATTACGCAAGACAGATCTAATGTATTGTACTCAAACTACGCTTGTCAACTAGCTGGTCAGACAACTAGATAAAGTGTTGGACTGCCAGTAGATCAAAAACATAATACGGCTTCACTGCTTGCGAAGTTGCGAGTTAGCTGTTCTTATTTTGAAGTAAGACAAACGAAGAAAAGTTGAATAAATGAGTTTACTTTAGCGGGGGGGGGCTAACTGGCTCGGCACACTTGGCAGCCATGGTCTCGTTCATCATGCAGCTTCACTTTAACAGATTCAAACCAAGCGGTCATATTCGTTAAATTTAGTTAGTAACCTAATGAGTTACTTGACACTTCCATCATATTCTAGTTATCTACGTCAGCGATGACCACCTAGCTATATGGAATAGCTAATATAAGACAGCTAGCTTATTAGCTAACACCACTGTTTCGACATTAATAAATATTATTACTTCAGCGCTTACTATCTTCATAGAACAACAACAATACCAAAAAATAACATGTTGTGGGTCAGATTAATGCTGTATGTGGGTGAAAAGTGGTGTAGTTACGGTGTTTCTGCGAATACGGCCTGATATTTTTTCTCAGCCGACAGGGTAAAGTTAGAGAGCAGCCGAGGGCCGAAGCACTTCCAGCAGCAGAGCGACGCAGGAAACCTGCGCAGAAAGCCCGTATCCCCCTCCCTCCCCCGCCCCAAACACGGCAAATAAACACTCACCGTCTGCTGGAAGATCGAGAAAAAGGGGGCAAAAATATATATATAGGCAGAACGCGCGAACAGAACAATATGCTAAGCGAAAATAAATACTACTTCATTGTCCTTCAGTGAGATGTAAAGGTCATGGTGAGCGAATGGTTCCAGGCGAAACGGACAGCTGTCGATGGGAACTGATCCGCGCTTCCCCGTCGTACGCATCACGAGGTTGGGGCTCGCGCAGTGCTCTATCGAGCCGCCGGCCGACCGACTGCACTGCGCCTACACGGGGGGCGCTACAGAGCATCTCTGTAGTTGCTGCCGTGCGTCTTGAGCTGCCTACCGACGAACTTTACTCCAAAAAGACACCTATTTTACTGAATAATAGAAGAGGATCTTGGTATTTTTCTCTTTGGAAAACACTGCTTAGCAAAGAAGACCGATGAAATAAACTCGTCTAATTTGAGGCATGATTAACAGACACACAAACCCTGCGTTTTAACATGTACTCAGAACTGGCCAGGTGTACTTGAGATTTATTTTTACCAACATAAAATTTACATACAAGAGTTTCACAAAAAGACACCTATCTCTTTGAATAGTAGGACCAGAATTTTGTATGCTGGTGCAGTGGTTAATACTATTGCCTTACACTTCTGAGAATTGGGTCTGCCAGGGTTCCATGTGTCGTTGTGGGGTTTCTTCTGGGTACTTTGGTTTCCCCCAAATTTCCCATGGGTATGCCCTGTGATGGGTTGGCACCCTGTCCTGGGTTGTTCCCCACCTAGTACTTGTAGGCTCTGGACTCCCTGTGACACTGCATGTAGGATAATTGGTTTCAGAAAATGGATGTATTTTGGTATTATTTCCTTTGAAAAAAACTGGTCTCTAGAAAAGGCTCTTATAGTCAGGGTATTTGATTAGTATTTGTGAGTGCTGCATTATTTGCCAATCAATCAAATTTTTTTCTGTTCTGTTAAAAAGTGCATTACACAATTACGTTTGTATATACAGTATATATTGCAGTAAATGATTTAACTATTTTTATATGCAAAACCCAGAAATAAGAATGCTGTAAACAAAAATTAAAATACTATCAAAATGTGGTTCAAAATATGCTATATATAAAGAAAATGATATGTATACTGTCAAGTTTTTTGTTTTTACAAGTGCACCGAGGAAGAACTTAAGTATTATGCCTACATTAACCTGAGATTATACAGATTTGTATAAATCACAAAATCAAATGTTAGTACAATTGAGTGTACCTTTATTTTGTAAAACTAAAAAGACAATTACTTCGGTTACAAAATGCCTGCTGTTTTTGAACATTGTATATGGTATCAAAATGAAATGGAACTCTTTTAGTTTCACTGAGGTCTTTAGCTTTGTCCATCTTCAGTCTTTTAACTGTTCATCCTGATCAGGGTCACGAGTGGACCTGAAACCTTCAGTGATTGATAAAACTAGTAATACATTTTGTTAAATGCTTTAACTACTTGTGATGTTTTGTACTCGTCAGCATACTCGTTACAGAAACATCATATTGATTAAAAAACATGTATGTTTTATTTCTGAACAGGAGCTATATGGAAAGCTACTTCTTAATGTGATAGCATAGTTTTGATTACATGCCAATGTATCAACATGTGAAATGCTTGTGCCCTGTGATGCCTCGCCTTGCTGTGCTAAGCAGTTGGAAGATCCATGGATGACAGCAAATCTACAAAAAAAAAATAATAAAAAAAAAAATCTACTATAGCTGTGGCATACAGATTTTAACTTTTGAGAACTAAATGAAAGGCAAATAATTTATTAGTGTTCACTGTAAGTAAACAGAAAGCACAAAATGGATAAAATTAGGCTTTATTTTAAAGTATACTTTTAAAAATCTTTAAAATTTTGCTATGGATGTTAATATGTACAATATACAGTGTTCTGTACAAAATACTTCAACATTTAATGTATTTCTCACAGCAATCAAAGCACCAAAACAATCTTCATAAGCAATTAAAACAGGCTATAGCTTTTAAATTTCAAACAGAAGCTGCTGATAGGACACTACTTTTTGCCATCATATTATTTCAGCAGTACCTTGGAGAAAAACCTATACTCATTTAATACTCTTGTGACAATCAACAGAAATCTACTGTTACCACATGCATAACATTCTTAGCAGTATTACTCACTGAAAACAATGGTAAGATTTGATAACAGTTTGTTTAAAAAGTTATTTTACTTGTAACCAGTTAAGAAATTAATAAAATAATATATAAACTAAGTACTAAATCTTGACTGATGGAAAAAATAATATTACAGAATGAGTCAAACTTACATGTTACCTTAAATTTAACTACAGATCAAACCTTCAGTTGGACATTACCCTGGAGTGAAAGTGAACGTCAGTAAGAATTAACAAGGTATTAACGATGCTGTAATGTCAACCTACAATACTGAGTTATGTATATCATAATCATAATGAGCACAATCTATTTGTTATCGTACAGTATTCCTTCATATTTCCAGCATCATAAATTCACAGAGCTTTACCATTTTGACCTACTATTTATGGCATCATGGCTGCTTGCTGATGTGAAATACAGTTTGGAAATTAAAAAGATCATTAGCAGGAGCTCAGAAATGGCATGATGCCTAATGTGCAAGCTCTGAAAGGATGGTCAGCGCTGCAGAGATCAACTGGTAATCACTATGCCACAGGGCCAGGGGAGGCCTGCTTGGCACAGGGTTGCTACCAGTCAATGAACAGAAAACAGTGACACAGTTACTGGTAACACCAATTTGAGAGCACATGCAGAATAACAACCTAGCTTTAAGGCTAGCTCTCCATCCTGTCTCCTTATTTTTGTAGAGCACATTAATTTGTGCTTTGCTCCTAATACTGCCAGAGATGTCTGAAGATGTTTCTTTGTTCTTGCATATGGTTTATAACTTATAACCCACTAAACAACATTATTTGAGCTACAGTTCAATAATGCTGCAAATGCTCTGCTGCTAATATTGCAAGGAATAGCATCGCTCTGTGGTCGCTACTGGTTTAGCTTCCCCTAAGATTTATCTACCAACCACATCTCACATCACATTGAAAAAGCTTTATACAGTTCCAGTGAGAGCTCAAACTACTATAAGGCCTAAATTCTAATCTCCTAATCACAGGAATTTGGTCTTTAGCTGGATGGTGGGAGACTTTTTGGAGAGTGCTGGATATACAGCTGCTTTGGCCTTCATGTTCTCCCGGTTGCCTGTGATGGCCGCCCTCAGTCGCGCCTTCATGGATGGGAAGGAGACCATGAGGGCCTTGAACAGTGCAGAGTGCTGGGGGCCAATTCGCATCAGGTCCTGCAAGGCAGATTCATGCAGACTGCGGGCGGCTATAGAGGCAGAGGACAGGGCGTTCTCATCCAGCAGGAAGGAGATGAGGATGTGCAGCAGGATCGGCATCAGCTGGGAACCTACGAAAACAGGAGTCCACATGTACATAACGGAGCACAACACAACTGCCAAGCAGTGCAGCAAAGCATCTTTTTCACTGGAAAACCAATATGATGCACAACCCTGCTAACATAATTGTGTTGAAGTATTAACTGTACAGCCATACTGGGAAGCACTGCTTCATACTCACGGTGCTCCTCCTCGGCAGTGGACACCAGGGTCTCCAGGGCCTGCACCCCAGCCAGCACAGCCTGCATTTCCTCCGTGTTCTGGGGCCTACTTTTCTCAATTGCCTGCAAATGTCCGACTAAAGCTCCTCCCAGCGCTTGGATGAAAGACACAGCCACAACTGCAGCCGGACTCTGGAAGACCGACAGCAGCAGCTGGTAGGTCTGACTCAGGACCTGGGCAGGAAGAGAGGGAACACTGAAGCTCAAGCGCCTCATTCTAACAGCCTGGATGCAAGCTGATAGCGTAACAATTAAGGACTGGTGCTTTTAAATAAACAGACCCAAAGTGTGCAAACTTTGCAGCCAGACCCACTGAACAGTTTTAACTGGGTATACTGTCAAAGAAAATAATTTAAAGGATGAACAACTTCCATTGTCATATGCTTAGCAGCCCCTTATTAGATACACCTAGCTAGTACCTGGCAGGACTCACTTATGCCTCCAGAAATGGTTTGAGGATGGAATGTGTGAGCTGTGTGTTAAAGGAGCAGATTCACAGATTTAGATTCACCCTAAAACTGAAAAGAGATATGTTTTAGAGGGGATTTAGTGCTATCTATTCAGAGAGATTGCTGTTGGATTTTTCAAATGTTCTTTTCTGACGCTTTAATAACCACAGAAAGAATGCCATTCACTTCCATTATATTCAAAAGAAGCCTAACATTCCTACAGCCGATGTCTTCAAAACTAGAAATCTCCCAGCAGAGGAACCTAGATTTCAGTTTTAGGGTGAACTGCCCCTTTAAGAGAAGCCTTTCTACACACACTGGAGTACTGAGCTGTGAGGTAATGTTTTTCTTTCCCATCAGCTCAAGGTGTTTTAGCCACATTAATGCTATCAGTTAGTTCATCACATTTTTTCTAAACTCTTCGTATTTGAAGTGCATGAAAATCCCAGAAAAATGTCTGCTATAGGTCACGTATGACACCAACTAAAACACCACATACAAAATTGCTTAGATCAGGTGTCTTAGCTATTCTAATGCTTAGCCAAACTGAAAGTGAGCCTCTTGACAATGTTTATGCAATAGGTATTCAGTTCCTGTGACATGATTGGCTGTTTGCATTAGCAAGCAAGTCTACCTACTTAACTTGCCAAAGAGTGCATGTAAGGTGGAGGTTACTGAATGGGAAGCATGGCATGCAGGCGGTTTACCACTGGATCCTTGCACTCCAGACAGCCCTGGAACTTAGATATGGAGCGTGCCAACAGAGGCTGTACAGCAGCGACCTCTGGGCCGGCCAACCGGAGGAAGATGGTGAGGATAGTGAGACGACTGATCTCATTCACACCGTGAAAAACCTCTTCTTTAAAAAGAAAATGAAAGAAAAGAAAAAGGTAGAATGCTTTAAGGCAAGGTTCCTCAGTTGTGGCCCTGGAGAGCCACAATCCAACACAGTTTGCAGATCTCCCTGCTAAAACATAACTACCAAACCTGGTAATTAGCTGATTAAGATGGAAATCTGCAAACTGTGTTGAATTATTAAAATATAATGTATATTAGAAGATAAGTCTTACCACTTTGTAATTACAGTGACTATTAATAGGTTGACAGATTGCATTACACCTTTCATTGACCAAATGCACAAATATCTGACTGATAAAAGGATACAGAAGTTAAGAATCAAGGGCTGTTGCTGGAGATGCTTGATGCAGCAGGTAAAAGTAGGGGAGCCCACTGAGGTATAAATAAGTGAGGTAGCATCAGGGCCAGCTGAAAATTTTTCAGCGTCCACTGCAAGATTTGATTAACCTAGTTGCCATTAGTCATCTTCCTTCCCATCATGACAAGATGATCAGATGAGGGCCCCCCTGGTGGCCTACAGGTTCTAAGTAGCCAGTCAGTTTGCTCATGCCTTTGGCTGGCCCTGAGTTAGGGCTGCTCGATTATAGCAAAAATCATAATCACGATTATTTTGGTTGAGATCACAATTATTTAACATGATTACTCATTTACTTTGGAAATATCATGCATTTATTGAACTTCTAAAAAAACAGCAGATTTCTATGAATTCTAAATAAAATTCAACTAAGAAACAAACAAAAAGGGCTGGAAACGGGTGCGCTGGATTTATTACACCAGAAAAAGCAGAAGCATCATTGCAGCACATTGTTTTGTCTTAATTACTTTGTTTTCTGTTTTAATAATCATTAGAAGCCAAAATCCTAACCGAAATTAAAATCAGCGCTACTCTGAGTGGCTTGAGGTGCTTTAAGAAGGTTCTGGGTACCTGAATCCCAGAAGTCCATCAGTGTGTTAAGAGCACAGCGGAGAAGGTGGGCCCAGGCCCCTTGGCATTTTTCTGCATGAGCCATGGGGGACAACAGCACCACCTGCAGGGCCTGCAGTGTCACAGAGACAGCCAGGCCCAGTGCTGCCCCCGGAGGCTGCAGCAGCAGCTCACGGTGAACTCCCATTAGCAGGTACAGTACGCTGGGCAGGATGGACACGCTGCCTGTGAGACGTAGGGGTGCCCAGGTCAGGTAAATAGAGGTAAACGGAGATCAGCAGACAACCATTGGGAGAATAAAGGAATAACACAGTGTATATTAAGAATAAGAAGTTCTTCATCTTACCCTCAGGAGAGCATATAGATGGAAGCTCTGAAAGGATGGTCAGCGCTGCAGAGATCAACTGGTAATCACTATGCCACAGGGCCAGGGGAGGCCTGCTTGGCACAGGGTTGCTACCAGTCAACTTAGGGCTCAGCCGGGGCAGCTTGCGCACCAGGATGCACAGGCATAGCTGCAGGGCCCCAAACACCACCGACTTTCCTGGCACCAGGCCGCCAGTATCGTGGCCCTCACCAAACTCAGGCAGAGTCTCCTTCTCTGCCGCTCCGTCGTCCACTGAATGCAAACACACAGAGCGAAAGATCAGCACGGTGACAGGCTCCATGTAAATTTGAATCAACTGTGAGAGCAAGGACTCTGCTAGACCAGTGTTTCTCAGTCCAGTCCTTGGGGACCCAGAGACAGGTCGGGAGCTGGGAGGGAGCAAGAACATTGATAATTGGGGGGCCCCCGAGGACCAAGTTGGGAAACACTGCCCTAGACTCTTCATATTTCCATTTAAACACTGAGTACATTAACACAACATTTTCATTACATGTATACATATAGCAGTATTTATTTATATTACTCTGCTGGCCACAGGATTCAAACCCACAGCTTTCTGGTTGCAGATCAATAACCTACTGCACTACATGCATTCCACAGGAGAGTCAGTGAGCATCAAGGGCCTAACAGTGATATGATCACTTTGCAGACCAAGGACTTTGAGCCCACAACCTTCCTAACCAACTGAGCTACACACCCAGCCATATTTCCCTAGAAGACCTCAGTGCCAAGCTGACAGGATGACCTTCGTGCTTCCATACTGACCCTCGGCACTATGGCGCTTCTCCCTGACTCTCTCCTGCGCTGCACACACCACCTGTCTCACCAGCTCCAGCACTGCCAACTGCACTCCAGGTGACTCACGTGTCACGATCAGTCTGTGGAGGACACTCAGGAGCTCCACACTCAGAGTCTGCCAGGACATACAGGAAATGCTATTCAACCGAAAAGAAATGCGAAATCAAGCAGAAATGAGCAACAGGAATGCTGATTCACACATAATTTCTACCAAGAACAGTACAGCTTTTATTACATATGCGTTATTTTTTCCCCAAACCAGTTCAGCACAAATCACGCCCCGCAGCCAACTTAAGCACAAACCACACCTGCAACGCTGATGAAGCCTTAAGATTGTATTCACTGGCTAACGACCTGAAACATGGTGACTGGCCACACAACACATGCGGATACAAACTGTAGTGCAAACGTTTAAAGTGTGGTTAGCAGCAGGGTTTGAGATAGATGTGACTTTTTACAATATTGGAAGTGTCTCCTACATAAGAAATTTACAAACGAGAGGAGGCCATGTTGTGTCCCCTTCAATATCAAACACTCCTATGCCGTTGATGATCAAGGTAAACTGACTTCAGAATTGTCACAATTATAATTGGTTCACGGAATAAAACAATGTTGGTTTTATTAGTATTTTTTCTCTGTATGATCTCACATCTTTGAACCAACAACATCCTTGAGAAGAAGACGTTTGCTCTTGGAGTGATGATATAAGCCATTCAGCTTAAGGCTACCTAGTCTGGAGTGATCATAACATAACAAATCCTAAATTAAATAATGGGTTAGCCCCTATCTTTAGTATCTGAGAATATTTGAGCCAAATTAGTATTTGCTTTTAATTAAATTGAGTTATTCTTGGCCAGAGTAACCTTTGTTGGGTGGAATCGTGGCTTTCCCTTGCATCAAAGATGATCAATTCCGCTACAGTTCAGACCAGCGCTCTATTACTGTTAACCAATGAAAAGAATCTTGAGGTTTCACCAAAGCTGCGGGGCATGGTTTGCGCTTTAGTTGGGTGCAGGGTGTGATTTGCGCTGAACTGGAGTCTCACATATCAATCTTTTACAATCCTGCCACTGCCTGTTTTCATTGATTGTTAGCTCTGTAAGTCTGCTTACTCACTCTGATTCATGCAAGGGTGTAGATTTAGGTATGGATGGTAGAGACATGTCCCTACCAATAGTGTGTGAGTACCGTGTGTGTTTAGAGGTGTGGGGGATTCGGGACTGATTTGGTCCTTACCGATTTTGAAAAATAACCTACACCCAAGGATTGAAGGGTGATGTTAATGGCTAATCATGTTCATCCCTGATGTCGACTGAAGAGTATTACACCTATGCATAAATAAAGGCTTTCTCTGCAGTGGATTTTTCATGTGACCTATTTGCCCTACTACTGATGTTGCTTGGCCCAGTTAGTCTGCTGCTCTCAACAAAATACTTGGTGAGTTTTAATTAATAAATGAATTGGCCATCTTATGTCTGCAAATGGTCTGATCCTTACATTCTCACAATACGGAAAATATTAGTGCAAAAAATATACATAATAAAACCCCACTACCAGCCAGTCTGCTGGTCTTTGCAAAAGATTAGATGATTTTTAAATTTAATTTAATTTAATTTAACTATAAAGGGGGGCTGTTGAAACTACAGCATTGTATTCCCTGGACAGCCCCATCACTTGCTCCTCCCATATAATCCCTACTCCCCCCACAGTATTAGACAGATCAAAAGTTTTGGACAGATCAACTGGAAATATGAAAGCCAAAAATGTGCTTTTACCCAAAAGTCCTAAGTGTAACATGTAACTCTGAAACTAGACCTGAAACTAGACCTATTGTTTTATTGTACATTCCACTTATTACATCTTTCCCCATCGATTAGGTGGTTACATGTATTTCTTTGTGTATGTCCATGTATTAAAATTAGGGCTGTCACTATCGATTATAACAATAATCGAATAATCTACCAATTAATCTGACAATTCATCGAGTAATCGTTAATGTTCATTGTCTGTACTTGTGTCTCTGTCTATTTGTGCAAGTGTAACTGAAGCAATTTTCCTCCAGAATCAATAAAGTTTTTCTGATTCTAATTTATAATATAATATAACATGATATAATACATTGCGTTTGGCTCAAGGCAGGAAGCAACCAACCATTGCCAGGTCACACAACATGGTCAATTTAAGGCATTTAAGTTGCATATTTCTGGACAGTGGAAACCAGAGACCTCCACAATGTCACACCCACACAGGATGAACATGCAAGCTGTGTCCGAATTCAGGGGTTATAATGGTGTTTAATTAGTCTCAAAACACACGCACATAAAAATTTCGCTTGTGTATGTGCTCGTGAGCAAAAAAGCCATCCTCACTACATGCTCGCGTCTGCAGTACAGTAGATTGAATTTTGAGACTTTGAAGCCGGGGACAGTGGCTGATTTCTCCACTGCGGTGATTGGTAATTTTGAATCCCATGATTGACTGTTTGATTTGGAAGAAGATGAAGATGATGATCAAAGACCAGTCGAACAACCAGGCTCATGCTCTGTCATTATGTCGGAGCAAGGAAGTCTTACATCTTTCAGAGATCCTATTTTAATATTGCACATTCAAGGTGGTAATTGGACTCATACATATACTGTATGATTCAGAATGTAATACTTAATGATTTGTTGATACCGGCTGAAAAACACCAACGTGAATAAGGGGAGTACTGGCACTATTTTTCCTATGTCACATTTACATACATATTTTAATAAATAAATAGGCTTTCAAAACAGGCCCCTCACAAAACAAAAACATTAGTAGATATTGCTGTTGTTCTCAGCATAAATTTGTTGACTGAAAGGGTGAATCATTCGCCAAGCTATTAATTTATAACACATAATAATCATATACTTTAAAAATGTAATATCTGTATAATAATATATATTATACATGTGTACTGTTACATGCGTGTATATTTTGCATTTTTATACTTATTACTGTCTCTTTATGTTTGCATACTTAACTGTACTTGTGTTCTTGTGAATCTATTTTATGTCATCTTCCATTGCCGAAGAACAGTTCCAATACTAAGAACACAAGTTCAGAGGACGGTAAAAATCCCCTGATGTTGGTCTTGCTCCACCCCAAATATCAAAGATACATCAGTTGCATCCTCACTGAATGAGACCAATCCCATGATACATTGCACCCCAAGTTTGTTCTTTGAAGGCAAGTTAGCAAGACCAGTCTTGCCAAGACCACAAGTATGGTCTTTGCGTTCTTAGTATTGAGATTCACCTCTTGACTCACAAAGTGCCGCTTCTACCACCTAACTGGGAAATACCCACTTTGCACAATGAATCTTGGGATATGCTGGGTTGCGAAGGATCCATTGGGTGCATGCTTTGCGACTCAGTTAAAAGACAGATATCTAGATAGGATTTGAAGAAGCCTTTGAAATGGGACAGCTTTGTCGCACTGCTGTGACACATTTGGACTTCAAATAAAGCCTTTGAAGGACACAGCATCTGAATTTGGACTCAGCCAATGGCAAACTCCATACACACAAAGCGGTGATGGGTAGCGTCAGGGCTACCTGATGCACCATTGTGCCACCCTAACAGGTTTGTATGATGTGCAATGTTAATATCAACATCACTTTTCATGGACATGCAGTTGTCACGTCACAAGGACCACAATAGTCTGCAGGGTTCAAACCATTAATATATTGTACTAAAACATTTTTGGTCAGTCAAAGAAAAGAAAATGTAGAAAGCTTTGAAATTCTAATGACAGATCCTTTTCAAAATTATCCAGTATATGTTTTTAAAAAATGAGCTCTGCTTGAGCTTTCTGAGACAATCATAATCATTCTCGTCTTTGCTGTTTGACTTGGGCACAGACCATGTGGCACATTTGTGAGAAATTAAGGATTAATGAAGAGAAGAAAATCGAACAAGAACTGGTCACAAAATGACATTTGTCTTCCACTATATGGAATATTTTGTATTTCACAGAGATACAAAAGCAAGTGATTTGTCGGCACTGCTTTGCGTCTGTTGGCACAACTAACAGCAATACCACCAACTTATTTGACAGACTTTGATGGCAGATAAGTTCTATTTGGCTACATAGTTCATTTTCAATTCTTAAATGTCACATAAAAATCAAATATCCTTCAGCCCTACTCAAAACACAGAACATGTTCACAAAAAATAATTAATATAACGGGATTAATATTTATCGTATTATTTAAGATGATGACAGGACTAACTTTTGTTTTAGCAGCAATTATTAATATTTTGGGACAGAGTCATAGAAAGTAAATTAAGCAAACTGATGACAATGATGGGCTTTGAGAGGCTAAATTGCACATATCTATGGCTACTCTTGCATTACTGGGTAAGTATGCAAAACCTGAATGTCTTCTTTTGAGATGTACAGTGGTGCCTCGGAACTCGAACTTAATCCGTTCAGAACTACGGATCGAATCCTAAAAAGTTCAAGATCTGATTGAATTTTTTTTTAGCATTTAAACACAAAATGAACCGGATAAAACAAGAAGAGCATATACTGTGCTAAACACATCTAAGGACATTTATCAAAACAGTGATTTGTAAAGTAAGAAAATAAATATATCCGAACAATGTGTCCTGCCCCGATCGTCCGCTCCTTCCGTGTGCCACGCCCCCTCGTTAACCCCGTGTGGAATCCCCGTGTGATCAGCTGTTTCTGGTTGTTGTCATTAGTCCTTTGTATTTCGTCCGTGTTTCAGTTTGTTTCCCCAGGCCGGTCATTGTATTGCCCGTCTGCGTTTTGCCTGCCTTACCTGTAATTAAACCCCGTATTCCCCGATACCCTGATGTCTGCGCCTTTGTCTCCATTCCGTCCCCACTCGGCACAACAATATCATTATAATTAAACGTATTAATGGCGTATTATTAATATTAAAATAATGAATAGGAAATCTTTATTTTTAAATATATTTTATTATATAATTACTGTTACTATCATTGTATTTTTACTGTATAAATATATGTATTCAGCTAGTTTAAACATGCACAATGCTATCACAGCGAATGTGAGGCTGAGACTGAAGCTTTACCCTTTGTTTCCGCTGACAAACATGCCTTGTGACTCATTTCCGCACACATACAAGTTATCTTAGGTCAGCATTCACGGTTTGACTTCTGAGATTCAGATCGAGCTCTAGGTAATTTTTTTTCGAACTGGTTGGTTCGACTTTTAAGAAATTCGAGTTCTAATGAGTTTGAGAACTGAGGTACCACTGTATTTGCATTACAGTCGTGCTGTGACGATATTTAAGTTCTGATTTTCAATACTTACAGATGACTGCATTTATATACCCTTTTAAAGTGCAGTACTTCCACACACACTTTCTCTCTTTATTTTCACCTTCATCTCCTTTCTGCCATATTGCCGAGTAAACGATTAGGAAAATTTGAATCTATACTTTTTAGTAAGCAAGTTTAATTGAGTAATCGTGAAAGCTCTTATTAAAATGTCATTTATATTGTTTATATTTTTAAGGGTCTAAATATTTCTATTCTATTTATCTTGCACTACGACCGACATCTTTCATGAAGTAAGAACTTTAAAGGACTTTAAAGGACACACTAAAGCTGGCAGTGTACTTCAGATAAAATCAACAGAATCAACATCACATTGGCAATAGGATGTTGTATGACGCGTAGTCACTGTGGTCAGCCATTTCGGTGCACTGCCTGTGCAAGGCCTTGAGACAAACTTTTTCGTCATTTTTTATCCCACCCACTGTCCACAATTGATTTACATAAATGTGATGCCGCAGGGTTGGACAGCAGGACTAATTATGCACTTATCAGCATGATTTGCACTGCACCGCTCGTTAAATAATGTAAATTAATATGTTTATTTGTGTCGGTGCTGCTGCTAGTATTAAACCAGCAGGGACTGTTAATAAAGAAAGCATCTTTCATTTTAAAACAGCTGTCATCTTTATTAAAAACACTCACACACTAGCCATTGTATGTTTATTTGCATTCTGTATGTGGGTCTGCTGCACTGAAAACATTCTGTGCTCTCTTGGGTTTTGGAGTGACATAGAACAAACAAGGTGGCAGCGTCGTTTTAAGTATGCGAAAGATTGTTCTTGCTGACGACTTCGATTTTGTGTCTGTAAATTTAATCAGTTCTGGTTTGTCACCTACACAATGCCTCTGAAAAGTTTGAAAAAGATCTATGAAACAGTTTTTGAGTTATTGGCTTAACAAGCAAAATATTTGCGGCAGCAAAATGATCCTCAGCTGGTGATTCGACTGGTGTTTGTTACTCAAAAATAAATAAATAAATTTACAAATAAGGAAACAGAATATATAATGACAATTTGTTTCCTGTACGCTGACCATGAAATGATGTTTTATTTGTACCGGTACACTGGAATGCTTTAGTTTTTACACATACAGGTGAGAGTAAAGCTTGGGGATCCAGGCGCAGGGTCAGGAATATATCCAGCACCCATTTCTCAGGGAATTAATGACCTTTCTGAAGGGCCTAATGGTGATGTTACAGTTCTGCCAAGCATGGGATTGGAACCGACAACCTTCCGATCATAGGCACAGAAGCCTAAACAACTGAGCCGCACACCACACCCAAGTACAATTTCATTAATATAATGCATTAATAAAATAAATGTGTTATGCATTGATTTTTCCTGTCTTCGCCCAGTCTTGAATACATTCTTACTCAAATCACAAGTTTCCCTCATCATGTGGAGGTTGTGTCACCTCCAGTGTCCCTGCTGCTAGTTATCTATGTCCTTTCACTGTATGGGTGTCGGCTTCCACTCAGTGATGTAACAAACTACCCAGAGCTAAGAATACCCAGTTCAGAGTAGAAATTGCTGTGCAATGATGACAGGAAAAGGAAATCAGCTGTCTAATAAGCCTAAAGAATGAATCCAAAAATATAAAATCTTAAGGCAAATAGACAAGGTGAACTTGGCTGCCTACTTCTAACTGTTTTTGCAACTTTTAAGGAATGCAAATCTGTTACTCATTTGAAGGCTCTGGATTGGGAAGAAGTCACAATTTTATGCTCATTAGAACAGGTGGACGGTGCTTCTTAATTTTCTTCCAGAAAACCTAGCTTCATATAAATGGTGGTCTTTATTTTCTAAAGGAAGATGTAAATCTGGTGAAAAAACTTATGGACCTATGCCGTTCATTTATTACTCATGGGAATCAAAGCATTCTTAAACCCCCGTTAATTATAAGTAGTTGCAGTTCAGAGTACTGAATGAAATACCTGATCATTTCCAATTTTGGACCTTGGCCAGGGTACATCAAAGAGGGCATGCAGAGTGTGTAAACAGTAAGTAATATTCTCCATTTGGGAGTCAGAATGAGGTGAGCACAGAAACTCCATGCTGATTCCTAGGAAGAGACATAAAATAGCCAGTCAGCAGAGACATATTAAACCTCACAAATAAAAAAAGGTTTGACAGACCATTTTCAACAACTGCCAGGATGACAAATAGGACCACCCATTTTCTGTACTTGCTTGTACTATTCAGGGTTGTGGGGGGTGCAAGGCAGGGAACAACCCAGGATGGGGTGTCAACCCATCTCAGGGCACACTCACACACGCACAACTATGGGCAATTTGGTAACTCCAATCAGCCTCAGCATGTTTTTAAACTATGGGGGCAAACTGGAGTGCCCGAAACAAAACCCACAACAACCCGGGGAGAACATGGAGCCCACTCATGGAACACTCATGGAGCCATGGCAGAGACTGAACCCCAGACACAGAGGTTTGAGGTAACAGTGCTAACCACTGGACCACTGTACCACCCCAGAGAAATAGATTTAGTGGGGGAAAATTCCAAAGGAGGAGAGCTCTGACCCAGGATCAGGTAGAAGCGCTCAGAATTGATGTCTTCGGGAGACTTGATACTAGCCAGTGAGGTGGACTGGCCCATTGAAGTTGGGGTGACAGGTCTGGACAGGTTTGCGGGGTCCTCATCCAGCACAATGAAGCCCATGCTGTTCAGCCAGAGTGCCGTGGCATGGAGAATGGCTGCCCAGGAGCTGCAGTAATGCTGCCTGGCCTGCTCGGCCGTCTCCGCCGTGTAAAACGTACCTCCTGAAAAACAGAGGTGAGACATGACCTGTACCTAAAGGCCACTGACCTGAGGCACTGGCTTCACCCCGAAGAGGGTTCTGACCTGTGGCCGGGAGCTGCACTGCATACTCATGGGGCAGGTTCAGTATGGCATGGTCCTGCAGGGCAGCGAGCCATAGCCGGCTTAGCATGCTCAGGTTGGCCTGCACCAGCCTCAGCAGCCCAGTCCCTGCTGGGGCCACTGGTGGCTCAGCACTGGGGTCAGAAAGTTGCAGAAGCCGAGCTGGCTTCTCATCCTGATTAGGACTCTGAACTGCTACTATATACACCTGAAAAAGCGAAGCCAGGGATAATAGTGAAAGAGTGAAATAGAGAGTCAGTGATAATATGCCACGACATTGAAGAAAGCCTTTAATTATTTACAAAAATTAAATTTGTCCCATCAATCTCCAAAAATTAAAAGAATTTCATTCCACATCACTGCAGAATAGTATCAGCCCTCTGCTAAAAATAGTTTATAGCTTAAACTTTTTGCTAATCATAAAACTATTTAACAAGGACACCTAGAAAAAATCATGTCCTATACAGCTGGAGACAACATCCTGAAATATTTATTCAGTGCTAGGTAACTCAGATTGGCTTGTATTGATTTTCTGCATCACATTCTTTCCTGGACCTTGGCCATGCAGAACTATAAACTGAGCCAAGTGAATGACGCACTCATAAATCGTCTGCATTCCGGGGTGTGCTTTTTCTTACGCAAATGACTCATAAGTTGTCTTTAATTTGGCTCATTCTTAGGAATTCAGGGCTCCCTGCCAAGCCAGTGACTCGCTAGCCAGAAACCTGCACTGCTGTCCATCATAACGATATACAAAACACAATCAGTAATGTCATGGAAAATAGCATGCTAAAGCAATAATTTCACACCAATTCTTGAATGCAGGTACTCCCATATAACAAAAACCGCATTGAGCGGGGGAAAAGCAGCATTCATCAGAAATTGAATGAGGGGCCCCTGCTGCAGTCGTAACCTTAAACATTTAGCTAAAATTAATGTCCAGGTCCTGATCAACTCCATCAGAATAAATCTTGTGGAAATTCATTTTGCACTCGCCTTAAAAGATGCACTTTAAGATATGCAAAATGTACAGATTACATGTTCAGTAATGCACCATAACTTTATTGTCCTATAATAATTTTTTTTTAAACCTGTAAATTGTATATATCTAATATATACGTCTGCATGTGTGCGCGCACGCACGCACACACGCACACACACAGAGCTGTATTCATTCATTTGTCCATTCATTTCTATGGGCAAAACCCTAATCCCAACAAAGACAACCTTAACTCCTACCCAGCCCTAACCGTAACCATAAGTGATCAAACAAAATACAAGTCTTTTAGCATTTTTAGTTTTTTGATTGCAGTCACATATTTTTTATAAAATTAAATTTCCCTTTGTGGGGACTGTAAAAATGGTCCCTGCAATGTGATAAAACCTGACATTGTGGGGACCATTTTTACAGTCCCCACAAAGGGAAATTTAATTTTATAAAAAAAAATATGAAAAATGTCTCTACAATGTGATGTATACCTCTACAATGTGACGTAAGACATACAGCAAGTCCATAGCCAGAACTAGATTTCATAGGCCATAGGTCCCCCTTGACTGAGCAGGGGGGGATTGAAAAGTTAATTTCAAGCTGTTTGGGGGTTCTCACTGCACTGATATGGATGACTGAATATGCTCAAGGTTGTAATAAATTGTCACTGATGGCTTAACTGGTGGTTTAGGGACTAAACTGTGAACATAAAAAGTTATTGTAAGTTTCTTTATAAAGTGAACGTGGCAGCCAGGAACAGAGATGAGTGTATTATGAAGAGCCCCACACCTCTGCCCAGGCTTTCAGCACTGCCAGAGACTCCATGGTGACAGTGCTCTCATTGTACAGCTGGCTCTGCACTTCCTTTATTGCCTGTACTTTGCCCAGCGATGAGGTGAGCAGGTTGTGTACCCGCCGCAAGTCTAATAAATCGCTGACCACACCACTGGCAATCCATGCGCTGCATACCTATAGAAACGACAGCAGCACTGTCATTGAATTCATGACTGATCCAGTTTGAGAAACGAATCTACAGCATATCAGCACTCACCAACCTGACAAGCCTTGGCAGTGACATCAGGGGGGGTGTCGGCTGTAAAGGCTGGTCTCAGTGCTGCACCGACCTGCAAGCAGACACACAAGGTCACACTAAAAATAAAGGTGACACTAAAAATGAAGACCTTTAAAAAGACTTAAACTTACTAAATATAATCACAGACAGAGAAGGATGCTGGCTGCTGACATCTGAAAACCTGAGAATATTATACAAGATGAGAAAGAGGGCAGGGAAGTAAAGGGAAACTACATGCTTACATTAGCCTGGTACTGCTCCAGGAGGACATGACCCGGAAACTCAGGCTCGGGGAGAGCAGCAAACTTGCGGATGATGATGAGGAGCATCTGCAGGCCTGAGATCCGGAGTGGCTTGCTGGGGTCAGTGGCAGCCATAAAGGCCATTCGTATCAAGTCGGCAAGGTACAGGACTAGAAAGTCTCCTGGGAAGAACAGCACAGAGAGTAGCTTAATATTTCACTATTCAAACAATTGAACTTATTTCCCCTGGAAGAAAATACAACTGAATTCGGCAACATGTAGTGCAGTGTCTTTCAACCTTGGGGTCCACTGAAATGTCTAGTAATTGATAAAAAAATTACTGCTAAAAAATATTTTTTCAACTAATTATTATTCTTTAAAAAATTATGATTAAAATACCATATACAATCCTGTATTGTTTCACATTCATAAATATCAATAAATATTAGACATGCACCGATCAGACATTCGGATAGGTATCGGCGCCGATTCAGACCTATTTGACGGATCGGGTATCGGCCATGCGTGCCCGATCCACGTCCTATATTTACTTATTTAGTTTTTGGCAATCTCTAAATCCTAAAATCTCCTATTTCGTCTTAAATCTATTTGTACAATCAATTGCAAGACAGCTCTTTCCCATTTTACATGTTTTTTTTTTTGCGGAATTCAAATCGAACACTCAGTCTTTTTTGCTGCTCAGTGGGTGCGAGTACCGTGACTTCCGCCTGCTGTGACGTCATGTGCATACCTTTCGCAGTACGAGGAGGGTAAGATAAGACGCGCCGATTTGGGAGTATTTCACGCTTTCAACAGAAACCAGTAGCACAGCGATTTGCAATCTTTGTAAAATAAAGTTTTGAGAGGTGGGAATAGCGTTTAATGGACAATCCCACTTAACAAAGTGCACGCAACTGCGAGACAAAAAAGCAATGGATGATTCGGGAGTCGCTAACCTGGACTGTCTTGCGAACTCGCTGCAGCTTGTGATACAAGAGGGGCTGCCATCGCAACGAAGTGTAACTGAACTGACGCCAATGGGAGAAAAATTGTGTTAAAATTTAAGTTTTCGCCACTTGTGTGTATACTTGTTTTGAAGATCGGAATGTGTATAGGAATCGGATCGGAAATGAAAAAATGTGGATCGGCCCATCCCTGATACTGTATATATAAACAAGTTCAAATAAAATGATCGCGATCACCTTCAGCCTTGTAAAGACGAGCTCGCCTAACTGTGCATGTGATCAAGGAAAATAAAATGTGACTTTGTGCACTAGTCTGGCTACTCTGTATTTGCAACACGGTATAACAAATATGATCAAAAACTAATTCTAGAGGGAAAAAAGTCTATGGGGTCGCCAGAAATTTGTGATGTCAAAATGGGCTCTCAGGCCAAAAAAGGTTGGGAACCACTGATGTAGTGTAAAGGGTGGGCAATACAGCCAAATTGTCATATCATGATTTTTCTGGTAAGAATTGTGATCCACAATATATATTGCGATTGTTTTGTTTGTTTACAAACCAACTGAAGCAGAATGTATTGTGACGCCATGGGGATGACTAGTAAAGACTTTTGTGTTTGGCATACTGGTATGCTTCACAGTGCAGGGTTCCCACGCGTCCTGGAAAACCTGAAAATTTTGAGGGCTATTTTCCAGTCATTGAAATGACCTGGAAACTGATAGAAATGGCCATATGTGCTGGAAATAATCTTTCTTGTCCTGGAATTTTATTTCTGTTTTCGCTTTTTAATTTTTCTGTTTGAAACAGCTCGCTGTTTGTAAGTCTAGATATGATGACAGCTGAGCTAGGCCGTGGCCTCTGCTGCGCAATGTCTCTACCTACTGAGACATGTATAGGCAATTATATTTGAGTTTTGCTCTAGCTTGATAGTAGCTGACAGGAGAACAAGAGAACATCAGTTCATCACTTGAAATTTCTGCTGAGTGCATGACTGTAAGTATGACCACAGTGCATCTGGTGCAACTGACAGTTTTGTATACTTCATACTGTCTGATGTGGACCCAGGTCGCATGTTAAACGTCAAGTAAATTGGCGATGCTAATTTCTGTTAGCCTGTTAATGGCAATTTTCATTAGGTGTTTGCATAGTGCTAGTTGTCTAATGACGGTAATCGATCTAAAATCATTTTGTAGGCCTATGTGGTCCCACTATTAAGCAAATAAATTCAGTGAACCAAACCTAAAATAGCAAGAACATGATAACAGTCTTAAAAAGAATTAGACTAAGAGCTTCTGCTTTCATTTAAAACAAATGGGGCTTAGGCTACTTGAAGCCTACATCTAAATGCCTGTGCTTGTGTGTTTGTGTAGGTTTTTGTGATATCCTTGCAACCGAGCAATCACCACACAATAAATATTACTTGGCTTGTGCCGTTTATTTGCACAACTGAGCACACTTCTCATTATTTAGATAAAATCTAATGCCTATAGTAAAAGTGTTGCTAAAAAAAAGAAAGAGGTCATCGGTCTGGATGCAGTATTATCAGACCTCAAGGAGCGTCTTCTGAGGTGTTGGTAGAGCAACACCACTAGTGTTTCTAAACCGAAGCCTACACCAGATGCCTTTTTCATAGGTTACACTACAGTGACTTATAGATTGTTTGTTTGTTTCCAATATACTGGAGTTCAGGCTGTTATCCTTTGTTCCTAGTATTCTTTCTAGTTTAACCAAGTTTTTAACTCAGGAATTGATGGTAAGGCTATCATGATTTAAAATGGATGTATTTAGCTTCTTTTCCCAGAAAGATAAGTTCTTTATTATAATCCTTGTCATTGACTTATGCAAATTCTACAGCTGCTGTATTCCCAGTAAAGCTACCAGTTGAAAGTTAACTCTGACTTTCTGTTTTGTCACGCGCCAGTTGTTGCATATATTAGTGTTATAGGCATAATACACGATATAGGCAATAAATTGGCTTTATGCAGTTTTGTTTGATACAAACATTGTACATAAATGTATTGAACTAACTACTGAAATTAGGTCACTATGTTAGCCTATTTCATGACCACATGCAGTGCACGTCTTTAGCTACCTACGGCTGCCAGGCTCCTGCTAGTCTTATGCCTATCAATAATGAGACCTTTGAATCTTTCATTCCTATAAAAAACTCAGGACTCTTGAGCTTAATTTCCTCCTGTAAATCCTCTACTAGCCTCGTAGACCCAATTCCTACAAAATTCTTCAAGGAAATTGCACCGCAGATTAGCAATATCCTGTTAAATGTGTTAAACTCATCTCTTAAGCTTGGATATGTTCCAAAACCTTTTAAAATGGCTGTTATTAGACCCGTCCTAAAGAAACCAAATCTTGAACCTAGTGTTTTAGGAAACTATAGACCTATCTCAAATCTTCCTTTCATTTCAAAGATCATGGAAAAGGTTGTAGTTCATCAGTTGTCTTCTTTCCTACAAAAAAATAATACTAATGAATTATATCAGTCTGACTTTAGACCAAACCATAGCACAGAAACTGCTCTAGTCAAAGTAATGAATGATTTACTAAAGGCTTCTGACCGTGGGTGTATATCGCTGTTGGTATTACTAGATTTAATTGCAGCATTCGATACTGTGGACCATAATATCCTCTTGGACCGGTTAGAAGGTGTAGTTGGCATTACGGGGACAGCACTCTCTTGGTTCTACTTATATTTAACTGATCGCTATCAGTATGCTCATGTGAACAACAAATCATCCAAGGCCACCAAAGTCACATATGGTGTCCCACAGGGATCAGTACTGGGCCCACTACTGTTTACCCTATACACGCTACCTCTTGGTAACATTATTAGAAATCATGGTGTTGGGTTTCATTGTTATGCAGATGATACACAGTTATATATATCTGTTAACTCTGATGATACATCACTCCTATCTCGGTTAGAAGACTGACTGTTAGATATCCGGTGCTGGATGGCAAAAAAAATCCTAATGTTAAACACAGAAAAAACAGAAGTACTGGTAATTGGTCCCAAGGCTGCAAGAAATAAGTTTCACCACCTCAGCATTAGTGGCCTTCCTACACAACCTAACACGGTGGTTGGAAATCTTGGTCTTCTGGTTGATTCAGATCTATGTTTTGATGCTCACATAAAAAGTATTACTAGAACTGCGTTTTATCATCTACGGAACATAGCCAAGCTTCGTATGATGCTCTCACTACGTGATGCAGAAAAATTAATACATGCCTTTGTAACTTCCAGATTGGACTACTGTAATGCCCTCCTTTCTGGTTGCCCGTCTGGATCCTTACATGAACTTCAGCTGGTACAGAATGCAGCAGCCAGAGTTCTCACAAACACTAAACAATTTGATCACATTACACCGGTCTTATCCTCCCTTCATTGGTTACCAGTTAAGTCTCGGATTGACTATAAAATACTGCTATTAACCTATAAAGCACTGAATGGCCTTGCACCAGAATACCTTAGTGATCTGCTGACCTCATACAACCCCCGCGCTTGCTTCGTTCTCAAGGCACGGGATATCTGTTAGTACCTAGGGTAGAAAGAGCTACGGCAGGCTGCAGAGCTTTCTCCTATAGAGCTCCTCAGCTGTGAAATGGTCTTCCACCGGATGTGCGGGTTTCAGGCTCACTCTCAATATTCAAGTCTAGACTAAAAACACAGCTGTTTAGTTTAGATTATAGGGATACTAGTTCTAGCTCTAGCTAACTCCTCACTCCCAGTTAGACCTATAGTGTGAGGTGTAGAGCTGGGTGGGGATCGGTGCCTTTGGCTTTGGATAAACTGAATTGACAGTGCTGTCGCTCTAGCTTCACAATGGCTTGTGGGATTGGAGTGCTGACATTTCAGGGACTCCCCATGCCTGCATTCCCACTTGCCTGTCCCTCCTACTTATGCTGCCATAGCCATATCTGCCGAAGTTTGCACGTTGCACTTCATATTGCACTCATCTAACTTTTAGCACTGCCTATAGTCTCCCCTAATTTGACTAATTGCATATTTTATTTCCCCTACTCCTCCTGGGGGGTGCTGCCTGGAGACCTCAATCTATCAAGATGTCCAGCACACCCTGCAACATATGTGACGTCACCACTACCAATGACGTCCGTGCATCCAGCTCACCGTTCTGCCTGTGTCATCTTCCATGTATGACCCGCTGCCGGCCTTCTGGTTGCCTGGCGATTGGAGGGAGCGTTGGCACCGGCTGTCATCTCCCCCCTGCTCCCCGTTTGTGTCTGAAATTTTACTGTATTTGACTCTCCCTGCCGGCCCCTGGAGGATGGGCTCCCCCTTTGAGTCTGGTCCCTCCCAAGGTTTCTTCCTTCTCGGGAGTTTTTCCTTGCCACTGTTGCCTATGGCTTACTCACTGGGGGCTTTGGGTGGGGATGCTGTAAAGCACTTTGAGACGATGTAATGTTGTGATAATGCGCTATACAAAAATAAATTTGTTGTTGTTGTTGTTGTGTGATCAACAGCTCTATACTGAACATTATACAATTGCTCAGTATATGCCAGTGTTTGGATAGTTTTCCACAATCCAAGAGGCATTTATTTCTTTAAAAGAGTTTTGCAGTTTAAAACTATGTAACAAAAAGAGGTCAAACAACTGCATTATACATCAATGCATTAATTAGTGTTGCCTTTATGTAATTTAGCATATCGGTGACAGTAAGTCCCTGCATAATCAAAGAGGAATTAAAATGGCGTTAAGCCTGTGACTAAAGTGTATGACTGTATGTCCAGATCCTGTCATGAATTTCCGGAAAAAGCTCCTGGAAATGTCCTGGAAAATGATTCCTTAAAAAGAGTGGGAACCCTGACAGTGTGCCGTAAAGCAGCCTGAAGACTGCATGTACCAGTGTCGATGGTGACAGTTTTCTTCATAGGGGGCAGCCCTGGAGAGCACCTACGGAGGTCATGGGTAGGGCAAACAAGCCACAACTGTGCACTGGCCAGCAGAAAAGTAGCAAAAAGTCAAAAAGAAAATCAGACCAAAGACTGTATATAAACACACAGCAGGACATCGGCGGTGAGAAGCTAGAGGCCTTTGATCAGCAGTCGCTGTAGGGGGAGCAGGAGAGTGACCCAGCCTGACTCATGGGTTGGCTACAGGTGGGGAGGCAACCAGAATGGAGGGTGGTCTCTGCCCTCAAACTGGAGAGCAAGGCCCTCTACTCACAGCAGGGGGCCTTTGAGGGGCACAGTGGCTTGCTGTATTGACGCCAGCTGTCTCTGGATGGCAACCAGCTATGGATGCCCCAGAGCCTCATCACCACATCAGGGAAGCTGTCGGGCCACTTCCATTGGCCCAGCTGCAGCCAGAACACATGCACCACCCCAACGAGTCCAGGCAGCCGGTCCAAAGTACTGCTGCAGACGTATCGAGCTGGTGCGCCCATGGAGAAGGTCGAGGTGGATGTGCTGGGCCCCTTTCGCTGTAGTGATGCTGGGAACTGGTGCGTACTCGTGCCCATGGATTACTTCACCAAGTGACCTGAGGCATACGTTGTTCCTGATCAGAGTAACTGGAGAGGGCTGGGGGAGGTCCACAAGCACCTCTATGATGTCATCTATTGCCTGCGACTACCTGCGCTACAAAAGGCTGTGGTCTTGTACAGGGGTCACCAGGCACTGTATCGCCCCCTGGCCTGACCTGACCCAACCTCCCCTCTGCCCCACCCAGGGGGTCAGGGGACTCTGACAGGCTGGCCGCAGAGGCCCCTGCTATGTTTGGGGGACTTTCTGTTGGACCTGAATGTCGTCAGGGACGTCTGACCCTTCAAGTGGGGGCAATGTGACTCTGTAGGGCTGGTCTGCAGAGACTAATTATTTGTGTACCAGCACACTTTTGCAGTGTTGTAATGCAATGCAGTATCGTAATGTTAGCAGTCTGATGATATATAAAGATTTTTTTTAGCTAACTGGTTAGAAAACTGGTTAGAAACTGAGAGAACTGATTCTCACATACCCAAAGACCAGTTCTGATACTAAGAACAGAAGTACAGAGGACGGTAAAAATCCCCGGTTGTCGTTCTTGTCCCGCCCCAAATATCAAGGATACATCAGTTGCATCCTTGCCAAATGAGACTAATCCCAAGATTCACTGCATCCCAAGTTCATTCTTGGGATGCAAGTTAGCAAGACCGATCTTGCCAAGACCAGAAGTACGATCTTTGCCTTCTTGGTATTGAGAAACACCCCAAGTTATTAAACTGAGATCCACTGAGATAGATAATTGAGAAAGACAGACTATACAGATGAGTTATTCAGGCTGACATTACTATGTTTCATATTGATCTGTTTAGTTGTACAACCCCAATTCCAATGAAGTTGGGACGTATGGTGAATTGTAAACAACAACAGAATGCAATGACATAGAAATCTCATAAACTGATAATTTATTCACAACAGAATACATAAAACAAGTAAAATGTTTAAAGTGAGACATTTTGCTATTTAGTGAAAAATATTGGTTCATTTTGAATTTCATGACAGCAACACGTCTCAAAAAAGTTGGGACGGGGGCAATAGGAGGCTGGAAAAGTTAGTGGTACAAAAACCCAACAGCTGGAGGAACAATTTGCAAATAATTAGGTCAATTGGCAACAGGTCAGTAACATGACTGGGTATAAAAAGAGCGTCACCAATCCCCCTAATACTGCATCGACAAATAGTGGAGCAATTTCAGGAAAGAAGTTCCTCGATGTAAAATTGCAAAGAGGTCGAAAATATCATCATCTACAGTACATAATATAATCAAAAGATTCAGAGAATCTCAGGGATCGAATTTATCGACGGCAAAAGCCGCCGTGCCTTAGCAATTTGCCGTGCTGCCCTGAATATTTACAAGTTCTTGCCGGCAGATACTTGCAGTGCCCTCTTCCTCAGTTGCCTTTGTGCCCTATTGTGTATGTTTAGATCATAATAAAGTCAATAAACTTATGAAATCAAGAACAAGTTCTTCCGTTTTTTACTTCTCTGTCGCCATGTCCATGATGTCTGGGTTGATAAGTGCATCCCATAATTTTACGCTAGCCACGCCTCCATGGTTAAATTATTCAGAGCCGATGCTTACCTCCCTCCAAAACTAATAGCAACATGTTCATAGAATAGCGAGGGTGAGAAGGTTTAGAAGTTCTTTTGAAAATAGCCAGATTTTTTTTAAGGTAATTTCGCTGGTTATGCATGTCTTTCCCAATCATACCGCATCTATTGTTATGGAAATTATCTGTCATTACTTGACGTTGTAATAATTTATAATAGACTGTAATAATTCATAGAAGATTGAAATAATTGATACCAGATGTGCATTGAATTTTAGTGAAAATGGAGAAGGAGTTAGAGCATAAACTGTACTGTCCTGCAGCTGCTGTCACGGGACAGTTCGTAGTGGCTCGCAGAAGTGTTGCGGGACAGTTCGTAGTGGCTCGCGGAAGTGTTGCGGGACAGTTCGTAGTGGCTCGCGGAAGTGTTGCGGGATAGTTAGCAAGTGGCTCGGGACAGTGTTTGAGTGGTTCGGGACAGTCGGTCTAGTTAGTTTTAAAAAGTTAGTTGGCTTGAATATGGTCACTCATGCATTATTTTGAAGTTCTGTTAGTCATGTTAGTGTTCAATGTCTCAGTAAAAAAAAATGTTCATTAAATTAAAGTTTTTATCACTGACAATAGCTGGTTCTGTTTTTTTTCATAAAACATTTCGTCATTACTGAGTAGGTGAATGAAGGCAACAGCATCTTTTTTTCAATAGCTAGTCTAACACTATTTCACAGGGTGCTAATGCATTTATTGCCCTTGAAATGGCAGAATGCTAAATATTTAATGTGTCTGGCTATATACCTTTTTGCCTCAGTGCCCTGGCCAGTAATTCTTGATTGCCTTGGTGCCCTCTGAACCTACGCGAAAATGCCTTATTTGAGGGGATAAAAGGCAAACATTGCTGTGCCCCCCGAACAAAGTAATTCTACCCCTGGAATCTGGAGAAATCTCTGTGTGTAAGGGACAAGTATTCTGGATGCCCATGATCTTCGGGCCCTTAGGCAGCACTGCCTCACAAATAGGCATGATTCTGCAATGGAAATCACTAAATGGGAAAATTTCCAGAAAACGTTATCAGTGAACACAATTCGCCGTGTCATCCAAAGATGCCAGTTAAAACTCATTCAAAGAAGAAGCTGTATTTGAACATGATCCAGAAGCGCTGACATCTTCTCTGGGCCAAAGCTCATTTTAAATGGACTGTGGCTAAGTGGAAAAATGTTCTGTGGTCAGATGAATCTAAATTTGAAATTCTTTTTGGAAACCAGGGATGCCGTATCATCCTGACTAAAGAGGAGAAGGACCACCCAGCGTGTTATCAGCGCTCAGTTCAAAAGCCAGCATCTCTGATGTATGGGGGCGCATTAGTGCATATGGCATGGGCAGCTTGCATATCTGGAAATGCACCATCAATGCTGAAAGGTATATCCAGGTTCTAGAGAAACATATGCTGCCATCCAGACGACATCTCTTTCAGGGAAGACCTTCCATTTTCCAACATGACAATGGCAAACCAACACACTGCATCAATTACAACATAATGGATTTGTAGAAGAAGGGTCCAGGTACTGAACAGGCTAGTTCAGTACCTGGACCCTTCTTCTACGAATCCATTAGCCAGTGGTCCAGATCTTTCACTCATTGAGAACATTTGGCGCATCATAAAACGAAAATTACGACACAGAAGACCTAGGACAGTTGAGCAACTAGAATCCTGTATCTGACAAGAATGGGACAACATCCCCCTCCAAAAACTTGAGCAACTGATCTCCTCAGTCCCCAGACGTTTACAGACTGTTGTTAAAAGAAGAGGGGATGCCACCCAGTGGCAAACATGGCCTTGTCCCAACTTTTTTGAGACGTGTTGCTGTCATGACATTCAAAATTACCTTATATTTTCCTTAAAATGATACATTTTCTCAGATTAAACATTTGATGTATTTTCTATGTTTTGTTATGAATAAAATATGGGTTTATGAGATTTCCATATCATTGCATTCTGTTTTTATTTACAATTTGCACAACGTCTCAACTTCCAAATTCATTGGAATTGGGGTTGTAGTAATATTTCAGCCAGAGGCAGAGGAACAGGGGGGGGGGGGGGTGGTTGGGTTACAGCATGTCGGTTTGTTCTCTCGTTATAATTATAGTGTTAAGTAATGCACGTGTAACTGTACAGTCATTGGAAGCTCAGCTTTGCCATACTTATGCCTTATGTTTGTAACGTGCTATTTGCCTCACCTGTACGTTGCTTTGGACAAAACCATCTGCTAAATAAAACTTAATGTAAATGTAGTGCTGTATCACAATTCTCTCAATAACTTTGAAATGCATATTGTGGACACAGTTGCAAGGGGTTAGGATAAAATACTCTCATTTCGTCCACCATAAGTGTGGTATGATATTTGGTATTCAAAAAAAGGGGATAAGGAAATCCTTAACAGTACATGCCATATAGCAAATATGACGCCCTGAAAATCTGCTTTGGGAAGATTTCTTTGTGAACTAATATAAAGCAGCAAGAGAGGACATGCACTTAGTGTGAGTGTCAGTGTGAATGTCAGCGAGGAAAGCCTCGGGTTTTGGCCAGCACTGGGAATCAGAACAGGCTTTGCCGTGCGGTGCGACTGTGCTCACCGGCAGATTCCTGCAGGCGGCGCTCCTGAGCCAGGGCCATGTTGAAATGGGCACGGTCGCCGCTCTCACACTGCGCGATGATGCGGCACACACACTTGGTGGCGAAGACGCGTGTGGACCAGCGTGGGTGGCTGAAAGGGCTGCCGGACTCTGCCGTGCAGGTATAGATGGAGTCATCGTCAGCACGGTCCCCTCCCTCCTCTTCCTGGTGTGTCTCCACAGCGGCTACAGTGGCAGTCTCTGCTAAAACAGCAGTGATTCCGCATGTAGAGCTTTTCCCTCAGGCTGTTTGACTGTTTAGTGCATGTCCCATGTATGACAGAGTTGAGATGCCAATACAGATACTTAGACCAGATGCAGGAGCACAGGGAAACCATGGTAGGAAAAGCCTAAGCTCAATATGAGCCTAAGCTCAATTGTTTAACAGTTCAAGTTCAACTTTGAAAACAGACTGTACACTGTGAGCTGCACATTGGATCAGGTGTTGCAGTGCCTCACAGTAAGTAAAGCATCAGACTTATCACTCCTGTACTGTAATTACATTGCACCCACCAGCAGAGGCTGACAAGACATCCTTGCACAGCTTGAGCCAATGGGACAGCTTTGCCACAGCCATGGAACCCAACATGTGATTCAGTGTCTCTCGGAGATCCTGGCACAACTGTGGATCTGACTCCCGGTCCAACAGGCTAAACAGTGCCCCCTCCAGGCCAATCTCCTTTATAGTGATATCTGCAGATTAAAAAGGACCATACAATAAGAAAATTAGAATTTGAGCTACTGCAGTGATTTTTTTTTTGGCCTTAAATATTTCAATTAATACAATGGCTTTAGAGTAAAACCAAAAGCAACCATTATGACTTGTAGTTGTGTTGCTCACCCAGCAAACTGTTATCCCTGCGTGGGAGATCCTTGACCAGGGCCACTGCATGCTCAGACACCTCCACAGCCTCCCGTTGGGCCAGCTGCCTGAGGCAGGCCACCACTGCCCTCCGGAGGGAGAGGTAGGAACTGCAAAGGTTTGCCTGCAGACACAGCAGCACTTCTCTGTTGTACTTCATATAAAATACACCTTAAAAGTAATTCAAAACCCGCCCACACAGAAAATTGCTATTAAGATATTCTCTGAATGCAAATACATGCTTTTTAGAAAATAAAATATTCAACTTGCAGTTATAGAAACTACAGAAAAGGCCTCTACAATGAACAAGTTTTGCCGAAAAAAACAGCCGTGTACAGCTTTCCTTGTTTCAGAGGATTGTTTTAGCCAATTTCAGTGAAAGGCAGAAAGGATGCAAACATATGAGCTAAAATAAGACAAGAAATTTCTTATTCTTGCAGAAAAAATACTGTTTTTAAAATGAGAACGAGCAGATACCGATATTCAGCCTTTAACGCCAACACACCATCATAAGCAAACAATCAGTCCAAGCAGTTTGTACACACAACACAAACAATAAGCAAAACAAATATGTATAAATGCATAATCCACCAGGGGCTAACGATGGTTAATCATGTATGCAGTGCTTGAAGTGGGCCGGAACGCAGTTCCGGAACTTCTGTATTTTCGTCTTTTGGGTTCCGCCACTTTTTTCTGCGTTCCGGTACTTACTGAAACTGATCCGACGCAGCGACAGTGGCCCAAGAATAGACAATATCACAAGACCGATAAAAGACTACATGTTGTTTTAATGGTTTTTCAGTATTCCATTTGTGAATTAGAAAAAAGTAGCCTATGCCTATAGGTTATTGCTTGGAAGAATGATTAAATTAAAATAGTTTGAACCAACACATCCTAAAGACTTGATTTTTTTTTCACCGCACAAATGTCAAATGTCGGAAAATTAGAGTTCCTGCACTTATTTTTTCCCACTTCAAGCACTGCATGTATGAGAAGCACATTCAGTGTGACAGGAGTGTGCAGACAGGGATACTGTTAAATCTTGGTTAACCAAATGCACCAGCCACACTTCTCAATTTGGGGGCTGTAGTAATGCTCCATCTTCAATATTTACAAAAGAGACCCATAAACAAGTCATAGCAGTAAGCTATAGCAGTAAAAAGCAATTTCTTAACTGACAGTAATACATGATAATTGCATTATGAACTGTTTATTAATATGAAGGGGAAAAATCTAGTATTTATTTGCTTGTTCTCGCAACATATACTGCTTACACATTGCAACAGGTGTGTGAAACCTGTCAAGTAAAGAAGAAAAACTCAAAATTTAATTTAAATAAATGGACCAATGAAGAGCATACATCAACAAACTTTAACATTGCAACAAACTGCTGTCATGACCAAAGGTGTGAAAAGCTGCAAAACAAATATCCCATGCTGTGTCTGCTTAGGGTTAGTAGATGAAACAAAATTAAAATCAGGATGACTGGGGCGAGGAACATAAGAAGCCGGAATAAATAAATCATGTCAAATTAGAGCTGAGTGCACGGCATATGCAAGAGAACAATGTGTACATTGTACATCTGCAAATCTGGGGAAGAACCTACCAACACAGAATAATCCAACAAGATGCCCTGCATGAGAGAGCAGAACACAGGTCCATCACTGAGGGGGAGGGCTCACAACATTAGTACATTTACAGACTACACCCAAGGACAAAGAAAAGGCCCCCAGTCACCTTCATTTGTAGATAACCAGGAATCCACCACTCAGATTTGCAGTCATGTTTATTCCAGTAAAGGCAATTCAAGTAATATATGTAGCGATATATGGCACTTATCTTAAATAACCTGTTTCTGCTATTTCTTTTTTCATGTCTAAGGGTCTTTTTAAAAAAAAAAAAATATATATATATATATATATATATATATATGAATGTATAAACTATAGCTCAAAACTTAATGTATTCTTTTTCTGATGATTAGGTGAAAGTTAAATATATTTTAGTTGAATTATTATCTGAAATTGCCTGTGTTACAAAACACTACTGTGGAAAAATATCAAACACGACATTGAGGAGTAAGTACATTTTTAACTTGTAATATTTTATAGAAATTTTCTTTAATATCTATATGGAATGATTTAAAGCCATGTGAAATGACTGGTGCTGCAACTTCCAAAGCTTTTATCTGGGTTGGGATATGTAATAAAAAAGTCAGTTATTATATATTTTATTTATTAAAGTGCCCCCCCACACATTCAAAGGGCTTAATAGCAAAACATTAACATATTTTAAATATGTTAAAATATTATACATATTAAATATAAAATATTACATAAAAATGTAAAATATTAACTTCAAACATTGTATGTTACGTTGTCTTCAGATTGTTCCATGCCAGCTACTCACCTCCTCAAAACAGCACAAGAAATGGACAAGGTCACAAATGCTTCATCCCAAACAAAAACTGCTGTCATGTGCCTGCGACTGTGTGCCCCATGTGACTAAGTCATCACTGATACAGATGGGATGTGAGTTTGAAACATGTCTACGACCCAAAGCTACTTTAACTTAACAAGGCCTACAAAAAGATTAATTAAAAATGAGGGATTTATTTAATATAAATGTGTTAGAAATTCACACACTGACTGATGGATATTCACACTCACATCCCTTAGGGTTAGGCCTGACAAAGACTCAGTCACCTCTTCCAGCACGTGGAGAGATGATGCTTACTACGCTTCAGCGGCACATCCCTGTAAACCCTGAGGTTTCCAGCACTCCTGCCAGTGCATTTTATTTTTGCTGACTGGACCCTCCTGTCAGATGATTTTATTTTTACTACTTATGCCCTCACTAACACACACATCTCCTGTGTATGTCCCTGGGTGCTGCTATGGGTGGCTGCCCTTTGCGGACAACTTACTCTACAAAAAAAGAACAAAGGTGTAAAGACAATTTCCCCACGGGGATCAATAAAGTTTCGATGATTATTATTATTATTGTTATTATTATTATAGCAGCAAAGTATAGATTTTCTTGCAGCACTAAACACAATAACATGACTGTTAGTTCCGACAGTAATGACCTTTCAGTTCAGACAAAAAAGAACATGACAATATATAATGCAGAACTAGAGAAAGATACAGATGCTGCCAAATTACTGGTAATAAATACTAAATAATCACCATGAATGAAAATAATGGTTTTCACATGCAAAAAATCCAGTCAACAAATGGTAAATGAATGCATTGTATGTAATGTGTGTATTGCTGGGCTCTCTACTCACAGAAAGGCAGGACTCCAGGTTGGTGAGGTTGACGTGGTAATGTGTGTGATGTGTGTAATGTGTATAATAAAGTCAAACAGGTTTATTGTCATTTGAACCATATACACCACATACACAGTACACGGTGAAATGAAACATTATTCCTCCAGAACCAAGCTGCAACACAAAGAACAAAAACAGAAACAACACAAGACTACACAAGTGCAGGCAGGACAGAACTATACAGAGTGCAGGGAGAGCAAAGAGACAGAGCGCAAAATAAACACAGGATAGTAAGGGCCTTATAATTGATAACGAAATTGATATAGTAAATGAGTTTAATGATTATTTCTCACGGGTGTTCACAGTAGAGAACACAAGTAACTTACCACCAATTAATACAAATACAGCATCGTCTATGACCAATATATGTATAACTGAAGTTGATGTGATACTAAGCCTAGCTAAACTCAAAATAAATAAATCGCAGGGCCCTGATGGCATCTTACCTATAGTCTTAAAAGAGATGAGGGATATTATTGGCCAACCTTTAACTTTAATATTCCAGAAATCGTTATCTGCGGGTGTGGTACCATCAGATTGGAAGCATGCTAATATAACACCCATATTCAAAAAAGGGGATAGAAGTAATCCAGCAAACTATAGGCCAATCAGTTTAACTAGCATTACTGGAAAAATAATGGAAGCTACAATTCAAGTGAAAATGGTAGATTACCTAGATGCAAATAACATTATAAAGGATAGCCAACATGGATTTAGGAGAGGTAGATCCTGCTTAACGAATCTACTTGAGTTCTTTGAGGAAGCTACAAGTGAAATTGATCACAAAAAGGCCTATGATGTGATTTACTTAGATTTCCAGAAGGCCTTTGATGTTGTCCCCCACAAACGGCTCTTGCTAAAGCTTAAAGCTGCAGGGATTTTAGGAACTGTGGCAGCTTGGATCAAAAACTGGCTAACTGACAGGAAGCAGCGAGTAGTTATTAGAGGCACAATGTCACAGTGGGCCTCTGTTCATAGTGGGGTACCGCAGGGTTCAATTTTAGGACCACTATTGTTCCTAATTTACATTAGCCTAATGATATTGACACAAATACATACAGTAAACTGGTTAAATTTGCAGACGACACCAAGGTGGGCGGTGTAGCAGATACTGATCTAGCAGCAGAGAGGCTTCAACGGGATCTGGATTTAATTAGCGAATGGGCTGATACTTGGCAGATGAAATTTAACACAGATAAATGTAAGGTAATCCATGCAGGGAGCAGAAATATAAAGTACAGATATTTTATGGGTTCCACTGAAATAAAGGTAGCTGAAAACGAGAAAGATCTCGGTATGTATGTTGATGCTTCCATGTCCCACTCTCGCCAGTGTGGGGAAGCAATAAAAAAGGCCAAGGGTTATATCTCTAGGTGTGTGGAGTTTAAGTCAAAGGAGGTGATGTTACACTTATATAATTCCTTGGTAAGACCCCACCTAGAATACTGTGTGCAGGTTTGGTCACCATACCTCAAGAAGGACATTGCTGCCTTAGAAAAGGTGCAACGAAGAGCTACGAGAATGATTCCTGGTCTTAGAGGAATGTCTTATGAGGAGAGGTTAGCGGAACTGAATCTGTTTAGCCTTGAGCAAAGGAGACTAAGGGTGGATATGATTCAGGTCTATAAGATTCTAAAGGGACTATTTCAAATGACTATTTCAATATTAGTCTAAATTAGTGTTAATTTCGTCACGTATTTTTAATTTAGTCTTAGTCTTAGTCTTGTGCCAAATGTCCTTGTTAGTTTTAGTCATATTTAGTCATTCACATATCTTTTTTTGTTAGTCAAGTTTTAGTCGACTAAAAGTCTCGTCATTTTAGTCTAGTTTTAGTCAAAAGAAAACTCAAGGTATCTTGGTCAAGTTTTAGTCGACTAAAAGTCTTTTAATTTTAGTCTAGTTTTAGTCAAAAAAGAACTCAATATATTTTAGTCTAGCTTTAGTCAAAAAATTGTAGTCTTTTTTAAAATAACACATTATTACTGAGATTATTACTAGGGGTGCACCGATTGCAGTTTTCTGGCCGATCAACGATCACCGATCCTTAGGCAACCTTACCTGCCGATCTCGATTTTTTTTTTGCCGATCTTGTTTCTTTCATAACTAAAAGACAGTTACTTCAATGTTTCCATTTTTATTGAGTAAATTGATATGAATACTCACAAAACATGAGGTAGTGTCCTCAAATATAAATGAACATATAAATGAGCATTGCTGTTTGAAGTACAAAATCATATTTTTTCTTCCAGACTTTAATTTCTCTAATTTTGTAAAAAAAAAATATATATATAGCTGTTATGACACACTTGTCCAAAAAATAGGGAGGGAGGCAGCCTGCACTGCACCTCCCTCGGGAATGGGAGAAAAGGCTGATTTAACCCTCTGGGGCCTAGGGGTAGGAAACACACTTTCACTGACTGGGGTATGATCACACATTTCATCACACTTAATTCATGGCAAATAAATTATTTCTTATATATTTGTTTTGCCATTACACTCATCTTTATTTTAATATATATTGTAAATATGTCAGATTTTTGTTAAGTTTGAAATTTGACATCAAAGTATAGACATTGCAAAATGCAGTTTGGAACACTTGCAGAAACATTAGAAAAGTACATAGTAAGCAATGCTGGCAGTTTGTTTTGATCCCAGATATCTGATCACCAAAGTCTTGGCTACATGAAGATGACTAAATGGTGTAGATGCAACATTAATTTGGATAAATAAATAAGAAAAACCTAACTCATGTAACTATTTCTGGCTCCTTTCATTGAATATGTAGCAACTTTCATGTGTATGAATGAGCCATTGTCACCTGGCCACGTCCCCAACCCCCTTTTATGGCGCTGAAGGGGATGTATCTGGATCGCGTTTCACCGTTGCGCTGTTAATCAAATTACCATGCGAATGCGATTTGAATACGCGCTAATGCGGCTATTTAGAATGTGAATAGCGATCTTCGGGTGACAGCGGTACTACACGCCCCCGATGCAGGTAAAACAAAGTAAGATGACATGGTTTATTTTTTTGCCGATTTAACCTAATTAAAAAAACTTTAATACTTCCGACAATGGACGTTTTGAAAAGAAGACAGATTACGGATTTAGCCAGCGTTTTTTTCATGATTATACATTAAGATTTCAGCGAGATATTTATAAACTGGAATAGATGCGAAAAGTACGCGATGTCGTCGACGACATACTCGACCCCAAAGAGTTAAAAGCATATAACTAAGATTGGTGGATCTCATGGGAATATGGTCGATTTCTGATCCCCTCAAATTAACGTGATCGAGGCCGATCGATCGGTGCGCCGATCGATCGGTGCACCCCTAATTATTACTGATACACACAAAAAAAAGTGTTTCACATATCTCAAACATTGGTTAAATGTCATAATTACCTGACAAAATACATTTGTTGAATGATTTTTGTTGAATGCAAATGTTAAACGTGTCTGGTTTTCAATTTCTGATTTAGGAGACACATTCACAAATGATTAACCTGTTCTGAAGAGCATTTTATTTTAACCAACACAATTCAAAAGCTGGGTCCCAACAGACTCCGACTGACAACTTAAGTTACAAAGATGTCGTTTAAGGATGGTGGTGTTTTCCCCGAAATTCTTTGTCCGCAATGTTTCCCGTCAGTTATGATGACACATTCTGACTTTTTGTCAGTATCATTGTACTTAAAATGCGACCAAATATCGAGCCTCTTCCTTCGACCTAGCATGTCGTCGTCGCTCGTCACTCGTGTTCGCTTTGTGTGTTGTGTGTTCAGCAGGAGTATGAGACCTGTAACTTGAGCAACAGCGCGAAGCCGCGAAATCGTTCTGAATATTTTAAAGCCGTAACAGCTGATGAAAAAGCAGAGACGATTGTAGACGAAAATGAAGAGAGATTTTATCTTAGTTTTTATTTTATGCAAAACATTTTCGTCTCGTCTTTTTTCGTCAACAATAATCCATGTTAATTTAGTCTTAGTCAGCGTTTTTGGACAGTGGTGCAGTCTTGTCATCGTCTCGTCTTAGTCATGAAAAAAAAGGTCGTTGACGAACATATTTCGTCTCGTCTCGTCTGACGAAATTAACACTAGTCTAAATACTAGAACTCGTGGCCATAAGTGGAAATTAGCGGGAGAACATTTTAAAACAAATTTTAGGAAGCACTTCTTTACACAGCGTGTAGTTAGAGTATGGAATAGTCTTCCTGCTAGTGTAGCGGAAGCTAAAACCATGGGTTCCTTTAAATCAGAGCTAGATAAGATTTTAACAACTCTGAGCTATTAGTTAAGTTCTCCCCAAACGAGCTTGATGGGCCGAATGGTCTCCTCTCGTTTGTAAATTTCTTATGTTCTTACAAGAACAATACTACAGGACAAGACACAAAGTGCAGTTGACAAAAGCAGTAATAGTACTAGTTTGAAGGAATACAGTATTATGACAGATGCTGTCTTCTAGCAGCAGAAGCGTGCAAAAAATGCAAGATTGAGGTAGATAATAATAAATAAATAATTGTCCAAACAATACAGAGAATTTGCCGGAAATAATTCATAAAGGGTATATACAATGTGTGTGTGTGTGTGAGAGGGAGAGAGAGTGAGTGAGTGTACAGTTTATGATTCAAAAGTCTGAAGGCCTGAGGGAAGAAACTGTTTCCTATATTGGTAGTGAAGGCCCTCTCTATACACCACCTCAACTGATCAGACCCCCACAGTTGTGTCATCAGTGATTTTAATGATGTGGTTTGAGCTGTGCTTAGCTGCACAGCCACGGGTCAACAGCATGAACTTTAGAGGGCTGAGCACACAGCCTTAGGGGGCCAGGTGGAGGGTAGTGGAGGTAGCATCATCCAATGAGTAGTCGGGATACACAAACTGTAGAGGGTCCAAGTGAAGTGGGCAGCTTTGATTCTATGTACCTTATGATGAGCCTCTCAAAGCACTTCACGATGATGGGTATGACAGGACAATAGTCACTGAGGAAGGACACTGAATACTTCTTTTGCACAGGAATGATGGTGGTGGCTTCGAAGCACATTGAAATGACAGTAGTGCTGAGAGAGATGTCTGTGTGGACATCTGCCAGCTGGCATGCACATCCCCTGAGCACATGGCTGGGAATGTCGTTTGGACCAGCGGCTTTTTGTGGGTTGACTCTGAGCAGAGTTCTCCTCACATTAGCTGTGGTCAGCAGAACATCTGGTCGTTGGGGGGGGTGGGGTGGTCTTCCTGGCTGTGTCATTCTGTGCTCCAAACCATGCACAGAAGTGATTCAGCACATCTGGAAATGAGGCCTACTTGTCAGAGGCAAGTGGAGAAGTTCTGCAGTTGGTGATGACCAGGGTGCCCTACCACATGCATCTTATGTCCCTAGTGTCTTGGAAGTGCTGTGGATTCTCTGAGCATGTGCACACTTTGCCACTCTGATGGCCCAGGACAGGCTGGCCCTTGCTGTTCTCAGACTTGACCTGAAGGCAGTGTGTGCACCTCTGTAGTCATCCTTGGTCTCTGGTTGGGGTGTGTGACGATAGTCTTGGAGACAGTAACGTCGCCAATGCACTTGCAGATGTAGCCACTGACGCTGTGTACTCCTCCAAGTTGGTAGAGCCTCCATAGGTTGCAGCTTCCCTAAACATGTCCCAGTCAGTGTGCTCAAAACAGTCTAGAAGTACAGAGATGGCTCCTGGGGGCCAAGTTTTCTTCTGCTTCAGAATGGGTTTTGCATGAATGATGAGCAATCTCTATGCTGGGATCAGCACAACAGAGATGTCGGTCTGAGTAGTCAAGGTGAGGGCAGGGGTCAAAGCAGGATGTGGGACGCTTCAGTGATGTTTGTGTAAGCACAGTCCAGCATGTTCGCCCCCATCATAGCAAAATCCAAATACTGGTGAAATTTAGTGAGATGTGACTTTAGATTTTCATGGTTGAAATCCCCGACAACAATTAACAGTCTATCTGGGAGTCTGTGTTGGAGCTCGCTGATGGCTCCATAAAGTTCGGCCAGAACATTGTTGGCATTAGCGTTGGATGGGATGTATACCGCGACTATGAACACGGTGGTGAATTTGTGTGGTAAATAAAATGGTCTGCGTCTATGCCACAAACTGCAGCGATGGTGAGCAGTAACTACAGACTAGTATAGCATTCCTACAGCATTCTGTGTTGATGTAGACACTGGGGCCCCCTACTTGGGTCTTACCGGACAGAGCTGCATCTCTATTGGAATGAGACGTTACCAAACCAGTTGGCTATATTGCATTGTCCGGAACGCCATCACTGAGCAATATCTCCATAAAAACAAAAACATGACAGTCTCTGGACTCAAGCTGGGTAGTCCACTGGAGTTGTATGTAGTCATGTTTATTGTTAAGCAAACGAACATTGGATGGGATAGCTGGCTGGCTAGCATTGGCTTTTAGTGTAGAATAGGATCCCTGCCTGCTTTCTGCACTTCCACTTCTTCATGCACCGCTTGCGATGTCCTCTCCTCTGGCCAGCAGCATCAGGAGATGCCACGGTCTGAGCGCCCGGTCCCTGTAGCAAGCCAAGGTTGGGTAACTTGTGCAGTAGTCCATCCTCGAGGTAATTTTGTTGTTGGTATCTCTGTTTTAGCAGGATCTGGCAGTGATTGATGTGCACCAGTTGTTCTGATACATGAGCAAATATTTGGTACGAAAGTCGAGTGAAACCACACTTTTGCACCAACGTGTTGGACCCAGAGACGCCACTACAACCACGTCGCCATCCTGTTTCTTTGGATAATGTGTATATTGCTGTGTTCTCTACTCACACAGAGGCAGGGCACCAGGCTGGTGAGGTCGTGATAATGCATGTAATGTATGGAATTTGTGTAATGTGTTTCATGAGTGTAATGTGTATATTGCTATACTCACACAGAGGCAGGGCACCAGGCTGCTGAGGTCGACATAGTGCGGGGCGAACATGTGCAGCTGCTGCAGGCAGGAGATGGCCTGGGCCTGCAGCAGGCAGTCGGAGCTGTCCTGCATAACAGCACAGCCCATAAGGCACAAGCTTCGGAAGGGACCTTCAGCTAGTGGGGTGGGAGACAGCATCAGTCAGGACATATCTGAAATCTAGCTGTGTATACTGCATTATTAACCTGATACCTGATCTTAGAGAGGAAATACAACATCAACAATTCTGATTCATTCATTATTTTAATACAAATTGAACATGACTAATACAATGTCTATAACTAAACATTACATGTTATATACAGTACTGTGCAAAAACATTAGTCCTGTTGCCTAATTTGGATTTGATTCCTTGCTTTTCCACTGTCAGTTAATTGGTGCCCAGCTCCATGGGTGTGCAGGGAGGGGTTACAAAGCACTGTAAACTTCAGCAGAGTTGCATTTGATGAAAACATGACCATGGGCATTAAATAAGGGGACAACTGAGGAGACAAATGCTTTTGGTCAGCAATTTGGTCATCTCTTGAAGTTTAATATAGGTAAACCTCTGGGCACGGGAAAGAAAACGAGTGCCTTAGAATATCTTCAACTTAAATCAATAATACATAATAGATGTTGCCGTAAGCAATTAGATCTGGAGCTTTCACCTAAAATAGCAAACTTCTTAATAACTCCAACTAAAAAACTACTGTCTAGGATTTACATGCATCTAGCAGAATCTGATACAACACTCTCACTCCCTACCCACAAATGGGAAAGGGATTTACTTATCAATCCAGACACTAACTTCTGGAGGCAAATTTGCTTGAATACCTTTCAAATGAACCAGAACTCCAACCTGCAGCTATTACAGTACAAAATTTTACACAGAACACACTACACAGGGCAGAGGATGTTCCAGATGGGTATCAAAGATACGGACATATGCCTAACTTGTAAGAAGGACGCACCAGATAATTACCTGCATGCTTTCTGGTACTGCACACCGGTCAACAAATTCTGCCAAAGGATTTGTGAAGACTTATCGACACACCTAGGGCATCCCATCCCACCCTCCCCCTCACTCTGCCTGCTTGGGGACCTCACTAACACTAATATAAACACGAATAAATCTTGCATGCTTCTCACAGTACTAACCATTGCCAAGAAAACAATCCTTCTGAACTGGAAGTCAAAACAGAATTTAAACATAAATCTGTTCAAAAATCTACTCTTGGATTATGTTTCCATGGAGAGGATGTCTGCCTGTAAGAAATTAATTTTGAAGATAGTTGGACTCCAATAATGAATTTTTTAATGTAATGTTGTCAGGGGTGGTGGGGCCTTGCCCTCACCGTCCCGGGTTGGGGGCTGGGGGCGGCGGGGTTGTTGGGGTCCTCTGGTGTTCCTCTTAGCTGAGGGCGCGTGGTCAGTGTCTCTGGGTGGCCGCTGGCCTTGCCTGTTGGGGTCAGTGCAGGGGATGGGGGGTTCTGCCCCCCCCCCCCCCAGGGTGGGTGGCGGGCTGGGGGGGGATCCTCTGGGTTCCGCCTGTGCCGCTGCACTGGGGTGGGTGGGTTTGGGGGCGTGGGCTCTATCTGCTGGGGCCGCTGCTCCGGCTCACGGGCAGGTGGTCGCCCGCATGCGGGGGGGGGCCTGGTCTGCCCGGGCCCGTTGCCTGGTGGGGGCGGGTCGTTGTCTGCCGTTGGCGATTCCGGCATGGGGTCCTCGGGCGCTGTGGGGTGGTTGGGGGAGGTAGTGGGGGGAGCCTCTGCCTCGCCTGGGGGGGGGGTCACCCCGCCTGGCCGGACCGGCTCCCCGTTTGCCGGGGGGCCTGGGGTTCCCATCCTTGGCTGCTAGCAGGGGTCTCATCGGGCGTGGTGGGGCGGGACTCTCCCAGTCTGCGCCTGGGGGGGGGGGGGTTCCCTGCTGCCGGGCAGCCTGTGGCGCCCCTGAACACCCCGGTTGGCCGCCCCTGCCGGCTCGGGAATGGGGACTAATCGGGGCCAGTCGGGGATCTGGCTGCGGTGCCAGGGGGGTCCACTCCTGGCACGCCCTTATTGCTCCCCTGGGCCCGACACCACATTTCACCCTTGAGGGGCAGTGGGGAGGTGTGCCGAGACGCTGCCCCTCAACTTTTACTTGCTTATTAGACACCAAATGACACTAGGGCTGAGGAGGTGGGTTGAGGCAGGTGGGGCTCTGCCGTCTGCCAGCGGAGGGGTGCCCGTGCCTCAACTGATCACCCACTTTTTGCACTTTAGTCTTATACACAGTCCATATTACATTAGGGCCTTGGGGGTACGGGGAGGGGGATGGGGGACTCTGCCATCTGCCAGTGGTGGGGCCCTCATACCCGAACTGCACCCACTAATTTTAATGCATTGTAGACATATACACACAATTCTCTCACACATATACTTGCACACTTCACACCAACATGGGACGGGGAGGGGATGGGGGCTGCACATACAAGAATGGTTAGAATGGTTGAGCGATTAATATCATTATTATTATTACTTTTTAGTGTATGTTATAGATATAGGAATTGAAATATACATGTATATGGGTACGATCATGTGTGTATGCTACATATATACTGTATAATACATATATAAAACCTATTTGTAACATTATTATTGTTATCATTATTGATATTATTGTTATAATTTTTGTTGTTTGATGTATAGTTTTTGGTTGTTTGTATTCTGTATTCCCCTACACTCAGTTTTCTCCATCCCACCTACATTATTATTATTATTATTATTTCTGTATACCTTTGTTTTCTTTTTACCTTTTTCTCCCCCTCTCCCCATGGTGAGTAATGTCTGTTATTGTTACGATCGTTGTTTCTGTATCCCCCCCCCCCCCCCCCTTTTCCTTTTTTTTCCCCCCCCCACGGTACTAGGACGGGTTTGGAGCGCTCACACTCTTTGCTCTTGAATTTAATGTAAAATAAAGTTGTCTTCTGAAGAGGGGTGGTGGTGGGCAATACACGGGGGCAGCATGTGGCTCAGTGGGCTAAGCCTGTGTGCCTGTAATCACAAGGTCGCAGGTTCAAACCCAGCCTCAGCACATCTGTGGGTCCTTGTGCAAGACCCTTAACCCCCAGCTCCCTGCTACGGGTGGCTGCCCTTATGCATTCATAGATCATTCAGTGCAACTTCATAATGCATTCATAATGCTTTCATAGAACATTCATAAGCAGCATGCAAGTATACCTTAACATTCTAACATCCCTTAACAGCTTTAATATAAATTAATAAACACTACATGATTACATGCCTAATCCAATCAGCATCAAACTTGTAATCATGGTTCCGAATAGGAGGACATCGAAGATATTTACCTATTCGGAACCATGATTACAGGTCTGATGCTGATTGGATTAGGCATTGCCCTGGTTTATCGGAAATTGAAGAAAATCGTGACAGCCGCTCAAAGCCCCACTAGGCTGGCCGGGATGATTGACGGACTTGGCAGAGCTGTTGGCACTCAGACTATGACTATAGATCGCAAACTGGATAACATCACTGTGTCTACTGACCGAAGATTTGATAACATCACCGTGACTATGGACCGCAGATTTGATAACATCACGGAGAAGACCACGGCTTGAAAAATTGGTATTAGCTCTCCTAAATGTATGTCCAAGAATGTAACATACACTATATGGCTCTGCAGCGGATTTTGGATGGCGAAGACCAGCGTGGACATTAGAGGAGCTGCAAAATTACAGCTTCTCGCCCGAAAACCCAAACAACCCAATTTAATCTAATTTTGGCTCCCCCCTAATCAGCACGGGCCTTGGCCAAGGCCACTGCTGAATTAAACAACTCCCCCTGAAGAATGAGGCAGTGAGATTCTCTTGCATTCCTCTCCCCCAATCCCAAGGACACCCTACCCACATCCCATGCATTCGCCGCTTCATACCCCCAGCATGAACAGGCGGGTCTGTTGACCGGCGCTGGATTGGCTGCAGGACCGGATGGCTGTTTGTCTATACCGGACTACCTCCACCTCCCCATTCCCCTCCCCTATTGCAAATCTCGACTTTAATGTCGTAAGATGTGGTGACTATGTGCTTATGTTGCTGAGGTGTTTTTTTTCTACATTCTACATTGTACTCCCTACTGGAGTACAGTCTGGGGGCTGTTTTTTTATTTACCTCCCCTCTCCTCATGTAATCCTCATGTTTCTCTGAGTTTTCCTATAGTCCCCTGTCTTCCTAACCTGTCTACCCCCTATAATGTGATGTTTGTATATGTATGGTTGGGTTGATGGCCTGCTTTTCGCTGGTACTTGTGACTAGTGACATGGTGAATTGCAACAGCAATAAAGGGAATTAATCAATCAATCAATTATACAATTATAATGTTTATTACAATTTGTCTAAAACAGAAATCAGGTGTAAGTCTTCATATATATTTTATTTCTGTGCAGCGCAGTAATAAGAGCCATCAAATCCTTTTTGACTGATCACATTTAGAAGGTCATGTCATCTACTTTCCCTTTCCTTTGCTGCCACTAAGAGGCACTGCTACAATTTTGGGGCGATCTGTCTCAAAATTCCAATCTGTCACCCATGCAATGCCTCTGAAAAGTTTGAAAAACTCAACAGGCAAAGTGGTAACAGACAAGTCATAAAAAACCATACATATTCCCCAAAATGCAATGTTCCAAATTTTTTTGAGCCCCTGTCATTCCACAAAAGTCTGTCTAACATAATTTAAATCAATTTAAAGGTTTTTGGATACGGAGTCGACACGCAGCTTTGCACCGGCAGCTAACAAACATGTCAATCACAGAACGAACCACCAAGCACAAACATTCTAACCATTTAACCCAGCGTTATTTTGTCACTCATGTTAACTCTCATATGCGATAAGCTTCCATAGTTTAATGCTCATGCTCTGTTTAGTACTGATTAAGTTATCATTACCAATATATTTGGGCTAAACCAGGTCAATCTTTCTAGAATGAGTAATGATACCAATAGAGCAGCGGTCACTAACAGGCGGACCGCGCCGGACCCGGACCCAGAAGCTGTCCCATACGGACCTGGACCGATAGCCAAAACAGAAAGTTATGATTTAAAACCTGATGGGACCCTTCTATTTTAACCACCACAGCTTTTGTAGTCCTTTCGGTAGTGGTTTAGCACTAGAACTGCCGCTTCCCACAGCAATGCACGTCAAACGCCTTTAACTGCGAAGCGTAGTTCGGCGTATGCAGCCCTTTGTCTGCTCTAATGTGCCATTAGTGTTAATAACAGCAGCAAAGCGACCAAAAAGCCGTAATGTTCCTAACAGAGTGGCTGCTTAATAACAGCAGCGAAGCGAACACCCGCAACCAAAAATCCGTAATGTTCCTAAAAGAGTGGCTGGTCTGTCCTGAAATCATATAGCTGAAAAGTTTTCAAATACAGTATGTATTATATAACATGTTGGATAAATAGACATAGTTTATTGGTGATTTCATGTTCGTGGAAGTTTCCGCTTTTTAACATATGTGTAAAGTAATATTATCTGTTATCAGAGGCGTTGCTAGAGATTTTGGGCCCCATGAAAGCTTATCATATTAGGCCCCCCAGTCCAAACCAATCCAGTTATTTTCCTAATTTTTTAGGGCCCCTGTCACTCAGGGGCCCTTGGAATCGTCCTAGCTTTCCTCCCCCTTACGGCGCCCCTGCCTGTTATATAGATCAACTCAGGTGAAACAAATATTGTACGTTTTCAGCATCTGGCACGCCACTCATGATTTCAGACTTGCGCAGGAAATCTTACAGCAAATCTATATTATTCCATTATAAACCCAAATTGAGCTACGTCAAAAGTGTGTTTACATGGTTAAATAAAAAAGCATACTATTTACAAGGTAAGAACTGTTACATGTGTGTGCAGACATCTCAAATTGAATTGCACTGAATTAATTTGATTTGACAGTCAGGTACTGATTACATGCAATGTCGATACAACTGATATGCTACTTAAATATACATCACACTAAATAGTTAGACATTATGATCTTCCGGACCTTTGCTTGAAGAAATTTTCTCTAACTGGACCTCTTTAAATATTAGTTGAATACCCCTGCAATAGAGCTATTGAACTAATTAGAATTTTTAAAATCCCAATATCGCAATATATATCGCAGAAAGAATAAATATTGCAATGTGATTTATTCCCAATATCGTGCAGCCCTACACAGGTGTATAAAATCAAGCACCTAGACAGCTTCTACAAACATTTGCATGGGTCTCTCTCAGGGGCTCAGACGAATTCAAGCGCAGTACAATGATAGGATTCCACCCATGCAATAAGTACATTTGTTAAATTTCCTTAAGAGGTAAATATTCCACGGTCAGCTGTTAGTGGTATTATAACAAAGTGGAAGCAATTGGGAACAACAGCAACTCATCCACAAAGTGTTAGGCCATGTAAAATCACAGAGGGGACAAAGCATGCTGAGGCACACAGTGTGCAGAGTCAATAGCTACAGACCTCCAAACTTCAAGTAGCCTTCAGATTAGCTCAAGAACAGTGTGTAGAGAAATTCATGGAATGAGTTTCCATGGCAGAGCAGCTGCATCCAAACCTTACAACACCATGTGCAATGCAAAGCGTCGGATGAAGTGATGTAAAGCACCCCGCCACTGGACTCTAAAACAGTGAAGACGTGTTCTCTGGAGAGATGAACCATGCTTCTCTGTCTGGCAATCTGATGGACGAATCTTGGTTTGCTGGTTGCCAGGAGAACAGTACTTGCCTGACTTCATTGTGCCAAGTGAAAAGTTTGGTGGAGGGGGGGATTATGGTGTGGGGTTGTTTTTCAGGGGTTGGGCTTGACCCCTTAGTTCCAGTGAAAGGAACTCTTAATGCTGTAGAATTCAAAGCCATTTTGGTACAATTTCATGCTCTCAACATTGTGGGAACAGTTTGGGGATGGTCCCTTCATGACTGCACATCAGTGCACAAAGCAAGGTCCATAAGAACATGAATGAGCGAGTCTGATGTGGAGGAACTCGACGGCCTTCTCGTCCAACATCAGTGCCTGACCTCACAAATGCTCTCATGCAAGAATGGTAAAAAATTCATAAACACACTGCAAAACCATGTGTACAGCTTTCCAAGAAGAGTTGGATCTGTTACAGCTGCAAATTGTGGGCTAACTCCATATTAAAGCCTATGTATTAAGAATGGGATATCATTAAAGTTCATGTGTGTGTAAAGGCAAATGTCCCAAAGCTTTTGGTAATACAGTGTGTGTAGTGAAATGGTTGTGATGAAAGGAAAATTTTGATAAACTGCATTAGAGTTAATGCAGGGACTATTGTGTCCCACCAATGACATGTTCGTGGATATGCCCAAACAACAGGTGACAGCTGTCTTCTGTATAACAGCAAAAATTCAGCAAATAAATTACAAAAAATTTGTAATGCTTTGTAATGTAGCTAGTTAATGCTTTTCAAAAAAGAGTGTTTTGTCTAATGGTAATTTATGAACTAGGTTGCTCCAGCTAAACGTAAGTACTGTTGTAGCCTACAGTGGACATTCAAGTTAACTAAAAAAAAATCAGTTGGACGAAAAATTGCACAGACAGAACAACCTCTTTTGTTTTTAACATGCAGTAGAACAGGATAACATTCTCAGAGATTATTTTAATAACTTGCTATCTTTTCCGCTGATTTAAGATAAAAAAGGTTGCCAGCTGGATATGTCAACCTCAGTCTGAGCAGTTAACATTAGTTGGCAAGCTGTCTAATTGCAATTTTGTTTTCTCAAGATAAATATTACTTTGTGATGTTGGAAAAACAACCTTGGCTATGCTGAGATCATTAGAAAAATAAGTTGTGATCTCAACATAAGATAAATATGGATGTCCTCAATGGAGTTACGTAAAATGCAGAGCTCCAATGAAAACATACAAACAAAGCAGTTGTGTGTTCACATGAACCAGGCATTTAAAAAGTTTCTTGCTTTAAGTTCTTTACGTAATAAATGGAAAATAACAATATATTTGTCCCCTTTTTTTGTTAATCCGAAAAATAATCAGATTCCTGATTCAAATACTGCGATACCAGCCGAACCATGAGTTTTGTAATGTGTTGCAGTCCTAAAACATACGGAGTAAGCTACTTAGCGAACACACTGATGGTGGCACTTTACAGTTTTCCATGACAACCATGGTTGAAATACTTCTCACAAATGCAGAGAAAACAAATCAGTTGCTATGTATAACCTAAACTCGAGAAACAGTTTTTTTTATCCCAAACAACTAAGCAGCCCCTGTAGGAGGACTTTACTGAGGGTAGATGGCAAATGTGAATACAATACTTGAAAATCTGTGCTATTCACAAGCAAAGCACGTGGAACAGAGAGTTGATTCCAGACAATGATACTCACTGGTTGTCCATGACAAACATGTCATTCTGTGCAACAATATTTTTAGTAGTGACTAAGTACAACATAACTTTAGTAGCAGTGGTGCAACAAAGAGCGCGAGCTAGTCTAAAATCCACTTAGTTTCAACATGTGATGTAAACTTTACATCCAGCTTTACAAGTGAAAATGCTGTGTGCCCATAATTGTGTGCATACTCGCCATCCATTATAAATGTCATTTTTAACCAGTGGAAACCGTGCCACTTAATCACCACCTGAGAACTTGCTCCCTGTCAGCACTGGCACAACACTAGTGGAAAAGATCTACAAGGCAGTCAAAAAAAATTATGTTGAAACAAACTTCATGTTGATGTAAAACTAATATATTATGCCTGTCAAAATTCTTCCTGTTTTTATCGTGTTACTGTCAATTTGCATATATTCAAATGTTTAACTTAGTTTTTTTTCCCTGAGCAAATATGCACTTCCTGCCCTGGTAAAGTGCTTTCAATATTTTGCACACTACTGTATAAGCTTTCATACATAACACTGGCTGTTTGGCTTTGTTTATCATTGTTGTTGTTTGAACATGACTGTATTAAGCACCACTGAGCAGGGCTGCTCCTGGGCTGGGCTCTGGTGATCACTGACAGGGATGTACCTTGCAGGTCAGGCCCCAGAGTGGTGATGAGAGCATTGAGACAGCGGCCCAGGCTTTGCAGGACCTCCACCTGGGCAGAGGGCACTGTCAGCAGCAGCCGCAGCACCAGGCTGAATGTGGGCTCCACGTGGGCATGGCTCATTGCGCCAGCACAGTCAATGAGTAAAGAGAGGGAATGCAGAGCCCATACCTGCCCGAGACAAAATGGCAGCAGATCACTGCATAAGAACTATGTATTTCAACAAACACATCCCAAATTAAGCAACATTGAACAAACTGATGACCAGTTACCACCAAGGTTTCATAGATCTTCCAAACTTCTGAATTTTGTATCATAGAAAAATTTATACAGGGTACACAACAATACTGATCGCTATACAGATTATAAAAGAATTAATTGAATAGTAAAGGGTTTTACCTGAACCTCAGGTGCGGTGCTGTCCTGAGAGAGTGTAAAGAGGATCCCCACACAGGCACTAAGGTGCTGGGGGGAGCTGACCCCACCCATGTAGCGGTACAGGGAGCCTAACGCCAACGCGTGGCCCGAACGTGATGCCGCATCCCTCACCAACTTCAGTCTAGAGCCCGGAAAGAAAGGGCTTAGTGTACAGCCTCACCAAATCAAGATAAGATATCTGAGGCAACCAATTATTTCAGCTAATACTGTCAGGTACTGTATATGCTCTTATATGTCCTTATACAGTGGAGGAAATAATTATTTGACCCCTCGCTGATTTTGTAAGTTTGTCCAATGACAAAGAAATGAAAAGTCTCAGAACAGTATCATTTCAATGGTAGGTTTATTTTAACAGTGACAGATAGCACATCAAAAGGAAAATTGAAAAAATAACTCTAAATAAAAGATAGAAACTGATTTGCATTTCATTGAGTGAAATAAGTATTTGAACCCTCTAACAAAAAAGACTTAATACTTAGTGGCAAAACCCTTGTTTGCAAGCACAGAGGTCAAACATTTCTTGTAATTGATGACCAAGTTTGCGCACATTTTAGGAGGAATTTTGGTCCACTCCTCTTTGCAGGTCATCTCTAAATCACTAAGGTTTCGAGGCTGTCTCTGTGCAACTTTGAGCTTCAGCTCCCTCCATAGGTTTTCTATTGGATTAAGGTCCGGAGACTGACTAGGCCACTCCATGACCTTAATGTGCTTCTTCTTGAGCCACTCCTTTGTTGCCTTTGCTGTATGTTTTGGGTCATTGTCATGCTGGAACACCCATCCACGACCCATTTTCAGTTTCCTGGCAGCGGGAAGGAGGTTGTCGCTCAGGATTTCACGATACATGGCTCCGTCCATTTTCCCGTTGATGCGGTGAAGTTGTTCTGTGCCCTTAACAGAAAAACACCCCCAAAGCAAAATGTTTCCACCTCCATGCTTGACGGTGGGGACGGTGTTTTGGGGGTCATAGGCAGCATTTTTCTTCCTCCAAACACGGCGAGTTGAGTTAATGCCAAAGAGCTCAATTTTGGTCTCATATGACCACAGCACCTTCTCCCAGTCACTCTCTGAATCATTCAGGTGTTCGTTGGCAAACTTCAGATGTGCCTGCACATGTGCCTTCTTGAGCAGGGGGACCTTGCGAGCACTGCAGGATTTTAATCCATTGCGGTGTAATGTGTTTCCAATGGTTTTCTTGGTGACTGTGGTCCCAGCTACTTTGAGGTCATTAACTAACTCCTCCCGTGTAGTTCTAGGATGATTTCTCACCATTCTCAGAATCATTGACACCCCACAAGGTGAGATCTTGCGTGGAGCCCCAGACCGAGGTCGATTGATGGTCATTTTGTGCTCCTTCCATTTTCGAACAATTGCACCAACAGTTGTCACCTTCTCTCCCAGCTTCTTGCTAATGGTTTTGTAGCCCATTTCAGCCTAGTGCAGGTCTACAATTTTGTCTCTGACATCCTTGGACAGCTCTTTGGTCTTTCCCATGTTGAAGAGTTTGGAGTCTGCTTGATTGATTGATTCTGTGGACAGGTGTCTTTTATACAGGTGACTAGTTAAGACAGGTATCTTTAATGAGGGTGACTAATTGAGTAGGAGTGTCTAACCACTCTGTGGGAGCCAGAACTCTTAATGGTTGGTAGGGGTTCAAATACTTATTTCACTCAATGAAATGCAAATCAGTTTCTATCTTTTATTTAGAGTTATTTTTTCAATTTTCCTTTTGACGTGCTATCTGTCACTATTAAAATAAACCTACCATTGAAATGATACTGTTCTGAGATTTTTCATTTCTATGTCATTGGACAAACTTACAAAATTAGCGAGGGGTCAAATAATTATTTCCTCCACTGTATCTCTTGAAATTCCCAGCAGAATCAGCTGAATCGCTGATCAAGGCAACACACACTACACAAGACTAATGAATAAAGCCTCAAGTAACAAATGCGAGCAGCCCACAGCTCTGCCTGCCTCCCTGTCTGCGTGCCCTACCTGCCTGCCTACAGTACTCACTTGTCGAAGTTGATCTGCGTTATAGACACAGTGAAGGCGGCATCATCGGCAGTCTGCACCAGCCTGGCCAGTCCCTCGGCAGCTGCACAGCGCAGAGGCTCACTGCCACTCTCTAATGCCCCCAGTAGGAGTCTCAGGGCCGGTTTGCGGGTATCCTCTGGTAGCAACCCTCTCTGCCCAGAGCCCAGACACTGCAGATGGGAAGAGGGAGACAGATTTCCCAGCACACCCAGAAAAAAATGTCTTCATTCCCAACTGTCTCCAGCCTGAATTTGCAGCAGTCATAAAGTTGCTTCAGGTCCTTTTCTGCAGCAGCTTACCAGTGCTATTGAAAGTGAAAGACGCAGTCTTTAGAGTTAGTAATAAATATCTAGACTCATTACAATCAGGCTGACTTCAGTTAAAAGACGCACAAAAAGCTAGAGATGCAGACCAGGCACCATGCATCTCTGTATGACACAGGGCAGATAAAATCAGGTTATAATGAGATTTGGTGCAGCATGCAATTAACCAGACAGTCCTGTCATTTGGTCCAGGCATCTAAGCCGCATTTGCCCCATGCCCACTTGTACAATTTTGAGAACTATTCGATGAATAACCTGAAAATGTGAAAGTGAAATACAATTGCTAGAAGGACTGGATGGAATACCTGGAAATGTAAAAGTTAACCAGAAGTTCACCTGAATGCTGTGAGTCCTTCTTGTGATATGTAAGTCTGAAAGTATACTTATTCATTTGTTGCACTTATATGACAATTTCCAGAATCTTTTCCCACCAATTAGTGGTTACTTGTATTACTTTGTGGATGTTTTAATATCCTTGTTTGGAAATGTAATTTATATTATTTATATTTTTTCATATGTTTAAATATTGATAATTAGTGCTGTGAAACGATTAAACGATAATTTTTTTTATCAGGGTTGCTGTGGATTAATTTCGATTAATCACGATTAAATATCCTAAATTCTTAATCTATATTAATCACATTTCATTTTGCATGAGCAAACAGAAAAAAGGGAATATATATAAACTAGTGCTAGGCAAGTTAACGCGTTATTATCGCGTTAACGCAGTACTTTATTAACGGCGACAATTATTTTATCGCGAATTAACGCAGTTTATTATATTAGTAGTAGTATTATTTTGAAAGTCTGTTGCTCGCTGGCTCTGAATCAGAGCATGTGAGTGGAGTGGAGCGTGAGCGAGGAGCGGAGCCGGCTGAATTTGGTCAGAGCGCGAAGCGGTTTTTTAATTAAGGCTGGAGCGGTCACTCTGTCTCTCCAATTTCGCTCCGATACCGCTCACACTACGATTCTGAGGCGCGCCCAAATCTACCCAGAATTCATCTGTACAATTATCAAGACTGTTACACAAATTGGAACGAGATGGAATTCGCAAAGTATTTCACAAAGGAAACTGATAAATCATACAAGTGTACTATTCTTATCAAACGTATAGATGACAATAATGTAGAGCAAGAACAATAATGTGGTGAAACTGTTTCAGTGAGTAAAGATTCACTTTGGAATCACTTTTCTCAGAAACATGAGAGGGTGCTACACGAACAGGCAGAAGCCAAAGCAAAACGCGAGCAAGTTTTATATGGTTGTAGCATATCAAGTCTATAGTAAATTAAAGTATAAAAGCCTATAAAGTAAAGATCGGTAATAAAATTAATTCATTTTGTCATTCAAAGTAGGTCTAATAGGATTTTTTAAATTTCACGTAACGCTGTCAGTGAAATTTTATTTTATAGAGAGACGCAGCAGCAGCATCAACAGAAAAAAATTGAGAAATTTAAAACATGCATGTATATTTAGGCTATTAAGCCCACTGATTCCTTTATTTTTAAGCCTATTTTTGCGTGGAATGCCATTGCCAAACTTGTCTGTTGTTGTCTATATGTTGCTTAAAAATAAATATTTTCTGTTCTGACTGGCAATGTTGCCGTTGCTCATATTTCTTTATGACATAAGGCTTCGGTTTAAGGTGACATTTGTTAGGCATGCAGATTATTTGTCCCTCTTTTAAATTGGAGCGAGCGTGGAGCGATTTGACTGGAGCGGGAGGATATTTTAGTGGAGCGAGGAGCGGTGTTGAGCGGAGCGGCTTAGTGCGAATTAGAGCGGAGGAGCGGGCGGAGCCAACAGCCTCGTGAGCGAGGAGCGGAAATTCTCACCGCTCCACTCCGCTCACATGCTCTGCTCTGAATATACCTACAAACCATGGGTCACAGGAGGGGAGGGATGTTGATCAGTACTGGCTTGGAATGGGCTTCATCACGCGTTTCAATCAATGACAGCATTTGGGGTGGGGCTAAGACTGCTGCATTGTTACATGTGCTTTTATTCAGCACAAACTCAGCACCAATAATCTGAGACCACTTAAAATGTTATTATTCTATTTTTTGTTAAAATCTTTAAACATATACTTTTCAAAAACCTATTTTCAGACATGCTGAGAAATTGTAAAATATCACATTATAGACATTTCTAGGTAAGACTTTTGAGCTCTGAAGCTTAGACACAGGGGTTGGCTACACATAGGTGAAAGAGACATTCTGAAATTTTATGTGGTTTGGTTACTAAAGTGTTAGAATTTTGGAGTGACACTCTTTTTCCTCAAAGTCAGTGGCTTTCACAATGAAGATTGATTGAAACGCAAGAAAGTAGCAACAATAAAATCCCTTTCACAGTTTATTGGTAGATGGAATGAAAAATGAAACTGTGACCATATAAATATAGAAAGCGATAAATATGATGCAGTGACTATTATTAACACTCGAGACGAGGGCATCGTCAACCGCGTATCTTTCTTGTGTATTTCAGTTTATATCTCGCTGAAATCATTATGTAGAATCATGAAAAAAACATTGACTAAATCCGTTATCTGTCTTCTTTTCAAAACTTCCATTGTCGGAAGTATTAAAGTTTTTAAAATTAGGTTAAATAGGCAAAAAAGCAAATCGTGTCACCTTTCTTTGTTTTACTTGTATCGGGAGCGTGTAGGACCGCTCTCAGCTGAAGATCGCTATTCACGTTCTAAATAGGATGGGTTTGAACTGGCGATCTTATGATTACAGGCAGACAGGCTTAGCACACTGAGCCATGGACACAGGTACAAGAATCACTGCTGAAAATGGCAACAATTTCTACCTATATATATTTGAAAAGTAGACCGTCCAAGGTTTCTGAGGGTGTTTTTTAAATGTGTATATGACAAAAACTCGCAGTCTTATTTAAATGATTTGGCGAAATTTCTGTCAGGCGGGACCGCCGACCCCAGAGGGTTAAAATAAAGTGCACAAAACACTACTTTTGAATTCATTATTAAATTTTGCGCATAACATTGCGATTAATCACGATTAATCAGACAAATCATGCGATTAATCACGATTAAAGATTTTAATCGTTGCCCAGCACTAATATAAACACTTAACATGTTTATTGAACATCTTGAACACGAGTCGGATGCATTCCATCTGCCACAGAAGTGCAATACCATGGACCCATATCAAAAAGATTTTTTGCTTAGCCGGACAACTTGTCGGATTTAAGGTACCTCAGTTTAAATGGTCTTCATCTTCGTTCACTTACAATCAGCACAAACTACCGTAAATCCGAGAAATAATCCGACTAATCATGAAATCCAATTCTAGCCCGGTTAATTGCCATTGTTAGCAATATCAGTTGATAACACATTATGCGTGGTGCTTTACGTATAAAACTCCGTAGCAACACGTCCACAGATAAGATGGACGGTATAGTGTGTGTGACCGATTTAACGAGCCACAAATGAGAAGTGGTGCTTAAACAGTATAAAACTAAAACTTTCCCTTCTGTTGATAAAGGGCGCAGCCATCTTGGATTCTGAACTCGGGATCCCCGATTCCGATTTTAATCGATTTTTCCCCTCCCATACTCAAAATCAAACTACAGATGACAAAAATGGTTCAAAACAAGTTTTAACTTTATTTAGCTTTTTTTTACTTTCTCGGATCTCTGAGAAATGGGAGCACGCATATTGTCACTTCTGGCCTCAAAACTCTGAATCCGACTCGGAATACGAGTTCCGAGCAGGGCTGTGGAGTTGGAGTCGGAGTCGAGGAGTCGGAGTCGGAGACAATTTTGGGTACTGTGGTGGGTGTAGTTCTGTGGTGAAATGACATGTATGTTGCCTTCCTTTCCTTCAATGGATGTAGAAAATACATTAGCATAGTATATACATACAGAGGAGTCGGAGTCGGGAGTCGGAGTCGGAAGATTTAGAAACTGAGGAGTCGGAGTCGGAGCATTTATCTACCGACTCCACAGCCCTGGTTCCGAGGGCAAATGGAACGTACCAAAACTGCCCGAAATGGGTTAACAAAGACATTTCAGGGATTTTGAGTCATTCTGCGCTGCAGATGGGTTAATTGATTAATCCGCGTTAACCCATTAATTTTGACAGCCCTATTTATAATCTATTTATTTCTCTTTTGCACTATGACAAATTTTCTGTGACTAAACAAAATTTTATCACTTCCAGTTTGTTGCCCTTATAATGTGTTGGCAAAGTTTGAAAAAGACCCATCGAAATTCTTTTAGAGTTACTGTGTTCACAAGACAAAATGTTTCCTATAGCTGCTGTTTCCTTCCTTTGATTCCACTCAGCGCTGCTGCTTCATGTTTGAGGTGATCTATCTCAAAATTTAAACAGTTCCAAGCAGTGCCTCTGCAAAGTTTGAAAAAGAAATAATCACACAGTTTTTGAGTTATTGTCTTGACAGATCAAATGTAAAAACTGCCCATTTTTTGCTATCACTATGTGTTGCTGTTTTTTGAGATGATCCATCTCAAAATGTAATCAGTCTAAATGTCTCACACATACAATGCCTTTGCAGAGTTTGAAAAAGATCTGTCATACAGTTTTTAAATTATTTTCTTACATACCAAAGTATTTGGGGTGGACCGGTGCTACAGTGCCTATAAAAAGTATTCGCCCCCTTCGATGTTTTACCCTTTTATTGCTTTTATAAATCAATCATGATCAACATAATTTGGCTTTTTTGACAAAAAAAAGACAAAAAACCCCTTTAATGTCAAAGTGAAAACTGATTTAATGACAATTAAAAAATAATGACAATTAAATAAAAATCTGTTTCATAAAATAAGTGATTGCACCCCCTTTAAAGTGACTGACCTAATTCAACGGAGGTCCAGCCAATTGATGCTAGTAGTCTCACAATTAGTGGAATGGAGATCACCTGAGTGCAGTGACTGTGTGTCAAGTGATTGTAGTATAAAGACACCTGTGCTTGGAAGGCCCATTCACTGGTTAATCAGTATTCCTGGCTACTATTACACTATGAAGACAAAAGAACACTCCAAGCAAATCAGAGAAAAGGTTACTGAAAAGTATGTCAGGGGCTGGATACAAAAAAAATTCAAAGACACTGAACATCCCCTGGAGTTCAGTTAAATCCATCATCAAGAAAAGGAAGGAATATGGCACATGTGTAATCCAATAGAGAATTTGTGGCTGGACCTGAAAAGAACTGTTCACACCCAATCCCTACCCAACTTGATAGAGCTTGAACAGTTTTGCAAGGAAGAATGGCGTAAAATTGCAGTGTCCAGATGTGCAAGCCTGATTGAGACCTATCCACACAGACTCCGTGCTGTGATTGCGGCCAAAGGTGCATCTACTAAATACTGTCTTAAAGGGGGTGAATATTTATGCAATCAGTTATTTTATGTTACATATTTTTATTTAATTATCATTTTGTAGAAATCAGTTTTCACTTTGACATTACAGGGGTTTTTGTAATTTTTTTTGTCCAAAAAGCCAAAGCAGATCATTACTGATTTATAAAAGGATGAATTAACATCCAAGGGTAGAGCTGGGCGATATGGCCTAAAAATAAAATTCCGATTTTAATCGATTTTTCCCCTCCCATACTCAAAATCAAACTACAGATGACAAAAATGGTTCAAAACAAGTTTTAACTTTATTTAGCTTTTTTTTACTTTAGGGTTAAAGTGCAATCTGACAAGCCATAAAAGATGCTTTTAAGTGAGATGGCAGCCCATAGACCACGCCATTGTAAACAATTTTAGAAACTTGTAAAAACTTTTAGAAAGCTTTCTCTATAGCTTATTTTCAAACTGGCAACAACACAATACGCCCTCAAACTTATAAATAAAAGTAATAAGTAATATTGTAATAATAATAGAAAAAAAACACAATTTTATCATGTCAGCTTGGTATTAAGTAAATACTTTATGCCATTGGGCTTGAAAGAAAGAAAAGAAAGCTTTTGAAAAATTGCCAGTGTTAAGAAAAATGAGGCACGTACTTCGGGTCTAAAACTTTTAGCATGTTAATGAATCCCAGCTTTTCCACAGTATGAATGGGCACCATGTCTTTTGCACTATACATCGCGACAGCTTTTGCTATCGTCTTCCATCGTGCCCGATTCTTATCATATGGCACATAGTTCGAAAATGTGTCAGGGACGGTTGCTTGCTTAACTTTGTTTGTTGTGCTGGTGCTGCGGCTATTTTCATTTCGCTGGGAGCGGCACTTCTCCCACTCCGCTGCGTGCCTCTGCTTTACATGCTGGAATAAATTAGTTGCGCTGCTTCCTTTGGTTGCAACAGTTTTTAAAGTCTTTGCAACGAGGACTTGTTTGGTCTGTGTCCGACCTCGCAAAACCGAACCAATTCCATATTACAGATGTAGCAACAGTTTTCTTGGGCACAAGCGCCAGCTTTTCCCCTGTCATTGGCCCAATCCCAAACCGGTCCCTACACACTCCGCCTCACCACTCCGCCTTCGTTTGCGCGTTCCCGAGACCCGTCGCCATGTTGAAGTGTGTCTCAAAGCAGCAAGGGCTAAGGGGGAGTGGTCGATTATGCCCTCCTTTAGCGAGTCGGCAACGATGGTGGCTCGCGCGATTTCACTACCACTTCCATATCCCATAATTCCTACCGCACAGGAAACAGAACAGCGCGATAATTTAATAATTGGATTTTAACAGCACAGTGAAATACACATAGAAAGTGTTACATGTTATAATTCATCGCTGCAGAAAAAACATTAGGAAAGCAGTTATTTATAGCTGGTCAGTACAGATAGATTTTATCGTGATCCGATTACGAGAGATTTTGTGTACTTTTCAAACTAGAAACCACGCGAAGAAACATTCGTACGCAAACTCGATCAACATCACACCAGCAATAACAATTTATGTTTCATATTTGCCTGTTTTTTCCTCTACATATCTGGATCTGGTATTTGGTACAGAAGTAATGCGTAATGTTTTATGCGTGTAAACTAAGTTAGCTATGGTAGAAATTGTACAATCGTCAATACATACTTAAAATTGCTCAGTGCAATAAGACGACGTAGCCGTCGTCTTCTCGCATTAGATAAACTGTGCTTTTTTAAAATAACTGATATGTCATTAAAGAAAATACAATACAGCTTCTTGATGGATCCACTTCGTCAAATCACTACGTAATGCATTTCCTCTTTCCGGTAAAGAAGACTGTAAAAAGGCGCTGCGAGGGCAAGTCTGTCTCAAATCTTTCTTGTGACAATTTCCTTCAGTTTAAGTGTATAGGGCGTGTTGTGAGGGTGACTCGGCGGGAGTGTGACTCGAAATGAAGGCGGAGTGTCGAGTGTATAGTTTGGGATTGGGCCTAAGTCATGTTGTTAGTGAATCTGCTACAGTGTTTGGGTGCGCCGCGCTAATTTACCCGTGAAGAATGGTGCGTCGCATTAGTTCCGCTTTTGGCACTCGTGTGTAAAAAAAGTAATAAAATTTTCATGAAAACACATCGTCCTGAACTGTAAATTCGAATTAATCGATTAAATCGATTTATCGCCCAGCTCTATCCAAGGGGGTGAATACTTTTTATAGGCAAAACCATATATATTCCCCAAAGTCCAAGGAGTACAAATCTGTTTAATGTTTGTAACACAAGCTATGAAGGTTCATTACCAAGCAGGAAATAGGGGCAAAGACTGAAGCTGAGATAATCATGGAACTGGCCCATAAGCATAGCTGTCAAGTCTCCCGTTTTGGCCGGGAAACTACCGTATTTTACCCCTCTTTCCCGCCGTCCTTCCGTATTAGTATTTTCCCGTAAATCTCCCGTATTATAATATCATAAAAAACTGAACTGCCTGTAGCCTCGCGAGAACTGCCACCTGCAGTAGTCTGCAGGTCATTTACAACATTAACCAGGTCACAAATGCGGAGGTTAAAATGGCAATGCTGTGTGCGAAAAACAACGTTACGTTCACCTTCTGTGACGACTTCAACAAGGATACAAAGTCTGCAACAAATCTGTATAAGTCATTAGTGAATGCCAAAGTGCCACAGGAGTGAACATGGGAAATTAAAAGAAAATGTGTAATGAAAATAAAATGTAAATGACAAGTGGTTATTTTAGATTTCTTGTACACCTGTCTTAAAATGTAAGGGATACTGGAGCTTGGTTGGGGTGGTGGGATGGCTCGCGGTGGGTGCCGGAAAATTTCCCTTATTTTCAAATCCAAAACTTGACAGGTATGCCCATAAGGGCTCCTTAAAACCTCTCTTTAGTAGAACCAAAACTACAAGCCGCAAAATGATTTGAAACATAATTTACAAGTTGTAAATATGAAGGGTAAGCAGAGAAGGGGGGAATAAGAGAAAGGCAGCAAGAGGCAGGCAGGTTACCTTCAGGCCACAGCACAGAGCAGATACCATGTGAATGCGTGCATTCTGCTGACGAGATGCCTTCAGCTGTTTGAGGGACTCCGAGAACTGATCCAGAATCTGGGTGCTGAAAGAAACAGCAGAGCAATATCAAAGCCATATACTGTCCAATTAGTCTTTAATTTTTAAATGATGGAGAACTAGATTTGGTGCTGTCGGAAAAGACAGCATTGTGATCCCTGGACAGTCCTGTCACCTGCTCCGCCCATCTAATCCGTAGTCCTCACACACTCACCAACCAGTACAATTTCTCGAAGTACTGGATGGATTACCTGAAATGTAAAAGTTAATTAATATGTATTTACCTGATTACTCCTAGTCCTTGTGATTTGTAGGTCTGAAGGTATACTTATTAATTTATTGCACATTTAATTTACATGATGACAATTTACAGAATCTTTCCACTTGTATTCCTTTGTGTATGCTTTAATGTCCATGTTTGAAAATCTCATTTTTATTATGTTTAAATATTAATATTCTATTGATTTCTTTTTTGCACTATGACCATACCTTTCTGTGAAATAATAGTGAAGACTGTAACAGATACACTAATAATCTGTAGGGCTTTATAGCTATCTACTTATATTTTTTCCCCAAGCAGACGATACACAATCATGTGAAAAAATTAATACAATACATTTTTTTTTCTTAAGAAATGTCATCATATAAATATTAAATAATCTTTCAAATTATATCTGTATAGATAAAAGTGATGTAATTGCATCACCTATGTAAAAACAAGAAAATTCACTTATTTAACAAAAGAAATGAACCCTCTGATACAATGAAGAATTCATAGTGGATTCTATGATGGTGAGCTGGCCAGGTCCTGCTGCAGCAAAGCAGCCCCAAACCATGACATTTCCACCCCTATGTTTCAGAGTTGGTATGAGGTTCTTTTACGCAAAAGTTGTGTTTGGTTTACGCCAAGCATGTCCTCTGTTACTGTGTCCAAATAATCCAGTTTTAGATTCATCTGTCCAAAGCATGTTGTTCCAAAAGTCCCGTGATGACATTTTACTATTGTTAGAGACTTCTTTCAGCATCTGGTGCTCTGCTGTTGGGCTTAACTTGCTAGGATGGCCTGACCTGGCCAAATTTGCAGTTGTGTTAAATATTCTCCACTTGTAAATTATTTTCCAAATTCCATTAAGATATTTTTATATCCCTTCCCAGACTCATATGCACGTACAATCTTCTCTCTGAAGGCCTCAGAGAGCTCTTTGGATCACACCATGGTAATACCTCTCACTTCAACAATAAAGAGTAAATGTCTGTGGCACACCTGAATCTAATTGTAGACATTTGAAATATTAATGATGTGAGTGGAAACTAGCATCTTAATTCTAATACAGCGCACAATACCGACTGGTCGGAGAGCTGGTTGTAAGTCTGGGTGGTCATTAAACAGGTGTAACACTAAACCAATAAACCACAAAAAAAAATTAGCAGAAGCTAACAATAACCACTAACCTCTAACTTGTATTAAATGAATTTAGCTACAGTTTCATTATGTCTCTGATACCCTTATAACACACCTAGAGAGCTAAAATTTTAACCTGTTTAACACGTAAGTACCATCTGTCAACTTGAGTGATTACCAGGCAATATTTAGGACTATCAAGCAGTCTCCAGAATAAATCTGCATTGAAATTTTTTGTATGACATTCCATTTCTGAGATAAAAGCTTTTGTCAGAACTGAACACTGTACTTGGTAATAACCTATATATGCATAAATCTCTGAGACCCTATATATTCCAAATTTATTCTCCTGTATTTTAATGGTGAAAAACTACTGGGACGTGAAGAGGGTGAAAACTCTAATAGCAAAGGTAACTATAAATGTGCTTTGTTGCTTTGACAATATTTTGGATTTTGTTGTGTGATTGTGTGGGAATATAATACAGAACAGTAATGTAAAACTGTGCAGTCTAATAATTAAAATAAAAGGAAATTTCATTTAAAAAAATAAACAAATACCTGATATGCAAATATATAAATGGAAACTATTACGTCTTTTCCACTAGTGCTGCACTGGTGCTCAGTGGAAGCTGGTTCTCAGGTGGTGCTTAAGTGGCATCATTTATAACAGACAGTGAGTACACAGATAATGATGGGCATGTAACATTTATGAGTTTATAATTGCAACAATTTTCTGGAAGAAACTGTACATTTTCTGGAAAAATTCCACGGGTGCCAATAATTTTGGCCATAACTGTAAGTTAGCATGAGTGGAAACATTTTTTTAATCATGAAACATGAACTAGCTAGATTACAAAGCATTTCTAATTATTTTATTAATATGTATAAGTAATTACTTGCTGAATTTTGCTGTGGAGATTTTGCAGATGTACCGAAGACGTCACCCCCGATATCCAACAAAGCCATTGATTAATCATAATAGCCCCTGGATTCAATCGTACGCAGTTCCCCCAAAACTTCAGTTTCACCAGAGTCATTAGATTACATACGTCCCCATCTCAAGCATATCATTGGGAGGGGAAGAACAGAGTTTCAATTATGTAAGGAAATTCAGAAAGGATGGAGCATGACTACCAACACTGAATACACAATAGTGGGACACTTTTAAACCGTTTTCAATCTGGGCCACATTGTGAGAGATCATTTTTGTGGTTGTGGTAGTCTTTTTTTAAATGTTATTTTATTTTGTTAATAATTTGCTTCATACATGCAGCTTGCTTTTTGCAGCTCTACTTTAACATCTGCATGCTTTTAGCAAACACTAAAAACAACACATCATCAAACACGGGAGATCACAAATGTGGCTCTGCTGAAGTTGACAGCGTATTGTAGTCCTCCCCCCACATAAACACAAACATAACAACTGCACAGGTTCACAGATTCAGACTGACTATTGTGCTGGAGTCAATCTGTCAAGCACAGCACCAGGTATACAGAACTGGAAAAGAGCGGAATCCATTGCAAATTAAGCAGAAGTTCAGCACTATCACCCGCATTGCAGTGGTGGAAAAGCAATATTAAAATTCCAATTCATGTTGACTGAAGAATTAAATCACATCAATCAGCCTTTTCATAATCTCATAGTTTTTCCTCACTGTGTTGTTGTGTTTGGCTAACTAGAGACACACACATTCATCAATCAAACTATCAATCTTGACTAGCATTGCAAATTTTGATTTTAAGAAATAACCGAGGTCATTCGGGACACCATCTAAAAATACAAAACGAACAAAACATTTAGTTTTTCAATATGGGATGATTGAATCATACATGTGACAGTTGCAAACACTGACCCTCACATGTATAAAGACACTAAACTGCATGATTAAACTGATATGACAATAGATACATAAACGTGAAATTGACTTTTGTGCAATAAAAAACTGAACAAATATGAGCATTCTTATTCACAGTTTATATGCAGGATTAGCTACAATCAATAAGAACAATATTTACAAACTAATGTATTTTCCACCTGTTGATACTAATACCTTAATCACAAATGTCCAGGTACAGGTCCAAATCTTCACCCACATGATGTGCCAGCGGCATTTGGAAAGGATTGGCCAAATAAGTTTTCATTTATCATGTTGACAAGATCAAGTCCCCAACCTGCCCCTATCTGCCATCACTATGCACTGCTGCTTCAGTTTTGGGGCTGTCTCAAAATCTAGTCGGCTCCAGATCAGGATCAAAATGCCTCTGCAAAGTTTGATCAAGATCCATGAAGATATTTATGGTTTTTGGATTATCATCAAATGTCAAAACTGACCTTTTTTGCTATCACTATGCAGCACTGTTTCAATTTTGGGACGATCTGTCTCAAAATGTAAAACAGCTTTAGTTCCTCAACCATACTATGATTGGGAAAAGTTTGAAAAGGATCCATCAAAGGATTTTTGACTTATCACTTTGCATACCAAAGCATCTGTGGCAGGGGCAGAGTACAGAGTAAAACCATATATATTCCCCAAAGTCCAGGGAATACAATTAGAGCCTGCAGGAGCACAGCTGGAGTGCAATTTGCCATCCTGATCACAGTAAAGATAAATCCTAGTCTGATCAATAAAATTATAGAAAAAGTTAACACAAGCATAAAAACTTGAAAATTGCTCAAATGAATCTAGAACATTTTTTAAGAACAAAAACTGTTTTCCTTAAAGATGATAAGTTTTACAGAACCATGTCCAGAATGAAAAGAGTACCTTTGGGCACCAGCCATGTGGGGAAAAAGGAGCCCGAAAAGATGCACCGTCGCCTGACTGAGGCGGCACAACGGGGGTAATGGCAGGGGGACATCCAGGGGCTGCTGGTGGATGGTGAAGGGGTCATGCTCCAGGCTGCCTGCTCCAGCACCACTGCCACTGTGTAGCTGGGGGCAAGACACAGCAAATCATGGAGACAGCACACCTATCCAGTTAACCACTCATAGAAAAAGTATCAGCATCAATTAAACATGTTAGAAATATCTGATCTAATTTCACAAGCTATATGCAACATGTGTCAGTCAATGGATGATCCATGCTGGTTAGATAACCCCTACTACAACAGCAAACAGGATATCAAAAGTCACAAATGATGGTGCCATGGTGAGGCACTTTGTGAAAGACCAAGTTCTTGGTGTATTTCCAGCATCTTTTGCATGATGAACTGAAACTGACAGAGCCCATTTCGCCATTGTATCCCATGGAAAAATGTCCATGGGGGAGAAATCATCTGGTACTAGTTATATATCTTCCACAGTTATAAACTGCCTGAGAGAGCGGATCATGGCAGACGGGTGGTGAGCGAGTTAGGAACAGCCAAGAAACACCTGCTCCTCTATGAAGAGATGGTCAGTGTCAGATGTGGCCAGGCCCAGCAGGGGTGCGTCGCTGGCGTGACAGAATGACAGCAGCAGCGTTAGCCCTGTGCACGCTGGGCTCTCTAAGCTGGTCAGGTCACTCAGCAGCTGCTTCACCAAAATGCCGAAGCTCTCTGAGAATGGAGCAGAAAGTCAGTGCTGCATGCAGCCAGGAAGACAGGGCACCAGTGAGAGCTGTCTGTCCATCCATCAACCGCATATCTGGCAGGGTTGCAGGGCGGTGTGGAGCCTGTCCCAGGCAGGACAGGGCGAGGGGGACAGTGGGAGCAAACAGGAGGAAACAGCCATAACAAAGCATATAAAAAAACACAGAACATGAAATAACAGTGCATAGCAACTCTAAGCTTTTATTCTTCTAATAAATGTGCTGAGTAAACTGTAGTTAATAGTCATACCCATGTATTTGTAAATTCTAACAAGGGTGAGAATTTGAGCAAACCCACTGTTGCTTAAACCCCAGATGGGCTCTGTTACAGCCAATCAGACATTAAAGATGCTCCTTAGCGTGCACACAGGTCCAACACATTCAGACCATGACAGAAGTCTTAACCCACAGTGTTTACATGGTGTTCCAAAAGCCAAAGCACCATGTCTGCAAACTGGAATTCTGCTAAAACTGGAAAGGCAAATAATTTTTACTCACTTTATTACCAACATCCTAGCCCTATACTAAGTTCACATGATACACAAGGCTAGTTAAAAGTTGTAAAAGGTTAAACATTTTTAGCAGCTAGTGAATTATAGCTTATGCATGCAAGCAAACTTTTAGCTCAAGAACTTTGCTAAATTGATACACTGTTTAATTATTCACTTAATAAAAGAAAAATACTTCACATATTAGGCCTAATATGCACTACACTGTACTTAAGAGGATGATGATTCTGCCTGCTCTTCGGCAACTACGTTGTGAAGGGCATTTCATGGAAATGATGGGACCTGAATTAAATAGAAAGGCATGTGTAAAAACTATGAAGCTGGAAAGTGCACAAAGAATTTTGTGTGGGAAGCAAGATACAGTTAAAAGCTAATGAAAGGTAATCTGATCACATTGAAGCAAAAAACTAAAAACCAGCCCGAGGTATTCTGGAGCACGATTTAACTTTTTTTAAAAAGTTTAATTTATCCACATGATTTTGATACGGTCTGTTTCAACTTGGGATTGAATATATTTCTTGACAGTACTAATGCAGTCAGGCTGTCTAATCTAGGCTAACTTAATGCCCAAATCCAAATGAATTTTTGGCTGACAGTCCTATAGACAGCTGACAAAAATTAAACAGCCATAACTAATTTAGGACAGGCTAGTGAAAAGCCCCCCTTTCACTATTTTTGGACTTGACTTTTTCAATAAAGCACAATGAATTAATATGTATAGGTAATGACACAAGATTTTTAAAATGCTTGTTAAATATGTGCATATAAACACAGTAAATTAATACTTATCTCTGAACTCCCGCTACAACCATGCAAGCTATAACCATGCAAAATGTATTTAGAAAAACAGGAGGTACAGGCCTGTGCAGCAGTAAAGTAGCTTTAAAGCTGAAGTCAAGCCTCTGTTATGACTTAGCAAATGACCCGCTGTCTTTCTGAGCCAATGCCACATAATCACTTTAAGGAAAAGGAGATACACTGAAATGCTGTCTGAAACAAACCCACTGTTAGTTTATCATGATAGTTTTTATACTTGCAATGTCATGATCATTTTTCATTTGGATCCTTTTCTTCAATTATAGAGTAATAAAAGAACAGAGAGGATAATGATCAGGAAGCCCCCCCCAGGGATCTGGTCAGAAAAACCGAATGCAAAGCTGTTGGTTTTACAGCAGAAGCTTCTGGCAAACACAGAGGATGAAACTCTACCCAGAGTCATGGCTTCTTTCTGGTACTAACTGCACCTATAACATAAATGACTGTGATCACTTAGCAGTGAAAATGCAGAAAGATGCTACACCAGGGGTGGGCAATTTTATCCGGAAAGGTTTTTGACATAAACTTTAGGTCAACTGTTCCAACCCAGGTGAGAGGTCTGTTCAGCCAATCAGTCCTCTAATTAGTAATCTAATTAGGGAGTTATAGCAAAAACCCTTGTACACACCGGCTCTTGCGGATAAGACTGCCCACCCCTGTGCTAGACCATAATGGTATAGTGGTTCAGCAGAAAACACTGTCATTTAACACATACGGGATCATGTGGCCTAAATGCAGAGCCCACTCTGCTCTCCCTGCAGCATGTGGGTTTCCCTCCACACTCCAAAGATAAGCAATGAAGAAAACCAGTCTCTTTGAAAACATAAAGGTGTGTGCATGTGTGCTGTGATGGGCTGGCATCCCATCCAGGGTATCCCCCTGCCCTGTGCTCTGAGTCGACGCATCCCACTAAACATAGCAGCTTTAAGTGAAGCACACACAGCCACTCTTACCTTCATAGCTTTTAGGAGGGAAAAGAGACAGGACCTCATAGATCCTCAGTCTGAACACAACTGAGGAATTCTTTACTTGGGTACCATAGCACTTAATCAGAGCTGGGAGCCTGGAATAAGAGATGAAATATACAAAATGACAGGACAATCAACATGACATCACAATAGATTTTGTCACATGATGTGCCAAAATTAGACAGGCTGTGTGAAAATATTGGAATATCTCTCCATGTTAGCTGAAACACAAGATGAGTGTTGCAGTAGTACCCTTCAGAAAGGTACTTTTCTGTTCCACTGAAAAATCTAGCCATTTTACTGTAGATGTGTCACCTAGCCCATAAAGTACTGTAGTAGAAAGGGGGTTGTTGGAAACCACAGTGTCGTATTCCACAAAAGCTCATAGCTGTGATATGTAATGGCCAATTCATACTTCAGTTTTCCATGCGTGCTTTTGAGCTGCGGATGGTTGTCTGCGAGGCAGCTTGTGTTGATACTACATCTGACTATGGATGCGGATGGTCGCAGACCAGGGACCACCCCCCCCCACCCTCGCTTGGTGAATTTAATCTCCACTGTTAAATGCTGGAACAGTGATGCTTTTAAAAATACAATACACCTTGTATACTGTCTGGAGAGTATGAAAAATTAGATATGTGTGTACTTCCAACCCTCCTTATATTGCTGAACACCATAAATACTACTACAATTATTCTTTCTCTACACGTTCATCATTGCCTGCTGATCTGTGAAAGTCGGTGCTGCCACCTACTGGAAACATATAGCCAATTATCTTGCATTTGAGGAATTGCCACTAGAGAATGAATTGGCTTAAACTCTCAAACTGCACCTATTAATTTGTTACGCATTCCACTTACATGCCAGTTTGCACCATCTATCCCCACCAGCCTTGGTGGAGTCCAGCACCTCCTAGGAACAAGTCTTACTTAATGCTGGCAAATGTGAACCAAACTCTCACTCCAGTTATACAGTGACCTAATGGCCTATAACAACAGACCCTGCATCCAAAACTCCCAATTCACCCCCCACAGGATCCCCTGAGGGACACAACATTCCCAAATCCACATACCACATGCAGACTGGTTGGGCAAACTAACATGAACCCTCCAGGATCCTTGTGATAATGCAGAGCCAGTCCAGCATTCTACGAGCAGGACAGAATCCACATTGTTCCTTCTGGATCTGAGGTTCGGCCAACGGATGGGTCCTCTTCTCCAATACCCCAAGATAGACCTTCTCAGGGAGGCTAAGGAGTGTGATCCCCCTGAAGTTTGAACACATCCTCCAGTCCCATTCCTTAAAATTTCAGACAACCTGCTAATCCAAAGACACTATCCCCAACCTCCACACAATGCTGAAGAGGTGTGTCATCCAAGACAGTCCAACAACATAAAGAGCTTTCAGGAACTCAGTGGGAATCTCATCCACCCCTGAAGCCTTACCATTGAAGAGTTTTTTGACTACTTTGGTGACCTTAGCCCTAGTGTGAGTCTTCCAACTCTGCTTATTCCACGAAAGGATGTCAGTGGGAGGAGGTCTTCAAAGTACTCCTTACTACCTGACTAAATCCTCATTTACATCCCTTTACAGCAGTTTACATCCCTGCTGTAAACTGCTTCCCTCTTCTTAGTCTTCTTACAGTTTGCCAGAGTCTTTTTGAGGGTGACTGAAAGTTATTTTTCAAGGCCTCATCAAACTGCCCAGACCTGAGTTTTTGCTTATGCAACAGTCAAAGCCACATTCCGCTTAGCCTGGTGGTACCACTGATGTCCACCAATGGCTTCAGGGATTGCTACCGCGACGGCCACAGCACTGCACAGCTGCCTCAGCAATGGAGATTCAGAACATCACCCATTCAGGCTCAATGTCTCCAGCCTTCCTCATGAGGCAAGAGAAGCTCTGCCTGGGGTTGCGAGTTGAAGATCTCCTGAAAAGAGATCTCTGCCAGATGCTCCCAGCACACCCTCACTATGTGTTTGGGTCTATCAGGTCTATCCAGCATTTTCACGTGCCATCTGATCCAAAGCACCACCAGGTAGTGATCAGTTGAGAGCTCAACTCCTCTCTTCATCTGAGTGTCTACAACATGGATGTAGATCCGATAAGACAATTACAAAATTGATCATCAAGCTGTGGCCTAGGGTACTTTGTGCCAGGTGCATTTGTGCCGTAACAACAGACCGTGCATCCCAAACTCCCAAAGCGCCCCACCACAGGACCCCCTGTGGGACATGACATTTCCAAATCCACAAACCACATGTAGACTGGTTGGGCAAACTCCCATGAACCCTCCAGGGTCCTTGTGAGACCCTGTCATTCAAACATGATGTTAGCACAAACTGTGGTTAGCACAGATGTAGTTCAAATAACAGAAGTTCAATAACAAAGCACCACTAGGGTTCAGATTGGGCAAGCCGTTCCTCCCAATCACATCCCTTCTGGTTTCATTGTCGTTACCTAAGTGAGCATTAAAGCTCCCTAGTGGAACAATAGAATACCCCAGGAGAGCCTCTGGAGGATGCGCCATCCAGCACCCCAACCAAGGTCTCCAAGAGACACAACTTCATGTCTCCTGACTTAAAGTTGAAGAGAGGCGACTGTCTTGCTCACTGGGGTGAATTTGCAGTTGCCTATCTGGGAAACTATGAGTTCACCTACACTTGCCCAACACCTCTCACCAAGGCGAATTTCACTATGGAATAGAGTTCAGCCCCTTTCCATGAGTTTGGATCCACAGCCTACACCGTACATTGAGGTGAGCTTGACTATATCTAGATGGTATCTCTCTACAGTTGTGGCCAAAAGTTTTGAGAATGACACAAGTATTGGTTTTCACAAGATTTGCTGCTTCAGTGTTTGTAGATGTTTTTGTCAGATGTTTCTATGGTATACTGGAGTATAATAACAAGCATTTCATATTTGTCAAAGGCTTTTATTGACAATTATGCAAAGAGCCAATATTTGAAGTGTTGGCCTTTCTTTTTCCAAGTCCTCTGCAATTCGCCCTAGCATGCTGTCAATCAACTTCTGGGCCAAATCCTGACTGACGGTAACCCATTCTTGCATAATCAATGCTTTGAGTTTGTCAGTATTTGTGGGTTTTTGTTTGTCCACCTGCCTCTTGAGGATTGACAACAAGTTCTCAATGGGATTAAGGTCTGCGGAGTTTCCTGGCCATGGACCCAGAATGTCAATGTTTTGTTCCCTGAGTCACTCAGTTATCACTTTTGCCTTATGGCATGGTGCTCCAAGATGCTGGAAAAGGCATTGTTCATCACCAAACTGTTCTTGGATGGTTGGAAGAAGTTGCTCTCGGAGGATGTTTTGGTACCATTCTTTATTCATGGCTGTGTTCTTAGGCAAAATTGTGAGAAGCAAGCCCACAAATGAATGGTCTCAGGATGCTTTACTGTTGGCAAGAGACAGGACTGGTGGCAGCGCTCACCTTTTCGTGTCTTTTTTCCGGATGCCCCAAACAATCGGAAAGTGGATTCAGCAGAGAGAATAACCCCAGTCCTCAGCAGTCCAATCTTTGTACCTTTTGCAGAATATCAGTCAGTCCCTGATGTTTTTCTTGGAGAGAAGTGGCTTCTTTGCTGCCCATCTTGACACCAGGCCATCCTCCAAAAGTCTTTGCTTCACTGTGCGTGCAGATGCATTCACACCTGCCTGCTGCCATTCCTGAGCAAGCTCTGCACTGGTGGTGCCCCCATCCCACAGTTGAATCAACTTTAGGAGATGGTCCTGGTGCTTGCTGGACTTTTTTGGATGCCCTGAAGTCTTCTTCAGAACACTTGAACCTCTCTCCTTGAAGTTCCTGATGATCCAATAAATGGTTGATTTAGGTGCAATCTTATAGCAGCAATATCTTTGCCCGTGAAGCCCTTTTTCTGCAAAGCAATGATGACTACATGTGTTTCCTTGCAGGTAATCATGGTTAACAGAGGAAGAACAATGATTAATAGGAGCATCACCCTCCTTTTAAAGCATCCAGTCTGCTACTCCAGTTCAATCAGCATGAAAGAGTGATCTTGAGCCTTGTCCTTGTAAACACTGTCAAACACTGTGTTAACGAGAGAATCACTTAAATGATGTCAGCAGGTCCTTGTGTGGCAGGGCTGAAATACAGTGGAAATGGGTTTTGGGGATTAAGCTCATTTTCATGACTGCAATTAATTGCAATTCATCTGATCACTCTTCAAAACATTCTGGAGTATATGCAAATTGCTATCATAAAAACCGAGAGAGCAGACTTTGTGAAAACCAACACTTGTGTCACTCTCAAAACTTTTGGCCATGACTAAACCTCCCGCACCAGCTCAGGCTCCTTTTCCACCAGAGAGGTGACATTCCATGTCCTTAAAGCCAGTTTTGGTGCCCAACAATTGGTCTTCTGAGGCCCCTAAAGTTAACCGCCACCCAACGTACAATGCAGTGGACCCCCATGGTTCACCCTGTAAGTGGCAGGTCCTATATAAGTCATATATAAGCTAAAATGATGAATAGAGTAGTAGGTTAGGGTGGTATCTAATTTTCATCCCGTCCAAACTTGGTATTTTGGTATATGGTATTTTAAAAAGCAATACTATTTCTGTATTTTGAAATGTTGCCCCAAGATACAGCTTTGCCGGAAGGAAACACTGTACCGTATTAGTTCTACTAATAAATACATTTTGGGTTTGGAAACATGAATATAATGTCTTTAAGTGCAAATACGCAAGGCAAATGTGTGGTGACCATGATATAAGTGGGCTAATGCACTGCAAGCCATGCATTACACATTTTTAAACTTGTTTCAGGCTGTCCTCCCCCACATCCATGCATTTAAAACAAATAATGCATGGCTTTTCATGCATTAACCCTTACTTATATTACAGTTGACCATTCTGCATCATGACTCAATGTTCAAACTTAAGCAAAAGTAAAGATACCATACTAAAATGTTACTCAAGTAAAAATCATTCAGTAAAATACTACTGAAGTAAAAGGAATAAATACCTGGTTTAAAAACTACTTAAGTATCAAAAGTAAAAAGTACTACACATTAAAATCTATTCATCTTACAAAATGCAACCTAAATTCACTCAACACAGGTTTGAATATGGCATTGTGAGTTACAGTGCAATACAATAAGGAAGTTGCAAAGGAATATTTCTTTTTATTGAGAAAATAGGCTGTTTGTGGGTACCGTGAACACAGCTGAAGGGAATTTGTTGGAGGTGAAACTTGCCGAGCTTGCCGGTGAAGATTAGTTTCAATTAGTTTGCAGTTTCGATAGGCCTGGCGGGGTCGACATAAAAAATTCAATGGAAATTTTGGAGGATGTCATGCATGTTTACAGCAGCCTCTTATGTGAGATCTCACAGTGATCTTTGTATCTCGTGTTTTTCATAGCTTTTTGCTGTGCTCTGCTCACAAACTCACTTTGTTTGCCAAGGGCAGCAAAAAATTTTATGTGGTTTTTCCAGGTCACGGAAGGCCTGACCTCTGTAATGCGGAAGGGTCGACAGTATTCATATTTTTTTACATGTGTAAAAATGTATATTCTATTAATTTCTCATTTGCACTATGACCAACATTTTCCATGACATAACAGCAAGAAATCACAGATATATTAATGATATAAATGGAACCCTGGAGGAGCCACAGTGTTTTTGTGGGCACAATACACACTACCATTCAAAACTTTAGGATCACTTAGAAATTTCCTTGCTTTTGAAAAGACCAAGTATTTTGTCCATTAAAATAACATCAGATTAATCAGCAATACTGCATAGACTTTGCTAATGTTGTAAATGACTATGATAGCCAGAAACTGCTGTTTTTTAATGGACTATCTACATAGCTGTACGGAGGCCTATTATCAGCAACAATTAGTCCTGTGTTCCAGTGGAATGTTCCGTTTGCTAATTCAAGTTTATTATTGTAAACAGTTTTGATCATGAGACAACCCATTTGCAATTATGTTAGCACACATGAAAATTGTTGTGCTGATTTAAGAAGCAACAAAACTGCCTACTTTGGACTAGTTGAGTATCTGGAGCATCAGCAATTAAAAATATTGATTAAAAGCTCAAAATGGTCAGAAACAAAGAACTTTCTTCACAAACTCATCAGTCTATTCTTCTTCTGAAAAATGAAGGCTATTCCATGCAAGAAATTGCCAGGAAACTGAAGATCTCTTACAATGCTGCGTACTATTCTCTTCACAGAACAGCGCAAATTGGATCTAACCACAACAGAAAGAGAAGAGGGAGGTCCCAGTGTACAACTGAGTGAGATGATAAATACAGTATATTAGTGTGTGTACTTTGAGAAACAGATGCCTCATAGGTCTTCAACTGGCAGCTTCATTAAATAGTACCTACAAAAGATAAGTCTCAACATCAACAGTGAAGAGGCAACTCCAGGATGCTGGCATTCTAAGCAGAATTGCAAAGAAAAGAATAGCCAATGAAAAGGAAAGACTGAGATGGGCAAATGAACACAGAAACTGGACAAAGGAAGACTGGAAACAAGTGCTATGGATAGATAATTCTAAGTTGCTAGTAAGCTGAGGTGTTCGGATCACAAAGAACAACATTTGTGACACGCAGATCAAATGAAAACACGCTAGAGTGCTTGATGACATCTGTCAAGCACGGTGGAGGTAATGTGATGGTTTGTGGCTGCTTCGGTGATGATTACTGATATCTAGAATGCCTGAAACAATATTGTTTATATTAATATACCTTATATTGTATCTTAAAACGAGTAAAATTGCTTCCTGGTTTAAACAACACGACACATTTGGTCATGACACACAGACTCCACAGCACAATTCACAGCTAAAATCAAACTGTTCAGTAAGCATCACACAAAGTGGAGGCAAAATAAGTACTTTTTTTCTTTTCTTTTCAAAATATTATTGAACGGCTCACAGGTTTAAAATATTGTAATATTTTGTTGCAAGGACTGGTTTGTATTTACAGTTGTAAATGCTACCTTTTATTTTCCCAAATATTTCTGAGGGAACCTTCAACAGTTTCTAAAGCATAAACTAGTTAATCTGAAGGACTGTTAAGGCTTCCCTTCATGTATAAACTAATGCATTATACATATCTACAAAGATACTAAGAGCACTAAGAGAAGGGCAGACTAACTTCTCTGGGGACCCAAGGCTGTCATAGGTAGGGGGCGGCTAAGTGGGCCAATTGATGGATTTTTTGGAGCCAATAAAGAAACAAGAGGTAACTAATAATGATGTAACATTAATAATATGCTGATCAAAGTGATGGGTACCAGTGTTAAACCTATGAATCAGGGTGGGGATGGGAGTGATTTCAGTAAAATTTGCCAATAGGGACATGTGGGTATAGCACTGGTAGATTGATCAGCCAGATTTTTATTATAATTATCGATAATTATTAATATATTAATTATTCTGTTAAAAAAAATCATATGTATTCCCAAAAGTCCGGGAAATACAATAACATCATCTCCAAGTAGTAAACATTATTTAAAAATAATATTGCATTGTGTTTGGTACTTTGTTTCAATTTAAGCTTATGGAAGTTACATTCAGTTCAATTACACAATTTTTGCCAGTGTTACAACTCACTGAGTCAGCAGAGCAATGGCACAGGTCAAGGGGGCAAGGAGGCGACCAATGACCTCATCATTCATAAGGTCCCTGCAGTGAAGGAAGAAGCTCTTCATGGCTGTTGAGAGATAAATACAAGGGGGCACTTTGTAAGGCACTACCTACAGAAATGTACATATCTGATCACAGACTAAGATGTTTCCTACAAAATGGAAACCAGAAAGGAGGTGTTGGAAATGACAACAAAATATTCCCCAGACAGCCCCATCACTTGCTCCGCCCATCTAATCCGTACTCCTCCCACATTCACCAACCTGTACAATTTCTAAAATTACTGGATAGATCACCTGGAAATGTGAAAGCTAATAAATGTGTGTTTACCTGAATGCTGAGCATATGCGGATCTGGGGGGTGGCAAGGGCTGGCCGTGGCCACGCTAGACTGAAACCTTGCCACCCCATTGGCCATCCCGGCCATATTTCAATTTTTCTGGTTAAATCAGACTTAAAAATAATTTTATTATGTAAGTGTTTCACTGTGTAACTCATAGTGGTGCAGAGCTAATCATGTGCTCTCAGAACAGTAGTAATGCAGAAGTTTGGGGATCTTGTACTTAGTGTAAGTTTGTTGCCTTAAATGCAAGGAATTAATATATTAAATCTGTATTTGAAAACTCCAGCACTGTCTTTTTTTTTTTTTATTGCCACCACCACCCCCCCTCTTCGGAGGACAACTTTATTTTACATTACATTCAAGAGCAAAGATTGTGGCTGCTCCGAACTCACCAGTACCGTGGAAAAAGGAAAAAAAAAAGAAAAACAGGGGGGGATACAGAAACAACAAGCGTAACAATAACAGGCATCAATCAACATGGGGAGAGAGAGAAAAAAAAAAAAAAAAAGGTATACAGAAATAATAACACTAATAATGTAGGTGGGATGGATATAGTATAGGGGAATACAGAATACAAACAACCATAAGAAACATAACACTCGTCAAACAACAAGAATTATAACAACATCAGTGATAATAATAATAATTAATAATGTGTCAAATCGGTATTATATATATGTAACATACACACACATGATCGTACCGTTATATATGTATATTTCAATTCCTAAAACTATAGGAATAATAATAATGATATTGATCGCTCAACCATTCTTGTATGCATGTGCAAGTGTAGGTGTGACCTGATTTGTCATTGGATGTGCTGGCATTTAATGCCGTCAGGGGAGGCGGCAGCACCTCCCCCCCCCCCCCCCGGCCCAAGGCGAAGGCAGGAGAACCAGGCAAGCGAGGCCACCCTACCGCCCCCCCAGCACAAGGGCCCACAGCCACGCATCCCAGAGACAACCACCCGCCCAACCCGAGAGGGAGCCCGCGAGGGACTAAGGGGGCACCAACCCCCGCACTGGGAGGCCCGCAGAGGGAGGATGGGCGGCGAGCCCCCCAGCCCCACCCACAACCCCCCCACCGAGGCAGGCGGGTCCAGGGCCGAAGGGCCCCACCAACCGGGACCCCCCCCCCCCCCCCCACACCGGAGGAGCCCCAGCCCCCCCAGCCCGTCCCCCGGCAGGACGGGCCGCCGCCCACCGCAGCGAACCGGCACGCCTCCCCCCCAACACTGCAGGATGATCCAAGGGGGGCCCATACAAAGATTCCCCCCCCACCACCCGGGAGCGGACCCGCGGCGACCGGGGAGCGGCAGACCCTCCGCCCAGCCCAGACCGAACCCCCCAATCCGCCTAGCAGGGCCCAGAGCGTCCCAAGATTCCCCGGATTGCCCGCCAGGGCCCCACCACGGTGCGGCAGAGCCAAGCACCACCCGGCCCGCAGCCCAAGAGAGGAGGCCGCCCACACCCGCCAGAGCCGCCCGAACCCCCCCATGATGGGTCTGCCACCCGGCGGCCCACCCCACCCGCGCAGGGCCAGAGACAGAGAGTTAGGGGGGGCCCCTCAGCCCCCATCCCCTCCCCGACCCATGTTGTTTGTGAAGTGTGCATGTACATGTGTGAGAGAGTTGTGTGTTTACTGTATGTCTACAATGCATTAAAATTAGTGGGTGCAGTTCGGGTATGAGGGCCCCACCACTGGCAGATGGCAGAGTCCCCCATCCCCCTCCCCGCACCCCCAAGGCCCTAATGTAATATGGACTGTGTATATGACTAAGGTGCAAAAAGTGGGCGAGCAGTTGAGGCATGGGCACCCCACCACTGGCAGACCATTTCTAGGGTTTACAAAGAATGGGCAGTATGCGGCAGTTCCGTGGGCGAAAATGCCTTGTTGATGCTAGAGGTCAGAGGAGAATGGGCCGACTGATTCAAGCTGATAGAAGAGCAACTTTGACTGAAATAACCACTCGTTACAACCGAGGTATGCAGCAAAGCATTTGTGAAGCCACAACACGCACAACCTTGAGGCGGATGGGCTACAACAGCAGAAGACCCCACCGGGTACCACTCATCTCCACTACAAATAGGAAAAAGAGGCTACAATTTGCACGAGCTCACCAAAATTGGACAGTTGAAGACTGGAAAAATGTTGCCTGGTCTGATGAGTCTCGATTTCTGTTGAGACATTCAAATGGTAGAGTCAGAATTTGGCGTAAACAGAATGAGAACATGGATCCATCATGCCTTGTTACCACTGTGCAGGCTGGTGGTGGTGGTGTAATGGTGTGGGGGATGTTTTCTTGGCACACTTAGTGCCAATTGGGCATCGTTTAAATGCCACGGCCTACCTGAGCATTGTTTCTGACATTGTCCATCCCTTTATGACCACCATGTACCCATCCTCTGATGGCTACTTCCAGCAGGATAATGCACCATGTCACAAAGCTCGAATCATTTCAAATTGGCTTCTTGAACATGACAGTGAGTTCACTGTACTACAATGGCCCCCACAGTCACCAGATCTCAACCCAATAGAGCATCTTTGGGATGTGGTGGAACGGGAGCTTCGTGCCCTGGATGTGCACCCAACAAATCTCCATCAACTGCAAGATGCTATCCTATCAATATGGGCCAACATTTCTAAAGAATGCTTTCAGCACCTTGTTGAATCAATGCCACGTAGAATTAAGGCAGTTCTGAAGGCGAAAGGGGGTCAAACACCGTATTAGTATGGTGTTCCTAATAATCCTTTAGGTGAGTGTTTGTATATTTAGATTTATGTGCCACCCCAAAATGACCTCTGGTCCAACCCTGGCCACCTCATGAAAATGTTCTGCCTCCGCCATTGGCTCCGAGTGATACGTAGGTCCGAAATTACACTTAATTTATTGCACATTCCACTAGTATGCCAATGTGCACAATATATATATTTTTTTTTTTTAATATTCCGTCCTCCACCCCCCCTCTGCGGAGGACTACTTTATTTGTATTTATTTATTTTTTATTTTTATTTACTTCCTCGAAAGAGGGAGGGGGGGGGGAAACAAAGGAGAAGAAGGGGGAAAGAGAGAGAGGGAAAAAAAAATGAGAAAAGAAAAAAAACAAAACAGATAATCTGCTTCCATGTCTGCTGAAAAGAGAAAGACAACATACAACATCTGTACTAATCACAACGACCATCAAACGTTAAATGTTGTTGAACAGCACACACAACCAGCATTACAACACATGCCAGAAGCAACAGCCGATCAAGACAGTGTGTGTCCGTGAGCACGTGTCCGTGAGCACCTGTGTGCACAGCTGTGTGTGTCAGCGCGCTGGTGTTCCTAAGGTTTCTCCATGTAAATGTCTAGTAGTGTGTGTGCGGAGCCACAGCCCCGCCCACCCAGGACATGAAGCCGACACGGAGGAGACCCGGGCCCCAGACATCCAGAGGCCCCCCAGGGCACAGGAACCCCAGGAGGACCACCGCAGAGTCAATTGCAGCCCCCACCCAGAAAAGGGCAGAGGAGCGCTCCGGATGGGGGCCATCCGGCAGCCACATCGCAGGAGCACGAGGTCCAAGGGCCCCCCCACCCCCCAGCCGGGGCCCGACAGAGCCGGAAGGACCAGGCCCCGACAGGCAACCGCCGAGAGTGAGCCAGCACACACCAGAGCATCCAGCCCCGGACATCGAGAACCACCAACGCATCGGCAGCTGGGGCCTCATCCACCGGCAGTGAGTGTGGCGGGGGGCAATTGAGCCTGAGATGTTATTTCAGGTGGAGTCTAAGACCCAACCTGACACATGCGTATAGACAAACAGCCGTACACATGCGTATAGACAAACAGGCGTACACATACAGGCATACGTTCCCACCCTCATGCACACATAAACAAATATTCACCCATTCGCCCAACATGAAGACACACAGAAATGAACGTCGTATACACACTCACACTCCCCATATATACTCTATACTCTGAGATCCAGGCACCACCACCCCCAGAGGGGCAATCCGCCACCAGACCCCGGAGATGGATCCCTTTTTTTCCTCTGGCGTGGGGACAAGACCACCCCGGACCGCGCAGCAGCCGAGAAGCCCACCAGCCCAGACCCCGACCAGACGGCCAGCTCTTCTCAGCCCCCAGCTCCAGATGGCGAACAGAGAACGGGGGTGTGAAAAGACCCCATGCTTCTCTCCGCCCGCTCAAATGTGGTGTTGGCGCGTGTTTTTCTAAAGTGCTTTAAAACAGGGGAAGGACATGGTGCTAACTACTCTCTGCCAATCAGCAGCTGCTGTTAGCTCGGTCCCTCCCCAGAACCCTCAGTGTCTATGTGCAACTTAAAATTGAGAAGTGGGCACTGGCACCAGAGGTAAGGCTGAATGAACAGACCGCCCTCTGGACGCCATTCCGTGTGCCCACCCCCAAGGCCCTAAATGTATGTGTCATGAGAGAGTAAGTAATGAGAGTAATGAAAGTTGTGATGTGTGATTGAGACACAGGTGGTCACGGGGGGACAGAGGAGGAATACCTCCCCTGCATCCCAGCGAGGCACCTGCACCTCAAAGCCCTACATGTGTTTTGGGGTGACGAAGCGGGAGGAGGGAAGCATTTAGGGATGGGGAGGAAAGGATCGGGGGGGAGGCAAAGTACCCCACCTCTGGAGCCAGCTCCCCCGCTGACCGCCATAAGAACCCCCGTTCCACGAAATCCACCCAGGGCGGGGGGGGCCCAGGCCCATCCAGTCCGAGGCCCAGAGCAGCGGCACCACCAGGCACCACAGATCCCGGGGCAGCCAACCAGACCCCACCACAGAGGGAAAAACTACACCCACCCCACCATTCAGTCAACTCCCAAACTACATAAGACAATAGACACTCAGGTTGGGTCCATTCTCCTTCTCTATTGGATTCCCCCCCATCCCCGCAGAGTGGATACCCCTAAGGCAGGGACCACCTGCGGACAGATGGTAACAACCTCCCTGCCAGCTAAAGAGGCCCCCAGCCCCTCCGACGCGCCGAAGGCCCCCGCGCCGGGGCCGGGCCCCAGTGCACGCGCCAACCCACACCCCGGTGACACACCCACCAGGACCCAAGCCCCCCCAGCCCAGCCGGAACCCCAGCCCGGAGGCAGAGCGCCCCCAGAACCCCAAGCCCACCCCGGACCCACCCAGGAGCAGCACGTCCGCCGGCACAGGCTACCCCAGCAGCGCTGCATGCAGCCGCCAGAAAGACGCCACCCAAGAGCCACCAAAGCCCCATCCAGGCCAGGACCACAGTCCCAGCGCCGAACCCCCTCAGAAACCACCCCCCCCCCCCCCCTAGGGAACCCCCAGACGCCCCAAGCCCATATGCCCCCCCCCACACCAACAACAAAGACCGAAGTGGGACAAACCTGCGACCCCCCACCGCCACTAGGTGATGGAGCTGGTCAAAGGAGCCCAGAGAGATCAGGTCTAATGTGGCGGCAGAAGCTGTATCAAGACTAATATGGTCCAGCAAACTCTCTCTATATTGGTTGATATTAAGGTTATTTTTATTTTTACAGTTCATGAGGACAGTCTTAGCAATGCATAAAGCGGTGAAAGCCATGTGGGTTGTGTTAATCTCTGTAGTGACACTATCTAGGTCGCCCAACAAGCAGACTGAAGGAGAGTCTGCAATGGTACATTTCAGACACTTTGATAAGTCCTCACAAATCCTGCGCCAGAACATCTGAGCAGGTGGACAGAACCAAAGAGCATGGATGTAATTGTCAGGTGTATCCCCTTGACAGTGTGAGCAGTTGTTAGAAGACGTAAAACCCATCCTGAACATCCGATGCCCTGTATAGTGCACTCTATGCAGGATTTTGTATTGTATTAATTGTAAACTGGGGCTTCTAATCAGTTCAAAGGTTTTTAAACATGTCTTAGACCAGAAATTGTGGTCCCAGCTGATTGATAAATCTGCCTCCCATTTTGCAATAGGGAGGGATATTGATTCATCCATTTTCGAAAGTGTCCTGTATATTTTAGACAGTAATTTGGGGGTTTTGAGATTAAGGAATTCTGCCACACTTGGTGGTATTTGTAATTTGATTTGATTACACTTGAATTTCCTTTTTACTATAGATTTAACTTGTTGATATTCTAAAAATCTATTCTTGTTAATCCCATATCTTTTAACTAATAGGTCAAAGGGGATAAAGTCTATTTCTTCGAATATATGTTCCAAGTATTTAATACCTTTACAACTCCAATCCGGGAAATTTATCATATTATTGTTTAGTAGTATGTCAGGGTTGTTCCAGATGGGAAATCTGCCAGCCTAGGTAAAACATTAATACCTAAATATTTAATATCCCCAGATTGCAGTGGAGTGGGGGAAGAGTTCTGAAAGGAGCAGTTAATTGGAAGAACTGTAGATTATAACCAGTTTATTGAATAATCTGAGACTCTTGAGAAAGAGTTTATTAATGTAATTACCTGAGAGAGAGTGGTTTGTGAATGCTGGAGAAAGAGTAACACATCAACCGCATAAAGACTGACCTTACTGTATGTTCTACATTCTTGCATTTAATGCCTTTAATCACTATAGCCTATGTAATTGCTGCTGCTAGTGGTTCAATAAAAATTGCAAACAGTGAGGGGGAGAGAGGGCATCCTTGCCTGGTGCCCCTCTTGAGACAGAAGCTGGAGGATGTTTGGTCATTTGTCCTAACACATGCTGTTGGGGAACTATATAATATTTTTAACCATTTTATGAAAGAGGTTCCAAAATCAAATTTGTGTAATGCTGCAAATAAAAAAATCCAGTTAACTCTATCAAATGCTTTTTCTGCATCTAGAGACAATATTGTAATTTGAAGGTTTTTATTGCACGAATAGTCTATCAGATTAAGTAATCTAGTAGTATGTACCCCTACTAGAAGGGTTGAAGGGTTGAAGGGTTGTGCTAATATTTTTAACCTCTTCTCTCTGGAGCCAGCTCCATGCACATTCCATGAGACAAGCCTTAGTGTGTCCATAGGTGTGTGTGTAGCTAATATTGCACGTGTAACTGAGTGAGATATGAGCGAGCGTGTGAGAAGAAAAATATAACGGGTTCTTATCTGGGATGTCATTAATATAACCAGGGAGTGATGTTAGGGTCGCGGTAGAGCTGCCCGTCCACGTAGAACCAGTCCACGGCGATGACAGCTCGGGAGCCCTTCTGAATGGAGCTGCGTCGGATTGGGAACAGAACTTTGTGTCGCTTCAGGATCTCTTTGGGGAACTGGTCGTTTACGCCAAAGTCCGTTCCTTTCAGCTCCCTGCCGCAACTCTTCACCTGCTGCTTCTGCTTTAAATATCCGAATTTATCCACGATAGGACGCGGTCTCAGGGCACCAGGCCTCTTAGCTCCCAGCCGATGGACTCTTTCGAAGCAGATGTTTTCCACAGTGTCCTCCGGAAGCTTCAGGTGGGTCTTGATAAATGTTTTAACAGTAACTTCTGCGTCTTCTTCAGCAGATTCCAGGATGCCTGAAAACACCAGGTTCTCTCTCATGCTACGGGCTTGGAGATCGATGACAGTCTCTTTTATTTATTTATTTTCTTCATTTAGATGAGCCACATTCTCAGTTAGAGACTTAACGGAGTCCCGTAGTGAGGCATTTTCAGCAGCGAGTGTTTCCACCTGTTGCTGGCTGAATTCCAAAGACTCCCTCGGGGATTTGAATTCCTGATGTAAAATCTCTAAAAATCGCTATGGAGAGAACGCCATGCATCGCGAAGTTCGTAGTCACTCATGTATTGCTTAACTATATTTATGGATTCCCAATTGCGCTGAGCAGCTGTACTGAGCCTGTCCATTTCTTTATTTAGTGCGAAGTTGAGGTCACCCCCAAGAACAAGTGCGCTATCTAGGTGTTCAGAGAGTGCGGTAAAGAAAACGTGGAAGAATGAAGGGTTGTCAACATTTGGACCATATATACTAACAATACATAACTTTTTATTAAGTATAGATAATTTAATGATTATAAATCTACCCTCTGGATCTATAATTGTGTTGAGCACTGTGAAATTAACATTTTCATGTATTAAAATTGCTACCCCCCTTTGCCTAGAGTTATAACAGCCTGAGAACACATTAGGAAACTCAGGTGTTTTAAGTTCATCTGTAGCTGTGGCAGGGCTATGAGTCTCTTGTAATAAAACAACAACTGCCTGTAGTTTTTTAAGCTGGCTAAATATTTTTAACCTCTTCTCTCTGGAGCCAGCTCCATGCACATTCCATGAGACAAGCCTTAGTGTGTCCATAGGTGTGTGTGTAGCTAATATTGCACGTGTAACTGAGTGAGATATGAGCGAGCGTGTGAGAAGAAAAATATAACGGGTTCTTTTATCTGGGATGTCATTAATATAACCAGGGAGTGATGTTAGGGTCGCGGTAGAGCTGCCCGTCCACGTAGAACCGGTCCACGGCGATGACAGCTCGGGAGCCCTTCTGAATGGAGCTGCGTCGGATTGGGAACAGAACTTTGTGTCGCTTCAGGATCTCTTTGGGGAACTGGTCGTTTACGCCAAAGTCCGTTCCTTTCAGCTCCCTGCCGCAACTCTTCACCTGCTGCTTCTGCTTTAAATATCCGAATTTAGCCACGATAGGATGCGGTCTCAGGGCACCAGGCCTCTTAGCTCCCAGCCGATGGACTCTTTCGAAGCAGATGTTTTCCACAGTGTCCTCCGGAAGCTTCAGGTGGGTCTTGATAAATGTTTTAACAGTAACTTCTGCGTCTTCTTCAGCAGATTCCAGGATGCCTGAAAACACCAGGTTCTCTCTCATGCTACGGGCTTGGAGATCGATGACAGTCTCTTTTATTTATTTATTTTCTTCATTTAGATGAGCCACATTCTCAGTTAGAGACTTAACGGAGTCCCGTAGTGAGGCATTTTCAGCAGCGAGTGTTTCCACCTGTTGCTGGCTGAATTCCAAAGACTCCCTCGGGGATTTGAATTCCTGATGTAAAATCTCGACCAGAGACAACCTCGCGTCGAGGCTGGACAATCGCTTGTTGATTGAATCCAGGATGTCAGCAAAGTCTTTACTAGTTGTTCCGGGGAGTCTGCCGGGCCACTTTTTTTAGATGACGGCGTCTCGCTTTTGGCCGGGGAAGATGTATTTAGGTTCTTCTTCATGACTATAGCGTCGAAAGTACCAGTCAATGTATTCTTCGAGTGATTCCAAATTCCCCTCGCTGTCCATTCAAGTTTTCCGCCAAGTCTCTGGTGTCTGACGTCACTTACGTCATTCTTTATGGCATGGGTGGCAAATCTTATCGCTGCAACTCCCTAATTAGGTCACTAATTAGAGGACTGGTTGGCTGAAGAGTCCTCACAGCTGGGTTTGAACAGCTGACCAACAGGTTATCTCAAAAACCTGCATACACACCGGCCCTTTGCGGATAAGATTGGCTACCCCTTCTTTATGGGGTTGATTCTCCCATTCACTTAAGATAAAAATTGACTAGCTAAGTCTATTTTCCCATGGACTTAAGTATGGGGTTTATGTGCACTTAGGCTAGGATACACGCCACGGGCAGAGAAACACCAAAAAAACACCACAGGCATGCCGCAAATAAATGACACTTAAGCAGATTCTGCACTTAAGTGTTTTTAATTGCATTTTCCACCGCGCGTTCTGGAGGGCTGTATCTTCATGGCCAAACACAATTTCACAGTACTCAGAAAGCCAGACATGTAACAAAACATTTTTTTCCAATACAGTAAGAAATAAAAGGTTATAATTCAAAACACATGTGAATAATTTACATTCACATGTGTTTTATATTATATAATAAAACAGTATATGGAAATACATAGTTCATACATACCAATACATAGGATTCAAGTGAATTCAGCCTTGCCAACACACCTAGTAGGGAAATCAATTAGGCTAAATACTGGTTGATTAAAAACAGGTTCAAATGAAAGAAAAAGGCTCAAAGGAAGTAGTGAGTCCTCGCAATCCTCAACCACAGTGCATGTAAGTGCACTCCTTCGAGAGTGAGACAGAGAGGTCCTCATCTTGATGTACTTCAACTGACTGACACAGAATGCATCTCATGTTTCCAGGTGTACTCAGTGAACCAATATGCAACTCCATTTGTCTGTATATTCATACTTATACATTTTAAACATACACTACACAGAGTAGGTCAGGGATCCCCACCGGGACAAACTGACTAGAACACTGACCTAATTGGGGTAGATTTTTGTGGCAGTGACTAGCATTTGGTTTGGAATAACCATTGCAGACTACTCTGTAGCATATAAGCTTGCTTGGACAGTTGCATTCTAATCTTTCAGACCATGTTACTAATATTACTAACTTTAGCACAGGGCACATGTACGGTCTCCATTCATTTACTTGCGGCATGCCCATGGTGTTTATTGGTGTACAGTATTGGAACATCAATGCCAATTAATTTGTTTTTGCTGTACATTTGTATGTGAGATCAAACGATGAATGTGAGAAATGAGATCAGAGTTTCAGCTTTTATTGCCTGGTATTTACATCTAGATATGTTAAGCAACATACTGTAAAACATAACATATTTTGCATCAAAATCACCCAGTTTTTCAAGTGAGCAAAAGTATTTGAACATGACAAGCGACAGATATTTCTTGTTACCCAGGTTTGTCATATAAGATTGATTCATTCATTCAACTTAATCATTAAGTAGCCCTGGATATCTGCTCTCAGTTTAAGCCTTGGCTTTCACATGTGAAGGCTGCATTTGTAGTTAAGAAGGGTAGACCAACATGAAGACCAGAAAGCTGCCTATGGAAGAAAAGCATGTCCTTCAGAAGCTGAGAAAAGGGGGGGAATCCATGTGAGGTACAGTGGTACCTCAGAACTCGAACTTAATCCGCTCAGAACTTGGATTCGAATACTAAAAAGTTTGAGTTCTGATAAAAAAAAACCCATAAGAAATAATGGAAAACCAATTAAATGGTTCCCAGCCCCAAAAAAACGTTTTTTTTTTTTAGCATTTAAACACAAAATGAACAGGATAAAACAAGAAGAGCATTTTTTCTTAATGGCTTCCAAAACTATAAAGAATGTACCCCAACACTACCCCTGTCCTGCCCCGATCGTCAGCTCCTTCTGCCCCCTCGTTAAGCCCGTGTGGAATCCCCGTGTGATCAGCTGTTTCTGGTTGTTGTCATTAGTCCTCTGTATTTAGTCCGTGTTTCAGTTTGTTTTCCCAGTCCGGTCACTGTAACGTCATTGTGTTGTTCTGCCTGTTCTCAGTTAAACCTTGCGTTTCCCGATTGCTTGAGTCCTGTCCCTGCTTCCCCAGTCCTGGCTCGGCAGATCGTGACAACCCCAAGCCATGCCCCAACACTAGACTATGCCATACAGTTATTTTTTTAGTTATTTTTATTATTACTCTGTATTCGTTAATTTGTTCGTAAATCACAAACTTTAGAACATAAGAACATAAGAACATACGAAATTTACAAACGAGAGGAGGCCATTCGGCCCATCAAGCTCGTTTGGGGAGAACTTAACTAATAGCTCAGAGTTGTTAAAATCTTATCTAGCTCTGATTTAAAGGAGCCCAGGGTTTTAGCTTCCACTACACTAGCAGGAAGACTATTCCATACTCTAACTACACGCTGTGTAAAGAAGTGCTTCCTCAAATTTGTTTTAAAATGTTCTCCCGCTAATTTCCACTTATGGCCACGAGTTCTAGTATTTAGACTAATATTGAAATAGTCATTTGGCTGAACAGCATCCAGACCCGTTAGAATCTTATAGACCTGAATCATATCCCCCCTTAGTCTCCTTTGCTCAAGGCTAAACAGATTCAGTTCCGCTAACCTCTCCTCATAAGACATTCCTCTAAGACCAGGAATCATTCTCGTAGCTCTTCGTTGCACCTTTTCTAAGGCAGCAATGTCCTTCTTCAGGTATGGTGACCAAACCTGCACACAGTATTCTAGGTGGGGTCTTACCAAGGAATTATATAAGTGTAACATCACCTCCCTTGACTTAAACTCCACACATCTAGAGATATAACCCAACATTCTGTTCGCCTTTTTTTTTGCTTCCCCACACTGGCGAGAGGGGGACATGGAAGCATCAACATACATACCGAGATCTTTCTCGTAATCAGCTACCTTTATTTCAGTGGAACCCATAAAATATCTGTACTTTATATTTCTGCTCCCTGCATGGATTACCTTGCATTTATCTGTGTTAAATTTCATCTGCCAAGTATCAGCCCATTCGCTAATTAAATCCAGATCCCGTTGAAGCCTCTCTGCTGCTAGATTAGTATCTGCTACCCCGCCCACCTTGGTGTCGTCTGCAAATTTAACCAGTTTACTGTATGTATTTGTGTCAATATCATTAATGTAAATTAGGAACAATAGAGGTCCTAAAATTGAACCCTGCGGTACCCCACTATGAACGGAGGCCCACTGTGACATTGTGCCTCTAATAACTACTCGCTGCTTCCTGTCAGTTAGCCAGTTTTTGATCCAAGTTGCCACAGTTCCTAAAATCCCTGCAGCTTTAAGCTTTAGCAAGAGACGTTTGTGGGGGACAACATCAAAGGCCTTCTGGAAATCTAAGTAAATCACATCATAGGCCTTTTTGTGATCAATTTCACTTGTAGCTTCCTCAAAGAACTCAAGTAGATTCGTTAAGCAGGATCTACCTCTCCTAAATCCATGTTGGCTATCCTTTATGATGTTATTTGCATCTAGGTAATCTACCATTTTCACTTGAATTATAGTTTCCATTATTTTTCCAGTAATGCTAGTTAAACTGATTGGCCTATAGTTTGCTGGATTACTTCTATCCCCTTTTTTGAATATGGGTGTTATATTAGCATGCTTCCAATCTGATGGTACCACACCCGCAGATAACGATTTCTGGAATATTAAAGTTAAAGATTGGCTAATAATATCCCTCATCTCTTTTAAGTCTATAGGTAAGATGCCATCAGGCCCCTGCGATTTATTTATTTTGAGTATAGCTAGGCTTAGTATCACATCAACCTCAGTTATACATATATTGGTCATAGACGATGCTGTATTCGTATTAATTGGTGGTAAGTTACTTGTGTTCTCTATTGTGAACACCCTTGAAAAATAATCATTAAACTCATTTACCATATCAATTTCATTATCAATTATAAGTCCCTTACTATCCTGCAAATTAGTGATTTCAGCTTTTAGTGCTCTCTTGGAGTTAAAATATTGGAAGAAACCTTTACTGTCATGCTTAGCCTCCAATGCAATTTTTCTTTCTACATCCCTCTTGGATAGCCTAATGTCATTTTTTAACTCTGCCTGTAGACTTAGATACTCCTGCTTAATTTTGAAATCATTAGTTATTTTCCATTTTTGGAACAGAGCCCTTTTCCTCCTGACTTTATTCTTAATTTCCTTAGTAAACCACCTTGGTTGTCGTTTCCTAGATTTAGTTTTGCTGGAAACAGGTATGAAGTCCTCTTGCACTTGCAACAATGTGCTTTTGAAAAATTCCCATGCCTCTTCTACTGTTTTGCTATTTAACTCTGTCCAGTTTACAGTTTCTAATTTCCGTCTCATACCATTAAAGTTAGCCTTCCTAACATTGTATACTTTTAATTTCGACTTTGCTCTTCGGACACTAAAATTAACCTCGAATTTAACCATGTTATGATCACTACCGTACAATGGGTCTAAAACCTCTAATTTTCCAATCCTATCCTGGTTATTACAGAAAACCAGATCAAGAAGGGCTTCTCCCCTGGTAGGAGTATTAACAAACTGAGTAAAAAAACAATCCTGTACTAATTCCACCATCTCAAGTTCATTTACAGAAGAGCCAGAGATTGTGTCCCACTGTATCCCAGGTAAATTAAAATCACCCATAACCACCACATCATTTTTATTACTCATAATCCTGATATCATCATATAATATTCTGCTTTCCTCTACAGCTACATTAGGTGCTCTATAACAAACCCCGACAATTAGGCCATTTGAATCTTTAGCATCAAGTTTTATCCATACAGCTTCTGAATTTTTATTTTTATCAGTGAGATCCCTTGCCTGCAAGTTTTCTTTTACGTATACTGCAACACCACCTCCCTTCTTGCCTATCCGGTCTCTACGGAACAACGTATAACCATCCATATTATATTCATCACCATCATTGTCACTCATCCATGTTTCAGTTATTCCTATAATGTCATAATTGTCTGAAGAAATTAAAGCCTCTAAGTCAGTAATTTTGTTTCTAATACTCCTACTGTAGCATTCAAATACAGACCACTAATGGTAGGCCTTTTACAGTGTCTACTTTTAATATTTATTTGGGCTTTCCGTCTCTCCCCACATAAATTCTTAACTGACCTCCCTGCCCCCCCAGTCCCTAGTTTAAACATTCCTCAACTATTCTGCACATACGCCTCCCCAATACACTGGTTCCCCTATGGTTCAGGTGCAACCCATCTGGCTTGAACAGGTCCCACCTGTTCCAGAAGGTCTTCCAGTGCCCCATAAACCTGAACCCCTCTTTCCTACACCACCATTTTAGCCACGCATTTAATCCCCTTATCTCAGCTAACTTTGCCTTACTTGCACGTGGCACGGGAAGTATTCCAGAGAATACCACCGTGGATGTTCTGCTTCTAAGCTTATCCGCGACTTCTATAAATTTATCTTGCAGAACAGCCCTTCTGCCCTTTCCTATGTCATTGGTGCCAACATGCACCACGACCACTGGATCCACCCCGGCTGGGGCCAAAAGCCTGTCCACTCGATCTGGAAAGTCCCCTACCTGGGCACCAGGCAGGCAAGACACCGTACGGGACCCTCTATCACGGGTGCACACATAACTATCTACACCTCTTATAATTGAATCCCCTACTACCACAACCTCCCTCCTACTGGGGTTAGGTGGCTCCTTGGTGCCCAAGGGCTCACCCGCCTCCCCAGTCTCTTCCAGCTCTAAAGCTGGAAGCACCTGAAAGCGGTTAGACACCGCTACTTCAGGTGATGCCGCCTCTGTGAATTGTGTACGCCCTTTTCTACGTCTACGACCTACGTTCACCCAGCTCTCTCGACCTACCTGTTCATCATTCTCCCCCCTCCCCGCTTGTGACGTACACACAGTCTCCCTAGAAGGCGTATTAACTCTCTCGTTTAACTCATTGTTATGTTGGATGAGAGCCAGTCGCTCCTCTAGGTCACGAACCTGGACCATGAGTGAGTCGACTAACCTACATCGCTCGCAGACGAAATCCGACTGGACGCAAGCATCCAGAAGGGCAAACATCTTGCAAACACAACACTGAGCTGGCCCCATAATTACCTAACTCACTATGTCCCCGTCCTTTACTCCCAGCCCAGTATATTAATAGAGAATATTTAAACTTTTAGTTGATCTAATTAACGTATAGTTAAAACAAAGTGCCGCGTACACTAAAACACTAAATTAACACTTGATTCAGATCAAGTTCTAGGTCTTTTTTTTTTTCAAACTGGTTGGTTCAACTTTTAAGAAATTCAGGTTTTAATGAGTTCGAGAACTGAGTTACCACTGTATTTCAAAAACATTGGGTATAACCAGTACCACAATTTGGAATGCCTGAAAAAAGAAAGAAACCACTGGTGTACTGAGCAACAGGCTTTCAAGGAAGATAACAACTGATGAAGGACAAACGGTGAGAACAGAAAAGAAAACCCCCAAACAGTTTGTAACATCATGAACAACCTCCAAAGAGCAAGGGATGGAAACATCACAGTCCACTGCCCAAAGGAGACTTACAGAACAACAATATAGAGGCCATGCTGCAAGATGCAAAGCACTCATTAGCAGTAAAAATTGGAAAGGCAGATTGGAATTTACAAAAAAGTACATGAGAGATAAGCCACAACGTTTCTGGAACAAAGTTTTATAGACTGATGAGACAAAGTAACTTGTTCCAAAGTGATGGAAAGGCCAAAGTATTGAGAAAGAAGCGATATGATCACTATCCTAAACAAAGAAGCCCATCTGTGAAGCATGGTGGATTTATGGCATGAGCTTGCATGGCTGCTTCTGGAACAGGCTTTTTACTGATGATGTGACTGATGATGGTAATAGCAGAATGAATGCAGAAGTCTATAGAAACATTGTCTGCCACTTTACAGAGAAATGCATTGAAACTAATGGGAGGAACTTTATCATGTGGCAAGACAATAATCCAAAACACACTGCCACCTCAACAAAGGACTTCATCAGGGGGAAAAAGATGAAAGGCCAAGTCAATCACCAGACCTTAACCAAAATGAACATGTATTTCACCTTCTCAAAAGAAGACTAAAGGAAGAAACCCCACAAAACAGACAACAACTAAAGGATGCTGTGGTAAAAGGCATAAGCAAAGAAGAAACAAGAAATATGGTGGAGTCTATGGGTTGTAGGCTTGATGCAGTTAATTCAAGCAAGGAGTATGCAACCAAATACAGTGGTACCTCGGTTCTCAAACTTACTAGAACTCGAATTTCTTGAAAGTCGAACAAACCAGTTTGACCTAGAACTCGATCTTAATATCAGAAGTCAAACCGTGAACGCTAATATAAATTGTACGCGCCAGGAAATGAGTCATACTACAATGCAATTCTTACTTGACTGCCTTCTTCACAGACTGGACGATTAACCAAATAAAGCAGCGCAACATTACAGTAACTAACAATAAATAAACCACTAACTTACGTGTACTATTAGAGCATTTATATCATTTATTTAAACTTTATTTTATCAGGTAAATTAACTGAAAACCAGTTCTCACTGCTTTGCGTGATATTTGGGAGAAATAGCAGATTACGCATCGGAACTGCCTGGGATACAAACGTCATGCGTGTAACTAAACTCTTCAGCCAATAAGGGCAAAGGTGTGTTGTCACGGAGGCGGTTCCAGTTTGTGCAGCCGGGTGAGAGGTCACAATGCATCTAACCGTAATGCATTGCGTCAGGATCAGAATGCGTTGCTTTAAGCCAGCGCTGTAAGCAAGTCGAACGCACCCAATGACTGGACTGGGGAAACAAACTGAAACGCGGACTTAATACAGAGGACTAATGACAACAACCAGAAACAGCTGATCACACAGGGATCCCACACGAGGTTAACGAGGGGGCGTGGCACACGGAAGGAGCGGAGGATCGGGGCAGGACAGGGGTAATGTTGGGATAAGATCTTTATTTAAGAAAAAAATGCTCTTCTTGTTTTATCATGTTCATTTTGTGTTTAAGTGCTAAAAAAAAACATATTTAGGTGTAATTTTGGGGGGCCGGGAACCAATTAATTGGTTTTCCATTATTTCTTATGGGAAAAATTCGATCAGAACTCAAACTTTTTAGGATTCGATCCGGAGTCCGGAACGGATTAAGTTCGAAACCCAGGTACCACTGTATTAAGTATTTTTACGGATGCACTGATACAGATACTGGCATCGGGCCAATACTGTGTTCATATGCTCATAATCGTACAAAATCGTTGTAAAAATTGACCGATACCAAAAACCAATACCACTTAATTGCAACATTACTTTAAAACTCATAGCCATGGAATTTTATTTTGCTCTCCTATCAGATTTTAGCATCTAGCAAGAAATTTGTCAACCGGCATTGGCAAATTGGCGAGTATGCCTGGAGGATGTCAGCAGTTTGGACAAATTTTAAGTAAGGGACGTTAACAGAAGTACAGGAGACTGTAAGTTCTGTTCTGCTAAAGAGTGAAGAAGAGAAGGGGACAGCACGTTACTGATCAAATTGCTTGTGTTAAACCATCTAAAGGCACACCATAGTGCAGAGTAACACCTAAACTGCAGGCCAAAGTAACAGGAGGAAACCCATCCAACATGGAGTGGACATGCAAACTGCAGCCACACAGGGCAGAGGTGAGACTCAAACCCACAACCCAAAACAAATTTTTCTATAACTACTGTGCCACCATGGCACCAAACACAGTCACTGAAGAAAAACATCCCTTGTGTGGCATCATGAAGGGAAATCTTACCGCAAAGTGCTCCAGCCCGTCCTTCCAGCATCACTTGCCAGGTGAAGGCATCTCCACGGCCACACTCAGAATGGAGCTCTTGGATGGACAGGGGAAAGGTGCACTTCCAAAGCAGCAGAACTCTGGGGAGATGGTGCACCACCACAGCCGGACCTGCATGACAAATGATAAAAATATGAGAAAACAACCACGTAGAACTAATACTTCACACTGACTGGTCAACTCATTAGGACACCATTTTGTGAGGGGGCAACATCTTAGCACGTTTACATAGATACAAAATCACTCCCAAAATAGAATAACCATTTATTGAACATACAGACAGACACACCAAAGCATCAGCACTGCCAAGGGAGTTATACTCACCCAGAGTCATCAGTGCAGAAAGGAGTAGCCAGCCTCCCTGGGTACGCTGGAGTGCTAAACGACTGTTCTGGGAGGCCGAGCGCAGGAGGTCTTCTGCCAAGCCAAGAACTACCTGTGGGGTTCGAACAGAACGTGGAGAACTTGGAAAACATGGAGAATGTGGAGATAGTAGCAGGCATTTCAGCTGCTGAATGACTAAAGAGGGAGGGAAAGCACCCATGGGAAAAATACAGCCACTTTCCACAGAGCTCACCCCCCGCCAAGGTGACATTTGCACAATTATCCTACGACATAAAAGTTGGTTACTCTCATGATTTGTCTGGTACCTGGACAGACATTTACATTTATTTGTTTAGCAGCCATTTTATCCAAAGCGATGAATTATTGACAAAACAGGGTCAGACAGTCCCTGGAACAACTGGAGATTTAAACTGGGAACCTTCTGATCACGGACGCAGTGTCCTGACCTACACACCACCCCATGAAGGGTACGAGAAGTAGACAGATTATTACGCTAATCATTTTAGTTAATAGCATATTAAAACTACTGCTATGATGATAATTTCATAATTATTTACGTACCTATACAATCATATTACACTGTGGAACACATCATCTACATTCAAAAAAATGAACTATCGCTATAGTTAGTTTTACTAAACCCATCCTTGTTCACAGTACATAAATAATGCAAGTAACTACATTAAGAACATAAGAACTATACAAACGAGAGGAGGCCATTCGGCCCATCGAGCTCGCTTGGGGAGAACTTAACTAATAGCTCAGAGTTGTTAAAATCTTATCTAGCGCTGATTTAAAGGAACCCAAGGATTCAGCTTGCACTGCATTATCAGGAAGACTATTCCATACTCTGACTACATGCTGTGTAAAGAAGTGCTTCCTTAAATCCAGTTTGAAATGTTCTCCCGCTAATTTCCACCTATGGCCACGAGTTCTTGTATTTGAACTAATGCTAAAGTAACTATTCGGTTGAACAGCATCCAAACCTGTTAGAATCTTATAGACCTGGATCATGTCCCCCCTGTCTCCTTTGCTTGAGGCTGAACAAATTTAGCTCAACTAACCTTTCCTCGTATGACATTCCTCTAAGACCAGGAATCATTCTTGTGGCCTTACGCTGCACCTTTTCTAAGGCCGCAATGTCCTTTTTAAGATATGGTGACCAAACCTGCAAACAATATTCTAGGTGAGGTCTCACCAAGGAATTGTATAATCTTAGCATTACCTCCCTTGACTTAAACTCCACACACCTGGAGATATACCCCAACATCCTATTTGCCTTTTTTATTGCTTCCCCGCACTGGCGAGAATGAGACATGGAAGCATCAACATACACACCAAGGTCTTTCTCATAATCAGCTATCTTTATTTCAGTAGGTCCCATAAAATACCTGTACTTTATATTTCTGCTCCCTACATGGAGTACCTTACATTTGTCTGTTAAATTTCATCTGCCAGGTGTCAGCCCAGTCACTAATTAAATTAAGGTCCCGGTGTAGCTGCTGAGCCACTAGTTCAGTATCTGCTACACCACCCACCTTGGTGTCATCTGCAAATTTCACCAGTTTACTGTATATATTGGTGTCTATATCATTTATGTAAATTAGGAACAATAGTGGTCCTAAAATTGAACCCTGCGGTACCCCACTATGAACGCAGGCCCACTGTGACATTGAGCCTCTTATAACTACTCGCTGCTTCCTATCTGTTAACCAGTTATCAATCCAGGTCGCTACAGTTCCTAAAATACCTGTCGCTTTGAGTTTAAGTGAGAGCCTCTTGTGGGGGACAACATCAAAAGCCTTTTGGAAATCTAAGTAGATGACATCATAGGCCTTCTTATCATCAACTTCCTGAGTAGCTTCCTCAAAAAACTCCAACAGATTTGTTAAACAGGATCTACCTCTCCTAAATCCATGCTGGCTATCCCTCAAAATGTTATTTGAGTCCAGGTAATCTACCATTTTCTCTTTGATTATAGCCTCCATAACTTTACCAGTTATACAAGTTAGACTGATTGGCCTATAGTTTGACAAATTACTTCTATCCCCTTTTTTGAAAATGGGCGTTATGTTGGCATGCTTCCAATCAGAAGGTACCACACCTTCAGATAAGGATTTTTGAAACAGTAAAGTTAAGGGTCGGCAAATAATATCCCTCATCTCTTTTAACACTATAGGTAAGATGCCATCAGGGCCCTGTGATTTATTTATTTTGAGCTTAGCTAGGCTTTGCAAAACATCAGCTTCAGTTATATATATATTAGTTATAGACGATGCCGGACTAGTAATAAGAATTGGTAAGTTACTAGTGTCCAGGGGCGCTGCTAAGGATTTTGGGCCCCATGAAAAGAATCTTGACAGGGCCCCCAACACAGCTGAGACTTTTTTTGGGGGCTTCTCTGGGCCCCCTCTCAGTCATGGGCCCCGAGAATCGTCATCATTTACCCCCCCTTTACAGCGCCCCTGCTAGTGTCCTCAACAGTGAATACCCGTGCAAAACTATTATTGAACACATTTACTATATCAATGTCGTTTTCAATTATAAGACCCTTACTATCCTGCAGATTAGTAATTTCAGCTTTTAGAGCTCTTTTAGAGTTAAAATACTGGAAGAAACTTTTAACGTCATCCTAGCCTCCAATGCGATCTTCCTTTCGACATTCCTTTTAGTTCGTCTAATGTCATTTTTTAACTCAGCCTGTAGATTTAGATACTCTTGCTTTATTCTGTCATCCTCAGTTATTTTCCATTTCTGGAACAAAGCCCTTTTCCTCCTTACTTTATACTTTATTTCCCTAGTAAACCATCTAGGTTATTCTTGCTGGAAACAGGTATGAAGTCCTCTTGCACTTGCAATAATGTGCTTTTAAAAAATTCCCATGCCTCTTCAACAGTTTTGTTATTTAACTCCATCCAGTTCACAGTTTCTAGTTTTAATCTCATACAATTGAAGTTAGCCTTCCTAACATTATATATTTTTGATTTGGACTTTGCTCTTCGGGCACTAAACTTAACCTCAAATTTAACCATGTTATGATCGCTACTGTCAAGTGGTTCTAAAACGTCAAATTTACCAATGCTATCCTGGTTATTAGAGAAAACCAGATCAAGAATGGCATCTCCCCTGGTAGGGGTGTTAAACTGAGTAAAAAAACAATCCTGTACTAATTCCACCATCTCCAGTTCATTTTCAGAAGAGCCAGCAACAATGTCCCACTGCATCCCCGGTAAATTAAAATCACCCATAACTACCAGATCATTCTTATTGCTCATAATCCTAATATCACTGTATAACAATCTTCTTTCCTCAGCAGCTACATTAGGTGCTCTGTAACAAACACCGACAATTAGGCTATTTGAGTTTTTAGCATCTAATTTTACCCATATAGCTTCCGTAGTTTTACTTATATCAGTAAGCTCCCTTGCCTGCAAGTTATCCTTCACATATACTGCAACACCACCTCCCTTCTTACCTATACGGTCTTTACGGAACAACGTGTAACCATCCATATTATATTCTTGCCCATCCTTTTCTCTCAACCACATTTCAGTTATTGCTATAATATCATAAGAGTCAGATGAGATAAGAGCCTCTAAATCATGAATTTTATTCTTAATACTCCTGGCGTTTAAATACAGACAACAAAGGGTAGGCCTATTATGATGCCCTTATCTCAGCTAACTTAGCCTGACTTGTGCGTGGCACGGGGAGTATTTCAGAGAATACCACCATGGACGTTCTGCTTCTAAGCTTATTGGCGACTTCTATAAATTTATCCTGCAGAACAGCCCTTCTACCCTTGCCTACAGGTATGTCGTTGGTGCCAACATGCACCACGACAACTGGATCCACCCCAGCTGGGGCCAAAAGCTTGTCCACACGATCTGGAAGCTTCTCCTACCTGGGCACCAGGCAGGCAAGACACCGTACGGGACCCTCTATTACGCGTGCACACATAACTGTCTACTCCCCTAATAATTGAATCCTCCACTACCACAACCTCCCTCTTCCTGGGGGGAGGGGGCTCCTCAGTGCCCAAGGGCCCACCTGCCTCCCCAGTCCCTTCCGGGTCTAAAGCTGGAAGCACCTGAAACCTGTTAGACACAGACACCTCAGGTGATGTTGCCTCTGTAAGGTGTGTATGCCTTGTCCTGCGTCTACGACCTATGGTCACCCAGCTCTCTCGACCTCTCTGCTCTTCATTCTCCCTCCCCCCCGCTAGTGGCGTACACACCATCTCCCTAAACGGCGTATTAACTAGCTCCTCTAACTCACTGTTGCATTGGATGAGAGCCAGTTGCTCCTCAAGGTCACAAACCTTGACCATGAGTGAGTCCACTAGCTTACATCGCTCGCAGATGAAGTCCGACTGGACACTAACGTCCAGAAGGGCAAACATCTTGCAAACGCAACACTGAGCCGGCCCCATAATTAACTAACTCACTATGACCCCGTACTTGCACTTGACCCCGTACTTGCACTTGACCCCGTAGCGAATCGATACCGACGTTAGATATTATTAGTTATTATCGCCCCGCGGGTGTTTGTTACGGAGTTAAACGCAGACAGAAAACGCCGCTCACGCCACACCCGCAGCTCACTGTCCGTAATAATCGCGCTGTTAATTAACAGACAGGACAGACAAGCACTCACGCCGACCGAAATAAGAACAATAAATAGAAATAAAACAGCCACCCACGTAAACAGGTAAAGCACGCAAACACTCAAAATACGTTCAAAACACTCCAAAAAAACAATCCCAAACAATCGCTGCAGCTCAACACCACTCTCTTGCAGCAATCCCAGCAATCCTTGCGTACAACGTAAGTTAACTAAGTTATTTATACAAAAAAATGTAGTACTGTCGGTTTTACTTAACAAGTGTTTGTTTGGTCAACTTAACATTGTTGAGTAAAACCTTAAACTCCATAAAATTGGACCTTTGCGGACACTGTAGCAGCTCACCTTGGAGGCGGAGCAACGGAACGGAAGACAAACGAAAGCGCGAAACACCTTAAGGAGAAGACGATAGTGCTTATGTCAGGTATGAATATTTAATTTTATTTTTTGCCCATCCTGATAAATACTGTCAGGAAAAAGTGATGTAGGTATACACAGAGTGTAATTAATTTACGTTATTAGTTTATTTTGTGTTTTGCTTTAAAAAAAAAAAAAAAAATATTTAGGCATTTATGCTAATTTTTCAATGAAAGCAAGTGGCAATGTAAGGACTGCAAAATAAGTGTCAACTAGATATCAGTTGTTGAAGCACTATAGATTAATGCATGGACATTATGGACGCCGTAATCATTTCCCGTGCACTTATTCTGATTGTCCCTGTAGATTTAAAACATGGAATGCGCTACACAGCCATCTTAATCATTACTATGCTAAAGAGAACACTGAATTACCAGCAAGGTTAGCCACATTCAATTGTCACGTGTGTTCTTGCAGCGATATAGCATCAGAACAAGAGTATTTTAGTCACATCTATAACCACCTAAAAAACAATGAAACGGTTCATTGTATGTTTGAGCACTGTTCTTTTCAGACAAATGTGTGTGGTACATTTAAGTCGCATAAAAATAGGAAGCACAATCCTTATTCTCTTCAGGACTTCAAACCAGGTGTCGTTAGAGAAAGTGGTACACAGAATTTCTCAGATAAATTCAATGATGATGCATTGCCAGCTGAACAGGAGAATGCATATGTTTCAGATAATGAGGATATTGTCACAGAAGGACAAGATTTGTCCAAGACCATAGAGCTGAAGTTTGCATTCATTTTCCTAAAACTTGAAAATTATTTTCATGTTCCAAGTAATGCCATTAATGAACTTATCACAGATTTGCAGTACATGATCAGTTCTGCCTCAGTATCCTCATCAACTCAAGTCATTCTTGATACCTTCCAGAAACATAATCTTTGTGTAGATCAGCTGGTCATGAAAGAGCTCATCAGTCATCATCCAATCCTCTGCTGAAAGCTACCGCAAAAGATGGTCCTTTAGCCACTGCTTTCAAGCGCATGAAATATTACAGAGATAATTTTGAGATAATTGATCCTGTTGAAATGATTCTTCAGTCTAAAAAACATAGATCCTTCCGATATATACCTATCATAAAATCATTACAACAGCTGCTTAATCAGAAAGACATACTTAATAAAGTAGTTAATGGTCATACAGGGCAACGAATCATACATGATGGGTCTTACAGATCTTTCAAACACTTTAAAGATAATGAGTTTTTCTCAGGGACTGAGCTCAGACTCTCCTTGTGTCTGTACATAGATGACTTTGAGCTGTGTAATCCATTAGGAACATCACGCAAAAAGCATAAAATCTGTGCAGTTTATTGGATCTTAGGAAACTTACCACCAGGCTCTAGTTCATCATTGTCCACAATTAATCTCGCTCTATTATGTAAAAGTGATGATGTGAAGGCCTTTGGCTATGAAAAAATTCTTGAGCCTCTTGTGAACGACCTCATCACTTTAGAGCAACAAGGTGTTTGTCAATCACCTGGAAACATTTATCAGAGGCACAGTACAATATGTGGTTGCGGACAATCTTGGTGCACATGCTTTGGTAGGTTTTGTTCAGAATTTTTCAGGGGAATATTTTTGTAGGTTTTGCAATGCTACACGCACAGATATTCAGTCAAAAGAGGTCAGAGATGGTGTTTTTCCTCTCAGATCTGAAGAGCAGCATGACATACATGTTGCAGATACATGTGAGAAAGGAGAAGCATGTTTTGGTGTAAAAAAATACTTGTCCTTTATCTATGAACCTCTAATACTTTAAAGTCACTGCAGGTTTTCCCCCAGATGTGGCCCATGATCTCTTAGAAGACTTAGAGGGTATAGTACAGTACCTGTTGAGTTGGCAGGGTGCTTTGAAATATTTATAAAGAAGAAATATTTTACCTTTGACCAACTTACTGTAATAAGCTGATTCAGGAATTCCCATTCAAATGGGAAGATAAGACCAATCGCCCTCATGTGCTTCCACTCACTTTTGTGAGAAAAAAAACTATTGTGGGAAACGCACATGAGAATTGGTGTGTCCTGCGGCTAATATCATTAATTGTTGGAAAACTTATACCTCAGGATGAATCTGCTTGGGAGCTCATTCTTCTCTTAAAAGACATTGTTGAGCTTCTTGTATGTCCTGTGCATACTAGCGAGTCTGTTTCATACTTGGATAGCAAAATTTCTGAGCACTGCAATAGGTTCCAATTACTTTTTCCAGAAAGAAAGCTTTTGCCAAAGCATCACTTTCTGGAGCATTATCCAGCAATGATTTATCTCTTTGGTCCACCTGTTTTTTTCTGGACAATGAGATTCGAAGCCAAGTACAGTTTTTTTAAACAGGTAGCTAGGCATACAAACTGCTTCAAAAATATCACCAAGACTTTGGCCAGGAAACATCAGCTCATGGTTGGACAATTTATGCAGTCATCCCAGTGTGATGAATCACCTGTAGAGGTTACTCGCATTTCAACTGTTCCTGTCGATGTTCTTCATGAAGACATTGCTTACACCTTTAACCAAAAATACCCGAATGCTTTTGCTATTAATTTAGCTCAGACAGTAGTTTCTGATAGCATAAAGTACACAAAGGGCATGATCATTGTGCATGGAATAATTAGTGGACTGCCTGATTTTGCAGAAATTTGTGTTTTGAAAGATGGAATTGCTTTTATAGCAAAAAAGTTATGTGCCTGGTACAATGAACACTATCGATCCTTTGAATTGGAACAACATCCAAGGGATGTTTTGTTTATAGAGCTGGGTGAATTGGCAGATTGTTATCCTCTCTCTGATTACAAAGTTGGATCTGTTTGTATGGTTACATTGAAAAGGTACATACATGCTGCTTAACTTTTTTTCTTTTTTTTTTTTTTAAAGAGTGATGAATCAAACAAAGAAAATGACTGATCCAGCAAAGTTAAAAATTGTTCTAGGAGATGGTGACTCAATGAAATTGACACTGCCCTCTGGAATACCCAAATTTGTTGAATAACTGTTTCTTATTCTCAGATTCAAATGTGGTATCTCAGGACATTTCAGGCTGCAGTTTCTTGATGCTGACTTAGATGATTTCCTGACTCTTACCTCAACTGTGGATCTCCAAGACAAAGGAACAGCTAAAGTGGTAGCACAATGTGCAGCAATGCTAAGTGCACATGATATCTGTTCTGTTTCTTCAGCAGACACTGATATTCTCTCATCAACCTAGCTTGTCAGTTTCTCCAACCCCATCAAATGATTCTTCTGCCGCAGCTTCTGAGGCCATGTCTTCATCTGCAAAGCTAAGGAGTGAAACCTGGCCAATTAACTTTCCAATCCCTATATTTCCCTATGAGGTAGAGCTAGAACTACAGAAAGCCAATGAAGAGTTCTTGAATGCTTGTACTTCACTTAACATAGACTCAAAGCCTAAACTAAAATCAGAAATTCTGAAATCCTTGGCTGCAGAAATAGTGAAGTACAAAGTGTACCCAAGGTGTGAAGAATATGAAGAGGTTGCAAAAGCTCTGATTAAAAAGCATCCAAGCCTTCAGGAAAGGGGATCTGTTGGTGGGTTCTATGCCTGGAAAGTCAGTCTACAGTGGAAGATGGGGAACTATCGTCGTACTCTGCGAGCAGCAGGCTGTCCCGAAGTAAAGATAAATTCTTTAAAACACAAACATGGTGAAAATACAAATACCAAGAAAGTCAAAAAGCCCAGGAAGGCTGAAGTCAATTTCTATCCTGATTATCCAGCTGGAGAGAACAAACGAAGCCTAGAAGAAGAACTATTAGCATTGCTGTCTGAGGTTCAGAAAAATGACAACTATCAAATTATTAAACAAAAAATAGAAAGAACATTTGCCTACAGAAGACATGAAGTAATTGAAGATGTGCCCTTCATTGTTGACTTCCAAAGCAGATGGCCAGCTCTGTTTTGTGAACATGAGGTAAATATGATTATATAACTGTAACTATTTCTTTAGTAGTTTTAAATGGTGAAACAAATTCCCTAATGTAAAATTATCCTTTATTCATGTCCATGCAGAGTTAGCATTAATTCTGTTTTGTGTTCAGATGTTATTGAATAAGCCAGAATATATATTTTTAAACATGAAAACTGTCCTTACAATAATCTTATGTCTCCTTAAATCAGTAGATTGCTGCTGAGTTCACTCGAATCAACACCATCCCACTAATTCAAACATTTATGTCAAAACTGAATTATTACACAAGCAAGCTGACCAGCATCTACTGAAGAAAAGGAGGAGTTGCAGGATGTAAAATTTGCAAATTAATGGCTGCCATTGACCAGGTATGTGATCTGTATTTATGGTGCTTGTGTATAATTTACATGGTGATTTGCTTCTACTTAATGTCTCTACTCATCTACAGAATGATACCATCTCAACTCCGAGAGCGTGCATTATCAGAACACTTTCTGTGTATCTAAATGAAGACTATGAAAACCTCTTGAAGGAGTATGCAGTAAGTATTCTCAGACAGTCTTTTGTGCATATTTAAAGTAAAAAAATATTCCCCAAAATCATTAAACAATACAATAAAGTGCTCATATATGGGCCAAATTCACATAATATAGTCAAGAAATATAAATACGCAAAGTATATTTAACTCGGTCAAGAACAAAGACAACCAAATTGAGTAGTCTATTAATGAAAAACTTAAACCGAATAGTTCATAAGTAACTTGGATGCGGCATCAGGAGCATCAGTGGTGCTTTATCATTGCTTTATAGAAACTTTGAAATCTAGTGTGCTCTGCCCTTCTCTCTTCCTTCTTCTTCTGGGCAACTCATTGATGTGAAACATTAAGGAATGGACAATTGATACAGAATTCTCTGATTATTTGCTTTTTCTGGATGCACTGCTAAGCGATGTTAGATTTGCAACCTGCATTTTTGATGCAATTAAAATGACTGAACAGTGTTACTGTTTTTGTGTTTAATAGGACGTAGACTCTGAGAATGCAGAAAGAGACATGGCCAATACAGTCATTGGAATTTACATCATCAGACCTGAAGATGCAGAAGTCTGTGACCTACCATCGGATGTTGGACTCATTGTTGAGGGAGTGAAAGTCCTTCAAAATCTTGGCGATGTCACCAAGGCTTGTGCTTTTGGAAGTCATATCCTCCTGAGACCCGACCTATTCATTTATGTCCATTGTAGTGGACATTGTATTTTTGCATTTAGTTTTTCACTGATGTTAGGAAACATATTTATTCCTGTTGTGCACTAAAGAGGACATGCTGCGAAATTAAAAATAAAAATAAATTTAAAAAAATGTAATTGTAAGATGTCTTATTTCCTCCAAAGACAAATAACCTAAAATTGAAGGACACTTTTTTTCCTTGGGTCTCAGGAGAATATACAGCTTGAATCTCAGCTATCCACCAGACCTGAAGTACACCACTGAGTTCTTTCATAAAGTGTTACTACTAATATATATATATAACTGAAGCTGATGTTTTGCAAAACCTAGCTAAGCTCAAAATAAATAAATCACAGGGCCCTGATGGCATCTTACCTATAGTGTTAAAAGAGATGAGGGATATTATTTGCCGACCCTTAACTTTACTGTTTCAAAAATCCTTATCTGAAGGTGTGGTACCTTCTGATTGGAAGCATGCCAACATAACGCCCATTTTCAAAAAAGGGGATAGAAGTAATTTGTCAAACTATAGGCCAATCAGTCTAACTTGTATAACTGGTAAAGTTATGTAGGCTATAATCAAAGAGAAAATGGTAGATTACCTGGACTCAAATAACATTTTGAGGGATAGCCAGCATGGATTTAGGAGAGGTAGATCCTGTTTAAAAAATCTGTTGGAGTTTTTTGAGGAAGCTACTCAGGAAGTTGATGATAAGAAGACCTATGATGTCATCTACTTAGATTTCCAAAAGGCTTTTGATGTTGTCCCCCACAAGAGGCTCTCACTTAAACTCAAAGCGACAGGTATTTTAGGAACTGTAGCGACCTGGATTGATAACTGGTTAACAGATAGGAAGCAGCGAGTAGTTATAAGAGGCTCAATGTCACAGTGGGCCTGCGTTCATAGTGGGGTACCGCAGGGTTAAAAAGGACATAGCAGCCTTAGAAAAGGTGCAGCGTAGGGCCAAAGAATGATTCCTGGTCTTAGAGGAATGTCATACGAGGAAAGGTTATTTGAGCTAAATCTGTTCAGCCTCAAGCAAAGGAGACTGAGAGGGGACATGATCCAGGTCTATAAGATTCTAACAGGTGTGGATGCTGTTCAACCGAATAGTTACTTAAGCATTAGTTCAAATACAAGAACTCGTGGCCATAGGTGGAAATTAGCGGGAGAACATTTCAAACTGGATTTAAGGAAGCACTTCTTTACACAGCGTGTAGTCAGAGTATGGAATAGTCTTCCTGATAACGTAGTGCAAGCTGAATCCTGGGGTTCCTTTAAATCAGAGCTAGATAAGATTTTAACAACTCTGAGCTATTAGTTAAGTTCTCCCCAAGCGAGCTCGGTGGGCCGAATGGCCTCCTCTCGTTTGTATAGTTCTTATGTTTTTATGATGCACAGAAACTTTCACACAAAATACAAGTGCTCAAAAACAAACTTATTGATTGAATCAACACATCTTTATCTCTCTTTCATTTTTTTTCCGAGATCTGTGACAGTTAAATTGTCTGTGGTTTAGGGGCCAGTTTTAATGTTACCATTGTTGATGGCCATTTGGAGTTCGGCAACTTTTTGGAGCATGCTGCCTATCTTAAGCAGACTGTTGTTTTATTGTTTTTAGGAACTGTGAAGTTAAAATTGTTTGCAGTTGTTTACAAAAAAAATGGAGGCCAGTTTTAATGTTTCCTTTACCAAAGCTTCTAAACATTTTAAATATATAAAAAATTGAATGTCGCAGTTCCCTGACTTGAACAAAATTTCCTTTTGTTTTATTTTACTAATTAAAATTATTCATTACAATATTTGAAGGCAGTTGCACATTGTATGACATTGGGAAGAATGTTTGCAATTGACTAGAATTTTTTTTTTTTTTTAAACAAACTGTGACATTTCAGCTGTTTGTGGTTGTTTACAAAAATAGAGGCCAGTGTTAATGTTACCTTAATTGTTGGCATAAAAGATCTGAAATATCAGAAAGGGAGTTGTGCAGCATTTGGAGGCATCCTGTTTAATTTCAACATTCAATCCAAGTAAGATTTTTATAATTTCTTGAAGACAGTTGCACTTTAAAAGAACTTGTGAAGAATGTTTACTATTGAAATGATTATGTTGTAGTCCAAGGACCTGGTTGTCTATTGCAAGACCTTGCAAAAATAAAATAAATGAGTTTTGTTTCTGGAAATATGCTTGTGATTATTTAACTATTAGCTCTACAAGTGGAAACCTTGAAGTAAATAAAATCTATAAAACGTGTGTTCACCTTACATATTGAAAGTTTGTAAATGTAACAAAATTATTAAGTAAATGTACATATAATTAATGTGTAATAGTGACAAATCTGAATTGCTTGGATTTACTTTAAAAAGTTTTGTCAACTTTACCTGAATTTCTGTTGTTCATACAACTAAATTGTTAATTGTAGAAACTACTCAACCTACTTGTGTGGAACCACTTGACACTACTTTTTTATGTAAATCCAACAAATCATTTTTTTGAGTGTATATGTTTATATGATGCCACATTGCATTTATTTATTAGCAGATGACTCTGTCCTAAACAACGTGCAAGGGAGCACGTCAAGGAGCCACCAGTACTGCAAGCCTGAGCAAAAATGAAACTACACAATGTAGAACCTAATATCAGCAAACCTGCATAAATAAACACCAAAAGAGAGTCTAGCAGCAAAATAAATTTCCAGGCACACAAACCCAGGCATGGATCTCTCTAGTATCATTTTGAAGAAGATCATGCAAATTGCAACAGTAATATTATCTGGGTGGTTTGATTTATTTAAAATACTTAAATAATATACTTACAGAACACAGAATGAAATGGATATCTGTCCCCCAGCATCATCTTGGCTTTTTAAGAATAGTTTTTTTTTAAAAAACATTGATGTTTTCAACTTCATTATTTTGATATAGACAGTTATGACTGCTTGATGCAGTGTATATCTGCTTCTGATTCATTCATTTTTCTCTAAAGCAAACTGGCTCTCATTTGGCCTTTGAAGCCTGAGTAAATAAGGGGAAAATGGCAGAAGGTTATGGAAATTCATCATCATAACCTCCTGAGCGCACTTGCTATGCACAACGTTGCTGTCAGCTTTCAGGTTTCTGGCACTGCCACTTCTTTTTTTCCCCCTCAAATCAGATATTTAGTCTTTTTTTTGCTTGAATGTTTGGTAGATTTAGCAGTGAACCTATATTCTCTGCTCATTCCAGTTCAATCTGGCTAAAATACTGTGGTTTCTAAGATTACAGTCAATCGCATGCAAGGCATGATGGAACAGCGAGGTTCTCCATGGCCTTTAAGTTTAATTAAAATACTTACTAAACCACAGCATTATCAGCTTACATACTGTAAGGCACATCTTGCCATCTTGGTCATAAACATTTCAAAACGGCAAATTCAACGCAGAACAACAGTCACCAAAAGTCAGAAATGTTTCATGCTAAACTACACAGAGGATCCTTTGGTCTGTCAAATATGGAGGATAACTGGAAAGAGTCATTTTCTCCTGATTGGAAAGATGCCCATATTGACTCACTTTCTCAGGAGAGATGGACAAGCACTAACACCTTTTAATCAAAAAGGCTAGCCGGCTTTATTGACTGAGTCTGAAGAACACTACTTGCTCACATTTACCTAAAGGCCCAGAGGCCAGTCACCAGTAGGCATCCCTGCAGATTTCTAACAGGAAGTCAGATGTCTAGCCTACCTTTTAAAACACAGCCTGGGTGATCTCTCTAATTCAGGCAGCAGATCCCAGTGCAGGACATACACCACTGGGGAGATTCCTGACTCATGTCTTAATTAAATGAGAATGCTACACACAGAAATAGTAACATATACTTCAATCTCAACTGGGGTCTTCATTACAAATTGAATATTTCATACATATATATTTCATATTTTACTTTTAAAAGTAGAGTTTTACTGAAATCAATTCCCAAAGCCAGACTATGCCCTGTGCTAACAGCTATCAGCTCTCTCCTTCATCTTCATTGGTTGATCAGAAATTCTAGTTACCTCAAATATTCCTGATGTTCTCAGATTAAAGAGTGACTCTTGTTGCAACTATCCCAAAAGTATAAAGCATACAACACACCTGTGCAACTAAGAGGTCAGCAAAGGATCCCCAGTTCGGTCATGAGGAGATAGGATGCAAAATAGTAGAACTACTCTTAATTTATTTATATTACCATTTAAAAGTGCCATTCACACCATTTAACTACCAGTATAAGACTGAAGTCGAAGATGGCAAAATCTTGAGATAGAAAAGTAGGCTTTACAATTTCAGTATTAGATAAATCAATGAGTGCTCCGGCAACAACCCAATCTAGCGTAGCTGGCAAAGACACTGCCATGGCTGGTTAACACTGTGGACTGTTAACACTGAAGCTACTTCAGGCAAAAACAGTGTATCCATGACCCAACTTACTGCTAAGCTGACTAAATGATGAGCTTCACTCAAAGAAGACACAGCCATACTAACCCAGGAATTGACTGGCCCACTCCAGGTCTCTGTCAATTCAGTAACATAAACTGTTACAAGTTTCCAGGTATGATTAAGTGCAACCGAATCTTTGGCTGGTGACAGCTTCAGCACGCTAGCCACGGCAGGAGAAAAGAAAAGGAGAAAGCAAAGGCACTGCGATGGGACCTAACACATGAGGTGGATAGAAGAGATGCAAACTGAGGAGGTACCACTTTATAATAAGACTACCCTTATAAAAAGTTTATGCATGGTTTATAATCAGGTTACTCCCTGGGGGTCTTGGGCAGGGACAATGTAAAACACTATCAGAAAATGCATTATACAATGCACTATACAAAAACAAAATGAAGTGAGTTGAGGTTATTAACTAGGTAGTAACACATTAGAAATAATTAATAGACAACATAAACAAGTAAAGTAATTTTTTATTAATGAGTTACTACCATTTACAAGCACAGAATTGTCCAAAATGTTTTGATATGCATACCATGGGGAAGCCACTATACTGTTCCAACATGACTGTACTCTGTGCACATAAAGACATGGTTGGGTGAGGTTAATGTGAAAGAACTTGACAGGCCTGCACAGAGGTCTGACCTCAATCCCATCAAATACCTTCGGAGGCAACTAGAATGGAGATTGCGAGACAGGCCTTCACAACCAACATCAGTGCCGGACCTCACAAATGCTCTTCTAGATGAATGGACAAAATATCCCACATACACATTCTAAAATCTTGTAGAAAGCCTTCCAAGAAGTGTGGCAGCTGTTATGGCTACAAAGGTGGGACCAACTCCATATTGATGCCTATGGCAGGGATGTCATAAAAGTTTCTGTGACTGTAATGGCCAGATATGCCAATACTTTTGTCCATATAGTTTATGCAATTGTCACTTTTTACGCTGCTTGCTTGCAAAATTAAGTCAAAAAAAGAAGTCGAAAAAGGTTTCCAAAGTTAAATTCCCTGTAAACTTTAAGCTCTCATTGCCATGACAACACAACTTCATAGTGGCAAGTTTTTTGAGTGCTATGTACGCAGAAGCAAACACCTGACTCATAAGAAGAAGCGTAAAGAACTGTGTATGAAGACTAATAATCAAGAAGTAAGTCCTGCCTTTCATATTTATGTTGCATACAATGAGCTCTAACAGACCATTTGATAGGATGTATTTGCTCAGTGGTTATGGGTCTCTGATTCCAGAGAAGAGACTCACAAAAAGACTGTGGACTATCTATTAAAGACAAGTACAAATATGGGTGCCGAATTTCTGCTAAGTTTGCAGTTTGTGGAAAAAAATGACTCTCCTATCAGGAATCTGGAGTGGTGCTGATTTCAGTGACTTTGACAGCAATTATTTTTACAGGCAATAATTCAGCGGTTTCTGCCCAGCATGGTGATGAAGAAGTAGCACATTATGTGCCAAAGTGAAATTTGTTTGGCTGAAGCTTCACAAATTTTCATGCAAAATTTACTCTTTCACACGGTGATGTGGAACATAGCTTTTCAAGCTATTACTTAGTTTCGAGAGACCCCTACAGTCTGAAAAAATTTGAAAACGGAATCAATTTAAGCCAATTTGAAATGCTTGGATGCATACATTCGGTTGAAGAAAATTCTCACAAGTGTCTATACATTTTAACAGTTTTGCTGGCCAGTGAATGAAATCGGATGGAAATTACAAAGAAACACAAGCCTAACTTTCGGACAAACAGACAAACAAACAAATAAATAAATACTTCATAGTAGAAAATGAACAAAGCATGAGGTGCACACATACCTTGCCTTTTGCATGGGGAATTCCCAGGGGGCAATGTTGTACTGCTCCTAGCAGGGCAGCAATAGCAGCACTGTACCCAGCTACAGCCTCTGGGCAGGACTTGAGGGCAGTGAGGCGTTCTAGGCAGCGGTCCATGAGCATGGCCGCTTGGGCTGGCACAGCCACGGAAACGCAGCGCAGGCACCAGGCAGCTGTCAGCCGCACCACAGCACTGGGGTCCAGCAGCACTGACGTCACCGCGTCCAGCAGCCCTGCACGAGGACGCACAGGCCAGAAACAGGCATGTTTATCCCAAACAGTAGCTTATCGCCAGCCACTCCAAAGTGGTGGGATCAAGTAGCACCAAGCTGCAGAAGCCCTGCACAGAGACACACAAGCCAGAAACAGGCATGTTTATTGCCTGGGAAACTCCGGCTCTGTCGGCTACACCCCGCCATTTTACTCCTTGACTTGTCTCCTTAAACACACAATATCTGTTACGTCTTACAGCTCTTAGATGAAATGTAATGATTAGCACATGGACCTCAGGGCTGCTAGATTCATACACACACATTTTATTAAAAAACTGCCTGTATTGCTGTAGTACCACTGAGCAAAGTGAACTTTTGCAGTGAAAAAGTGAAGAACCATCACTTAGGAAAGAATACTCTCAAAGTCTCTTTCCCATAAAACATTTCAACCTCAGTATTTAAAAGAATACCTTCCATATAAAAAAAAAATTGAAAAATGCACCATTTTACTTTCTCCGGAACAATTAAACAAATGTATCATTTTAGATTTTTTTCTGGCATTTTATATTTTTAGAGAAAGTACTGTAAGACAAGAGTTAATTTCTGTAATGATGTTTCTTCAGATTCAGACAGTCACATCAAACATAATATAACAAATGTTACTTTAATAAGACAAGCTTTATTTTTACCTTTTTAACCACAATATGATCAGTTGACTATATTTAATGTTGTGTACAGAAGGACATCATTCAAAAAGGAACAAACTGTGTTATACCTTTTTACAAGATGTGCCAGAAGTACTGGCACTGAAATCTCCATCTGACTTGCTCTTCAATGCAACTAACCAACAATAAACCAGCATCTGTTCTTCTAAACAAGCCCCAGTGTCAACACATAGCTTTCACACCTCTATCAATCTCTGCCTTTACTTGCCATTTCCTTGTCTCATGATGTTCTATGTAGAACAAATGAGTCAAATGAGCTCTGAAAGTTAAAGAGGGGGCTGCTAAAATGACATCACTGTATTCCCCAGACAGCCCTGTCACTTTTTCCACCCGTCTAATCGATACTCCTCCTAAATACCCCCAATGGCTGCAATTTCTAGAAGTACTGGATGGATCACCTGGAAATGTAACAGCCAATAAATAGTCCACAACAACAAAATTTGCAAAAAAAATTTTGAGTTATCACACTAATGGGATCATCATATGCCTGGAATATGCCCTGTTTTTCTGCTACCACTATGAGGCACTACTTCAGTTTTGGGATTATCTGTGTCAAAATCTGATCACTTCCAGTTCATCACTGTGTCAGCAAAATTTGCAAAAATATTCATAAAATACTTTTAGAGTTACTGTGTTCACAAGACAAGCAGTTTCCTTCTTTTGCCCCCATAGAGCACTGCTGCTTCATTTTTGGGGCAATTTGTCTGAAAATGAAACCAGGTGTAGACTTAACCCATAAAATGTTTTTGTGTAGTAGTAATAATATCCATCAAGTACTTTTTGACTGATCACATTCACAAGGTCAAATGGCTTCTGCTTTCACAATAAGCAGTGTTGCTTCAATTTTGGAGCAATCTGTCTCAAAATATAAGCCTTTCCAGTTTGTCACCCATACAATGCCACTGCAAAATTTTAAAAAGATGAGTCAAATAACTTTTAAGTAAGGATCTTAGCAGGATCAAGTGTCAAAACTCCCTGTATTTTTGCTATCAGGTTCCTGCCCGGGGAATATAAATGGTGCTTCTAACATCCATTACTCCCGCATCCCAAACAATACTGACATATCTCCAGGAGAATAGTACCATATGCTCTTTATACTTTCTTTAATACAAGTATCTAATGCATATGTGATGGGTTGGAGACCAACACAATTGAGGTAAACTTGAACAATGATAAGAATGATGGCACCGCTTAACACCCACTTGTTCAGTAGGCTCACCTGCACTGGGGTCCTGAAGCAGAGACTCAGCAGTAGAGCCCAGGCCCAGGATCAAGCCGCCCAGTTCCTGCAGGGTACAGACCAGAATGTGCTGGCTCACCACCACATCTGTAGCACTCAACCGGGTCTCCATGTTGCTGTCACTCAAGGTCGCATCTGACAGGGAAATGACGACAAAAGGCACCACATTCAGAGACATGTTTCCTTACTGTGCGCAGCTCAGTAGATTATGACATGTGCCATTGATCAGAAGGCTGTCGGATTGAATCTCAACGCTGGTAGACTTTGCCATTGTTAGGCCCTTGAGTAAGGCCTTTAACCCCAATATGTGTCTGTGTGTCTCATGAAGAGCATGATGAGATACATAAAAAGACATTTTCCTCCAGGGAATGAATAAAGTATTACTATAATAATAAAGCATTGTTAAGAGACTTAATGTGCACACACCCTGCCACTGGGCAGAATGAAACCAGCCATGAGATGAACTTTAATTTCTCACCAATATCTGTAAAGATACTATTGTGCAGAAACAGATAAGTATCACTGTTCATTGTTTAAGGATAATCTAGATACATCTGGTCACATGCAGAAGTGTACAGGAGTTTGGTCAGCGAACTGTATGTGTATATGTATATGTACATCTGTATGTGTGTACAGGTATGTATGGAAGCAAACACAGACCTACGGCCATCTTCTGCTTGGCTATGACCCGACAAATCTCCTTGGCAGCCAGGACTTGGGACCTCTCCCCCAACAGTCTCCCTACAGTGGCCCGCAGGATGAAGGATATGCAGCAGCGGCAGCAAGCGGCCTCGGCCGGGTTCTGAGTGACCCGCGGGTATGACACCAGCTCCAGAACCAGAGCCAGCAGAGTCATAAAGTTACACTCCAACCACTTGCTACCAAGGCAGGAAATGAACACCACGCAGGCCTAGAATGGAAGGGGATACTGTTACACACTGTCACATGACAACACAACATAGAGTATTATTATTATTATTATTATTATTATTAATTGAAAAGGCGCTGTCAGAATGACAACAGTGTATTCCGCGGACATCCCCTCATTTAATCCTTACTCCTCGCCCACTCCCCAACCTCTACAATTTCTAAAAAGACTGGATGGATCAACTGAAAATGTGAAAGCCAATAAATGTTTTTACCTGAATACTCAGTCCTAGTTATTACACATAACTCTAAAACTACACCAAGGGGGTATTCCATGAAAGTAGCTAAAGAAAAAGTCAGACTCAACCTACCTCTATCTCTAAACTTAGCCTCACGTTGTTCCACGAATTCAGTTCAGTTTTAACTAATCAAGGCTCATTCAAGACAGACTTGCATAGTCTCACTTAGTGCGCATATCCGCGATATTTAAGAAGCCCAAATAAACGGATAAACGATAGATTGACCAAATGAGTCGGAAAGCCTGTAAAATGTTTCTTTCCGCCGCAGAATAAACGCTGCTGATGAAGCTGTATGAAAAATACAAAGATGTAATTGTTAAAAAAAAGGCAATACTGTGGCCATAAACACAGCCAGGGAGTTGGCTTGACAATGAATTGCAGACAGACTAAATGCATAAGTTACGTAAATGTTACAAGTGCTTAGGACAGTGGCATGGTAGGACAGTGGCATGGTGGTACAGTGGTTTATGCTGTCGCCTTATAATGCAAAAGTAGCTGGTATTATTTGATCTCCGTAAAATACTTTAAATCACATCTGTGTGAAATATTCTGCACAAATAACCGTATGTTGTCTTTGCTATTTTAGTAGTAAACTTTCAAAGTAGACAGTGACTAAAGAAAATATAATAATAATAAATAATAATAATACATTTTATTTTCAGCGCCTTTCAAAACACCCAAGGTCACTTAACACAACAAATCACAAATACATAAATAAAAAAACATAGTAAAATATAAATACACAAAATTACCCATAAAATGCACAAAAATATAAAATAAAGATTAAATTGTATATGCCACCTTAAACAAGTGAGTTTTTAAACGTGATTTAAACATGCTAATGGAATTAATCCTGCGAATGTCCGGTGGAAGCGTGTTCCACAGATAGGTTGCAGAATAACTAAAAGCTCTACCACCCATTGTAGTCAGACGAGTATGTGGAACTGTAAGATGGAGAGATGACGATTGATTTGAATAAGATCCGACAAATAAGATGGAGCAAGGTCATGGATAGCCTTAAATGTCAGGAGCAGAATTTTAAACTGAATGCGATATGTAATGGGAAGCCAGTGAAGTTCCTGTAGAACAGGAGTAATATGAGTTGTAGAAGGAGTTCTAGTAATGATCCTGGCAGCTGAATTCTGGACCAATTGAAGTTTGTGTAGGGATTTTAAAGGCAAACCAAATAGAAGAGAATTACAATAATCAATGCGTGTTGTGACCAGTGTGTGAACAAGTATGGCAGTTGAATTTGGTGAAAGAGACGGACGTAGACGATTTATATTACGGAGGTGAAAATAAGCAGAACGAGTAACATTATTTATATGAGCTGTGTAAGACAACGTGCCATCCAAGATGACAAATATATCTTCCTGTTCAAATTATTTTAACGGATTTTTTTTTCCAATTACAGTCATTGCATTTCATGTTTCACCTTTCGCTTTTATTTTACACAGTGCTTGAAGTGGGGAAAAATAAGTGCAGGAACTCTAATTTTCCGACATTTGACATTTGTGCGGTGAAAAAAAAATCGAGTCTTTAGGATGTGTTGGTTCAAAAACTATTTTAATTTAATCATTCTTCCAAGCAATAACCTATAGGCATAGGCTACTTTTTTCTAATTCACAAATGGAATACTGAAAAACCATTAAAACAACATGTAGTCTTTTATCGGTCTTGTGATATTGTCTATTCTCGGGCCACTGTTGCTGCGTCGGATCAGTTTCAGTAAGTACCGGAACACAAAAAAAAGTGGCGGAACCCAAAATACGACAATACAGAAGTTCCGGAACTGTGTTCCGGCCCACTTCAAGCACTGATTTTACAGTAAAATACCGTTATAACTAGGGGTGTAACGGTTCACAAAAATCACGGTTCGGTTCGATACGACACAGTGGTGTCACGGTTCGGTATGTTTTCGATGCAGCAAAAATACAAAAAAATGACTGACTAGAGTAGTGTTTGGGGGTGGAAGGGGCAGTCAACACGTTGCCTGTCACGTCGTTTGGGCTGCCTTGTTGAGCGTAGTAGCACTGAAAACATTATATTTTACACACTTTATTCTCTTTTATTTTTTTTCAAATATAACCCTCTGGAGTCTAGGGGTAGGGAACACACTTTCACTGACTGGGGCATGATCACACATTTCATTCAATATCATAAACTTAATTCATGGCAAATAAATTATTTCTTATATATTTGTTTTGGCATTAAACTCATCTTAATCTTAGTGTACTTTGTAAATATGTCAGAGTTATGTTAAGTTTGTAATTTGACATCAAAGTATAGACATTGCAAAATGCAGCTTGGAATAATTGCCTACACATAATAAAAGTACATAGTAAGCAATGCTGGCAGTTTGTTTTGATCCAAGATATCTGATCAAGTCTTGGCTACATGAAGATGACTAAAATGGTATAGTTGCAACATTCAGTTGGATTTATAAATAAGAAAAACCGAACTCATGTCACTATTTCTCGCTCCTTTCATTGAATATGTAGCAACTTTCATGTGTATGAATGAGCCATTTTCACCTGCCCACGTCCCTCCCCCCCTTTTATGGCTCTGACTGGAATGTTTCTGGATCGCGTTTCACCGTTGCGCTGTTAATAAAATTACCATGCAAATGCGATTTGAATACGCCCTAATGCAGCTATTTCGAAGGTGAATAGCGATCTTCGGGTGAGAGCGGTACTTCACGCCCCCGATGCAGGTAAAACAAAGTAAGGTGACATGGTTTACTTTCTTGCCGATTTAGCCTAATTTTAAAAACTTTAATACTTCCGACAATGGATGTTTTGAAAAGAAGACCGATTACGGATTTAGTCAGCATTTTTTTCATGTTTCTATAATAAGATTTCAGCGAGTTATGAACTGAAATAGACAAGAAAGATACTCGGCATCGCTGACACAGCCGTCGACTCCAGAGGGATAAAAGTATTTATCTGAATCATTCGGTTTGTAATGCGTACTGAACCGAAAGCCTCGTACTGAACGGTTCAATACGAATACGCGTATCGTTACACCTCTAGTTATAACTTTGCCAGGTCCTTCAAGGGACCTGGCAAAACAGCCCGTTACATCCAGAGTTGCTGTATGTCCAGAACACCACAGGACACCATTTACTCATGCCACACCTCAGCAGACACACTTGTGGTATAGATTATTATTTTGTACATGTAGTAATTCAACTTTACCTGACCAGATGCTACTAATAATCCAGACTATGCACGTAGCCTATCTGCGCTGGATATCACCGGCATGCCACACGCCTTGTAGGCGGAACTGCATGTCTGTTATAGCTGAACAGAACTACAGATAAAAGCTGCCCTGGGGACCAAATTGTTTGTCCATTATAAGCAAAATTCCGTTATATGCGAGTCCGCTATATCCGATGCTTTTTCTGCATGTTCGAAAAGGCGCACGGCCAGGACCAGCGGACCTCGTCTGTTATAGACAATATTCCGTTATAAGCGAATCCACTATAACGGGATTTTACTGTAATTATTTTGGAATTAATTGGAATGCTAAGACATGATTTTATAGGCTTTATTATATTGATTATGTAGCAATCTCAGCTTTGTTCTCCATATTATGGAAGTATCACGCAGAGTATTACTTCCGAAAAGATGGTTTTTATTCTCTGCTTTCTCGTCTTGCTTTTACTCACAGCACTGATTACAGGGTTCCATCACCTAAAGGATTATTAGGAACACCATACTAATACGGTGTTTGACCCCCTTTCGCCTTCAGAACTGCCTTAATTCTATGTGGCATTGATTCAACAAGGTGCTGAAAGCATTCTTTAGAAATGTTGGCCCATATTGATAGGATAGCATCTTGCAGTTGATGGAGATTTGTGGGATGCACATCCAGGACACGAAGCTCCCGTTCCACCACATCCCAAAGATGCTCTATTGAGTTGAGATCTGGTGACTGTGGGGGCCATTTTAGTACAGTGAACTCATTGTCATGTTCAAGAAACCAATTTGAAATGATTCGAGCTTTGTGACATGGTGCATTATCCTGCTGGAAGTAGCCATCAGAGGATGGGTACATGGTGGTCATAAAGGGATGGACATGGTCAGAAACAATGCTCTTTTTCCTATTTGTAGTGGAGATGAGTGGTACCCGGTGGGGTCTTCTGCTGTTGTAGCCCATCCGCCTCAAGGTTGTGCGTGTTGTGGCTTCACAAATGCTTTGCTGCATACCTCGGTTGTAACGAGTGGTTATTTCAGTCAAAGTTGCTCTTCTATCAGCTTGAATCAGTCGGCCCATTCTCCTCTGACCTCTAGCATCAACAAGGCATTTTCGCCCACAGGACTGCCGCATACTGGATGTTTTTCCCTTTGCACACCATTCTTTGTAAACCCTAGAAATGGTTGTGCGTGAAAATCCCAGTAACTGAGCAGATTGTGAAATACTCAGACCGGCCCGTCTGGCACCAACAACCATGCCACGCTCAAAATTGCTTAAATCACCTTTCTTTCCCATTCTGACATTCAGTTTGGAGTTCAGGAGATTGTCTTGACCAGGACCACACCCCTAAATGCATTGAAGCAACTGCCATGTGATTGGTTGATTAGACAATTGCATTAATGAGAAATTGAACAGGTGTTCCTAATAATCCTTTAGGTGAGTGTATATATATATATATATATATATATATATATATATATATATATATCATCAATTTATTGTGTCAGTCACATAACACCAATAATATGAGAAATAGCAATCGCGCCAAAATAATGTGACACTTCTTGGAGTGGTAAAGAAGAACTTTTAGCTATGACACTGCATTTTGTGAAAGACGCTTCATCTGTAATTACGCTGATTGCAGATCATTGTGTTTCAGTCACACTACGTTCCGACGTTGTCGCTTACAGAATGTTAGTGGCTGACTGGAATAGACAAGTGCATGTAATATCCAAACATTACAGACGTCATTTCCCGAGTACAAAGGCATGGATTCGTATCTGACCGCTGTAGTGTCATTCTACTCTTCCATTATGGCAATGACAGCTGTCAGTGAATAAGGAGTACTTCATCAAAATGTTGTACTCTTTTCTAAGGCGACTGTTGTCCCTCTTAAGTTATGTGTGTAATGAAGAAACTACAAATACACACATGTACACATTAGGGCTGTATACCTTGGAGAACCTGGCGATACGATACATACCTCGATACACAGGTCACCATTCGATACGTACCTCGATACAGAGCTGTCTCGATATGATTTGATACAATGTGACACGATTCGATACGATTCAATAAAAATACATGGGCCAGAGCCAATTAGTTAATGCTGAACACATTTACTCAACAAACAGAACTCAATTTATTGAAGACAAAAGTGCATTATAACAAAGTGCATTTTGCTTAAATATTTGCAACTTTAAGTGCTCTGATTAATTGTACACAAATTGTATTAATCTGGAAATGACCACAAGTCAACATTTAACTTTCCAAGGGTACAGTCTGAGCTCACACAAGCACAAAATCTTCTTCTTATTATTCTTAACTTCTTATTAAATCTTCTTATAATTCTTTTTTGTGACACCATGTACTGCCATAACATATTTCACTATGAAATCACTTAAATGCTATATCTTGCTTTAACATTTGGCACAACAACAAATCTACCTCATAACAGGATGGATTTTTAAAATCTTAAGGCTAAACCAGGTTTGTCCTCAAAAAGGCAGGTTGAACAAAAATCACTGCAGCAACAAAACAATAACCTGAGGATACTCTTGGTAATGCTAGCTTTATCCTATGACTTAAGATTTTTGTTCAAAAACAGAAGTTGGTCAACATGCTTTGAGCTTAGTACACTTCTCTGTGCTGTTACGATATCGCCTGCCGTAGAGAAAACGCGCTCCGAGGAGACACTAGTCCCTGGAATGCACAGGTACACTTTGGCAAGGCGTGACATTAGTGGATATTCATTCTGGTGCTCTTTCCACCAACTGAGTGGACTTCCCTCAGCAAGAGACAGGGGTGGTGCCTCCTTGTACCTTGACATCTCCTCTTCTGCCTGGGCCTGTGTGGTTCTGTGTCTCACCGCAGGACCTGCACTGTAAGTTGAACCAAGCAGATCAGCCAAACAGCACAAGTCCTTTTTCTTCTTGGGTGGTGGGCTGGCAGGAATGTCATCCTTGTCTTCCACATGATTGTCCTCCTCTCCTGGTATCACTTCAGCCTCTTCCTATTATGCAAAATACAGATTTTTTATGAATAAACCCATAGTTAATTCTATCAAGAGCATTTTCAAAGACATATAATAGTTAGTTTGCCTTTTATTTAATGCAATGAACTGACAAACCTTTACAATATATTGTTTTGCTAGTATAGTGCTTTACATGAAGTATATGTTTGAAACCATTTAGTTTTTTTAAGCTCTAACATACTATTATGAATTTGAAATTATGAACTGAATATTTCGTTTTATTACACTTAGTGTATATATATGTGTGTGTGTGTGTTTGTTTGTTTTTTATGTTTTTTAACCATGTAATGCTAATGTTAATGACACAGTGAAAGGGCTTACCTGAAATAGTTCTTGAATTCTTCGAGCTTCTGCAGTGATTCTCAAGTATATTTCCTCTCGTTCATCATCAGGAAGGAAGGGCAAAGCTTTGAATCTTGGATCGAGTGCTGAACATACATACATGGTCTCTTTCTGCTGATCCATGTACCTCTTGCTCAAATCTTGGCAAATAGCCGCTTTGATTTCTTTCACTATCTGCTCTGCTCTCTTGGAAATCCTGGATGAGCTGAGCATGAAGAGGGGCCACAACTGACAGTGTTGGAGAGCTTTCTTTTGACATTACAAGAGTAGCAATCTTCATGGGCTTCATTGCATCCACTATCTCCTCCGCAGATGTAATGTCCGACTCACATAGGGTGCAAACTTCTTTCTCGGTTTTCCTAAGTTCGTTGGACAGAAGAGCAGCGGAGACAGCGGGTTGCTGCTCAAGAAAGCGCTCGAGCATATCATGCGTGCTATTCCAGCGCGTCACAACATCAGTGATCAGTTTATGTTCAGGCAACTCGAGCAACTTCTGCTTCTGTCGAAGTACGTGGCTGGCTGTGGTACTGCGCTTAAAAAATGTGGATATCCGTCTAACATGTCCCAATAAATGAGCGACAGCAGGAAGCTTCAGTGCACGCTGCGAGGCCAGGTTTAAAGTGTGAGCGAAGCACCTGAAATGCAACATACCGGCAAGCTCCGCTGCGACGCTCATATTTGCGGCGTTGTCAGTCACAATAGCTGGGTCTTTGGATACGAGGTCCCACTCCTCCAGCGCCGCTTTCAGTAACAGCAATGTTTGACCCCGTATGGCTCTCGTGCATGGCTCGCGTTTGTAAAACGTGCGACATCAGTTCCCACTCCTCGTCAACGTAATGGCAAGTGATTGTAACAAAAGCTTCCGTGGCTCGCTATGTCCACCCGTCACAAGTCAGTGGCACTCGTGGGGCAGAACTCAGGGCTGACTTAACATTGTCTTTGACTTTGTCATATATTCTCGGTACTGCTTTGTCGGTCATGTAGCTGCGGGTAGGGATCACGTAACGGGGATCTAACGTGTTGATCATAAAGCGAAAGCCTGTGTTCTCGACAACACTGTAGGGACATAAACCTTTGCAAATATAATGCACCACAGACTCCGTAATCTTCTGTGCACGGACTGAGTTAGATGGAAGCTTGGATGTTGCGTTGTCCAAAGTAGTTTGCGTGGGGTCCCGTGTTTTTTTGGGCTGCGGCGAAGCTAGCTTGTCTGCATGGTGTCTTTGCAGGTGGGCGCGCAGGTTAGTTGTATTACCGGTGTAGCATATAGAAGCCTGGCAATGCTTGCAGATTGCATTTGTTTTATCAATCCCTTGGTTTCCTTCCTTTGCTTTAAAACCAAAACGTGTCCAAACATCTGCCTTTAGGGACAACGGCGCTTCTAAAATCTTCGACATTTTCCATGAGTTTTTTGAAACTCCGTCTAATGGCTGGGCGGAGTATCGATACTAAGGGCTAGAATGTCGATACTGTATCTTTTTTTATTATATCGATATTTTGAGCACACCCCTAGTACACATACAAGGGATAATGATTTATTATTATTATTGGGTTTTATTATTTTATTAATGTTTTTATTATTATTTCTCTTTTTTTCCCTATATATGGCGAAGTGTACCATACAGCACAATGACCACAGGGTACACCACATCCTTTACCAAGCAATACACACTAAATGCTTATGCCACTAGAGGGGTGGGCAATCTTATCCAGAAAGGGCCAGTGTGTTTGCAGGTTTTTTTTGGGATAACCGTTCGATCAGTTGCTCAAACCCAGTTGTGTGAACTCTTCAGTCGATCGGTCCTCTACGTTCTACTCTAAGCACGGAGTTGCAGCGAAACATTGCGGCCTATTCTGGATAAAATTAGCCACCCCTGTGCTAATCAATACTTTGCAGTCTGAGGTTTGTCCCTATTGCTCACGACAGACAGTTACTGTACTTATGACCAGAGACTCATACAACAATTACGTTTCAAACTACATTTTCAGACAACTTCACATTATATGTGATCGTAGAGCTAAATTATTCCTTATTAGGTATTAAAGATTATTATATTTCTTACTTACACGGTGACTATACCCTTATTAGACTGCATTTTCCACCATCGCTGCATGATGTATTTACCCGGAACTACGCTTCTAACTACAGCTCGTGAGCTGTAGTTCGAACTACGCAACTTAACGACAGTGTTTGCAAATGTTCATTTGAACTATGATTTTGGGAAACACCTGTGTCATTTAACGATGCATCGTACTACGTAAGTCCGCAGTATCGTTACCTCTGTAGTTCGAACTATGGTTTTGGGAAACACCTGCGTCGTACTTACATAGTTCGAACCACGCAAGTTGCTAACATAGTTAGCAACGATGGTTTTGGGAAACGCACCCCTGGTCCGGAGCAGACTTGTTCGTAGGTATAAATTACCATGGTAATTCAGCGGGGATTCATTTAAGACACGTTGATGGAACGAAACTCTCACTTAAGTAAGACTGACTTGTCAAAATAAGTCAGACTTTCCCTTAATCCTACTTCATGGAATACCCCCCTATTCATTATTGTGCATTTCACTTACATGCCAATTAGCACCATTTTCCCCCACCAAATAGGTGGCTCATTGTATTTCCTTGAGTATATCTTAATGTCCATGCTTTCAAAAGTAATTTATATTACCTAAAGTGCTGTGACTGAGTCCACTGAAGTCAAGTTCATGTCAAGAATGCATCACTAACTCCATTACCGGAAAAAACACAAGTTCAGTTCTAGACTATGAAGCTGAATTTAAAAACCATAAATTGAAAACTAAAGAAATACCTTGATCTTTTATATTTTAAATAATATAGTCCTATAAATATTTATTTAAAAATTAGAAATATTTATTTTCAACTATAAATAAATGATTTGCCAAAGACAAACGTAACAAACAGACCCCCACTGCATCCTGTACTATTCTTAATTTCAATGTAACATGACTGTATCCTGTTGACAGTGTTCTTGCAGGTTTCAGTAAGTTAAATTTAAGACCTTTTTAAGACCTTTTAAGACCATTATGAGTAAAATTTAAGACCAACACGATGCATTACTAGAAAACATTTGAATGATACCAGAAATTCTCATATTTTATGTCATTCATATCCTTAGCCCAACATCCACATATCATATGTGTTTACAAAGTGCGTTTTAATAAGTTCACATGTGTTTAAAGCATGTGGGAGTGGTATTTTAAGGCTTAAACTATAAAAAAGTTTATGTATATGGTCTTTCTATATCGCAGATTTTCACCTATCCCTGATGGGTCTGGATCCCCGCCTATCGCGGAAGTTACGTTCCAGACCCATCAGGGATAGGTGAAAATCCGCAATATAGTAAGACCATATACATAAACTTTTTTATAGTTTAAGCCTTAAAATATATAGTGATCCCCTGCCTATCGCGGAAGTTACGTTCCAGACCCATCAGCGATAATGAAAACAACTGGAAACAGCTGATAAACACGGGGAATCCACCAGGGGTTAACGAGGGGGCGTGGCACACGGGAGGAGTGGACCAGCGAGGCAGGACATACTGCACTTTTAATCAGATTTTTTAGATTTTCTAAGCAATTTTTATAAGTTTTTTTTTTCATCTCTATTTTGCTTTTTTGTCTTGGTTTAACTTTTTAAAATCTTGTTTTTATAAAGCACATTAACTAACCCCTGTGTATGATAATAAAAACTTGCCTTACCATAAGGAGACTGAGAAACGTTCTCCTCAAGACCACACGAACAACTAAAAACTATATGCTGGAAACTAAGACATTCACAAGGTAACTCCATGAAAAGCTCTGTAAAAGTAGAAATGTGTTTATTTTACAAGATAACGTGAGCCAATTACTGGCTAGTAGTTGCCTTTTAACTGAAAAAAATTACTCCAGTCATCAGAGAAAAAAGTTACTAACGCACTACATCAAAACATTTACATTGCAATAATGTATGGCATGAAATAAATTTCTAAGTATATCATTCAGTAATACCAATAATAAAATAACATACCATTCACATTGGCCTCAAGAACTAAGTTAGCGCTTGATTCCCCTGCACTTCCTGTTGTGGCTGAGCGTGCACCTAACGTCAGTGGCTGAAAGTGCACGTTCTGCAGCCAGACCCTTCTCAAACTGTTTGTTTGCCTAGCTGCAGTGATCACGCAATGGGTTTTGTAGTTTTATTACCACGGAGACACCAGTTCAGATCATAAAACACAACCAACTGATTAGTTTTACAGCGTTTTACTATTTTATTTTCTGCGGACAACGCTTTTTGGGAATGAACGGAGATAAGAATTTTAAGACTTGGGTAAATTAAACTTAAGACCTAGGATGAAAATCTGGGCATTTTTAAGACATTTTAAGGCCTTAAATTTAACTTTCTAAATTTTTGACTTTTTAAAACCCCGCGGGAACCCTGTGTTGAACACATCTCAAACTGGTTTTGGAACCAAAGAATATGCATAAAACACAGTGTCTTTAATAGACTTTTTAATTTAGCAAACTTTTTTATTAAACTAGCAAACTATTTAACATGTAAACAATGTAGCTAAAGATGGTGACACACAACTATGCAACAACATGAATTTTATCTATTATGATTGGGACTCTCCACACTACAATATCAGCATACTGATTTTCAGAAATACAAGTGCCATGAGCATTTTATGACTTAAATGTGCAGAATAGGGGTGCAGAATTACACAGTTCACAGGTCACAGTTTTTGCAACAACCCAACTAGTAGCCACCATCAGCAAGGAAACATCATTGATTTAAAAAATGGCCCAATAGCCTCATTTAAGCATGTAGATATGTAGGTACCTAATGTTTAATGCGTCTCATCAGACAGTGGTGTAACTCAGATGGTTAACATCCCTGTATCTGAAAAATTTCTGGTTTGAATTCATCATGTGGGACCCACCTGTAGGAAAATTTTATCATCGAGATTTCAAAATACCAGAATAGTGTTGCTTTGGAAAATACCGATGTTTTTATTAGACAAAAACAATGCTTTGTAGTCATTTAGTTACTTAATACTCAACACACCATGTACAAGTATCAGGTACTCTACATATTTATGTATCAGGTACATGAATTAGCCTTTTATTTTACTTCTGGGAATGAAATAATTTATTTACAGCTAGTATCTGTGCACTTCGATACAATGTGTGGATGGCTTGACCACAGACCCAAGACTCCAACTTCTGGTTTGGCAGACATTTTCTTCATACTTTATGAGTTTTATGTAGTATTTCTTGGCCATATTAAACTAAATTGTAAATTTGAGAAGTAGTAATAAGATCCATCAAAGATCAAATAGAATAAAAATATCAAAAAGAATTATCCTATTTAAATTTCTATCTCACAAATTTCTATCTCACAACCGGTTTCTTTGCTGTCACTAAGCACCATTGCTTCAGTTTTGGTGCAATTTGTCTCAAAATCTGAAAAGGTCCAGATCTTCACCCATCTGTAATAAGCAGTGTCTGGCAAAAAAAAATTAAGCCACACTTCTCTTTGCTATCACTATTGCCTTGTTTCCACCAACATCAAGTTGGTGCTGGGCTGGTTCTCGCGGAGTGCCTTTTGAGAACCAACCCACATTTCCACCACTTTCAAAAAAGAACAGAATGGAAATATTACATAGGCAAAGGCAAAAGTAAAATAAATCTGTATTTCGTTTTTTGGATTTATTTTAATCTGTTTTGGATTTTAAGTTTTTATAAGCTGCTAAACTGAAAAAATAGTTTTCAGAATATGACTCATTGCCCCCTGTCAATTGCCTGTATCCACTTTTGGCACCGTAAATGGCTCCCCTGTCTGTGTGTTTAATTGAGGTTATGCTCACTGTTTCACCACTGCCCTTTTAGGGAATGAACAGTAAAACAGTCTTCTAAAAACTGACGTCCTGGTCTCTTCACCACTCAAGCGTCACAATATTTTATTTATTCAACCAGCAACATATTTATACTTTACTATTAAATCTGGCCAGCAGATCGATCTTTCGTTTTTCACAGAATAAAAAAATTATATTCCGCTAATAAGCTGGCAATTTTTTTCCACTGCCAGCACCAGCAATATTAGACTGAACTATATTGGTTATGGATTGAATTTTCTGGGTATGCGGAAGGCTTGGACGCGATATCCCCTTCAACTTTCGTTGATGTTACGGTTCCAAATTCTGAGACCAGCTTTTCTGTGTTGCCATGATAGAGCTGTTTTTTCTGGTCCATGGCCAGTTTTTTGCTGTGGAAACACTGCTATCACAGCCTTAAAGGGTCAAAATGGACAGATATTTAACAGGTATGATGAAGCATATCTTGCTCTGGGTTTAACTGTTAATATGATAGGAGATGAGGAGAGACCTGTCTGTATTTTATGTTTGAAAACTTTGGCAGCTGAAAGTATGAAACCCAACAAATTAAACTCTCACTAAATGCCTTGCATTTGTTTCTGCATTTGTTCTTATATATACAGACTGAATTTTATTGTTGTACTTCTGGAAAGGTGTTAATTCTGCCTTTTAAAAAAAAAAAAAAAAGTGCTGACTATTGAAGCAGTGTAGTATCAAATGTCAGAAAGTTGTTTGAAGTGAAAGCTGTTTTTTTTTTTTCTGAAGAAATTAATGTTAATGAATTATTATCTACATAAAGTTACACCTAGGCTTTTTTGTCATTGTTTTATTGAGGTGGGGTGTGAAAATATTTCTTCGTGCCAAGTGGGGAATGATAGAAAAAGTTTGAGAACCACTGCGCTAATGGGATCAAATATCTAAAAGTACTGTTTTTTTTTTTTTTTAGATATCACTATACGGTGCTGCTTCAGTTTTGGTGCCATATATCTCAAAATCTGATCACTTCCAGTCTATGACCCACAAAATGTGCCTGCAAAAATCAATTAAACACATTTTGAGCTATTGGGGCAAGGTCCTAAAAGCATATGTGTTCGCTATCCGAATACAATAATTAACAACAATGACAAAATTTCACTTTAATCTTCTTCTTTAATGAATGTGTGTATCTTTGTAGAATTCCTTCTGATACTGAAACTGAACATTGTATTTCTATACTGGCCAGTAGAAAGTTTTATTCACACTACTATAATGATCCAAACACAAAACATATAACACAAACCATGCTTACAAAGTCACTGATGGGAAGCATGCACTCTGTGGTGATACTGCTGCATAGTGCAGTGTACTTCCTGTAGACAGGAAGGACCCTGAGAAAAGCAGGAACCACATTAAGCATGAACAGGGAGAGACTGAGAGCCATTCACTGAACATGCTATAATAGGTCTTGGTACCCTGCAGTCATTATGATGGTGGTAGTGGTGGTGCTAGTGGGGGGGCGTACTCACTTGCGTGATGCCCACCCGCACGTCCCTGCTCACTGAGCCGCCCCCTTTCAGTATGTCCCCGCTGGCCCGCAGGAAGCTGCCGCCACCACCACCACGCAGGAAGCCGCCCCACAAAAGCTCCATCACCTCCTCCAGGGAGCTGCGCCGGGGGCCCTGCCTGGGAGCTGAGGAGAGCAGAGGAGCCAATGAGATGATGACAACTCAGCTAGGCCTTACATAGCTAAATATGCTGCATGTAATCTTGAGACTAATTTCAACAGATCCCAGGTGAAAGAGGAGAGTGGCATAAGCAGGATAAACAGGATAAGCAGCCATTTAGTGTTATGCATTCTCTTCATCTTAGTTTTTGTCCAGGACACTCGCAAGGTCAGACACTCAGACTCCTCGCTCAGTCTCACAACAGCCCCAATCAGAGCCTCAATTGACTCTGTGAGGATAACAACATTGTTGATCATTGAATCTTTTTTCACCAACGACCCTGCCCAACACCCAGTCCATGCAAGAATTAAACAGAGTAGGAGCAAGAACACATCCCTGACAAACCCTTGAATCAGCCAGGAAAAACGCACAAGTTCTCTCTCCACTCTGCACAGCACTGACAGTACCCGTGTACAGGCTGCCATAGCATCCCACAATTTCACGGGGATGCCGTGAAGTCTCAGCATCTCCCACAGGGTAGCTCGATCAACCGAGTCAAACACTACGGAAATCAACAAAGGCTGCAAAGAACCTCTGCCGATATTCGCATTTGTGCTCAAAGAGATCCCTCAGTGCCAGGATCAATGACTTCTTAGGCGTAAAACCAGACTGCTCTGGTCACTGGTAGGCGAGCAAATGATCACAGAGGACAGCCTTACCACCAACCTGGAGAAGTTCACACCGGATACCAACATCCTAGCTGGAGGATCAGCTTTAAACAGCTGCTCAAAGTATGTGATTGAGATGTGCATAATGCTTTGATTCCTCTGTAAGCAGAACGTGGGTCACTACAGCACAGATGGTGTGTCACCTGCTCACAAATTCCTCTAACAAACGCCTACTTATCAGCCCTCACACCCATCCTCCTCTATTCCTGGTACAGACTAGAGTTGCCACCAAGTGGTGTGCTGCCACTTCTCTCAATAATATCCAAGGTGACCTATGAGATGAAACAGCACGTTCTGGGAACACTGGCAACACTAACACAACCCTCAGCAACCTTCAGGGTCTTGTTGTGGAAAGTCTCCCACATCACATTAGAGTCCGCAGCTACTGAGTATGGCAGCCATCAGAGTGATCAGACCAATAACAAGTCTCTGTACCTCTGAGAGTAGCAGCACTGAAATGTGGAGTTTACAAAGCTTCTTCGACAGCAGAGGAAGATCTTGCCGGAGAGACAAGACGTTCCACGTTCCACATGCGTGCAGCCTTGCTATGGCTGGCTGTGGCAGAGCTACACCCGTGGAGAACAGAAAGTTGTCGTGTCTGCTTGGCCAGAGCTGACATGATTTTTAATTTTTTTTTATGGTGGTTGAAGCACCAATCCCGCCACCAACCCATTGAGTTTTCTCAGCAAGTTAGAGGACCACTTGCAGGGTCGGATGCAGTTTAACGCCATACCCAGGATATAAGCATTAATATAAAGGGCAATAAAGTGGCAGATTTTTTGTGTCCATATGGTTTAGCTAAATTTAAAAGAGCTAAAATTTGAAAATAAACTTAGAAGTTACATGCATACATTTCTTTTTTGGGGACCTGTAAAATGTATTATTTCAATTTGAAGATTATTTGGGGAATATCAGTGTGGTGTAACCGTAAAAACATTATTCCAAATAATTAAACTTGCTTTAAAAAGGTGAAATTCTCAATAAAACACCCTATCAGCTAGTTTGGCATAATCTTACATTATAACTATTTAATAGAAAATAAAAGTTCTGAATATTATAATTAATTTGGGGATTCATGTTAGTCAGGTCAATTTCCTTAGTGTGAAGGAGCCATTTGTTCATATTGTGCAAGAAAATCCATGTAACAGGAAATAATATCACAGGAATGAACCCCTGATGCCTTTAAGTTAGAGGGCAATATCATTAGTTTATGATGCTTATTAAACATGTAGTATGAACTAACTTACTATGGGGAACTTTTTCAGGTGTTCACTGTTATATTTTTAGAAAAAGTGATTATTCCACAACATTATTAGCAATATTATTATTATATTATTATCTGTAATGGTAGGATAAAAGATTTTGTTGCATGACCTTAGTGTTTTAGAAATGTTTATCTTCATTGCATATTTGTATTCTATTTACTTAGTTCTAAGCAATAAATAATGTAATACATGTATGTAATCTCTTAATATAACAAAATTAAGTGGGTGAACAGTGACTGTTGAACAGCAGTTTTAAAAGTAAAATGTGATAAGATAAATGTTACTCAATGATTGAACTTTACATCTTTAAATACAATTTGTTAGATTTCTGCCAATTAATACAGTGTAATAGAGACACTTTGAAGCAAGGAAAAACTGAGCACAAGTGAATGCTGATCCTGATGCTAGGATCAATTACCTTGCCAAAAGAAGTGAAAGGTAGTTTACACACTCACACACACACAGGGAGAGATCAGAGAGACAGAAACACAGACACACATGCAAACAGACACAGACACATGGAACAGACATACAAACAGCCAGACACACAGAAAAAAGACAGCCAGACAGAGACAGAAACACAAACACATTTTTATCCTGATTTGTTGTTGCTAGATATTTTTCCTTAACTGAAACTGTTAGGATCGGTGCCTGTCCAACCCTGTCCTATGTGTCTTATACTCTTTTGGTCAGCAGGTGTCAATGGCCATCCTGCTTCCCCCTCTGTATCTTGTAGCCCCTAGTCCATGGTGTGTTTCACTGCTCCCTGGGCCACCGCATGTCTCAATGAGTTGAGCATGTGGCTCATGGGCTGAGTCCCTCCGGTCATGGTTTGAGGTTGGCGGCTTAATGGATATTGGTTTTATTTTACCCTTAGTATTTATATTGTTCTTCTATGTCTGTTTTGTGTCCCTGTTTAAGGTTTACCCTGCTCATACCTGGTTTAATTCTGTTATGTTTATATTTATGTTTTTAGTCTTTCCTAGTGTTAGCCCTCAGTGTATGTTAAGGTTTCCTAGTTCTGTGCTTGTTAATTATGTTACTTCACCTGTTGCTTGTTGTCCCATGCCTTTGCTGACAGGTTGTTTTTGGTTATGTTCCATACCAGCCCCTTGTTAGCCCTGTTATCTATGTAGATTTCAGTGCCTGCCCTCATTCCATTCTTTGGTCTGTGATTGTAGCTTGTTAGCAGCTGCTTGTTTCCTAGTCCTACCCCTTGTTCTGCTCTGACCCCTAATTGTGTTTACATTGTCGTCTCTTTAGTTTGTTTGTTGTTAATTTTTCAGTTTTGTTAAAAAAAACCTTTTTCATTGGAGCTGCTCTGTGGATTGTCCCTCTTTTCACTCCTTCACCATACCCTGCCATAACACTAGAATACATGAATTCATGATTCTTGTTTACTATGCAAATCAATAAGGCCTTCTTTCTACCTTCCAATAATACCCCAATTTGGACTAACCCAGATTTTGCCGTCAATAAAAAATACTTTAAATCTTGGTCTGACAAAGGTATTACCTATCTCAGGGATATATTTCAGAATAGTTTGATTCCCCTTTTTGATGCAAAAATTTGGGATTAAATTTCTGAAATATCTTCAACTAAAATCCTCAATCTATTAATATAACAGATGCTGATATAGAACTACACTCAGACTTTCTCAATAGTACCGTTAAAAGTAAACTGCATCTAACATCTACAAAATTCTATCCAAAATTTGCTCCTACGTTGCCCTTCTTCTACCTCTATCTCCCAATGTATCACTTTTATCTCCCCCAATGCCACAAGCTGACACATAATACATGCTCACCATTAAGGGGAAAGTTCAGTATTGGGTCTCAACAGTCTATACATATAAACTGTATAATAACAACTAATAGTTATGTCACTGTATTTTTTTAGTTGATTTCATTATTATTTTTTCCTTCCTTTCTTCTGTTCTACCTTTCTTTTCCAATGACCTGATGTCATCTTGTTGTATGTTTTTGACCCTTTAATGAAATAATAAAGACTTTTGAATTGGTAATCTTGCCAATGCTTATTTGTCACTGACCCATAAACAGTTAATCCCCTTACCTGCATTCCAGCTTTTAAAATATAGAACACAAATTGACCTAATTTCAAACCTAACTGCACATAGGTTAAAGAATTTAAAACCAAAAATTTCAAAAAGCAGCACTGGGTACTTGACAGAAAAACAAACCATTCCCATTTTATATACCAACATTGTATACATAGTATACATTGTATATATAGTGTAACAACCCCTCATTGTATGAGAAGTGCTTAATTAAATAAATGTTTGCAAACTGCTACTGAAGTACAAGGCCCATTTTTCAAAAACACACAGAAATCTAACAATCATGTAGGCAGAACTAGACCTACGTCTAAGCAGGAAACTGCAGATCATCCATTCTAACTACCTGGGATAACACCACAATAACAGTAACAGGATGAAAATGTGCCATAACTTAAATAAAATACAGTGGTACCTCAGAACTCGAAATTAATCTGTTCAGAACTCCGGACCGAATCCTAAAAAGTTTGAGTTCTGATCGAATTTTCCCCATAAGAAATAATGGAAAACCAATTAATTGGTTCCCAGCCCCTAAAAATTACACCGAAATATGTTTTTTTTTTTAGCATTTAAACACAAAATGAACCGGACAAAACAAGAAAAGCATATACTGTACTAAAGACATCTAAGCACATTTATCAAAACAGTAATTTTTGAAGTAAGAAAATAAATGTAGCCAAACAATGTGTAAAGTTAAAAAACAAACAAACAATGTGTCCTGCCCTGATCGTCCGCTCCTTCCGTGTGCCACGCCCCCTCGTTAACCCCGTGTGGAATCCTGTGTGATCAGCTGTTTCTGGTTGTTGTTATTAGTCCGCATTTCAGTTTGTTTCCCCAGTCCGGTCATTGTATTGTCCGTCTGTGTTTTGCCTGCCTTACCTGTAATTAAACCCCTTATTCCCCAATACCCTGACGTCTGCACCTTTGTCTCCGTCCCGCTGGGCACCACAATATTATTATAATTAAATGTATTAATGGTTTATTATTAATGATATTAAAATAATTAATAAGAAGTCTTTATTTTTAAATTATTTTATTATATAATAATTACTGTTACTGTCTATCATTGTCTAAATGTATTTTTACTGTCTAAATATATGTATTCAGCTAGTGTAAACATGCACGATCACAGCGAATGCGAGGCTGAGACTGAAGCGTTACCCTTTGTTTCCGCTGAGAGACGTGCCGCATGACTCATTTCCCCGCGCGTACAAATTATCTTAGATCGGCGTTCACGGTTTGACTTCCGAGATCGAGTTCTAGGTAATTTTTTTTCACACTGGTTGGTTCGACTTTTAAGAAATTTGAGTTCTAATGAGTTCGAGAACTGAGGTACCACTGTATAACCTACACAACTAATTAGAGGGAAAAAAAACTCACACAGTCAAACTGAACAGTGTATTTGACAGATATACCACTTCTACTCTAAAAGCTGAAATTTACAAATTAGAGGCCCCATACTATAATTAGAAAAACAACTGTATCGATGTGACAACATAAATACAACATTCAAGGTTACTTTTGTGTGTCTAACATGAGCTGGGATTCAGAAATCGAGTAATCCAGCAATTCAAAAAATAATCCTGTTAGAGTGGAAAATGTATTACTTTTATCATATTAAGTATGTGTGTTAGCAATATGTAATATATATGTATCAGCCCCTGCGTCTAGAGACAGGGCAGAACAAAGTGGTCCCTAGACGCCGAAGGATGAGAGAACAGGAACTATAACTCTGGGTGGGGGATAGGCTTGTCAACATGGCCAAGGAGGCCTACCCTGGGTTGTGTAGCGTTTCCTGATAAACCTTTGTCTGTAAAGGTACTAGCAGTATTAACAGTTTAAACTACGCCCCATGTAAGCCCCTCCCGCCAAGTATAAATAAAGAAGCCAAGGGACTGCCCGGTGTGACACTGAACTGAGGCGCAGATACTGTCTGTTGCATCTAAGTGAGTGGGCACCCTTGCGCAAGTAAAAGATAAGAAGTGTGCTGTCTCTTTAAGTCCTGAGTCCAAGAAGTGCATGTGTGGAGTGGCAAGCGACAGCGCTTCCTCCACATAGGTAAAGGTGAGAGGGGGTCAAAGCTACGGCGCTTTCCTCCAGCTCCCCAACAAATCCCAAATGTTTTACTCTTGTGGTGGCTCAGATTAAAGTCTAAAAATGTAAAAATGCCTTTGAGGCCCAATTTTATTGTGTTATAAATTCAAACCGTAGAAGCTGATACACTAAAACCACACTATTCAATTAAATTTACACTTGGTTTCATGTCCCATTATTCGGTCGAATTCCTTGGTGCCTAAAATATCATTGGTCTGTCAATAAGATCAGAGATTAACACTATACAGTGCCCTTTTTCACAAGATCTTCTGCAAGCTCAAAGAAGGAGAAATTTAATTATTTTCTCAGCACAACTCCACTCATTTGTCCTGTAAGCAATACAAGATGTTTATTTTTATAGATCTCAAAACCGTGAACTAGGGGTGTTGGAGAGCATTCCTTCTGGGGACTCTCTTGTTCTGCTGGGGGACTTCAATGCTCACGTGGGCAATGACAGTGAGACCTGGAGTGGCGTGATTGGGAGGAACGGCCCCCCCGATCTGAACCCGAGTGGTGTTCTGTTGTTGGACTTCTGTGCTCGACACGGATTGTCCATAATGATCACCATGTTCAGGCATAAGGGTGTTTATATGTGCACTTGGCACCAGGACACCCTAGGCCGCAGTTCGATGATCAACTTTGTAGTCGTGTCATCGGACTTGCGGCCGCATGTCTTGGACAATCGGGTGAAGAGAGGGGCAGAGCTGTCAACTGATCACCACCTGGTGGTGGGTTGCCTCCGCTGGTGGGGGAGGAAGCCAGCCAGGCCTGGCAGGCCCAAGCATATAGTGAGGGTCTGCTGGGAACGTCTGCCGCAATCCCCTGTCAGGAGGAGTTTCAACTCCTACCTCCGGCAGAACTTTTCCCATGTCCCGGGGGAGGCGGGGGACATCAAGTCCGAATGGGCCATGTTCCGTGCCTCCATTGTGGAGGCGGCTGACCGGAGCTATGGCCGTAAGGTGGTAGGTGCCTGTCGCGGCGTCAATCCGCGAACCCGCTGGTGGACACCAGTGGTGAGGGATGCCGTCAAGCTGAAGAAGGAGTCCTATCGGGCCTATTTAGCCTGTGGGACTCCAGAGGCATCTGACGGGTACCGGCAGGCCAAGCGGGATGCAACTTTGGCGGTCGCTGAGGCAAAAACTCGGGTTTGGGAGGAGTTTGTCGAGGCCATGGAAAACGACTTCCGGACGGCTTCGAGGCGATTCTGGTCCACCATCCAGCGGCTCCGGGTGGGAAAGCGGTGCAACATCAACACTGTTTATGGTGGGGATGGGGTGCTGCTGACCTCAAACCGGGACGTTTTGGGTCGGTGGAAGGAGTACTTCAAAGACCTCCTCAATCCCACCGACACGCCTTCCGATGTGGAAGCAGAGTATGGGGACTTGGGTGGGGACTCCCCTATCTCGGGGGCGGAGGTCGCTGAGGTGGTTAACTCTTTCATTGTCGCCGCCTAGTGGTTCGGACGCATACGTCCAAATTTTCAATAACAAAAAAAAATGACGTTCAATAAAAGAAACAAATGTATCAAATCAACCAAAAACGGCTTGTTACACTACAAAAAACCTTTCAGATAATATCTGTAGAAAGTTGCGCAATTTTTGTGCCATGGTTTTTTTGTAACAAGTAAAAATAAAATGACCATGGTAGCCATCTTTAAACGGGTCGAGTGTCGGGAAGTAAAATATAAGTGTTAATAAAATGAAAACTAAGCACTTCAAACTATTTCTTTCACGGCCAATACTTCATAAACCGTCACAGTATTAAGACAAAACACGCATTTTTCCATAAATATGACTGTAATGCTCTCAAATAGCTTGCTCACTCATCGTGGAAAAATGTCAGTCGGCATTCTGTACATTCGTGCAATGTTTTTTATCTTCGGAGTTTTAGAAGAAAACCAATGAATAAAATGACAAAGTTACCCTCGTTTGAAAGCTTGATCTCTTATGTACATAAATCAATCACTGTAATCCTTCATTGTCAAGTATTTTTTCAGATATATGCTCTGCTTCCCTGCTAGCACATTATTTTTTACGCACTGAACCTTTGCCCATGGTTATGTTTCACCATAATAAACTTTTTACATGAACATCAAATTACAGTGTCATTTGCTTCATCCAATAGAGGTGTGTCTAAGGTTTGCAAAATGGTATGGGATGTGCTGATTGGGCATTGTTTTTCGCGCTGGGGACATGAATGCGCAACTTATTATCTGCAGGTGCAGTATTTGTGGGAGTGTCTCGATTACGCATTGCGCACGTAGTCTCCGTGAGTTTACCCAGTTATTTTCGGACAACAACTTTTTTGACTGAAGAAAAATGGCTCGGATGACTTTCACTGTTGAGAAAGCACAGAAGATGATTTTGAAGAGTGGTTCGGGGGAAGAAAGTGTCGCTTTTATCCATTGATTCGATGGAGGAGGACGCTTTTTTGCGCGGAGAGGATGCAACGCTCGACATAAGTACATTTATTTACAGTTTACTCTTTTATTCTATAGATTTTTATAATTCCGTGATTCAGTAAATTACAATTAACATTTGCTTTGGTAACACTTGTATTGTGGTACATTGGGAAAAGTTCCGCATCGCCTTTGTCAAGCTTTGAAGTGTGCAAAGTAATGCAGCGCTTTTGGCTTTCACTTGGGCAAAGTTACGCGGGGCTTTGTTTGGGCAAAGTTATGCGGGGCACTTGTCGGCCTTGTTTGAGCAAAGTTATGTACAGTACTTGTCGGCTTTGTTTGGGCAACATTATGTACGGTACTTGTCGGCTTTGTTTGGGCAAAGTTATGCGGGGCACTTGTCGGCTTTGTTTGGGCAAAGTTATGCGGGGCACTTGTCGGGCTTTGTTTGGGCAAAGTTATGCGGGGCACTTGTCGGGCTTTGTTTGGGCACAGTTATGCGGGGCACTTGTCGGGCTTTGTTTGGGCACAGTTATGCGGGGCACTTGTCGGGCTTTGTTTGGGCACAGTTATGCAGGGTTAGGGTTAGAAACAAAATGTTTCTTATGACCCATAAGTGGTAATGCATTTAGAAAGAAAGACGCTATCCCAAAACACTGCTAGTTACACTGCGGCCATTTTGGATAGGTTTTGGATAGGTTTGGCACAAGTCGTGTGAATAAAATATAGATTTTCCTACAAATGTGTGGTGATTTTGTGTGACAAAATGTTACTTATGACCCATAAGTGGTAATGCATTTAGAAAGAAAGACGCTACCCCAAAAAACACTGCTAATTACACTGTGGCCAGTTTGGATAGGTTTTGGATAGGTTTTGGATAAGTTTGGCACAAGTCGTGTGAATAAAATATAGATTTTCCTACAAATGTGTGGTGATGATGTGTGACAAATTGTTAATTATGACCTATAAGTGGTAATGCATTTAGAAAGAAAGTTGCTACCCCAAAAAACACTGCTAGTTACACTATTGCCATTTTGGATAAGTTTCAGATTAGTTTAGGTTAGGTTTTGGATAGGAAAGGCTCCCAGTTGCACCATTTGCTCTTTCCTCCGTAAAACCTGTTGGGCTGCATCAAATGATATGAAATTGGGCACACATGTAGAAAACAAGTTTGGGAACCAGATTTTTAAAATTGGACCTATTCCATCATGTAGTTTTTGAAATATTTACAAAAATCCAAGACACAAAGACAGGTTTTTGTATTTTTCCAGCTGTTTTTGTTATATTCGCATGTCCATAAATTATACACAGGTTATTCATTTCGTTATTGAACTTCCTACAATCAATTGTAAAGGGGTCAACTTTGATTTTAGGTATCAGGCATGTGTCTGTGACTTTTATATCTGAAGTTATAAGGTAATTATTCCAAAGAGGGAAGAAATGCCCCCCCATGCAAGGGGCCCCTGGTGCCCTCCATAGAGTTAAAAAGCTCCTTGGTGGCCGAGCCCCGGGGGTGGATGAGATCCGCCCAGAGTTCCTTAAGGCTCTGGATGCTGTGGGGCTGTCTTGGTTAACACACATCTGCAGCATCGCGTGGACATCGGGGGCAGTGCCTCTGGACTGGCAGACCGGGGTGGTGGTCCCCCTCTTTAAGAAGGGGGACCAGAGGGTGTGCTCCAACTATAGGGGGATAACACTCCTCAGCCTCCCTGGTAAGGTCTATTCGGGGGTTCTGGAGAGGAGGGTCTGCCGGATTGTCGAACCTCAGATTCAGGAGGACTGTTTCCGGTGAGGGTTGGACTCCATCAGGGCTGCCCTTTGTCACCAATTCTGTTCATAACTTTTATGGACAGAATTTCTAGGCGCAGCCAGGGCGTTGAGGGTGTCCGGTTTGGTGACCTCAGGATTAGGTCTCTGCTTTTTGCAGATGATGTGGTCCTGTTGGCCTCATTGGACCGTGACCTTCAGCTCTCGCTGGGACAGTTCGCAGTCGAGTGTGAAGCGGCTGGGATGAGAATCAGCACCTCCAAATCTGAGATCATGGTCCTCAGCCGGAAAAGGGTAGAATGCTCTCTCCGGGTCGGGGAGGAGGTCCTTCCCCAAGTGGAGGAGTTTAGGTATCTCGGGGCCTTGTTCACGAGTGGGGGGATGATGGGCGCTGCATCGGTCTGTCATGGTGAAGAAGGAGCTGAGCTCTCGATTTACCAGTTGATCTACGTTCCTACCCTCACCTATGGTCACGAGCTGTGGGTAGTGACCGAAAGAACGAGATCGCGAGTGCAAGTGGCCGAAATGAGTTTCCTCCGCAGGGTGGCTGGGCTCTCCCTTAGAGATAGAGTGAGGAGCTCGGTCATTCGGGAGGGACTCAGAGTAGAGCCGCTGCTCCTCTGCATTGAGAGGAGTCAGATGAGGTGGCTCGGGCATCTGATTAGGATGCCTCCTGAATGCCTCCCAGGTGAGGTGTTCCGGGCATGTCCCACTGGGAGGAGGCCCCGGGGATGACCCAGGACACGCTGGAGAGACTATGTCTCTCGGCTGGCCTGGGAACGCCTCGGGATTCCCCCAGAGGAGCTGGATGAAGTGGCCGGGGAGAGGGAAGTCTGGGTTTCCCTGCTGAGACTGCTGCCCCCGCGACCCGACCTCGGATATGCGGGAGAAAATGGATGGATGGATGGATGGAAACCGTGAACTCAAACTGTGCATTGCTACTTCAGGTATCCTGGAGCAGCCATAAGAGCACATTGAAATTATTCAGCTGAAACATGTGATTATAGTGAATTGTGTTGCTTGTATGATAAAGGGTGAAACAAGCTGAGCAGCCTGGCTTTGGGCACCTTCTTGCTTGACAATCTGGCAGACCTCCTGCTCTTACTCCCACCACCCAGTGACACACTGAAAAATTGAAAAGATGCAGCCTACCTGTGCCCTGCTTGGCCATGAGTGCCGTAGCCAGCATGGTTCCCAGCAGCTTGGACACTATCTCACGCACATCATAGTTGGAGCCTTCAAAGGCCCGAAAGCATATGTTGGTCATATTCTCCAGCTCCGAGGTCCACAAAAACACTGCCTCCCTCTGCAGCTCGAGCAGGCACTGCAAGGCAATCAGAATCCAGGCATCACACACTGAAGTGCAATCAAAGCAACTCTAAATACTGACAAAGTATTCTAGCATCTGCATTACTAAAAGTATAAATATCTGGTACCACAATATATGGCACACAATACATAATAGTTCCTTTATTCCCAGGTTTTACATTATTTATTTTTTAAAAATCAACATTAAAAAATGTCAACTGGAAAGGGGTGCTATCAGAATGACAATGTATTCCCCAGACAGCCCACCAACCATTCAGCCCAACAAATCCCTACTCCTCCCACTGTCACCAACTTCTAAAATAAAAAAAAATACTGGATGAATTCAACTGTTAAAAACGGGGACACAATTTTCAATACGGGCAATTGTGTACTATACTAGATTGGTGCAAACTCTAATCTTCACATTTCCCAAAAGACAGGAATACCTACAATCAATAAGAACATTATTTACAAATGAAAGAAATTTTGAGTATTGGCCCTTTCACTTAGAACATACTAATGCCTCATCCACAAATCAACAAGGAATATTGGCAAACAAGTGACTTTACAAGTGAATGTTACTCACTCATTTCAGATAAACACACACAAAATGCTGTGAGCTAAGCCTGGGGTCTGAGTACAGGTTCAGCCCACTTATCTGGTGCCCAAAGAGCACTTTGTTGTCTTAAAGCTGGTTTATACTTCATGCAGACGCAGCAGCGCCACAGCGTATGATGATTGTGATATAATATTGGAAGGATGAAGCCCTATGCTGTGTCCAAATTCAGGGGCTGCACCCTTCTAAGGTTGAATTCGAAGACCGAAAGAATTACAGCAGTGTGACAAGGCTGTCCTATTTCAAAGGCTCTTTCAAATGTGGTCTAGAAATCTGATGGATCCTTCACAGTCCAACATATCCCAAGATTCACTGCACAGAGGTAAAGTAGGTGTGTCCTGGCTAGGCAAAAGGAGTGGCACTTCGTGACTCAAGGGTAAGGGCATGAACAGCTGGTGACACAAATAGGAAATTGTGTGTAGACCAGACTGACCCATTTGACAGAGCTTTCTGTTTGATCTTCAAAGGACGCAGCCTACAAAGGCTACACCTTCATAAACCACGTCCTTCGAAGGATGCAGCCCCTGAATTCGGACACAGCCATAGACCAGTCAGAGTCCAAGGGAGCACGCAATTATCTTGGATCATTTAATGCAGCTTGGCTTATCCAAATCTCCTATGGTTTTGAAGAATCCAAATAGCCAGATACCTATATACATGATTACATGATCTGGGAAGAGTCATCTGATCTTGCCGTATTTTATTATGACATCTTTTTTGGGGATGCATCAGGATGCATCATCGTTTACACTACAAAAGATATTTGGTCAAATGCATCCCAGACCACCTGACCACCCAGAACACTCGATTGTAGTTGTACATAGGCGGAACAGGCAGTCCAAATTGAAAATCAACAAAAGTTCCAATCTCATGTATATCCGATAGATGAGACAAAAAAGGACAAGATCAACTTTACTAATTCCAGGGAAATTGCAGTGTTACACCAGCAGTTATAGACAGAATCAGACCATACACATAACATGAATGCACAGTATGAAAGGACATAAATAATGCAAACTACCGAATGGCAGCCAAGGAGTAAGACCCTGGAATGTATTGCACAAAGTGCCGCCTAGTGGCACATAGCATACAAATAACAATAACAAAAAGTAGCAGTAGTAGTATTGCAATTCACTATTAATAAATAATAATAATAATAATAAAATAATAATAGTAAATTGCTATACTACGGTTATTGTTATTGCTATTATTAATAATAATAATAAAATAATAATAATAATATTGCAACAACGTAGGGAGGATGGGGCAAGCTCTACAGTTCAGCTGTATACATGTGTGTATGTCCACTGCTGATTGCTGTTGAAGGGACAAAAGATCTGCGAAGCCACTCTGTAGAACAGCATGGGTGGAGCATGAAGGAAGGAGCTGTCTAGGGAACATGGAAACTCATGCAGGGAGTGGGAGGAGTTGACCAAATGGCCTGGAATTTGGCCATCCTCCTCCTCTCACTTGCCATCTCGAAGGTGCTAAAAGAGCACCCCAGCACGGATCCAGCCCTGCTGATCAGTTTGTTCAGTCTTCCATTCCAGTGCTACAGTGTTACTGCCCCAGCATACAACTGCATAGAAGACGGCTGCTGCCGCCAATGAGTCATAACATAAAAGCACAGTATGAAAGAACAGATAGAACAACTTCAGAAGTGGTCCATGTTTGCTGAATGACCTTACTCTCCACAATAGGTAGAGTCGACTCTGGCCCTTATGGTACAAGACAATGGTGGTGTCCGTCTAGTTCAGCTTGTTATTGAGATGAACATCCAGGTATCTATAGATTGGACAGCCTCAAACTCTGTCTTCTGGATGCTCACTAGACTTACTGACGGCAGCTCAGCCCTGCAAAAGTCCACCACCAGCTACTTGGTCTTCTTTGCATTGTGCAGGAGGCAATTTCACTTTACCACTCTGTAAATACATTGAAGAGTCCCCTGTATTCGCATTCATCACCACCAGTGATAGAAAACACTCGCTGTCGTTTGAGAATTTGCATGTCAAAACAGCCTGTGTTTGCAAAGTCTATAGTGTATAAGGTGAACAGGAATCATTTTCATGATTTCATATCCAGAAGTGTAAATAGAACATAAGAACATAAGAACTATACAAACGAGAGGAGGCCATTCGGCCCATCGAGCTCGCTTGGGGAGAACTTAACTAATAGCTCAGAGTTGTTAAAATCTTATCTAGCTCTGATTTAAAGGAATCCAAGGATTCAGCTTGCACTACGTTATCAGGAAGACTATTCCATACTCTGACTACATGCTGTGTAAAGAAGTGCTTCCTTAAATCCAGTTTGAAATGTTCTCCCGCTAATTTCCACCTATGTCCACGAGTTCTTGTATTTGAACTAATGCTGAAGTAACTATTCGGTTGAACAGCATCCTAACCTGTTAGAATCTTACAGACCTGGATCATGTCCCCCCTCAGTCTCCCTTGCTTGAGGCTGAACAGATTTAGCTCAAATAACCTTTCCTCGTATGACATTCCTCTAAGACCAGGAATCATTCTTGTGGCCCTACGTTGCACCTTTTCTAAGGCCGCTATGTCCTTTTTAAGATATGGTGACCCAACCTGCACACAATATTCTAGGTGAGGTCTCACCAAGGAATTGTATAATCTTAGCATTACCTCCCTTGACTTAAACTCCACACACCTGGAGATATACCCCAACATCCTATTAGCCTTTTTTATTGCTTCCCCGCACTGGCGAGAATGAGACATGGAAGCATCAACATACACACCAAGGTCTTTCTCATAATCAGCTACCTTTATTTCAGTAGGTCCCATAAAATACCTGTACTTTATATTTCTGCTCCCTACATGGAGTACCTTACATTTGTCTATGTTAAATTTCATCTGCCAGGTGTCAGCCCAGTCACTAATTAAATTAAGATCCCGCTGTAGCTGCTGAGCCGCTAGTTCAGTATCTGCTACACCACCCACCTTGGTGTCATCTGCAAATTTCACCAGTTTACTGTATATATTGGTGTCTATATCATTTATGTAAATTAGGAACAATAGTGGTCCTAAAATTGAACCCTGCGGTACGCCACTATGAACTGGAACACTGTGGATGACACTGTGACATTGAGCCTCTTATAACTACTCGCTGCTTCCTATCCGTTAACCAGTTATCAATCCAGGTCGCTACAGTTCCTAAAATACCTGTTGCTTTCAGTTTAAGTAAGAGCCTCTTGTGGGGGATAACATCAAAAGCCTTTTGGAAATCTAAGTAGATGACATCATAACACAAGTAATAACTTATTTTAGTGTACTCGGCACGTTACTGCATTTACTGTTACGCAAATTAATCTTTATAGTTAAATACACTATATAAATTTACTGGGCTGGGAGTACGGGGTCATAGTGAGTTAGTTAATTATGGGGCCGGCTCAGTGTTGCGTTTGCAAGATGTTTGCCCTTCTGGACGTTAGTGTCCAGTCGGACTTCATCTGCGAGCGATGTAAGCTAGTGAACTCACTCATGGTCAAGGTTCGCGACCTTTAGGAGCAACTGGCGGCCGTGCTGCTCCTGGGTGGGTCCAGGGCGGGCTTGGGGTTCTGGGGGCGCTCTGCCTCCGGGCTGGGGTTCCGGCTGGGCTGGGGGGGCTTGGGTCCTGGTGGGTGGGTCGCCAGGGTGTGGGCTGGCGCGTGCACTGGGGCCCGGCCCCGGCGCGGGGACCTTCGGCGCGTTGGAGGGGCTGGGGGCCTCTTTAGCTGGTGGGGAGGTTGTTACCATCTGCCCGCAGGTGGTCCCTGCCTTAGGGGTATCCACACTGCGGGGGTGGGGGGGAATCCAATAGAGTAGGAGAATGGACCCAACCTGAGTGTCTGTTGTCTTATGTAGTCTGGGAGTTGACTGAATGGTGGGGTGGGTGTAGTTTTTCCCTCTGTGGTGGGGTCTGGTTGGCTGCCCCGGGCTCTGTGGTGCCCGGTGGTGCCGCTGCTCTGGGCCCCCGGACTGGATGGGCCTTGGCTCTCCCGCCCTGGGTGGATTTCGGGGAACGGTGGTGCTTATGGGGGTCAGCAGGGGGGCTGGCTCCAGAGGGGGGGTACTTTGCCCCCCCCGATCCTTTCCTCCCCATCCCTAAATGCTTCCCTCCTCCCGCTCCGTCACCTCAACACACATATAGGGCTTTGAGGTGCAGGTGCGTCGCTGGGATGCAGGGGAGGTATTCCTCCTCTGTCCCCCCGTGGCCACCTGTGTCTCAATCACACATCACAACTTAGACACTCTCATTACTTACTCTCTCATGACACATACATTTAGGGCCTTGGGGGTGGGCACAAGGAATGGCGTCCAGAGGGCGGTCTGTTCATTCAGCCTTACCTCTGGTGCCAGTGCCCACTTCTCAATTTTAAGTTGCATATAGACATTGAGGGTTCTGGGGAGGGGCCGAGCTGACACCAGCTGCTGATTGGCAGAGGGTGGTTAGCACCATGCCCTTCCCCTGTTTTAAAGCACTTTAGAACAACACGCACCAACACCACATATGAGCGGGCGGAGGGAAGCATGGGGTCTTTTCACGCCCCCGTTCTCTGTTCATCATCTGGGGCCGGGGGCTGGCAGGAGCTGGCCGTCCGGTCGGGGTCTGGGCTGGTGGGCTTCTCGGCTGCTGTGGGGTCCGGGGTGGTCTTCTTGTCCCCATGCCAGAGGAAAAAAGGGATCCATCTCCGAGGTCTGGTGGCGGATTGCCCCTCTGGGGGCGGTGGTGCCTAGATCTCGGAGTATAGAGTATATATGGGGAGTGTGAGTGTGTGTACGGCGTTCATTTCTGTGTCTTCATGTTGGGCGAATGGGTGAATATTTGTTTATGTGTGCATGAGGGTGGGAACGTATGCTTGTGTATGTGTGTGCCTGTCTGTCTATACGTATGTGTCAGGTTGGGTCTTAGACTCCACCTGAAATAACATCTCAGGCTCTATTACCCCCCGCCACACTCCCTGCTGGTGGATGAGGCCCCCGGCCGCCGATGCGTTGGTGGTTCTCGATGTCTGGGGCTGGATGCTCTGGTGTGTGCTGGCTCACTCTCGGCGGTTGCCTGCCGGGGCCTGGCCCTTCCGGCTCTGTCGGGGCCCTGGCTGGGGGGTGGGGGGGCCCTTGGATCTCTGGGCCCGGGGTCCGGTCTGCCCTGGTGTGGCCGGCCGCCGGCGGGGCCTGCGTGCTCGTCGCCACGGCCCCCTGGGGCCCCTGTGATGTGGCTGCCGGATGGCCCCCCTCCGGAGCGCTCCTCTGCCCTTTTCTCGGTGGGGGCTGCAATTGTCCCTGCGTTGGTCCTCCTGGGGTTCCCGTGCCCTGGGGGGCCTCTGGATATCTGGGGCCCGGGTCTCCCCCGGGTCGACTTCATGTCCTGGGTGGGCGGGGCTGTGGCTCCCCACACACACTACTAGACAATTACTTGGAGAAACCTTAGGAACACCAGCGCGCTGACACACAGGTGTGCACACAGGTGCTCACGGACACGTGCTCACGGACACACACTGTCTTGATCGGCTGTTGTTTCTGGGCATGGGTTGTAAGGCTGGTTGTGTGTGCTGTTCAACAACATTTAACGTTTGATGGTCGTTGTGATTAGTACAGATGTTGTATGTTGTCTTTCTCTTTTCAACAGACATGGAAGCAGATTATCTGTTTTGTTTTTTTCTTGTTTTTTTTTTTTTTTTTCTTTTGTTTTTTTTTCTGTTTTCTTTCCATTCCTCTCTCTCCCTCTCTCTCTCTTCCCTCCTTCTCCTTTGTCCCCCCCCTCCCTCTCCTTCTTTTGAGGAAGTAAATAAAAATATAAAATAAAATAAAAAAAAAATAAATAAATAATAATAAAAAAAAAAGAAGGAAAAAAAAATATATAATAATAATAAATAAATAAATAGATAGATACAGTCCCCCGCAGAGGGGGGGTGGAGGAGGGAATAAAAAAAAAAAAAAAAAAAAGAAGGAGCAACTGGCTCTCATCCAATGCAACAGTGAGTTAGATGAGCTAGTTCATACACCATTTAGGGAGATGGTGTGTACGCCACTAGCGGGGGGGAGGGAGAATGAAGAGCAGAGAGGTCAGGAGAGCTAGGTGACCGTAGGTCATAGACGCAGGAAAAGGCGTACACACGTTACAGAGGCGGCATCACCTGAGGTGTCTGTGTCTAACAGGTTTCAGGTGCTTCCAGCTTTAGAGCCGGAAGGGACTGGGGAGGCAGGTGGGCCCTTGGGCACTGAGGAGCCCCCTCCCCCCAGAAAGAGGGAGGTTGTGGTAGTGGGGGATTCAATTATTAGGGGAGTAGACAGTTATGTGTGCACGCGTGATAGAGGGTCCCGTACGGTGTCTTGCCTGCCTGGTGCCCAGGTAGGAGACCTTCCAGATCGTGTGGACAAGCTTTTGGCCCCAGCTGGGGTGGATCCAGTTGTCGTGGTGCATGTTGGCACCAACGACATAGGCAAGGGTAGAAGGGCTGTTCTGCAGGATAAATTTATAGAAGTCGCCAATAAGCTTAGAAGCAGAACATCCATGGTGGTATTTTCTGAAATACTCCCCGTGCCACGCACAAGTCAGGCTAAGTTAGCTGAGATAAGGAGATTAAATGCTTGGCTAAAAGGATGGTGTAGGAAAGAGGGGTTTACGTTTATGGGGCACTGGAGGACCTTCTGGAACAGGTGGGACCTGTTCAAGCCGGATGGGTTGCATCTGAACCGGAGGAGAACCAGTGTACTGGGAAGGCGTATTTGTAGAGTAGTTGAGGAATGTTTAAACTAGGGACTGGGGGGGCAGGGAGGTTAGTTAAGTATGTAACTTAGGGGAAACGGAAAGCCCCAAAAAATCATATTATAAGTAGGCACTGTAATAGGCCTACCCTTTGTTGTCTGTATTTAAACGCCAGGAGTATTAGGAATAAAATTCATGATTTAGAGGCTCTTATCTCATCGGACTCTTATGATATTATAGCAATAACTGAAACGTGGTTGAGTGAAAAGGATCGACAAGAATATAATATGGATGGTTACACGTTGTTCCGTAAAGACCGTATAGGTAAGAAGGGAAGTGGTGTTGCAGTATACAGTATGTAAAGGAAAACTTGCAGGCAAGGGAGCTTACTGATATAAGTAAAAGTACGGAAGCTATATGGGTAAAATTAGATGCTAAAAACTCAAATAACCTAATTGTCGGTGTTTGTTACAGAGCACCTAATGTAGCTGCTGAGGAAAGCAGATTGTTATACAGTGATATTAGGATTATGAGCAATAAAAATGATGTGGTAGTTATGGGTGATTTTAATCTACCGGGGGGATGCAGTGGGACAGTGTTGCTGGCTCTTCTGAAAATTAACTTGAGATGGTGGAATTAGTACAGGATTGTTTTTTTACTCAGTTTGTTAACACCCCTAACAGGGGAAATGCCATTCCTGATCTTGTTTTCTCTAATAACCAGGACAGGATTGGTAAATTAGACGTTTTAGAACCACTTGACAGTAGCGATCATAACATGGTTAAATTTGAGGTTAAGTGCCCGAAGAGCGAAGTCCAAATCAAAAATATATAATGTTAGGAAGGCTAACTTCAATTGTATGAGATTAAAACTAGAAACTGTGAACTGGATGGAGTTAAATAACACAACTGTTGAAGAGGTATGGGAATTTTTAAAAAGCACATTATTGCAAGTACAAGAGGACTTAATACCTGTTTCCAGCAAGAATAAATCTAGGAAATTGCAACCTAGGTGGTTTACTAGGGAAATAAAGTATAAAGTAAGGAGGAAAAGGGCTTTGTTCCAGAAATGGAAAATAACTGATGATGACAGAATAAAGCAAGAGTATCTAAATCTACAGGCTGAATTAAAAAATGACATTAGACGAGCTAAAAGGAATGTCGAAAGGAAGATCGCATTGGAGGCTAAGGATGACGTTAAAAGTTTCTTCCAGTATTTTAACTCTAAAAGAGCTCTAAAAGCTGAAATTACTAAATCTGCAGGATAGTAAGGGTCTTATAATTGAAAATGACATTGACATAGTAAATGAGTTCAATGATAGTTTTGCACGGGTATTCACTGTTGAGGACACTAGTAACTTACCAGTTCTTATTACTAATCCAACATCGTCTATAACTAATATATATATAACTGAAGCTGATGTTTTGCAAAGCCTAGCTAAGCTCAAAATAAATAAATCACAGGGCCCTGATGGCATCTTACCTATAGTGTTAAAAGAGATGAGGGATATTATTTGCCGACCCTTAACTTTACTGTTTCAAAAATCCTTATCTGAAGGTGTGGTACCTTCTGATTGGAAGCATGCCAACATAACGCCCATTTTCAAAAAAGGGGATAGAAGTAATTTGTCAAACTATAGGCCAATCAGTCTAACTTGTATAACTGGTAAAGTTATGGAGGCTATAATCAAAGAGAAAATGGTAGATTACCTGGACTCAAATAACATTTTGGCTGATAGCCAACATGGATTTAGGAGAGGTAGATCCTGTTTAACAAATCTGTTGGAGTTTTTTGAGGAAACTACTCAGGAAGTTGATGATAAGAAGACCTATGATGTCATCTACTTAGATTTCCAAAAGGCTTTTGATGTTGTCCCCCACAAGAGGCTCTCACTTAAACTCAAAGCGACAGGTATTTTAGGAACTGTAGCGACCTGGATTGATAACTGGTTAACAGATAGGAAGCAGCGAGTAGTTATAAGAGGCTCAATGTCACAGTGTCATCCACAGTGTTCCAGTTCATAGTGGCGTACCGCAGGGTTCAATTTTAGGACCACTATTGTTTGTAATTTACATAAATGATATAGACACCAATATACAGTATATAGTAAACTGGTGAAATTTGCAGATGGCACCAAGGTGGGTGGTGTAGCAGATACTGAACTAGCGGCTCAGCAGCTACAGCGGGATCTTAATTTAATTAGTGACTAGGCTGACACCTGGCACATGAAATTTAACAGACAAATGTAAGGTACTCCATGTAGGAAGCAGAAATATAAAGTACAGGTATTTTATGGGACCTACTGAAATAAAGGTAGCTGATTATGAGAAAGACCTTGGTGTGTATGTTGATGCTTCCATGTCTCATTCTCGCCAGTGCGGGGAAGCAATAAAAAAGGCCAATAGGATGTTGGGGTATATCTCCAGGTGTGTGGAATTTAAGTCAAGGGAGGTAATGCTAAGATTATACAATTCCTGTGAGACCTCACCTAGAATATTGTGTGCAGGTTTGGTCACCATATCTTAAAAAGGACATTGCGGCCTTAGAAAAGGTGCAGCGTAGGGCCACAAGAATGATTCCTGGTCTTAGAGGAATGTCATACGAGGAAAGGTAATTTGAGCTAAATCTGTTCAGCCTCAAGCAAAGGAGACTGAGGGGGGACATGATCCAGGTCTATAAGATTCTAACAGGTTTGGATGCTGTTCAACCGAATAGTTACTTCAGCATTAGTTCACATACAAGAACTCGTGGACATAGGTGGAAATTAGCGGGAGAACATTTCAAACTGGATTTAAGGAAGCACTTCTTTACACAGCGTGTAGTCAGAGTAAGGAATAGTCTTCCTGATAACGTAGTGCAAGCTGAATCCTTGGGTTCCTTTAAATCAGAGCTAGATAAGATTTTAACAACTCTGAGCTATTAGTTAAGTTCTCCCCAAGCGAGCTCGATGGGCCGAATGGCCTCCTCTCGTTTGTATAGTTCTTATGTTCTTCTTATCATCAACTTCCTGAGTAGCTTCCTCAAAAAACTCCAACAGATTTGTTAAACAGGATCTACCTCTCCTAAATCCATGCTGGCTATCCCTCAAAATGTTATTTGAGTCCAGGTAATCTACCATTTTCTCTTTGATTATAGCCTCCATAACTGTACCAGTTATACAAATTGCTCTGTAGGATACCTCCAAGAGAAATGGAACATAGGGCTCTATTTTGTACCAGTGCAAAGCACGATGCAAATTGGTTTTTCTAGTTTCGTATCAACACATAGCTCATTTTCACACCATGCGCGCACATCATCAAAATAGTAAATGATTTTGCATCCACTTTCTGCTTGTAGGAGTGGTGTTTTTTAAATGAGGCGTGGCTGGGCACATTGTCGGCACGTTGCTATTTAATAGCAGTGCAAAGTCATTGCACTTTTGGCCAATAAAAACTATGTCTAAAGTTAGTGGAGCATTATTAAACAGTAAGGGGCGTGTTTTAGAAACATGCAGGTGCACGATGCTCATTATTCACACAAATACACGCTCAAAATGCACTAATGGTATTTCAATTAATTTCATTTATATACATTTTACTATAGTTTCATATACACTGCTCAAAATAATTAAAGGAACACATTTTAATCAGAGTACAACATCGAGTCAATTAGACTTCTGGGAAATTGTTCTGGTCTGTAGCACAGGTAGTCCAACTCCTCCAGGATGGCGCATCAATACGTGCCATTGCCAGAAGGTTTGCTGTGTCTCCCAGCACAGTCTCAAGGGCATGGAGGAGATACCAGGAGATAGGCAGTTGCTCTAGGAGAGCTGGACAGGGCCACAGAAGGTCCTTCACCCATCAGCAGGACTGGTATCTACTCCTTTGTGCAAGGAGGAACAGGATGAGCACTGCCAGAGCCCTACAAAATGACCTCCAGCAGGCCACTGGTGTAAATGTCTCTGACCAAACAATCAGAAACAGACTTCATGAGGGTGGCCAGATGGCCCGTCGTCCTCTAGTCCTCAATTGGAATTTTCCATAGAATACTAGAATTGGCAAGTCCGCCACTGGCACCATGTGCTTTTCACAGATGAGAGCAGGTTCACCCTGAGCACATGTGACAGATGTGAAAGGGTCTTAAGAAGACATGGAGAATGTTATGCTGCGTGTAACATTGTTCAGCATGAACAATTTGGTGATGAGTCAGTGATGGTCTGGGGAGGCAGATCCATGGAGAGACGCACAGACCTCTACAGGCTAGACAATGGCACCTTGACTGCCATTAGGTATCAGGTTGTAATCCTTGTACCCAGTGTCAGACCCTACGCTAGAGAAGTGGGTCGTGGGTTCCTCCTTGTGCACGACAATGTCCAGCCTCATGTGGCGAGAGTATGCAGGCAGTTCCTGGAGGATGAAGGAATTGATATACAGACGCTGGAGGCACCTGCAGGGTCTACAGAAGTGCCCAGTTTGTGAATCATGACCCTAGCCTTGTTGTTGCTACTCTGAAGATTCAGCTTAGATCCAGTAGGCTATCAACTACTGGGAAAATGAGGCTGGACTTGGCCAGATTTAAAGATCAAGCTGTTTCTGATGAGTTTGCATGCGGTCTGTGTGAGGAACTTGCAAACTTTGATGCGACTGCCAACTCTAATGTGATGTGGGAAACCTTCTGTGATAAGACCATGAAGGTTGGTGCTGCTGCACAAGAGGAGGTGTTTCATCTCACAGGGCACCCTAGATATTATCGAGAGGAGTCGCAACGCACGACTTGGTGTACCAGGAACTGAGGAGGATGACTGTGAGGGCTCTGAGGGCAGATAAAGACGTGTTTGTTAGATGAATCTGTGAGCAGGTGACACATCGGTGGTTTATTTGAAATATAGTTTAGTTTTAGTTTTCTGTGTGGTTTCGTTAATTTTTATTTAAAAAATCTATTTAGTTTAGGTTTAAGGGGTTTACCTTAGATTTTCATTTATTTTTAGGTATAGACAGAGACTTGCAGGACTTTGTTAGTGTAAGGCTGCAATGTTACAGAATTTAGTCTTCAAAAGACATCCCGTCACGTGGTTTGGAATACCTAAGGAAGAGCTCCAGAGTAGCAAAGGGAGATATCTGTATTCAGAGCTCCCACATAGTGCTGTGTGAATCTACATCTGTAATCAGATATTTTCTGCAATTACTCTGTGTCCACTCAGCTGAGGTATGTAAATGTTGTATTGTTTTTGTTTGGATGGTATAGTTTAGGAATTGTGGCCACATGTTAGAATTACATTAATGTTATATTTGGTTAAAATGATGTGTCTTGTATTAATTGTGAATAAATTGTGTTTTGATTACTTCTTGGCTGTCTGACTTTGCTAACCTCTGCATATTTTCCGTAGACTGGGTTTATTTCGAACATTCTCTTGCAGCCTCTGACTCGACCCCGTTTCTCCGAGACCCGATGTGACTGACCAAGTTGAGTTACGGTGAATACCAGCTCAGCCTCTGAAGCGCGCACACACTGAGTTACGGCAAAAGACCAGCTCAGCCTCTGAGGCGCGCACACGCTGGGTTATGGCAAACACCGGTTTAACCTCTGAGGCACTCACAAACTCAGATACAGCAACAGCAAGTGTCGGCTGAGCTTGTGAGGGGTTATAGGTAGCCGGGCCCGAATGGTCGTCAAGGCTGACATTGTGTTATGTTGTAGGGATTTCCCACTTTCTAAACAGAGTCCTACATAGCAGACCCGCAGATCACCCTCTCAGCCGAGGCGAACCCGGTATACTCCACCGTCCGGGATTAATGGGAGTTAAGCAATAGAAGGCACACCCCAGGAGTAATCGGAATAACAGAAATGTCATGACTAAAACACCATAAAAGATCTTTAATTAAATTGGAGTCACATATAATTCGGTTGTACCTAAAAGGGTGGGTAACTTACGTGTTGGCACTTGAATTATGAATATTCAGGATCACAGACAACGTGGCACTGTAGTGTGCTCGGCACACCACACCCACTTTCTGTGAAGTATGAACCAGCCCTTAATGTGATTAGATTCACTAGATCTGTACTGTATCTGTTCTTTCATATTCACCATTGACTTGGACTAGGGATAATTGAGATGACTAAACCCCCCCATGGTAAATTTCACCAAGTTCCCCATGATAAATTTCGCTGATCAGCTACTGGATTGCTATTGATAAAATTTGCCAGGGTTGGTGACAGAAAAAAAAATCATAATCCTTATTTTAGTATACTCAGAAAATTATCTTGCACCCCACCGTTTGAGATTCACTGACCAATACAATGATCCAAGGAAGCTAGTAAAAAGATCCATGGGATTCTTGATTATTTTTCAAGGGTGTTCACAATAGAGAACACAAGTAATTTACCACCAATTAATACGAATACAGCATCGTCTATGACCAATATATGTATAACTGAGGTTGATGTGATACTAAGCCTAGCTAAACTCAAAATAAATAAATCGCAGGGGCCTGATGGCATCTTACCTTTAGTCTTGAAAGAGATGAGGGATATTATTAGCCAACCTTTGACTTTAATATTCCAGAAATCGTTATCTGCGGGTGTGGTACCATCAGATTGGAAGCATGCTAATATAACACCCATATTCAAAAAAGGGGATAGAAGTAATCCAGCAAACTATAGGCCAATCAGTTTAACTAGCATTACTGGAAAAATAATGGAAGCTATAATTCAAGTGAAAATGGTAGATTACCTAGATGCAAATAACATTATAAAGGATAGCCAACATGGATTTAGGAGAGGTAGATCCTGCTTAACGAATCTGCTTGAGTTCTTTGAGGAAGCTACAAGTGAAATTGATCACAAAAAGGCCTATGATGTGATTTACTTAGATTTCCAGAAAGCCTTTGATGTTGTCCCCCACAAACGGCTCTTGTTAAAGCTTAAAGCTGCAGGAATTTTAGGAACTGTGGCAGCTTGGATCAAAAACTGGCTAACTGATAGGAAGCAGCGAGTAGTTATTAGAGGCACTATGTCACAGTGGGCCTCCGTTTATAGTGGGGTACCGCAGGGTTCAATTTTAGGACCACTATTGTTCCTAATTTACATTAATGATATTGACACGAATACATACAGTAAACTGGTTAAATTTGCAGACGACACTAAGGTGGGCGGGGTAGCAGATACTAATCAAGCAGCAGAGAGGCTTCAACGGGATCTGGATTTAATTAGCGAATGGGCTGATACTTGGCAGATGAAATTTAACACAGATAAATGTAAGGTAATCCATGCAGGGAGCAGAAATATACAGTACAGATATTTTATGGGTTCCACTGAAATAAAGGTAGCTGATTACGAGAAAGATCTCGGTATGTATGTTGATGCTTCCATGTCCCACTCTCGCCAATGTGGGGAAGCAATAAAAAAGGCGAACAGAATGTTGGGTTATATCTCTAGATGTGTGGAGTTTAAGTCAAGGGAGGTGATGTTACACTTATATAATTCCTTGGTAAGACCCCACCTAGAATACTGTGTGCAGGTTTGGTCACCATACCTCAAGAAGGACATTGCTGCCTTAGAAAAGGTGCAACGAAGAGCTATGAGAATGATTCCTGGTCTTAGAGGAATGTCTTACGAGGAGAGGTTAGCGGAACTGAATCTGTTCAGCCTTGAGCAAAGGAGACTAAGGGGGGATATGATTCAGGTCTATAAGATTCTAACGGGTCTGGATGCTGTTCAGCCAAATGACTATTTCAATATTAGTCTAAATACTAGAACTCGTGGCCATAAGTGGAAATTAGCGGGAGAACATTTTAAAACAAATTTGAGGAAGCACTTCTTTACACAGCGTGTAGTCAGAGTATGGAATAGTCTTCCTGCTATTGTAGTGGAAGCTAAAACCATGGGTTCCTTTAAATCAGAGCTAGATAAGATTTTAACAACTCTGAGATATTAGCTAAGTTCTCCCCAAACGAGCTTGATGGGCCGAATGGCCTCCTCTCGTTTGTAAATTTCTTATGTTCTTATTTATATGGCGCATGACTGTGTTCACAAGATGGTGACTGCAAGCCTCCCTTTCTGCCCTCTGCTGTCCCCTGTTGCTGCAGTTTCAAGTTTGGGGGTGATTTAGGGTCTATCAGGTAAAGATTTTCAGGTGTAGATTTTCATCCATATAATGTTTTTGTGAAGTAATAAGATACATCAAACAGAGTACATAGAGTACTAATATCAAATAGAGTCATCATGTTGTCTTATCTAAATCACCCTTCTCTTTGCTGTCACTAAGCACTGTTGCTTCAATGCGTTTGGCTCAAAATTTTATCAGGTCCAGATTTTCACCTTGACATCAGATCCAAAAAGGTTGGAAAATATGTCTAATACTTTTCAGATTATAGTGCTAAAGGCAACTTCCCTTGAAAAAAACTGCCTTTTTTGGTATCGCTATCCTTCAATTTTGAGGGTGCTCAGTCTCAAAATTTGATTACTTCCAGTTTGTCACCCTTACATCTGCAGAGGTTGAAAAAGATCCATACAGTATAATTAGAGTTACTGTGTTCATCTACAGCTGCTGTTTCCCTCCTCTGCAACCACACAACACTGCTGCTTCATTTTTGGGGAAATTTATCTGAAAACAAAAACGTCTTTATCCATATGTTTTCGTAAAGCAATAAAAGATCCATCAAATACTTTTTGACTTACCACATTCATAAACTCAAATGTCATCTGCTTTCACCCATCTCTTTGCTACTATAAGCGGTGTTGCTTCAGTTTTTGGGTGATCTGTCTCAATATTTAAACAGTTCCAGTTTGACACTTATACAATACTCTGAACAGTTTGCAAAAGATCTGTAAAACAATTTTTGAGTTGTCGGCTAACACACTAAAGCCTCTCTGGCAGCGTCAGACCAGTGGTAAAACCATATGTAAGACCAGAAATCCAGGGTATCCAATAATATTAGGCTGACAGAAAGGTTGTTGACATACCACATTACATAATAGCAACACAGAGCAGTACTGGAGACAGTAAGAGGACAGGTCATGGAGGGCTGTCCCACATACCTTAGCTGCAGCACAGCGCACCGGCATGGCGCGGTCTGTCAGGCAGATGCGCGCCACCTTGTACACGTCTCTGTGGCATGGCAGTGCGCTGGGCCCGAGCCCCCGCAGGATCTTCTCGATGCTCAGCATGATCTCGTACCGTCCCTGGGACTGAGCATCACCACAGCACCACAGTGGTTTTAGGAAACAAGTGTTAAGTACATGCATCCATTTATGTGGTTCTACAGATGTATGTTAAACCCCACTATAAACTCAAGCTGTCAGGAGTCTAGGCAGTAAATTGCAAAGAGACTAGAAAACTGTTAAGTACAAAACACTTTGATTTAGCTACAGAACGGATGAACTGTACAGCTGACTTAAGTAATATATAATGAATACTTTAACGGGTTAGCTGAACTGATTAATTCAGAACTTTAATCGTTTCACATTTCCCACCTCTTTCCCTCAATCAAATAAACGGTTAATACATATAATAATATCCATTAAAAACTATGTGCAAAAAACTGACAATGCAATGGAGTTCAGTGCTACTTCCCTGCCAAAAAATACACTGTCAGGGCTTGGGGAAGCCTTTAGGTCAATGCAAAAAAACAGCCATAAAAGAGAACATGATAGTCTGTTGGGCCCTCCCAGTGCCCTGTTAGGACTGACTCATCAGTGGCAGCAAAGCCAAAATTGGGCATGGTATTCAGAGTCTACCATAAGCTATTCTAAAGCAATACAGTATCAAGCCTGATTTAATCAAATGGCAGTTTAACATTGCACGGTGAACACATGACACATGTGGCTGTCCTAATCTGAATTAATAGATATTCTGATTTGAACAACAGGGAAAAAGTATGGATTATAACTAGAGCTGGTCGATACGACCTAAAATAATTTTTCACTTTTTGGATGGTGACGGTATTATATCACAGTTTATTACACGGCTCTCTGGAATGCTTGATTCTGATTGGTCAGTTGAGACATTTGCAGGTTCGTTCTTTTCAAATAATGACCGCTCCAAAGTAATAACGCATAGCCGGTACTACTTGTATGTTTAAAATCAGTCCGCGCCAACAAAGATTATTGTTTAAAAATGTTAATTTAAAACAAATATGTCAATAAAATGTTTCAAATGTATATTCATGTCCAGTTTTTTTCCTTATGTGGCAAGTAGCCGTGTAATAAGCTCCGCTTCGCGTCGGGTCCTGATCACACTGTCGGGGCTTATTTCTGCGATAACTACCGGCTGCCTTTACATTATCCCTTACATAACTTTTTTTCCAAGCTTTAGGAGGGGCAGCATGTCCTGTCCCTTTATGTAAATAAAAATATTCCAAAGTACAGGAATGCATTATTTTCAATTGGGATAACTGGGAGAATTATTTTGCAAAAAGCCTGAAGATCTTGACAACTTTTAAGTGCTACAACAAGTTTGGCTGTACCAAAATAAGAACACTTTTGTGTGTCACATGGTAGCTGTGAGCCAAGTTGTATCAGGGAACACCAAAACACACAAAGGAAAGCATCAAGGCACACAGCTACTAAAACGAACAGTGAAATATTTAAATGATGTGTTATACAGAGTAAACTAATAAGGAGGGTAACATAAAAATGCATCAGTGCTATCATAACACAGTGATAAAGCATGCATAATACAGATATTTGCTGCGTGTCAGATGATAACCAAATCAGTTCCAAATAACTGACACCTCGGCTGTTTCTGACATTCCACTCTTGTCTTTTTTTTTTTTTATTCCTTTCTCAACTTTCCTTAATTTTATTAGCCCATACCTAGTTTAAATGGTTTTTGGCATGGCGTCACCATACGTTAATTGGGCAGTTGTGCCTTTTAACACACACCTTGCATGAAGGCAGCGGCGCATATATATGCTGATTTAGCGAATATGTTTTACTTTACACGAACTCTGTTTATTCTGAATTTAATTTGCAATCATGACACAGTGTCAGAGTGTATTTAATTGAAAATTCACACAATGCAGATAAACCAATTATATATACTATACAAGGACAAGTATTCAGACTACAACTGAAGCTTTGAAGAAAATAAAATGTGTTATTTTTTATAAATAGGTTGTTGACTTCTTGCAGTGTTAACAGTATGGTGTCCATGACGTGGCGCACAATCACACCAGTAATGACTATGGTACTGCCCACCCCCAATTATAAAAATCTCCCTCATTTAATACCTGTCATTACTTCGAGATAGGGATGCAAATTATCGAGTAATTCATTAATCAATAGTTGTTTCATCTTATCGATCGATGATCGATTAATTGCTAAGCGGCAATTTTTCTGAGAAGCTGAATTTCCCTCTGAATAGGTTCCCTCTTCATCCTCTGTGTACCATTTCTCTTTTATCTGTTGTTTTATCTGTTGTTTGCTTGTGTTCCCGCGTGTGCGTCAAGTACGTCTGGCGTCAAGTGCGCCCCACGAGGACTGGCAAGGAATTATGGGTTCAAAATACAATTAATTGCAATTAATTCATTTTAATCGAGTAATTTCTTATCGACAATTAATTGATAATCGATTAATTGCTTACATCCCTACTTCGAGAGTGTTATTATTGTTTTCTATCATGATGATAAAAATTAAAGAGAGCTGAAAATATTCCAAGTCCGGTTATCTGAAGAGATTTAGTATCAGTTTGATAAGGTTCAGGTTTTGTGTTGAGTAGTTAGGGAGGAATGGCTCTTACCTCAGCACTCTTCAGGGTCTTTATTAGGTTGGCCACCACAGTTGAAAAGGTTTTATCTAGCAACCGGCCGAGCTGCTCATATATCGCACCCAGGCAGGCAATGGCTGCCCTGCAGAATAGATTCATGTGCACATAAGCTCCAGAACTGCAGTCACATGTTGATTTATTTGTTAAAACAGCAAACACCATTTGTTTAAAAGCCTTTTTGCTTCACCTTGACTAAAGTGAAATGAACTCAGTGGTTACTTGTTTAGAAAGGTTAATATTCTTAATTACTACCTGGCACCCAGAGAATGACAAAGAAAAGAATCCATTGCTTTAACTGTTAACATTTCATTAAATAGACCAGTACTCAGAGAGCTGGGATAGGAGTAGACAGCATGACCCAAAACTGACAGTGAGACCCTGTGAAGTTGTGGCTTTAATCAAGCATCCAGTGACCAAGACCAGTGTAGGGATTTTGTGTTAAAGATCACTGTATGTCCAACAGGGGAACAAACCTAAACAGTAAACATGTTACAGCACTGTATGAAGTTATCAGGAATGCATCCAAGTTATCAGGAATGCATCAAAACATTGTGATGTGTGATACTATTTATCCATGTTCGTTGACCCATATCACTGTTTTTTTTCTTGTCTCTGTGCAGTTTGACCAATCAGATGGTGTGACGTAACCAGGTTAGTTTAGTCACGCTTTCGGCTCTGCTCATAAGCAGAACCATTTCAGCATGGGTATAGACCAAGTATGGCTCGCATAATTTACAATGGAAAACCTCTTTTTGGTTCAGCTCGGGTTCAGCTCAGTTCTGAGTGGCAGTGGAAAAGCACCATTAGTCACACTGGACAGGGAACATCAAGGCACTCAGTTTATCACAAAGGTACTGAAACACGTCAGCTCTCAATCACCCGATCCTCCTTCAAACCAGACACCACATTATTACAACACTCAGAGGATCTATGTCAGCTTATCATGTTCTCAGACGAAGGAAAATGCAAGTGATATAAAAACATCACAGTAAATTATGCAAGATAGTCAGGTATCATTTATAAAACAGTTTTACTGGTAACCAACACAGCATACTATTAGAAGGGTGGATAATGTGGGAATGGTGCATGGGATGAATGCTCACAGGCGGGTAGGCAGGAAGCTGGGCGAGTCGTCCTTGCTGCGGATGATGTCACTGCACTTATCGATCGTGATGGTGGCCAAAAAGGGATCACCGATCTTGTACAGCAGGGCAAAGCACTGGGAGAGAAGCTGCCGGGTTGGTGGCCCTGGAGAACCCATCAGGACTCTCGTCAGCTGGTCCACCAGGTTCTTCTGATTCTGCTTCACCTCCACCTGGTGATACAGATGTTTTGCAAGCACTGCTTCATACAGTCACATATATCACTCCCCAGAGCTAGGACCATGAATGGCAAAAAAAGCAACAAAGAACTTAATTTATCAAAGTCCAGTCAAAGTCAAAGTATCTGTATTGTTGTCTCAACTTCAAGCATGGGTATGACATGTTGTATAGTGCAAATACCTAACTAGAAAGAATGCTGTTGGAGCAACAGCAATGTATTCCTCGAATTACCGAGTCATCCCCTCTATTCAATCTAACCTTACTCCCCATCCTCTAATCCTCAATTTTGAGAATTACTGGATTAATCAATTGGAAACATGAAAGCCAATAAATGTGTTTTTACCTGAATGTTTGATCTTAGCTGCAACACGCAACTCTGAAACTACAGCTTATCATTTATTGCACATTCTAATTACATGCCGTTTAGCACAATCTTTCCCTTATCTTATGGAAATAAATTAATGACAAAAGTTGTTGATGCAAAAAACCACACTGATCGAATAAAAATGCATTGCATTTAATAATGCTTGAATATTTGGGGGCTGTAATTTAATGTGAATGTACATCTAAACATTCAATATTTCAACTGAAAATATTTCATGGGTAATTTCATTGGTAAAATAATCAATGCAAAAATATTTGGCTTCCATGATTTAATTACAAAATATACAGTTTATAAAGTTCATTTTTATAATTCAATCACCTGAATTCAATTAATTTACTTTTGCATCAAAATAAATTTCAAGACGCCAAATTCAGTTAATAAGAACATAAGAACTATACAAACGAGAGGAGGCCATTCGGCCCATCGAGCTCGCTTGGGGAGAACTTAACTAATAGCTCAGAGTTGTTAAAATCTTATCTAGCTCTGATTTAAAGGAACCCAAGGATTCAGCTTGCACTATGTTATCAGGAAGACTATTCCATACTCTGACTACACTACACGCTGTGTAAAGAAGTGCTTCCTTAAATCCAGTTTGAATTGTTCTCCCGCTAATTTCCACCTATGGCCACGAGTTCTTGTGTTTGAACTAATGCTGAAGTAACTATTCAGTTGAACAGCATCCAAACCTGTTAGAATCTTATAGAACTGGATCATGTCCCCCCTCAGTCTCCTTTGCTTGAGGCTGAACAGATTTAGCTCAAATAACCTTTCCTCGTATGACATTCCTCTAAGACCAGGAATCATTCTTGTGGCCCTACGCTGCACCTTTTCTAAGGCCGCTATATCCTTTTTAAGATATGGTGACCAAACCTGCACACAATATTCTAGGTGAGGTCTCACCAAGGAATTGTATAATCTTAGCATTACCTCCCGCACTGGCGAGAATGAGACATGGAAACATCAACATACACACCAAGGTCTTTCTCATAATCAGCTACCTTTATTTCAGTAGGTCCCATAAAATACCTGTACTTTATATTTCGGCTCCCGACATGGAGTACCTTACATTTGTCTATGTTAAATTTCATCTGGCAGGTGTCAGCCCAGTCACTAATTAAATTAAGATCCCGCTGTAGCTGCTGAGCCGCTAGTTCAGTATCTGCTACACCACCCACCTTGGTGTCATCTGCAAATTTCACCAGGTTACTGTATATATTGGTGTCTATATCATTTATGTAAATTAGGAACAATAGTGGTCCTAAAATTGAACCCTGCGGTACCCCACTATGAACGCAGGCCCACTGTGACATTGAGCCTCTTATAACTACTCGCTGCTTCCTATCCGTTAACCAGTTATCAATCCAGGTCGCTACAGTTCCTAAAATACTTGTCGCTTTGAGTTTAAGTGAGAGCCTCTTGTGGGGGACAACATCAAAAGCCTTTTGGAAATCTAAGTAGATGACATCATAGGCCTTCTTATCAACTTCCTGAGTAGCTTCCTCAAAAAACTCCAACAGATTTGTTAAACAGGATCTACCTCTCCTAAATCCATGCTGGCTATCCCTCAAAATGTTATTTGAGTCCAGGTAATCTACCATTTTCTCTTTGATTATAGCCTCCATAACTTTACCAGTTATACAAGTTAGACTGATTGGCCTATAGTTTGACAAATTACTTCTATCCCCTTTTTTGAAAATGGGCGTTATGTTGGAATGCTTCCAATCAGAAGGTACCACACCTTCAGATACGGATTTTTGAAACAGTAAAGTTAAGGGTCGGCAAATAATATCCCTCATCTCTTTTAACACTATAGGTAAGATGCCATCAGGGCCCTGTGATTTATTTATTTTGAGCTTAGCTAGGCTTTGCAAAACATCAGCTTCAGTTATATATATATTAGTTATAGACGATGTTGGATTAGTAATAAGAACTGGTAAGTTACTAGTGTCCTCAACAGTGAAGTCCCGTGCAAAACTATCATTGAACTCATTTACTATGTCAATGTCGTTTTCAATTATAAGACCCTTACTATCCTGCAGATTAGTAATTTCAGCTTTTAGAGCTCTCTTAGAGTTAAAATACTGGAAGAAACTTTTAACGTCATCCTTAGCCTCCAATGCGATCTTCCTTTCGACATTCCTTTTAGCTCGTCTAATGTCATTTTTTAATTCAGCCTGTAGATTTAGATACTCTTGCTTTATTCTGTCAACATCAGTTATTTTCCATTTCTGGAACAAAGCCCTTTTCCTCCTTACTTTATACTTTATTTCCCTAGTAAACCACCTAGGTTGCAATTTCCTAGATTTATTCTTGCTGGAAACAGGTATTAAGTCCTCTTGTACTTGCAATAATGTGATTTTTAAAAATTCCCATACCTCTTCAACAGTTTTGTTATTTAACTCCATCCAGTTCACAGTTTCTAGTTTTAATCTCATACAATTGAAGTTAGCCTTCCTAACATTATATATTTTTGATTTGGACTTTGTTCTTCGGGCACTAAACTTAACCTCAAACTTAACCATGTTATGATCGCTACTGTCAAGTGGTTCTAAAACGTCTAATTTACCAATCCTGTCCTGGTTATTAGAGAAAACAAGATCAAGAATGGCATCTCCCCTGGTAGGGGTGTTAATAAACTGAGTAAAAAAACAATACTGTACTAATTCCACCATCTCAACAATGTCCCACTGCATCCCCGGTAGATTAAAATCACCCATAACTACCACATCATTTTTATTGCTCATAATCCTAATATCACTGTATAACAATCTGCTTTCCTCGGCAGCTACATTAGGTGCTCTGTAACAAACACCGACAATTAGGCTATTTGAGTTTTTAGCATCTAATTTTACCCATATAGCTTCCGTAGTTTTACTTATATCAGTAAGCTCCCTTGCCTGCAAGTTTTCCTTTACCATATACTGCAACACCACCTCCCTTCTTACCTATACGGTCTTTACGGAACAACGTGTAACCATCCGTATTATATTCTTGTCCATCCTTTTCACTCAACCACGTTTCAGTTATTGCTATAATATCATAAGAGTCAGATGAGATAAGAGCCTCTAAATCATGAATTTTATTCCTAATACTCCTGGCGTTTAAATACAGACAACAAAGGGTAGGCCTATTACAGTGCCTACTTATAATATGATTTTTTGGGGCTTTCCGTTTCCCCCCAGTTACATACTTAACTAACCTCCCTGCCCCCCCAAGTCCCTAGTTTAAACATTCCACAACTACTCTACAAATACACCTTCCCAGTACACTGGTTCCCCTCCGGTTCAGATGCAACCCATCCGGCTTGAACAGGTCCCACCTGTTCCAGAAGGTTCTCCAGTGCCCCATAAACCTAAACCCCTCTTTCCTACACCATCCTTTTAGCCACGCATTTAATCTCCTTATCTCAGCTAACTTAGCCTGACTTGTGCGTGGCACGGGGAGTATTTCAGAAAATACCACCATGGATGTTCTGCTTCTAAGCTTATTGGCGACTTCTATAAATTTATCCTGCAGAACAGCCCTTCTACCCTTGCCTATGTCGTTGGTGCCAACATGCACCACGACAACTGGATCCACCCCAGCTGGGGCCAAAAGCTTGTCCACACGATCTGGAAGGTCTCCTACCTGGGCAGCAGGCAGGCAAGACACCGTACGGGACCCTCTATCACGCGTGCACACATAACTGTCTACTCCCCTAATAATTGAATCCCCCACTACTAGTGTTGTAGTCAAGACCGCCTAAACCGAGACCAAGACATTACCGAGACCGGAGGGTATCAAGACCAAGACACTGCCGAGACTTGAGGGTACCAAGACCAAGACCAAGTCCAAGACCAAGACCAAGACCAAGACACACTAAGGCGAGACCAAGACCAAGACTGGCCGAGACCAAGACCAAGACCGAAAACAGACTAGGGCTAGAATCGACATCACATTACCCAGATCAACTGTAGAGAAAAAAGGCATTGCTGTAAAGTGTCATTACTCGTTAAATCAAATTCATGTTATCTTTTCAATTATATTGTCCGTATGTCCATATGTCTCTCATTTAAAATCTCCCAGATTTGTCATAGTTACGAGACCTGATAGAAAATAATATTCTCAGCAATCCTCTCCTATAACCATTTTATCAGACCTCGTCAAGGGAAAGAGATGGGATGTACCAGAAAGATGTTCATATTAAGTCTCTTATACCAGGGACAGAGGCCTCGGGTAAGCTATGAATACAGCTATGTAATGATCCTTTGCTTTGAATTGAAGAGAATGAGCCTACAGATTGACTTGCACCTCCAAGACCGTGCTTTCTAATCAATGTAAAATACCTAATTTATTTGAATTATAACTATGCTATAGACTTCGCGGACATTTTCGGACATTTTTTTGCCGATGTATGATACGATGTGTATGATGTGTGTGGACTGTGAAGAACTGGCAGTGTCCGTGGAGAAAATGTATAAAATGTAACGTTTTTGAAATGGATGCATCTGACAGGTTGCATTTGAATTGAGGCGCATAATAAATAATGATACTGTTCTGTTAGGATGTGCAGTTTTCTCTTTTTTTCCCCATCCCATCGAGACCGCTATGTCCGAGACCAAGACAAGACCGAGACCAAATAGAGTCGAGACCAAGACAAGACCGAGACCAAATAGAGTCGAGACCAAGACAAGACCGAGACCACAAAAAATTGGTCTCGAGACCGGTCTCGAGACCAAGACCGGTCTTGAGAACTACAACACTACCCACTACCACAACCTCCCTCTTCCTGGGGGGAGGGGGCTCCTCAGTGCCCAAGGGCCCACCTGCCTCCCCAGTCCCTTCCGGCTCTAAAGCTGGAAGCACCTGAAACCTGTTAGACACAGACACCTCAGGTGATGCCGCCTCTGTAACGTGTGTACGCCTTTTCCACCCAACTCTCTCGACCTCTCTGCTCTTCATTCTCCCTCCCCCCCCCCCGCTAGTGGTGTACACACCATCTCCCTAAACGGTGTATCAACTAGCTCATCTAACTCACGGTTGCATTGGATGAGAGCCAGTTGCTCCTCAAGGTCGCGAACCTTGACCATGAGCGAGTCCACTAGCTTACATCGCTCGCAGATGAAGTCCGACTGGACACTAACGTCCAGAAGGGCAAACATCTTGCAAACACAACACTGAGCCGGCCCCATAATTAACTAGCTCACTATCACCCCGTACTCCCAGCCCAGTAAATTTATATAGTGTATTTAACTATAAAGATTATAGACCTGATAAATTTACTACTACTTACCAGAAGAACTTCTGCCTGAACCAAGTATGAACTAAAAACAAGGCGAAATCGAAGTTGCTCTTGGGAGGTCGAAAAACCACAAAAACCCCCTCCCCTACTGCCGGAGCGGGAAAAAAAGTGGAAAATGTCCTCCCGGCCCCGACTGGCGACCGAGCAAAGCTCAGGAGCAACTGTCCTTTTCCGGCGCTGGGTAGCGATACCGACGTTAGATATTATCAGTTATTATCGCCCAGCGGGTGTTTCTTACAGTTTTAAACGCGGACAGAAAAATGCCGCTCATGCGACACCCGCAGCTCTCTGTCGGTAATAATCGCGCTGTATATTATGAAGGTAAAACAGTAGCAAAACTCGAGAGCTTGCTAATTTGAATGTGAGAACTTGTAAAATTAATATTTGTATTTGTAAGTTGAAATTTATACTCACAGCTCTGATGTGAAAAGCTACATCTATCGATTTGCACACACAGACAATACTCAGAACACCTGTGTTTTGAATTCGAAGTTGCAGATTAATAGTTACAAATGTGTAAAGTGTCATTCACATAAACAAAATGACAGGCACAATTGTGTACTACACATTTATCTTTGCGCTTTACTTCAGTTTCGCTGTACAACCACAAGTCGGCACTCACAACCTCTCAGATCTGGCAGTACAACCTCAAATCCTAGCGCTTTGACTTCTGCTACTCCTTTTGCAATATTCCTGTAGCAAAACTCACTCGTGCACTTGTAAATGCAAACTTGAGAGAGCAGAGTCGGGGGCGGGGCTGGGGTGGGAATGAAGTCGTTTTATTGGTCGATGCCTCACCAATGAACAACGCCAGCCACAATGCAAACATTTGTATGCATATATGTATCAGTATGTATGTATTTTTTAAAACGCTTGGAAAATATTTTTATGAAATATCATTAGTTTTACTGGTTTTTATATATCAGTAAAAGCGCAGCAATGTCGTCACTACACAGAGCAGCTCGCGCCGTTTCGGTGGTGGTCGTCGTCGTTGTCGATCGATCGCGATGGCTGAATCTAACAATCCGAGGGTTTGTTTTTATTTTTTTATATTTTTCTATACATTCAGTATTGTTAGTCAGAGACTGTTATATATAACTGCAAAGTTAAAATATATAAGTGCCTTCTCATTCAATTCAATTCAATTTTATTTATATAGCGCATTATCACAACATTACATTGTCTCAATGCGCTTTACATTTCTGCCTCGTAAGGACCCCCCATTGAGTAAGCCAAAGGCAACGGTGGCAAGGAAAAACTCCCTAAGAGGAAGAAACCTTGGGAGGAACCAGACCCAAAGGGGGAGCCCATCCTCCAGGGGCCGGCAGATGAGTCAAACAAACAAGATGAAATGACTAAGCTAATACAGACAAAATGAAATGACTAAGCTAATACAGGGGTTGAAATATATGTCTCAATGCAGCGGCCGACCGGTGCAGGCACGTGGTGCTTGATGCACGATGGCAGAATTAATAGACACACAGCCGCAGGATGGATGGCGAGGCATCGTGTTGAGCCAAGGGCAGGCAGGTTGGAGGGTAGTTGCCGGAGGTGGAGGTAGTTGTCTTGCAGGCCGCAGAGGCATAAACTCTTCAACGACATTGTGCTCCATGGAGCACACCCCAGAAGGGGTGAGGGAGGAAGTGAGAATAATTGTGTATTAGTCAGAGTTGAGGAAACCAGAGGCAGTGCAAGCAAAATGATCGAGTGCAATATTCGTCTAGGCTCCGGCAGATCCGAGTATAGCAGCACGAGAAAGAGGGAGAGACAGGCGGGAACACAGGCATGGGGACTCCCTGAACATCAGCACTCTAGTGTAGAGCTAGAGTGACAGCACTGACGCATCAGTTTATCCAAAGCCAATGACACCGATCCCCACCCAGCTCATCACCTCATACTGTTAGTCTGACTGGGAGTGAGGGACTAGCTGGAACCAGAACTAGGTTTCCTATACGCTAAGCTAAATCTGCTCAGTTACTGGGATTTTCACACACAACCATTTCTAGGGTTTACAAAGAATGGTGTGCAAAGGGAAAAACATCCAGTATGCGGCAGTCCTGTGGGCGAAAATGCCTTGTTGATGCTAGAGGTCAGAGGAGAATGGGCAGACTGATTCAAGCTGATAGAAGAGCAACTTTGACTGAAATAACCACTCGTTACAACTGAGGTATGCAGCAAAGCATTTGTGAAGCCACAACACGCACAACCTTGAGGCGGATGGGCTACAACAGCAGAAGACCCCACCGGGTACCACTCATCTCCACTACAAATAGGAAAAAGAGGCTACAATTTGCACGAGCTCACCAAAATTGGACAGTTGAAGACTGGAAAAATGTTGCCTGGTCTGATGAGTCTCGATTTCTGTTGAGACATTCAAATGGTAGAGTCAGAATTTGGCGTAAACAGAATGAGAACATGGATCCATCATGCCTTGTTACCACTGTGCAGGCTGGTGGTGGTGGTGTAATGGTGTGGGGGATGTTTTCTTGGCACACTTTAGGCCCCTTAGTGCCAATTGGGCATCGTTTAAATGCCACGGCCAACAGCATTGTTTCTGACCATGTCCATCCCTTTATGACCACCATGTACCCATCCTCTGATGGCTACTTCCAGCAGGATAATGCACCATGTCACAAAGCTCGAATCATTTCAAATTGGTTTCTTGAACATGACAATGAGTTCACTGTACTACAATGGCCCCCACAGTCACCAGATCTCAACCCAATAGAGCATCTTTGGGATGTGGTGGAACGGGAGCTTCGTGCCCTGGATGTGCATCCCACAAATCTCCATCAACTGCAAGATGCTATCCTATCAATATGGGCCAACATTTCTAAAGAATGCTTTCAGCACCTTGTTGAATCAATGGCACGTAGAATTAAGGCAGTTCTGAAGGCGAAAGGCGGTCAAACACCGTATTAGTATGGTGTTCCTAATAATCCTTTAGGTGAGTGTATATTTCTAATTTAAATAAAAGTCGATCTCTAACACCACACCCCGGGTTGTTTAGTGACATTTAGCTAAATTCATCTACATTATAACTTACAAAAGATGCATTTACTTGTATTTTGTTAGTTTCATTGTAAATAAGATGCCCCGATTTTATTTGAATACATTTATTAGCTGTAGGAACTAGTGAGTGGTATTTAGCAACATTTTCAAAACCATGGTAGATTATCCCTCCACACACCCCGAACTATAGGCATTGCATGATTTGCAGAACTGGACTTTTCTTATCGTGCAAACAGCGGGGTGGGTGGGGGAGGTGTAGAAATGGGAGAGCCACAATCCCCACACACCACAATCAGCTGAGGCAACTAGTTTTCTGAATTTTAAAGTGTGTATAAAACATCATTCGTGTCGGTTAGGCATATTGTTCACACACCCCTGACTATCGGTGCATGACAGTACAGATATAGGCAAGGGTGAATTCGTATCGTTCGAGCAGCGGGGTGGGCGTTGTATAAACGACCAACAGCTGTTTTTGCAATAGCATTATTTCAAATTAATATGAATGGGGCTATACATTTTTTAATTATTCTTTAGAGAACAAGAAATGAGGAAGATTCTAAGCACACGTGTATCAGCCTCTTTAATGGCAAAACACTAACGTCGTAAACCAAAAAGAATAAAACCCTAGTTATAGTAATTGCATATAAAAACATACATAAAAAGTTTAAGGAAATAAAGCACACGGCTGGTCCACTAATGCCGTAATAAATAAATTAAGGAATAAAATATAAAAAGTTTAAAGAATAGAAGAGTTTAACAGTCATACAAATTAATATAAGAAATAGTGTCAAAAGCAAATTTTTAAAAACGGGGGATAGCTCGTATGATGGTAAAGATGGACCGCTAGCGCCTTCCTGAGGACTAATGTATCCACAGCGCGAAAGTCCCCCACAACGGGAACGCCTCCAAAAGTTTGCCTTTATTAAGCGAGCAAGTGGCACGCAGAAATACACCTGACATCTGAAACCTTGAAGCTACAACAAAGACCAAAGCAAGACTTTCAAAGCGGCGATGGCCACGATAAACTGGAGGTAGGCCTATGCTACATTTTCATTTAAATGTATTTTAGAATTGCTGTTATAGATGTTTCTACTGTGAAAACATTACGATTATTTCTGACCAAGAATTTCCCACGCTGTCAAGTCCGAGTAAGGCCCGTGTAACAGAGGAATGGGATAGTGGTAAGTTATTGTTCACAGTTATTTATCTCTATTGGGTTTATTGTTTAAATGTGGCAATGTCTGAAAGTGAATATGCTCACAATTGCAGATAGCGGCAATGAACTGCTATGCATGCCAATGGTTATTTTCAGAAATAATCATGAAGAGCCATAAGCGGAAAAAGCGGATAGTTTTAACGGTACGTGGAACTATATTGCTTACCCCGTATCATTAACTTTTCTGTATGAAATGCTTAACAGTGCCTGTTCTTTCATAGACACGGCTGATGATGAATTGCTGGTTGCTGCGGCTGAAAAAATTGAAGCAGAGCTAGCTACCTCAACTGACAGCGTACAGGACGACCCGACCGGACAACTGGAATTTATGAGACCGGGGACTCCCACGATATGAAGCGGACCACCGGACCAAGGGGAATCGACAAGCGGTGTTCCAGCATCCTCACCCCGTGCCTTACCGGTGTTATGCCGAAAAAGGCATCCCTGCCTTAGAATGCATGCCGGTGTTCCGACGAGTTGAGCTTTTAAGGGTTTTTTTGGGGTCATGGGTTTTTTAGGGGTTAGGGTTAGGGTTTTAGTGGTGTTTTGGGGGTTAGGGGTTTAGGGGGGTTTTGGGGGTTAGGGTTTTAGAGGTTTTTTGGGGGTTAGGGTTTTAGAGGTTTTTTGGGGGTTAGGGTTAGAGTTTTACGGGTTTTTTGGGGCTATTGATTAGCACTACACTAGCCTTACTCGACAAAGTAGCTCAACTCGTTTCAGAACAGCGACCAATCGGTCATTTAGAGACAGGTATGCATTCTACGGCAGGGATGCCTTTTTCGGCATAACACCGGAACCACCGCAGGTGCCACAGAGATTGGGATACTGACCCCTTAACACCTTGGCAATTGCCTGTTGTGAATTCCCCAGCCGGAGCTGATTTCCGGGAGGAGCGTCTGAAGGCGCTCAAACTAGCTTTCTTCCTTTTTCAGGATCAGATGTGTGATTTTTTTGGCGGATCTAAAGAATAAGCAGGGGGCATGTGTGAAAAACGGTAGCTGTGTAGTTTTGATGGGGCTGGGGGGTCTAGAAGGATGCGTATTAACCCTGATCTGCAGTGGCTGATTGATGAACTGAATGACAGACCGCCGGCTGAAATTAACCCCTTCATGCTCGACTTAAATGATTTAAATGAGATTGGTACTGATGAAGCTATGGACTGTGTTAATATGGATAACGATGTAGACGGGGGGCCACGAAATGCATATGTGTCTATGGAGGCGGAATTGGCTGACGACCACGTGATCGGATCTGGTGTTAGGAGTGACAGCGGACTGGATGTAGATGCGGAAATGCACTGAACTGCACCAGATGCTGACAGAGCTGAATAGTGAGCATCCGGGTGAATTTAACTCCATCTTGCAAAACTTATTAAATGATTTAAATGATGAGGGGGCAGAGGAGGTGGATTCAGAAATTATGAACATTGATAATAGGGTACAACAAGGCAGGGAGGGGGACGTGGCGGTGGATATGGATCCAGAAATTATGGACATTGATAATGGGGTACAACAAGGTGGTGGTGCTGATGGTGATGTTGTAGATGTTAATGTAATACGCAGACCGCAGTTTAACAACACTGAAATAAGGCAGCGCTTTCATTTTGATGGAATCGAGCATGATGACATCGTAGACGTTTACAGATCTGTTATACAGACATTCCAAGATTTGGTGGACAGAGTGAACGCTTTAGCGGGGCCTGGGGCTATCATACAGGTGGAACCGCAGGGGGCTTCAGTAACCAATAACACAGCTATACATGTTCGAGGTGAGATCGATCTAAATGATTTGCTATCGATGGTAGACAACCTTTCACAGAGCAATGCTGAGGTTTTCAGCAATGAAACGCTGGAGCTGGTCGTTCAGATTATTCATAATCGAAATGGTGGTGCAGCCAAATGACAGAAATTAACAAAGCTTTTAAAGTCTGACAATCTGCAAAAGAAGCTCAGCTGTCTTATTGTTTCTGAAAACTCTGGCAATAATCTATGCTTTGCTTACTGTGTAGTCCATCTCTTAAACCCCGACATGCTACATCAGGTTGTGGAGATAGAAGCTAAGCATTTGCAGGAAGCAGTAGGTCTAACTGAGTCAGACATGGTCTCATTCTCAAACATAGCAGAGTTTGAGCAAATGCTTGGGGTCAAAATTGTGGTGTGGTACCACTGTGACAAGTCTGACATTTTTAAGAAATTTCAGACAAACCCCGAGCCTTGTGATAAAACAATCTTTCTGTACCTTCAAGATCAACATTATTTTGCCATAAAAAGCTTGACGGCGTTTATTGGGGAATCATACGTCTGTGATTATTGTTACGCTGCATTCAGTGTTAAAGCACATCACAAATGCAAGTATCAGTGCAATGTATGTCTCACCCCCGAGTGCCATAAGCATACCACAATGCACATCCATTGTGAGGACTGCGGGTCTTTCTGTCGATCGCGGTATTGCTTTGAGCAGCACAAAATCTCAAAGCAGCAGCCAGACGGCGGTTTTTATACTTTGTGTGATTCAGTCAAGTATTGCGACAAATGTTGCCAACGGTACACCGTCACTAAAAAAAACCCAAAGGCTCATAAATGTACACCTAATACGAGGTGTGTTTTTTGTAAAGAACACTTGACGCCTGGGTGTGAACATCAGTCTTTTATCAAGCCAGTAGAGCCTGAGAACTTCTCAGAACGCTATGTGTTTTATGATTTTGAATGCAGACGAGATGAGGGGGTGCACATCGCTAATTACATCTGCTGTATTGACTTTGTGGGAAATTGCTGGTCCGCTAAGGGAGATAGTTGTGTTGCGGTATATTTTAAGAAGTACCGCAACTGTAAATACAAGGGGTATACATTCATAGTGCACAACTCTAAAGGCTATGACAGTTACCTGCTTATGAAATATTTAGTTGAAAATGGCGTCACCCCACACATTATCACGCAGGGCAGTAAACTGCTCTGTGTGACAGATGAGGACTTTAACCAAAGATACATTGACTCACTTTGCTTTCTGCCCATGAAGCTGAGTGCATTCCCTGCAGCTCTGGGTTTTGAGAGCGAAAAGAAAGGCTATTTCCCCCATTTTTGGAACACCGTAGAAAATCAAAATTACATCGGACCCTACCCGCCACCCGAGGCATACGGTGTGCAAACCATGATGGAAAAGGAAAACAGAGAGTTTATCGCTTGGTACAGCACTGTTGCTAGCGAGATGTTTGATTTTAGGAAAGAAATGTCAGAGTACTGTAAAAATGATGTTGTTATTTTAAGAGAGGGCTGTCTCAGATTCAGGAGTGAGTTCATCAACAGCTGTAATCTAGACCCTTTTCAATGAGTCACCATAGCCTCAGTGTACATAAAACAGTTTTGCATGAGTTTTTTGCCTGAAAATACAATTGCGCTAACCACTCCAGATAATTACATCAAGTGTCAAAAGGCATACTCCGCACCATCTGTTCAATGGTTGGAATACATAGCCCATTGCGAAAAACTAGAGATTCAGCACGCGCTGTGTAGAGGGGAGGTGAAAATGGGTCCCTACTACCTCGACGGCTATGCCGAAATCGATGGGGTTCGTAAAGCATACGAATTTGCGGGGTGTTTTTTTCATGAGTGCCCAGAATGCTTTGATTCACACGAAGTGAATCCTGTAACAAAACTGCGTTTTGGGGACATGCATCAGCAGTTTCAGGACAAGATTTTTGCCCTTAAGCACACGTACAACCTCAATGTATATGTTATTTGGGAACACCAGTGGAATAAATTGAAGGCTGAAAAGGCTGATGTACAAGCATTCTTGAGGGAATATGACTTTCCAGAGCGCATCGATCCTCGGGACTCTCTGTTTAGTGGTAGAACTAATGCTCTGCAACTGTACTATAAAGCACAGAGTGATGAACGCATAGATTACTACGACTTTACTAGCCTTTACCCCTCAGTCAACAAGCTTAAGGAGCACCCGGTAGGCCACCCTGTAATCATTGATTGTGATTTTGACAGCATTGAAAACTATTTTGGGCTGATCAAAGCCAAGGTTTACCCACCGAGAGGCCTTTACCTACCGGTTCTGCCTTACAGGTGCGGTGGTAAACTCATGTTCACACTTTGCAGCAGGGCTGTGGAGTCGGTAGATAAATGCTCCGACTCCGACTCCTCTGTATGTATATACTATGCTAATGTATTTTCTACATCCATTGAAGGAAAGGAAGGCAACATACATGTCATTTCACCACAGAACTACTGGCTAGGAAGCCAACACTCTACTATAATGCCAGATTAAAGACAAACACAATGAAAACAAGGTTTCAAGGGTAGCGCATAGCGAAGGGGAGCCGACGGAGCTGAGAACACACCAGGTGATTTTTCAGGCATTTGACGCGTGATGACTCGTTGAACGGCCGAAAAATCGGCAGTGCATCTGTAAATGTATGGGGGGCTTTAGGCTAGGTTCACAGTTCCCTGTAACAGTGGAACACGACACAATGGAAAGCGGTGCCGCACCTTACCTGTGCATTACATCCCATATAGGGGTGGGCGATATAACCAAAATCTTCTATCACGGTAGAAGCAATTTTCTACCTCGATAACGATATATATCACAATATAGCAATTTGTATCTGGAAATGCATAAATAAAAATTCAAACACAAAGAAACTGTTTTATATCATGTAATTTTATTTAAAATTGCAGCATTACTTTAAGTAAAAAAAACAACCATACTGTTTACTGCAATGTATTGTACTGCATTTTTTGACATATTCGTTTGGATGCTTGGATTTGAGATGATAGAAAAGGTTTGACGTGTTTCCACCGCTTGCTAAAACAGTGCTCTTGCATACCTTGCAAATCACGTTCGTCTCATTCGTATTCACTTTTCCTATACTCAAACCAATTCCACACCAGAGCATGTGAGCGGAGCGAGCGGTGAGAATTTCCGCTCCTCGCTCACGAGGCCGTTGGCTCCGCCCGCTCCTCCGCTCTAATTCGCACTACGCCGCTCCGCTCAACACCGCTCCTCGCTCCACTAAAATGTCCTCCCGCTCCAGTCAAATCGCTCCACGCTCGCTCCAATTTAAAAGAGGGACAAATAATCTGCATGCCTAACAAATGTCACCTTAAACCGAAGCCTTATGTCATAAAGAAATATGAGCAACGGCAACATTGCCAGTCAGAACAGAAAATATTTATTTTTAAGCAACCTATCGGCAACAACGGACAGGTTTGGAAATGGCATTCCACACAAAAATAGGCTTAAAAATAAAGGAATCAGTGGGTTTAATAGCCTAAAGAATATACAGACACGTTTTAAATTCCTCAATTTTTTTCTGTTGATGCAGCACGTCTCTAAAATAAAATTTTACGTTACGTGAAATAAAAAAAAAAATCTTATTAGACCTACTTTGAATGACAAAACTAATTTATTTGATTACCAATATTTACTTTATAGGCTTTTATACTTTAATTTACTTTATAGACTTGATATGCTACAACCATATAAAACTTGCACGCGTTTTGCTCTGGCTTCCACTTGTTCGCGTAGCACACTCATGTTTCTGAGAAAAGTGATTCCAAAGTGAATCTTTACTCACTGAAACAGTTTCACCACATTGTTGTTCTTGCTGTACATTCTTGTCATCTATATGTTTGATAAGAATAGTACACTTGTATGATTTATCAGTTTCCTTTGTGAAATACTTTGCGAATTCCATCTCGGCCAATTTGTGTAACAGTCTTGATAATTGTACATATGAATTCTGCGTAGATTTGGGCACGCCTCAGAATTGTAGTGTGAGCGGTATCGGAGCGAAATTGGAGCGAGACAAAGCGACCGCTCCAGTCTTAATTAGAAAACCCGCTCCGCGCTCTGACCAAATTCCGCCCGCTCCGCTCCTCGCTCACATGCTGTTCCACACCACAGACGATGCACCTTTTTTCTTTACAATCTCCTCCTTGTTGGTTTCGTCACATGTAAGCAAACTCACCGCTGCACCGTCTTCTTCCATTGTCGAAGTGAATGTGTATTGCGTGGTTACCCAACGTGCAACGTCACGTGATCTCAATCGCGATTAAGACGATAGACCAAAATCTCTATCGGTTGACAAATGTCTACCGGTTAGTCGAGTCTACCGGTATATCGCCCACCCCTAATCCCATATAGTGACGCATACAGTCAATGAAAAGCATGCTTCATGGTTACTTGACATGTTCGTTTTGTGGTAACATTATGCACTGCATGCATTGGGCTTTATTCTTACAGCAGAGAAGTAGTTCATTATGACTGTTTGTGAATTGGGACATTTCAACTTACTTTTTTAATTCCCATTTAAATTTAGTAGGAGTCGGAGTCAGTTAACTTTTTGCCGACTCCGACTCCAGGTACCCAAAATTGTCTCCGACTCCGACTCCTCGACTCCGACTCCGACTCCACAGCCCTGCTTTGCAGAACATGCTGTGAAACCAAGACGCAGGGGGCCTGTAATCATTCAGATGAGCAGAGAGCTCTGATCGGCACGTGGTGCAGTGTCGAAATCAACAAGGCTGTTGAAAATGGCTACAAAGTCGTAAAGATTTATGAGGTCTGGCATTTTCCTGACCGTACAGACACACTTTTTGCTGATTATATTAATACTCATTTAAAGGGAAAACAGGAGGCTTCCGGCTATCCCTCTTGGGCAAAGAGTGCTGAGGATAAAGAGAGATACATTCAGACTTACTTTGAGAAGGAGGGCATCCGTTTGAACCCCGAGAACATCGGGGTTAACAAAGTGAAATGCCAAATTTAAACAGTTTTTGGGGAAAGTTTGGTCAGAGAATAAATCAGGCAAGCACGATGCTCTTCAAAGATCCCGATGAGTTTCTCATGTTCATTTTTTCAAAGCTGGTCAATGTGTCTCACTTTTCCTTTCTGAATGATAATGTGGAGATGGTCCAATGGCACAATATAAAGGGCTACCCTATGCATGCCACGGCACGTCAATGTTTTTATTGCAGTGTTCACTACCGCGTATGCTAGGCTTGAGCTGTACAATCTCATGGACCACTTTTTGTTAGCGAGCTGGGTGACTGGGCGCCCCCTCTGGGCGGTTTTCTCAGTGAACTAACAAGAGAGCTGGACCCAGATGATCACATTGTGGAATTTGTCTCAGGAGGACCCAAAACGTATGGGTACAGAACGGCAAAGGACAAAACGAGCATGAAAGTGAAGGGGATCACATTGCATAACACCAGTTCAAAAGTTGTCGATATTGCGTCTCTAACAGGATTGGTTCAGGACTATGTAGGCAACCCACGTGACCCCCCTAGAGAGATCAGGACATCCACGCAGCAGATTGTGCGGGATAAAAGGGGTTTCGTTTTGAAAAATAAGACAGTCAGCAAGTGTTTCAAGGTCGTGTACACTAAGCGGCAGCTTCAGTCTGATTACATGACCTTACCTTATGGATACTAGTGAAGGGTTCGACAATAGATTTCAGCAACCGTTCTCTTGTCTTATATCGGGACCGAGTAACTCTGGCAAGTCATATTTCATTAAAAGACTGTTGGAAAATGTGGATTGTACATTATCCAGAGTGCCTGAAATTGTTGTATGGTGCTATTCTTGCTGGCAACCGCTGTATGATGAATTGCTGTGCAAAATAAAGAACATTAAATTTGTGGAAGGAATTCCGGAGTGTCTGTGTGGCGATGAACTTTTGCCTCTAAATAAAATCAACCTAATCATCATTGACGATCTTATGGAAAAAGCCTGCAACAATAACGAAGTCGAAAAAGCTTTCAACTACACGCATCACCGAAATCTGAGTGTTTGAGAACAACAACATGGTGGCGCGTGCACATGCTGCGGCTTCTCTCTCTCCCGAACAAACAGTGTTTTCGTGTTTTTAGTCCTGTAAGTTGCAGTGTTTCAGTCTTCGTCGCGTTTATCTGTTTTTAAACACGTATATAGCCAAACATTTTTGCTCGACATTGGCACAAGCAAACTTTTTGAGTTAGACTCTGCGTACGCCGAAGAACTAGATGATCTGGGTCTGCTCCGGAGGCCTACTCAATCACCGACCCCCGCTCCTGCACCTTGCCCAGAATGGAGACGCCTCAAGTGGCGTGAGAGGAAGCAGAAGAGGGGTAAGCGCGGAGGTATCCGAGCTAGGCTAGCGGCTTGCCCACACAAACCCGCTATCCCCTCCATCGTTCTGGCCAACGTACGCTCATTGGATAACAAACTGGACTACATCCGACTACTACGTTCATCTCAGAAGAACGTAAAGGACTGCTGTGTTTTTGTGTTCACGGAAACATGACTCAGCGACTGTGTCCCAGACCGCGGCATTCAGCTTGACCAGCTAACATGCTACTGTGCTGACAGAGTTGCCGTCGCGGGAGGTAAGACCCGTGGTGGCGGGCTTTGCGTTTATATCAATGACGCCTGGTGCCGCGATGCTGTTGCGGTCTGCAAATACTGCTCACCAGTGTTGGAGTTTATGGTGATTAAGTGCCGGCCGTTCTATCTACCAAGGGAATATACAGCTATACTACTGTTTGCTGTGTATATCCCTCCCACCTCCATTGGCAACAACAGGAGTGAGGCACTGAATGTACTGTACCAGCACATCAGTGAGTAGCAGACAGCCCACCCAGATTCTTTTCTCATCTTGGCTGGGGATTTCAATCATGTGTGTTTCCAAAAATACAGCAACACATAGACTTTCCTACACGGGGAAATAACATACTGGACTTTGTTTACACCACCCAAAGAGGAGCTTACAAGGCTTTCCCCCTTCCCCACCTAGGTGCCTCAGACCACATTACTGTCATGCTAATGCCTGCTCACCGACCGCTTGTTAAAGTCACCAAACCGGTTCGGAAGCAGATACGAGTGTGGCCGGAAGGGTCTTCAGAGGCTTTACAGGACTGCTTCAACACCACAGACTGGAGTATGTTTAAGCAGGCTGCCACATACAACAACTCCACTGACCTCCAGGAGTACGCAGAGACTGTTACAGCCTACATTAACAAATGCACTGAGGATGTAACAGTCACCAAAACCATCACTGTCCGTACCAAACCAAAAGCCATGGATGACAGGGGAGGTCTACAGGCTGCTGAAAGCTCGGAACATTGCCTTCAGAGCTGGAGACGAGGCAAAGCTGAAGACAGCTAGGGCCAACCTGTCTCGTGGCATCAGAGAGGCTAAGAGACAGTACTCCAGAGGAATATCCCATCGCTTCAAAGACAGCAGAGACACACGGAGCCTGTGGCGGGGCATACAGTCCATCACAGATTACAAGCCCCCACCTCAGATCTGTGATAGCACCATCTCCCTGCTGAATGGAATGAGCTGAACACCTTCTTCGCTCGCTTTGAAGTGCAAAATAGCACCAGTGCACAGAAGACCCCTCCCTCTCCTGATGACCAGGGGCCTCATGTATAAACGGTGCTTATGCACAAAAATGTTGCGCACGCCCGTTTCCACGCTCACGTCGAGATGTATAAAAACTAAACTTGGCGTACCGCCACGCACATTCTCACGGCAACCCCAGACAAGGCGTACGCAAGTTTCTGCTCGATTTGGCAAAATGGAGGCACCTACTGGCAAAAGAGTGCTACTGCAGTTTCACTGTGTCAGACTCGCATTCATGACGCGGTCTGCATGAAATACACCGAAATTAATTGGCCATCGGTCACCTGATCGTAATCAATCTGTGACAATAAAACGGAAAGAATATTCCAACCATGGCTGCTCTTGCATTGTTAGAGGACATTGCAAATGGAAGAGTCAGAAGAGAGCGCGTATTCAGGGATCACAGTGATTTCTTGGCTCATGATGATGACTGGCTACTAAGTCGATTCAGATTTCCAAGAGCTATCCTCTTGGAGCTGTGTGCTGAACTGGAGCCAGCTTTACGGAGGAAGACTGCAAGAAATTGCGCCTTACCGGTACCTGTACAAGTTCTCTCCACCCTCGGATTTTTAGCCACAGGTGCTTTTCAGCGTGAACTTGCGGACCGATCAGGCATTTCTCAGTCATCACTGAGTCGTGCCATGCCAACTGTATGGGATGGCATAATCCGCTTGTCATCGAGATATATAAATTTTCCCTACACTGTGGGTGAACAGGCAAACATTAAAGCGCAATTCGCAGCGATGTCCGGTTTTCCAAATGTAGTCGAATTATCGACTGCGCGCACATTGCTATAAAGTCACCTTCAGAGAACGAATTTGCTTTTGCTTATGTAAATAGAAAGCACTTTCACTTTATTAATGTACTCTATTAATGCACTGGGGGCACCTTTTGTACTAATTGTCTGTAAGAATAAACAAACAGAATAAACTAAAGTAACACCGCATCTACGCCCTACGTGTTATTCATAAACATGCAAGTAATTCAAACAAGTATGGTACGAGGAAAACTCACCCGCGCTGACATCGGCGTCCCCCTCACCCAATAAAAGTGTGTCCCCAATCATTGCAGCAACTAGTTGCTCAAAGGGTGTGATACCGGGAATTCCGCAACCTCCGTCTGTGCTTTTAAGACTCTTACGGTGAGCGGCCGCTCGTTTTTTCACGTCGATTTTAATGTCCGACCACTTCTTTTTAATTTTGGCCACCGTGCCATTTTCGGAACCAACACTTTTAACTGACTCTGCCACGCTGTGCCACTCCGTCAACTTTCGTTTATTGCTGATGCCACTTATACCACCAAATAATATCACTTTTCTTTTCTCGATTTCTGTTAACATGACCTCCACTTCGCACTCACTGAAATACTTCTTTTTCCCACGTGGTTTATTCATTGTGGTTAAGAAAAACATAGAACAAAGCGGGCATTTATACAGATTTACATATGCAAATATACATAATTCTGGGCGGGTCGGGGGGGTGGCTGTGGGCTCGTTCACGTACGTTAAATTTCACGCTCATTGGGATTTATAAAGGGAATGTGCGTAGATCTGTGCTTACGCACAGTTTTATGCATCTGGATTTTTTCTTGCTTACGAACATTCCTAGTTTTGTCCGTACGCCTTGTTTTAGTGTGAATTCTACGCTCGTCGTTATACATGAGGCCCCAGGTAATGAATCTGTCCCCAGACAGTGTGAGGAGATCCCTCGGCAGGATCAACGCACGCAAAGCTCCGGGTCCGGACAACATTCCTGGTCGTGTACTGAGAGACTGTGCAATGGAGCTCACTGATGTCTTTACGAACATCTTTAACATCTCACTGAACCAGGCTGTCGTCCCCACTTGTTTCAAAGCCACCACCATTATTCCAGTCCCAAAAAAGTCATCTCCCTCCTGTTTTAACGACTACCGTCCTGTTGCACTTACTCCAATCCTCATGAAGTGCTTTGAACGACTAGTCTTGAAGCACATTAAGTCTGTCCTGCCCCCCTCCTTGGACCCCTTCCAATTTGCGTATCGGCCCAACCGCTCAACCGAGGACGCCATCTTCACTGCACTCCATTCAGCACTCACACATCTGGATAAAAAAGACTCATACGTCCGAATGCTGTTCATAGACTTCAGTTCAGCATTTAACACTATAATCCCCCAACAGCTCACTCAAAAACTGGTCCAGCTGGGGCTCAACACCTCACTGTGTAACTGGTTGTTGGATTTCCTTACAGGAAGACCACAAGCAGTACGGGTCGGTAGTAACACATCCAGCACCATCATTCTTAACACGGGGACCCCTCAGGGATGTGTGTTGAGCCCCCTCCTCTTTACCCTGCTGACCCACAACTGCACACCGTCACACAGCTCAAACCTCTTCATTAAGTTTGCGGACGACACGACTGTGGTGGGTCTCATTAGCAATAGGGATGAGACTGATTACAGAAGCGAGGTGAGCCGCCTGGCCGCGTGGTGCGGAGACAACAATCTCTCTCTGAATGTGGAGAAGACGAAGGAGATTGTTGTTGACTTCAGGAGAGCGCACACTCAGCACACCCCTCTGACCATCAATGGTGCGTCTGTGGAGAGAGTGCGCAGTACCAAATTCCTGGGTGTACACATCACTGAGGATCTCTCCTGGACAAACAACACCACTGCACTGGCCAAAAAATCACAAACAGCGTCTCTACTTCCTTCGCAAACTACGAAGAGCAAGAGCACCAGCCCCCATCATGTTCACCTTCTACAGAGACACCATTGAGAGCATCCTGACGAGCTGCATCACTGTGTGGTTTGGAGCCTGCAAAGCATCCTGCCATAAAACCCTCCAACGCATAGTGAGAGCAGCTGAGAGGATCATTGGTGTCCCTCTCCCCTCCCTCCAGGCCATCTACAGTACCCGTCTCACCAAGAAAGCTCTCTGCATAGCAGCCGATCCCACCCACCCAATGCAAAGCTTCTTCAGCCTGCTGCCATCAGGGAGGAGACTGCGATGTCTCCAGGCCAGGACCAGCAGACTGAAGGACAGCTTCATCCATCAGGCTGTCAGGAAGCTCAACTCTCTCACGGCTCTGCCCCCACTCACCTCACTCCCCCCTTCTGCCCCACGGACTTTCTGAAACTTTCTGAATCTCTGTTATACACACACTAACACCCACACACACACACTCATCAGTCACTTTGTGTAGCATTAGTCTGCTACTCAGCCTACCTCATAAATGACTGTCTGTCCAAGGCTGCTCGTTATTACTTATCACCTCTTACGAGCTCTATTGCACTTTATGTCTGATCTGCACTCTCTGCCACGTGCCCTTGTATATTGTATTTATTTATTCATATTTTTCTTACTTGTATTCTTTTTTGTATTAATGTTAGTGTTAACTAGGGTTTGTGAGAAAACGTTATTTCAATTCTCTGTATGTTCTGTACATGTGGCAGAATTGACAATAAAGCTGAATTTGACTTGACTTTGACTTATTTATCTGATGCAGAATCTCTTCTTTCAAGGTAAGAAAAGTCGGACCATCAATCTTAATGCCAATTACATCGTATTATTTAAAAAACCCAGAGATAAATTACAGACGAGTGGACTGGCACGTCAGATGTACCCGCGGCATTCAAAATTTTTTCTAGAAGCTTTCGAAGATGCCACAAAAGTCCCTTACGGGTACCTGTTCGTGGATTTAAAAGCCGTGACACCCGAGGACTGTAGACTCAGATCTGGATTGGCCGGAGTGGCCTGTCGCTTACGTTCTCAAGAAAAAATATTAACGATGTTGGCTCGTATAAAAAGAAACTGGAGTGACCTGAAAGCTTTATTTGACAGTAACGTTAGACAGAGAAAGAAAATTTTAAAGAAGGCCTCACCGGGTTTGCTGAACACTCTTTGTGAAATAGCTTTGAACGTACTGTGCGGCAACATCCCGCTAACCAAATCGCAGATTGCGAGACTTAAAAAGCAAAAAAGTGCTATTAAACTACTTGCGAGCAAACAGGCATCGTTAAAAAGAAAGAAGGTTATTAACCAAGCAGGTGGGGGCTTCATTCTACCCCTGTTAAGCGTCGCTATATCATTTCTCACCAGTTTTTTTCATCGGGGCTAAGTAAAATGGATTATGCTTGGAAAATGTATCTGGTCCCGAAATCACAACTTGAAAAACTGCATGATGCTACATCTCCTAAAGACGATAATTCAGACTGCCGAAAGCGAGGTGGACATTGCAATACGCAACATTTTATCAAGAACGGATGTTGCTGATCACAAAAAGGACCGCTTGTATACAGAGGTGTTACAGAGATATTTGACTCTGGCCAGGCAAGGTGATGATGAGCCCTTATCTTTGACACTTCCCACTGAAGAGACAGATAATGCAGGGGCGGCATGCGCCAGTGCTGCTGATGCTACTGTTGATGCTGGGGACACCATTATGGATGACGTTATAAAAATGCAGCACCGCGTAGCAAGAAAAAGGTTGAATATATGATGGGTAAAATGCTTGAAAACTCTGCCGTCACTGTGTGGAACCCGCGCGGGGAGTTTGTTTTTAATGGAAAGACTATCACGGGCTTGCATATGCTCGATTTGCTTAAACACATTACCAACCCTCGTAATGTGGGCGATGCGAGAAGACCTGTGGGATGGGGCGAGTTTCTACAAGGAATGGCAAGGCTCAACATGCCTCGCTCCCTCATACCTAACCAAGATGTCTGCCGTCTTATAGAAGTGATCAAGAATCCCACCGATGTGTTATGTGACAGTACCCCCAAAAGTATTTGTCGGTCTCCACAGCCCCGTAGCACCCCGCGGAAATTCTTAAAACCAGACTGGCTTATGTTTTAAAGTGTTTTTGTACATAGTTAATAAAACGTGATATTTTGTCTTTGTGGTTTTTATTTAACATACACTGTCTTTTTCAAAGCCTTACAACATCTCACCGTTTGCATTTTGGTAAACACATTTTTCACATGATTAATATATTTAAATTTAGAAACAAAATGAGAAACCATGGCATCGTTCTTTTTAAAATCATTGCTATAAAACAATAGAGTTTTAGAAAAAGAAAAGCCTCTACAGCGGTTAATTAAATAAAAAAGGCAATGTTGGCCGCACGTCACGCTGAGATCGTCTTGAACCTGCTTTTCATTGTAAACAAGCCGGTCACAGTTCCTCATCATGAATGTCTTTATGATTCTCGGAAAGCTGGGGTGATCAGGTGGATTTCCGTACGAGTCGAAAAACTCTGTGGAGCTGTCATGGTTGATAAAAAGCGCCAGCCAGTGCTCTCCGGGGGCAGAACTAGGGGATGTGTATTCACGATGAAGACTGCGGGTAATTTATCACTTCCTCCAGCTCATCACAAGCTAATACCCCATAAAAATGTCTCGCGGTCCATCGGTTTCTACTAAGGATATTCGATAGCTCCAGGGTAATCATGACTAGTAGTAATCGTACAAGACCTTTCTCCTTTGGTTAATCTCGATTATATTGTTGAAGGTCGCGTAAACTATCAGTGTGACAGTCCTGGTCAGAGGTTGACAGAATCTCATCTCCAGGCGCATGTTTCCGCTTTTAACCATAGACAGATGTTGATTGCATCCTTCGTCTGGTGACAAGTTAAAGGCGTACAAAGTATAGCCGCTTATGTACTCGTTTCTGTCAACAGATTTTCAAATGTCTCCCCATGGCCAGAACCAAGCTGTAATACTCACGGGCAACATTTCCCCTGTTAAAATCAGGCTGAAATGGTTTTGCGGGGAATTGATGGCCGTCGACATAAAGCGCTACAAATTCAGCATCGTAATGTTGAAAATTGAAAGGGTTTCGATCGTACGCTCCCATAAAACCCATGTTGTCTACTAGCCCGATGACAACGGTTTTAGGCAGCTGTCCCAGGAATAGATTTTCTTGTGCGCAGACCCGGCTGCCCGCAGCAATGCTGAATGTTTTCATGCAGACTCTCTCGATCGGGTATTTCGGGTTGGCTGTCAGCAAGGAGCTGGCATGCCCCAGTTTGACAGCTGTCGACACAGAAACTTTTTTAACAAAGAGGGAAGCAGATACGATTTTGAGCGAGTACTGTTCAGCATCACCGCTCATGAGGCAAAACTCATCTTCGTTTCGAACCATTTTCATTTTGGCATCGACCCCATTTAGCATTACCTCTCTTGAAAAAATATGTCAGAGTGTATCGGTCCCATCAAATCGAAAACGCCGCTTCTTGCTGAAAATGCTGCTCTTTTCTCTAAGCCCTTGTTATCGCCATCAGGGTCAGTATCGTCCATAGCCCCGGAACTGTCTTTATAAAACAGGCCGCAGGTAAACTGCCTGGATAGCGTTCCGACGCTGTAATTAAACAGGCACTCAATCATGGCTCTGTAAGGGTACGTATTGCTAGACTAGCTTACTAGCCTGTCACCCAAGGATACGTCCACCTGTGAGAAAATTGTGGCGATAGGGAAATTTATGACCCCCACCTTCGCAGCAGGGTCAATGTTTGTCCCGTTAGCTTTTGTAATTCGACACCGTAGGTGCAGTAGCGCGTTGTTGAGGTCTAGGTAATCTTCCCCATTACCGGCGATGAAAAACTCTTTTTACGAGGTAAACAAGCCATATATTAATTTTAAACATCACATGCCTTTTCTATGTTTTTTGTTTTTACAGATAAATGAAATTACTTAATTCGCTGGATAGAGGTATTTCTTGATGAAAACGGTATAGTATTGCTTATAAGACTATATTATGTGTGACGATCTACTGTATTCACATGTAATAATGTACCTGAGTGATTTTCAGACATTTCACATACCTCTTTGCTTTAATATTAGAGGAAACATTATTTCCTGATAGACAGGAGAAACGTAGGGGAACTGAATTGCCCGGAACACCGTAATACTAAGGCGCTTGGAAGAAATGGGGCACACGCGAAACACCGAACAATGCCGCTTGAAAATCAAAAAACATAATTGAATAGTTTGTTTGCTTTCAAAAGACTGAATTAGCAATAAGCTAATTCTTACTGCTTAGATCGGCTTAGCCAAAGTAAGTGTACCTACGTAAACGTAATTGATGGCAGCATGATTTGGATTTTACTGAATCTTATACTGTGATAGAAGCTGCCATAACAATAAACCGCATTTTCCAGCCTCAACTGTTAATTTTAATTTTGGGCTGTCAGTCAGTGGCGGTCACTGATGATGTCATTTGGCGCGGGTACCATTTTTTACGCCAGTGGAAAACCGACATGAAAGTACCAAACTTTCAGCACTTTATGGAAGTACCGAAAGTACAGTACCTGGTGCGGTGGAAAAACGCCCTAAGAGCTGTTGCTTGAATTCCTGTACTAATTGTCTCAAAATTTGACAAGCTCCAAACCGGAAATAGGCATCTGGGGTGCAAAATATTTTGTAGTTATTGTCTTAACAAGAAAGTTTCTGTGGCGAACTGGTCCCAAAGCTATAGAAATACTACAATAAATAGAATATAAATTTGTAAGACATATGTCATATGTTTTATTATGTCTAGTAAAATCTAGACATAAAACAAAAAAGTACAATTACACACATAATTGGGTGACAGAGATTGTGCAAATAATAAATAGAATAGCATAATGTAATAGATAGATGAAACAAATTTTAGTATTAATGTTTTGAGTCCAGTGAAGAGAGGGGGTCAGTCAGTACATTTCGCAGATCCAGTCTTAGAGTGGGAGGGTCCAGAGTGTTCAACAGTTAAACAGCTTGGGGATAAAGCTCTATAGGCAAAATTACTTCTGTTTTGACCAGCAGACAGACAGACAAAGGGGGAGGTGGAGAGAGACCCAAGACTGCAGAACAGAATATCAAAGATTTGGATATAAGTGGGCTCGAAACCTTTCCATTAAAGAGCAGCAGGATACTGTGCCAGGGGTGCTGCTAGATATTTTGGACCCCATGAAAGCATATCATATTTGGCCCCCAACCCAGACCAATTGTATCATGCTCCAAATTTTTCGGCCCCATCACTCAGGGGTAACTCCCCCCATCCCCCCCCCCCTCTTTAAGGCAGCCCTGCTCTGGGCACTCACCTTACATTCCAGCTGGTCCTTACTGAAATCAAGCTAAGCCTGTCAAAAGCTAAGAAAGCAAGCTAAATCTGTCTACCCTCTCTCACAAACCTCCAGGAAGAAAAACACAGTCAAGCCCCAGCCAACAAGCCCAATGGCTTTCAGCAGTAGAGTGACAAAAACGCACATTTGCCCAGCATGAGAAACACGGTACCCTTGTGAGGAGCCGCTGTACATCCAGCTCAGGCCTGTCCTCACCCTGTCAGCTGCTGGCAGCAGCCTCTTCAGGAAGCTTAGCCACTTGAAAATGAAGGCCGCCCTCTGGTGCTCCCCCAGCTGGCCGCATGCCTCCTCGTTCAGCAGCAAACTGTGGGCCAGCTCCATCTCGGCTGTGCCTGTCAGGTGATCCTGCTACCGTATGGCACTGTACCACACTGCCCTGGCCAAACCACCTGCAAGCAGCACAGGGAAGACAGCAATATGCTGCTCAGTTCAGAAAAGCAAGCCAGATAAACAGCAGACAATAGCAGATATGCATCACCACAAAAGAGAAGGCAAAATCATGAGGAAAGAATGCAATAACATTAAAAAAAAATCTACCAGTAATGGGTAGCCAAATGCACATGCATTCAAAAATAATTTTTAACTGTGTTTTTTACAACAATTGAACAGCAGATCTCCTTTCATCCATACCACAGAGGCAGAGTTCATATTATTCCTGTCCCTCTCCTTAAGTCCAAAGCCTTTGTGAACAGTGTAAGGCAATCTGAAAAATGGGTTGTGAATAATTTAGTCATATTGTGCAGCAATGCAGTCTTGATTACCTGCCTGTAAACCAGCTAGTGGACTCCTCAGATAGAAGCCCCACCCCCTCAGGGAGAGCCGTGAGCACTGTGTTCCAAACTACATTATCCTACTCAATTCCACAGCAAAAAAAAAGAGAAATATAGTGTGTGATACACTATAGATGGCATATTGGTATTTGATATAAAAAGGTGTTTCAAAACAACCTAGACAGTTCTGAGCTGGTAAGTCTATACATTATTCTATTATTAAAACACTACAAAGAAAAACTATCCCATATATCTTGCAACTGCTTATCTATTACAGAGTCAGGAGAACCTTGGTTGAGATGCCAGGATATTACAGGACACAAACATAATGTCCATTTCAGAAACACCGCAGACCTATACACTGTGGGAGGAAACAGAGTAAATGTGTGCGACACAGAGAGCATGCAGACCCCACAAATGCCTTGAAGAGGAGATCCAGATCCCCAGCCAGACCCCCACCATTCTGCCTCAGAGAAACCGAAAAGAACATTTTCCCTCAGCACACCAGCCCACTCTACTTTGAGTCATAACAAGCATCCAGATTTCATTTGTTCCAGGAAATTTTATTCCTGATATTATAAATATAGGTAACTTGTAAAACATAAAATTCCTTGTTCATTTGCTAATTTAAAAAAAAAAAAAAAAAAACAGCGTAAAAATGTTCATTTATACTCTTATAAGGTAAATTGGTATAATCACGAAAGAATATACAGCAGATCCCCGTTAATGCTACATCAGCAAAACAGCCCTTTCTTGCACTACGACTCATTAAAAACAACTTTAGGTTTCAATTTGCTGCTGCAAGGTCATTCTGCTAATCAAATTTCAGTACCTATCAGATAATGGTGCAACAAAAGAGCGACGTCAAATAAATATACTGTATAAACTAATTTTATTATTAAAAATATTTCAAGCATGCCTTAGAATCACTTTACAGGCGATGGCATACTTTTATGGTTTTGGTGCAGTTCATATCCATTGGTATACCATACTCAGTGGTATACAAATATCTATTTATTATAGAATATAGGATTCAATAACCGAGACCACGAAAAAAGTTTACCACGTGCAATTTTGTAAGCTTGATTTCAATATAAACTGCTTGTGGCCCCAACAAGGCCCCGTACTTTCCTCAGTAACACGTACAGCATGAAGCAAAACCCAAAGGTACTGGTCAGTCGTGAGCTAGTACTGTTACTTCCAATTTCAAGGGACACGGTCACAATCTGACACAAAAAATCCAGCAAATATACTGATAAAATGGAGATATTTTATTCTGTATTGTAATTAACTGTGCAGAAAAACAAGCAATTTCAGCATCACAGCTTTGTCAGGATACATTTAAACAGCATCTAAATCAGGGCCTTAAGTCACACTGGTGTTATTAAGACACAACACATATTAAATCAGAGCCTAGTTCAAACTCAGCATTGAACTTAGCATTGAAAAGTAAATCACTAAAAGTTAAAGGTCTTCTTTCAGTTCTTTATTATATATTAAAATGTCCCTCGGGCCATTTAATGAGCTGTTTGATTCAAAAAGCAAGGTTTTTAAAGGTTAAAATCAACTGATTAGTATAATAATTAAGATTAGATGTCTAGATGCTAGACGTCAAAGTACTCCCTAGCTAACAATGAAGCAGGACAACGTTTCCAATGAGGATGTCACATGAAATGAGCCATCGCATTTAGGCAACAGTTCTCTTTTCTGCACGTAAGCAATGTAAAACTCAGCAAAACAGGACGCATATAAATATAACTCATAAATATATTCATTACGCTGTCAGTCAGAGAGATCGAAAAATATTTGTTAATGTATCCAGACAGCGATCCCGGACAGCAAACCCTCTGAGACCCCCAGCCCCCTTTGCAATATACGCCACTAAATGTGAAGCAGAAAAAGTTCCCTTACCGCGCAGTCGTGATCTTTTTATATCTCAGATCGTAATACGGAAAACTGCAAATCACAGCGCATCAACAAAGGTTGTCTGGCTATCCGGCCGACAGCAGGACAACAGCTGCCAATTCAAGTCGTCAGTGAAAAGAGACCCGCCATCCCCCTCGAAAGAGAAAGAGCTGAGCCCAGAAACATCGAGTAATTTCAGGGCGGTCAATCGATTCTGCAGCTGGACACACCCCGAGCCTCACAACGCAGAGAGACCCGCGATCCCACTCGGAAGGGAAAAGAGAAGAGCCCAGAAACAGCGAGCGATGCCAGGGAGCCCAGTCGATTTCGCCACTGGGCACTCAATGGTTTCCAATCATGTTTCTGAATTTCGAAGTCGCACAATAAGGCATAAAAGACACCCGGGATGCCGCCGTCATTTGAATGTGTATTGTGCAAGTTCAAGGGTCCACACTTACGTAGCAGATGTGCTGAACAAACAAATGTCCTAAAATTATATCCCGTCAGTACTAATGATTCAGTAGTTAATAAAAAGCAGATTATTGTTGCAGAACAATACTAGTGCTAAAATTCATGCATTGGCCCCTATAGACATAAAACTCTCCTTTACAGTAAGCATAATAGATCTCAGCTGTCATAATAAAGCACAGTACTGTTTATAATGTATTCACTATTCTAGTCCAAATTTAGTTTAAAAAAAAGTCCAAAGAGAGGGAGGCTTGTTCTACAGAACCCAAGGACAAAATAGACAAGTTAGCCTTCCAAGGATGGAAACTAAACATTGTGAAGCTGAAATGAGGTCTTGGTGGTAGGATAATGGTGTGGAGTAGAAGGTCCGTTGTCCGGCCTCGGCAGAACAGTCACATGTCCAAGGGCCCTTGAACAAGGCCCTTAACTCCCAGCTCCCCGAGTGCTGCTTAGTGGCTGCCCCTTCGCTGTGACCCCAAGCTTGCTTTCACATGCATGTGTATTTGTCTGTCTCATGGAGAGCTAGATGGGACAAAGTCAACAGAGAATTTCCCCATGGGGATTAATAAAGTATCACTATTCTATTCTATTGTCAGAGGCCTTGTCCTGCCAACTTTGGGCTACTTCCTGGCCATATTATGTGGTTTTTGAGAGGTACTTGAACTTAATATTTTGCTACCCTGTCTCCTAGAAACTTCTGAGGATATTCTGAAATATACATTGTCTCAAATATTCAACACCTAATGTTATAAAAAAAAAAAAAAAATCATCTTCAATTTAAATAAAAAAACAGGTATAATTCAACCAAAAGTAGATGTATTCCCCAGATGGCCCCACCCCTCCAGTTCATTTAATCCCTACTCCTCCCACACACCCCGCCCTGTGCAATCTCTAGACTAGAGGTCGACCGATATATCGGCCGGCCGATATATCGGGCCGATATTTAGCATTTTTTAATGTATCGGCATCGGCCGATATCCGAGTGCACTACGCCGATTTTCAGACAGGCACGTTATTGTTGCTGTGGAACACGTGACCCATGCTGCCTTGTGCAGGACCACAGGCAGAAGTTTTGGAAGAGTCCTGGGATAAAACGTTAAGGCTTAAATTCTGATCTTTCAATGACCTGTTTATTTAAGTAGTTTGCTATGAAATGTTGCTTTAAAAGAAAACGCGAATTACGCTATTGGGAACTGGGGTAATGATAATGAGCCTTCAACCAACTGTAGCTTACAGGTAACATTAAGGATCATTGATTCTAATAGAGTTCGTTTTGTGCGCTTATTGGTGGGCTCACAGACGTTTTTTAATCGTTAAAAATCATTTTAATTGTTAACATTTTAATTATTACCATATCAGCCCGATGTTATCAGTTATGTTTTTTTTCTTGTGTCGGAGAGTTTCACTCTGTGAGTGTGTGGGGCGGAGCAGGCAGCTCTCAAATACTGCAGCGTGTGTGAGAGTTGCATTACTCTGCCCTGATCACAGACAGCGCCGTCCTCGGAGACACAGAGCTGCTAAGAACAATGCATGGCGGAGAAAAGTGTTTGTTCGAAAGCGTGGTTACCATTTACTTGAGCTGATGCTGACAATGGTTTTTTCATTTGAGACCGGAGATTCAAACAATTTGTCAGACGTCTAGATAAAAAGTGCATGACTTTGCGCAGTTAGTTTCCTCATTAAACATGTCTATCCTTTATACGGGCTTATACGTAGACAACGTCACATTCACTATAGGGGCTTATGTTGTCCTTGCATACAAGGCTGTGCAATACGACAGTTATTTTATTTTATTTTCCGAGATCACTAGATTCTGATTGTGAATTTGGCTTTAAGCTATCTGTCTGCTAACAACAGAAACAACATGTTAGTGTACACTACTCATCATAGCATGATGCACTTAGTGTTTTTTTTTCTTCAAAATGTATTAGAGTGTAATTGTTTTAATGTGCATGGAATACTGGAATTGTAGAATGAATTGAAGATGAAGGTACTATAATAAAAATTCTAACCTTGCATTTATTCTTCTGTTTTAGTAATTGCTGTCTGATGGCTGAACAAAAATCTAATCCTGTATGGCAGCATTTCACAAAGCCAACACCAGGAAAAGCCAGGTGCAATATCTGCAGCAGACTGGTGAGCTTGGGAGCTGAAGAATGAGTTTGCTGCTAAAGAGATTCTGATGCTGCTATCTTTATTGTTTATAAGTTTAAGTTGTTTATAAGTTGTATTGTGTTTTTGTTATTTAAGTTTATATTTAAATTTACACAAGTCAGTATTCAATAAATGCTAAGTTGAGAAATTTTGTGTTTCGTTTGTTATTATTAATGTGATATTTTATCATGCAAATAGAGGGGAAAACGTCCAATTTTCGGCCAAAAAATATCGGCAGCATATATCGGCCATCGGCTGACCCTGACTCCTAAATATCGTCATCGGCTATTGAAAAACCCATATCGGTCGACCTCTACTCTAGACCCCCACACAGTCTCCCCACCTCTCCAAAAATCTTTATTAAAAGCTCAACTTTGTGTGACTTGTCTCATTGTAATCAAGTTTACCAGTCTGGTGTCTATCCTTTCACGTGCCACCACTAAAAGACACTGCTTCCTATGCAGATTAAAAACATAATACAAAATACCAAAGTGTGGCACTTCACTTCATTCCTTACTCAGAATCCAGAATTTATAAAGTATTTCAATAAACAAGTCACTGTTTTCTGATGACAGTAAGTAAACTTTATTTATAAAGCGCTTTTCACAAACAAAAGTCACAAAGCACTGTACAAGTTAAAAACAACCATAGATAGACAGATTAATACCAGAACAGCTCTCCTTATATTTCACCCAACTTGATTATAAAAGTTTAAGTTTTTATTAGGGGTTTGATTATTTCCTACGCAATGTCCTCTACATTTCCACTCAGCTGTGGGTCAAGACAAGGGTGTCTGATCTCCCATATTCTATTTGCCTGAGCCATAGAACCACTTGCAACATCTATCAGGCAAAATGCTGATATAAGCAGAATAAAATTAGGATCAACAAAACATACAATACTTTCTGTATGCAGACAATATATTGTTATACTTGAGCTCTTCGAGAATATCCTGATCAATGTCAGTGATTATGACTGATGATTTATTTTTTTCGATTCTAGGAAAACTATAATATATAATCACACTGACAACTGAAATCAATGAATACTAATAGTGATATGTATAATAATATATAAAGTATTAAAGTATGTTGAGAAAGTATTGATTTAAAGCCGTAATCCAGTAATTTTAAAATCTGAACTCTATTTTAAATGTAATTTAATTTCAGGCATTCTCTGGAATATAGTAGTGTTCACTGTGGTAGTTTTGCTTGTTGCAGCACGAACCAGAGGTCAAATGACACAACATTTTTTGGACAGGGGCTTCACTTCCCTCACCACACCACATCACATCACTCACACCTAGAGTTGCCAATTGTTCCGTGTTAACTGGGACATCCCATATTTTGAAATTTATTTGTCCCATACAGGACAACCATTGTCCCATATTTCAAACTCGGAATTCTGGGTGCAGGTGCACTTATTAGCCATGGGGAAGAGAATGACGTGACTCTGCCCTCCTTTCTGAATTTCTCCACAAACAAGGAACCACAGTGAAAAAAAAATTCTAAAATATTAGGCTGCTTGTCGTCATTTCTATACAAGAGGACAAAGTTGCTGGATATACCAATATGAAACAGGCTGTCTGCCATAGATGACAATGAACTTGAACTTGAGATGGTCATAGGACCGCTATCCAAACTGTTGTTTGAAAGTGTTCCATATTACTTCACTCAAAATGTATATGCATTTCAAACTTTATGATTATTTTTATGTTTCAAAAACTAATTTTAGATGATGAGAGCACTGCTCTGGGTGGATGGTCTTCATATTACAAGAGGCAGGGTCTGTGAGAAAATGACAAGGATAAATCTTACTGCTGCTGCAAGGAGTTGGAGTAGAACAGTTGCAAGAAGGGTCTATCATATGTCATACCCAAACAGTTTGTGGTATATTGATGGACATATGCACTTAATAAGATTAACAACCTTATTGACCCCAAATGTTAAGTGTTTTGAAAAAGGACTGGGACTAATGTAAAAAAATGAATGTAACTGCTGTTGCTTTTTCTTCAAAGTTTTTATTCTATGGCAGGGGTGGCCAGTCTTATCTGGAAAGGGCCACTGGGTTTTCGTTGCAGCTCCCTAATTATATTACTAATTAGAGGACTGATTGGCTGAGGAGTCCTCACACCTGGGTTTGAACAGCTGACCTAAAGGTTACTCCAAAAACCTGCATACACACCAACCCTTTGCGGATAAGATTGGCCACTCCTGTTCTATGGGATAAAATGATAATTGCTTTGAAGTTCTAATAAATTTTTTATCCACCCTTTTTAGATGGGGCTTTGTAATTCAAGGAGCCATTGACAGACATTCTTGCCTGATTATGTACCTGAACTGCAGCACTGACAATTGTTCTATAACTGTCTTTACTCATTTTGTCAAAGCTACTTGCCTATACAGACTACCTTTTTGAGTTCGATCTGATTATGGAGAAGAAAACGTACTTCCACTGTACCCGTCTGTCCCGGCCTTTCGTGTCTCCTCCCCGTTTGGCCAGCAGATGTCACTGGCCATCCTGGCCTCCCAGTTGTTCAGGTGTGTTTCCCCAGTTCCCCAGACTGCTGCATGGCTCTTTAGGCTGGGCATGTACTTCTAAACCCATCAGTTGTAGGTTAAAATCCACCCCCTCTGTTTTTGTATTTTGTAGATTTTGTTCCCTAGTGTTTCATTTGTATCATTTTTTTCTAGTTCCTGTGTTTTGTGGTTTGCATTCTGTTTTGATTTTTTTGCTTTGTGCCAGCGTGTGGCTCAGTGGGCTAAGCCGTGTGCCTATAATCACAAGGTTAACGGTTCAAGCCCAGCCTCAGCACATCTGCGGGTCTTTGAGCACGACCCTCAATCCCCAGCTCCCTGGGTGCCGCTACGGGTGGCTGCCCTTCGCGGACACCTTGCTCTACAAAGAGCAAATTGAGGGAGGCGTAAAAACAATTTCCCCACAGGGATCAATAAAGTGTCAATTATTATTGGTTTTGCTATACCTGCCTTTGTTATTTTCCTAGTGTTAGATTCTGTTTCCTTGTTTCTCTGTCAGTATCTTACTTCTATGATTTTGTTACTTAATTTCACCTTTGTCCTGTTTAAAGTGTCTGTTCTGATTGGTTGATTGTGTCATGACCTGCGCATCCAGTCCTCGTGTGTGCCATGCCCTCCTCGTTAACTCCATGTCAATTCCCATCGTATTAGCTGTCTTGCGTTTTAGTGTCCTGTATTTAGTCCGCGTTCAAGTCTGTTTCCCCAGGTCTGTCATTGACGTTTGTCTTGTGCTGCTCCCCGTTTACCCCAAATAAAACCCCGTTCTTTGGATTCCGTCTCTTGGATTTGCTTCCCCGATTCCCGTTCGAGCACCGGACCTGACAGATTGACAGACCTTGAACAAGCGCCTCTGCAGATCGAGGACCAGCGCCTCAGTCTGCTACAGGAGGTGGTTTACTAGCTGTCCCAGCCCAAGGTTCGGGAAGGCCCAGAGACACGGGAGCTAGCCAACTGGAGCGGGACCCTCCTGAGCGAGGCTCCAGCTTCCAGAAGCGCGTACCCCATCGGCGAGGTACGTGAAAACTCCGTCGGCTGACAGAGCGTATAATCGAGCGGCGGGTCCAGCGGATTGCCCTGCCAAACGGGGAGACCACAGACTAGACCTCCGTCCTCACTGAGACAGGCCCCGCTTCACCGCTCCCAGCTGACTGGAGAAGGAGGAGGAAGAAGAGGAGTCCAACGGGATGAGCCTCTCCTGAAAGAGAGACCAGCAGGGCTCACCCCAGACATCACCGCAACTTCACTCCTGCATAAAGGTAAAGCCCGCTTAGCCGCTAAAGAGCGGCTGCCGCTAGTGGCTTATCCCTTCCGGGAGGCACGTCTAGTCCGTAAAGGGATCACCGTGGTGAGGGACGCGATTCCCCGTGTACCAAGAACATTTAAAGGGGAACCGCCTGTTTTCATGGGGCCAACCCTGGAGGCAATTATTGCCGTGCCTGTCTTGTCTGTCCTGCCGGCGCCTGATCTGCCTGTGCTGCCGGCGCCACCTGTCCTGGCGGCCGCCACGGCACCCAGCAAGGCTCCAGCCACCGCGGCGCCCCCTGCTGGCCCAAAGTCGGCGGTTCCAGCAGAGCCCCCTGCTGGCTCAGAGTCGGCAGTGCCTGCTGCACCGCCCAAGCTCCCAGCTGCGGCCCCGCATGCGCCCGAGGTCCCGGCGCCGCCTACTGCTCCGCCCAGGGCGGCTCTGGCTGCGGCCTCTCCCACCCCCCGCCTGCCTGTCCGACCTGTCTCGCCTGTTCCGCCTGTCCATGCTCTGCCTGTCTGGCCCAACCCGCCGGCTGTTGAAGGTACCAACCTGCCTGCCCGGACAGCAGAAGCCCCTCAGGACCCCGAGATAGACCCGCCTTCCTTGCCCTGGCTACTGCATCACCTCCCAGCTGGGTCCCAGTCCCAGCAATGGCTGTGTCACCTTCAGGGGCATCTCTGCAGGCTAAGCCTCCTGCGGCCATGCACGAGGCCCCTGCTGCAGCGCCTCCTGCGACGCACGAGGTCCCTGCTGCAGTGCCCGCTGTCCCAGCTCCGCCTACTGTGGCTATCTCGCCTGTGCCCAGAGCCCGCCAGACTGCTGCGTTGCCTGCGCTCGACACTCACCAGCCTGCTGCGTCGCCTTTGCACGACTTCCGCCTGCCCGTTCCAGTCCCGCCTAACCTGTCTGTTCCAGACCCGCAGGCTGGAGAGGTCCCTGACCCGTCAGCAGCACCTGCTGAGGTCCCCAACCCGTCGCCGGCATGGGTCTTGCCTGTCCAGCCTGGCTCGCTCGTCTTGCCTGTCCTGCCCGACTCGCCCGTCTTTCCTGTCCTGCCCGACTCGCTCGTCCTGCCAAGCTCGCCTGTCCGGGCCCCTGCTGCGCCTCCAGCTGCACACAAGGCCCCTGCTGGGCCTCCGGCTGCGCACAAGGCTCCTGCGGCACCTCAGGTCCTGTACCACTGGTGCCTGATGTTCCTGTCCCGTCCAAGCTTCATGTTCCGGACCTGCCTGATCCACCAGTTCTAGCCGCAACACCGGCGCCCTCAGCAGTTACAGCCTTGAGGGCACCTGCTGCATCCGAAACTCAGACTCAGCCTGCTGTGCCTCCGTCTCTGGCTACGCCCGAGGTCCCAGCACCGCCTCCGCCTGCTACAGGGCCTGATGCCTCAACGCCGCCTCCGTCTGTGGCTCCGCCTGAGGCGTCGCCTGCCACAGCACCCGCAGTCCCGGCCACGCCTCCTTCTTCGCCTGGGGTATCGGCTTCGCCCCTACTCGGCAGCCACTCGCCCGCGCCCAGACACGCCTGGCAATCAAGAGGACCGGGCCTGTGGGAGCAGCTACTCCACGGGCCCTGGCAATCCCCAAACGGGCAGGCCCCACGGCCAAGGCGCTAACCCCTGCTCTGTCCCTGGTAGTCCCGGAGCCCCCTGATCCATCCCTGGCGGCTCCCGCCTCAGTGTCCTCTGTTCCTGACCTGGCACCAGCTCCCTGGACTCCAGGTCCAATCCCTGAGGAGGTCCCCGACACTGTGCCCATCACTCTTATTGGATGGGGAAGAGGAGCTCGAATGGGACCCCGCGGGGACCTCCCTCATGGTGCCGAAGGCCTCCTCCCAGAGGAGGACCCTTCCGCCACTGCCCCTGAAGCAGGGACGGATTACGGACCGGGCCAGCGGGGCCGCTGCCCAGGGGCCCTTGGGGTGCAGGGGGCCCGTGGGGCCCCTAGCCCAAAACAATTTGCAATGCTTATCAACAATGTATTTTCGTTTGTCTATTTTAGAGGGCCTACATTCTTTGATCCTCTGCCTACAAGGGCCCCTGACCCTATAGGGCCTCTGATGGAAACATGGAGGGAGGGCGTTTGGCTGCCAAGGGCCCTTGAATTGTGGTGGTTGTGGTGGTGGTGCTGGTGGTGGTGGTGGTGGTGGGGGGGGGGAGTCGGTGCTTTCAGGGGGCCCCTGGCCCTACTATAGGAACTTTAAAGGGAAATGGGTGCATGGGAGCCTACTTTTAGAAGGCCCTCTTAGGCCCTCCTATTATGGTCCTGGCTTCTGGCTACCAGGGGGTCCTAGGGAGGATGGGGGCTTTTGGGGCTTTTAGAGGCCCTCTGATTATGAGGGCCCTACTAGGAGGCCCTAGGGAGGAGGGTGTAGTGTACCTTTAGAGGGCCATCTGATTACAAGGGCCCCTACCATGGGGCCCCTGGCTTCTGGGGGGAGGGGAGGGGGGCGTGTTAACAGCCTTACAGAAGGCCCTCTGACTAGGGAGCGGTAGCATGGTGGGATGGAGGCGGTTAACCTGCCCGCTGAGTGGCCCCCAGACCAGTGTAGCAGTGTAAGAGTTTGACCAGTGTAATCACTCCCAGGGCTGTAGTGGAGGCTAAACGCAAGTAAACACGGTTTACCCACCTCTGGTTGTGCTACGTTGCTACCTGTCTCTATAAACAGAGATGGGTAACCTGGTGCTAACATTAACGTGAGGTAATGGCATTAGGCTGTACTGATTATAATTTGAGATCCAACTTACTGTATCAACTTAAGCCACTTTCTTTTCACTTTTTCCGAGGTAAAAAGCAGCAAAAGATAATTTTGTCAACATCATTCTGCTTTTACAACACGGTACGCCGCACTAGTTTGGACCCACAAGTGGCATGTGGGTTTTTTTCCTCTCAGGCGCAGGGATTGCTGGGATTGCTGCGAGAAAGTGGTGTTGAGCTGCAGCGATTGTTTGGGATTGTTTTTTGGAGTGTTTTGAGTGTTTGTGTGCTTTACCTGTTTACGTGGGTGGCTGTTTATTTCTGTTTATTGTTCTTATTTCGGTCAGCGTGAGTGCTTGTCTGTCCTGTCTGTTAATCAACAGCGCGATTATTACCGACAGAGAGCTGCGGGTGTCGCGTGAGCGGCGTTTTTCTGTCCGCGTTTAAACTCCGTAGCAAACACCCGCGGGGCGATTATAACTAATAATATCTAACGTCGGTATCGCTACCAAGCGTCGGAAAAGGACAGTTGCTCCTGAGCTTTGCTCGGTCGCCAGTCGGGGCCGGGAGGACATTTTCCACTTTTTTCCCGCTCCGGCAGTAGCCTGCTGTGAGGGGGTTTTTGTGGTTTTTCGACCTCCCAAGAGCAACTTCGATTTCGCCTTGTTTTTAGTTCATACTTGGTTCAGGCAGAAGTTCTTCTGGTAAGTAGTAGTAAGTTTATCAGGTTTAAAATTTTAAATAAAATAATAATTAAGTTCCGTTTTAACACAAGTAATAACTTATTTTAGTGTACTCCGCACGTTACTGCATTTATTGTTACGCAAATTAATCTTTATAGTTAAATACACTATATAAATTTACTGGGCTGGGAGTACGGGGTCATAGTGAGTTAGTTAATTATGGGGCCGGCTCAGTGTTGCGTTTGCAAGATGTTTGCCCTTCTGGACGTTAGTGTCCAGTCGGACTTCATCTGCGAGCGATGTAAGCTAGTGGACTCACTCATGGTCAAGGTTCGCGACCTTGAGGAGCAACTGGCTCGCATCCAATGCAACAGTGAGTTAGATGAGCTAGTTGATACGCCGTTTAGGGAGACGGTGTGTACGCCACTAACGGGGGGGAGGGAGAATGAAGAGCAGAGAGGTCGAGAGAGCTGGGTGACCGTAGGTCGTAGACGCAGGAAAAGGCGTACACACGTTACAGAGGCGGCATCACCTGAGGTGTCTGTGTCTAACAGGTTTCAGGTGCTTCCAGCTTTAGAGCCGGAAGGGACTGGGGAAGCAGGTGGGCCCTTGGGCACTGAGGAGCCCCCTCCCCCCAGAAAGAGGGAGGTTGTGGTAGTGGGGGATTCAATTATTAGGGGAGTAAACAGTTATGTGTGCACGCGTGATAGAGGGTCCCGTACGGTGTCTTGCCTGCCTGGTGCCCAGGTAGGAGACCTTCCAGATCGTGTGGACAAGCTTTTGGCCCCAGCTGGGGTGGATCCAGTTGTCGTGGTGCATGTTGGCACCAACGACATAGGCAAGGGTAGAAGGGCTGTTCTGCAGGATAAATTTATAGAAGTCGCCAATAAGCTTAGAAGCAGAACGTCCATGGTGGTATTTTCCGAAATACTCCCCGTGCCACGCGCAAGTGAGGCTAAGTTAGCTGAGATAAGGAGATTAAATGCGTGGCTAAAAGGATGGTGTAGGAAAGAGGGGTTTAGGTTTATGGGGCACTGGAGGACCTTCTGGAACAGGTGGGACCTGTTCAAGCCGGATGGGTTGCATCTGAACCGGAGGGGAACCAGTGTACTGGGAAGGCGTATTTGTAGAGTAGTTGAGGAATGTTTAAACTAGGGACTGGGGGGGCAGGGAGGTTAGTTAAGTATGTAACTGGGGGGAAACGGAAAGCCCAAAAAAATCATATTATAAGTAGGCACTGTAATAAGCCTACCCTTTGTTGTCTGTATTTAAACGCCAGGAGTATTAGGAATAAAATTCATGATTTATAGGCTCTTATCTCATCGGACTCTTATGATATTATAGCAATAACTGAAACGTGGTTGAGTGATAAGGATGGACAAGAATATAATATGGATGGTTACACATTGTTCCGTAAAGACCGTATAGGTAAGAAGGGAGGTGGTGTTGCAGTATATGTAAAGGAAATCTTGCAGGCAAGGGAGCTTACTGATATAAGTAAAAGTACGGAAGCTATATGGGTAAAATTAGATGCTACAAACTCAAATAGCCTAATTGTCGGTGTTTGTTACAGAGCACCCAATGTAGCTGCTGAGGAAAGCAGATTGTTATACAGTGATATTAGGATTATGAGCAATAAAAATGATGTGGTAGTTATGGGTGATTTTAATCTACCGGGGATGCAGTGGGACATTGTTGCTGGCTCTTCTGAAAATGAACTTGAGATGGTGGAATTAGTACAGGATTGTTTTTTTTACTCAGTTTGTTAACACCCCTACCAGGGGAGATGCCATTCTTGATCTTGTTTTGTCTAATAACCAGGACAGGATTGGTAAATTTGATGTTTTAGAACCACTTGACAGTAGCGATCATAACATGGTTAAATTTGAGGTTAAGTTTAGTGCCCGAAGAGCAAAGTCCAAATCAAAAATATATAATGTTAGGAAGGCTAACTTCAATTGTATGAGATTAAAACTAGAAACCGTGAACTGGATGGAGTTAAATAACAAAACTGTTGAAGAGGCATGGGAATTTTTTAAAAGCACATTATTGCAAGTACAAGAGGACTTCATACCTGTTTCTAGCAAGAATAAATCTAGGAAATTGCAACCTAGGTGGTTTAATAGGGACATAAAGTATAAAGTAAGGAGGAAAAGGGCTTTGTTCCAGAGATGGAAAATAACTGATGATGACATAATAAAGCAAGAGTATCTAAATCTACAGGCCGAATTAAAAAATGACATTAGACGAGCTAAAAGGAATGTCGAAAGGAAGATCGCATTGGAGGCTAAGGATGACGTTAAAAGTTTCTTCCAGTATTTTAACTCTAAAAGAGCTCTAAAAGCTGAAATTACTAATCTGCAGGATAGTAAGGGTCTTATAATTGAAAACGACATTGACATAGTAAATGAGTTCAATGATAGTTTTGCACGGGTATTCACTGTCGAGGACACTAGTAACTTACCAGTCTATAACTAATATATATATAACTGAAGCTGATGTTTTGCAAAGCCTAGCTAAGCTCAAAATAAATAAATCACAGGGCCCTGATGGCATCTTACCTACAGTGTTAAAAGAGATGAGGGATATTATTTGCCGACCCTTAACATTACTGTTTCAAAAATCCTTATCTGAAGGTGTGGTACCTTCTGATTGGAAGCATGCCAACATAACGCCCATTTTCAAAAAAGGGGTTAGAAGTAATTTGTCAAACTATAGGCCAATCAGTCTAACTTGTATAACTGGTAAAGTTATGGAGGCTATAATCAAAGAGAAAATGGTAGATTACCTGGACTCAAATAACATTTTGAGGGATAGCCAGCATGGATTTAGGAGAGGTAGATCCTGTTTAACAAATCTGTTGGAGTTTTTTGAGGAAGCTACTCAGGAAGTTGATGATAAGAAGGCCTATGATGTCATCTATTTAGATTTCCAAAAGGCTTTTGATGTTGTTCCCCACAAGAGGCTCTCACTTAAACTCAAAGCGACAGGTATTTTAGGAACTGTAGCGACTTGGATTGATAACTGGTTAACGGATAGGAAGCAGCGAGTAGTTATAAGAGGCTCGATGTCACAGTGGGCCTGCGTTCATAGTGGGGTACCGCAGGGTTCAATTTTAGGACCACTTTTGTTCCTAATTTACATAAATGATATAGACACCAATATATACAGTAAACTGGTGAAATTTGCAGATGACACCAAGGTGGGTGGTGTAGCAGATACTGAACTAGCGGCTCAGCAGCTACAGCGGGATCTTAATTTAATTAGTGACTGGGCTGACACCTGGCAGATGAAATTTAACATAGACAAATGTAAGGTACTCCATGTAGGGAGCAGAAATATAAAGTATAGGTATTTTATGGGACCTACTGAAATAAAGGTAGCTGATTATGAGAAAGACCTTGGTGTGTATGTTGATGCTTCCATGTCTCATTCTCGCCAGTGTGGGGAAGCAATAAAAAAGGCCAATAGGATGTTGGGGTATATCTCCAGGTGTGTGGAGTTTAAGTCAAGGGAGGTAATGCTAAGATTATACAATTCCTTGGTGAGACCTCACCTAGAATATTGTGTACAGGTTTGGTCACCATATCTTAAAAAGGACATAGCGGCCTTAGAAAAGGTGCAGCGTAGGGCCACAAGAATGATTCCTGGTCTTAGAGGAATGTCATACGAGGAAAGGTTATTTGAGCTAAATCTGTTCAGCCTCAAGCAAAGGAGACTGAGGGGGGACATGATCCAGGTCTATAAGATTCTAACAGGTTTGGATGCTGTTCAACCGAATAGTTACTTCAGCATTAGTTCAAATACAAGAACTCGTGGCCATAGGTGGAAATTAGCGGGAGAACATTTCAAACGGGATTTAAGGAAGCACTTCTTTACACAGCGTGTAGTCAGAGTATGGAATAGTCTTCCTGATAATGTAGTGCAAGCTGAATCCTTGGGTTCCTTTAAATCAGAGCTAGATAAGATTTTAACAACTCTGAGCTATTAGTTAAGTTCTCCCCAAGCGAGCTCGATGGGCCGAATGGCCTCCTCTCGTTTGTATAGTTCTTATGTTCTTATGTTCTTATGATGACGTAGCAATTAGCCATCCCAGACAATGCTGGCGTTTTTTTTTTTTTTGTTTTGTTTTTTGGGGGGGGGGGCCCTCACGAACATTTTGCCCAGGGGCCCACACAACCCATAATCCGTCCCTGCCCTGAAGGGGCGATCCCGGCCGGACTCCTGTATCTCAGTGTCCCGAAAGGGGAGAGGACACAGGTGCAGGGGACGAGACGTGTCGTCTGCCTGCGGGTCCCTCCACTACGGCTCGTAGGAGGATGGCACCTCCACCTGCTTCAGCTGCGCCATTGCCTGCTGCAGCTACCCATCCCCCCTTGCCTGCTCGGCTATCTCCTCCGGCTGCCTCCTAGATGCCTCCATCTGTCCCTCAGCTCGTCTCCTTACCCTCCTCATGGTTTCCCCCTGCTCCTGTTTCCCTGTCGCCTGGGGTCCCTTCAACGTCAGCCTTCTGGTTGCCTGCGGCTCCTTCAGCTAACACCCATTGCCCGCTGAGGATCCCTAGGGCTCCCCTGGGTCCACCGGCCTGGTTTCATCCTCCCTGCTGGGTCCCTCCTGTCTCTGCTCCTTGTCCCTCTGTGTCTTCTCCGTTTCCTCCCAGTCCTGTTGTTCCTCCTGTCTCTGCTCCTCGTTCCTCTGTGTCTCCTCCGTTCCCTCCTGGTCCCTTTGTCCCTCCAGTCTTTGCTACTCGTCCCTCTGTGCCTCCCATGTTCACTCCCAGCCCTTTTGTTCCTTCCGTTGGTGTTCCTCCGATATCTCCCTTTCTAGTTTGTCTGTCCGCGTTTCCCATCCTCTGTCAGGTTTTGTCGTGGTTTCTGCCCTTGTGTCTGTTTTGTGTTTCGGTCCTGTTTCCTGTGCCCCGGTAACGGTCTTGTCTTGTTTTCCAGGTTCTTCTTGTTCCCGGTCTCGTCCTGTATGCCGCTCCCTTTGGGGCACACCTGGAGTGCGTGCCTTGGGGGGGGGGGTTCTGTCATGACCTGTGCGTCCAGCCCTCGTTTGTGCCACGCCCTCCTCGTTAACCCCGTGTCAATTCCCGTCGTATCAACTGTCTTGCGTTTATTCTGAGGTCATGTCCTGTATTTAGTCCGCATTCAAGTCTGTTTCCCCAGGTGGAATCTCCTATTTTCAAGAAGTTAGTTAGCAGTAAGATCCCCGTGACTAGCAATGATAAGGTAAGCTAAAGTTTCCATTAGGCTGCTTTCTAGCCATGTTTCTACTTCATGTAGATTCAGTGTTTCCCCTACCATTATATTATATTGTGTGCGCGCACACACAGGTGTGCACACTTCCACCAGCGGACAGAGAGCGCGCGTCGGAAAATATGTCGCGTCAACCACCTGAAAAACAGACAAAAATATCTGCGTTTTTTAAACACTCCCAAGGTGGTGAAGATGGCTCCTGTGAGTAGCATAAATGTTCTGATGTTTAGTTCAGTTGTTTAAAAAAAAAAAAGTTCAGTTGTTATATTGACTGCTGTCATTAAAGGAAACACATGAACACCATGAATCCTGTCGGTGTCCGTCTGCCCCCCCCCCCCCTTAAACCTGTAAACCTAGGGGAAACACTAGAGATTCTTAGATCTTATAGATTTTTACCGGATAAAAATATATACCCAAAAATGGCATTAACCAAATATTATCTACTGACCGTTTAAAGGTTGTATCAGCGATTACTGGTGATGTCACAGAATCTAGGACTGTGTATCGAAGCCAAGTGTTCAGCACTTTGAACCAAAGCTAGCCAGTCCACAGTTGCATCTGAGTGCCTGAAGTTGATTGTGCCCTCAGTAACCCGCTGGAACTCATTTTATGATGCCTATGTCCGGATTATCGACAGGCTACTAGCTGACATTAATAAACTATTCGCAGAGTTTCAGGTTTAATGCATGAAAGAGAAGGAATACCAGTTCCTCAAAGAATACTGCACCATTTTGAAGCCTTTCACTGTAGCACTAGACATTTTACAGGGTGAGGACACACGTTTCTATGGAACTCTTCAGCCCACGCTTGAAGTTCTAATGGCCAAGACTCTAGCTATGCAAACTGGCCTTTCACAGATGACCATAGGGCTGCCCAAAATCATTGTTGGTGCAATCAAAATGTGTTTTGCCACAACATTTAATTCAAAAGAGGCGCTACTGGCCTCTGTTTCATTGCCTAAATGGAAGCTCTGCTGGATAAAAGAGGAGACAAGAAAGGACCATATTAAGTACCTCCTCACAACAGAGTGCCGCTCCCTTACATTAGAAGACTCTGTGACCCCGATGAACGATGCAACTCAACCCACTGAAGTCACTTCCCGTGAGGATGACTTTTTTTCATTTGATAAACAGTCCAGTGCCGTAGCTGATGCACCAATGTCAGTGGAAACAGAGATAGCATCTTATTTCAGTGCTGGTCCAGTCATGGAAAGCCTGCACCAGTTTCCAAAAATTAAACAAATTGCGTTACGCTATAATGCACCAACACCATCCAATGCACCAGTTCAAAGACTCTTTAGTCTTGGGAGCCTTATTCTCACCCCAAAACACAACCGGCTTAGTGATGGGCATTTTCAGCTCCTTCTTCTGATGCACTACAACAGATATTTCTGTCAAGTGGGTATAATGGAATAGAGTAGCCCCAACCTTCCATATACGTATTAGCCAACCTCATTTTTTGTTACCTCAGTGTTCAGCTGCATACTACCTAAACTTTACAATTGGCAGAGAACAGAACTTTTTAATTTCCATTTTTCATTAAACTTTTTGAGTTTGGCTTATTGAGCATTGCTGTGAGATCTTATAGGCAGTTTTTTTTCCTCTATGACTGACCTTTGAATTATCTGAGTTTGAAATGACTAAGCCATGTTTCTGTAAGGCCTCATGGGCCCAGCACTTTAATTTCAGTTTTGTATTCTTGAAAACATTTTTACCTGACTTTATTAAGAATCCTAATTTATTCTGTTTTGTTGTCTTTTTTTGAAGGCATATGCCTATGGGTCTTTATTTGGCCTGTGTTGTCTTAGCTGTTACAGGCTATGTTCAGTCTGTGTTATTTTTTTTTTCCAAACTGAAATCACTGAGGCTGAGGAATAGTCATCCGTATTGTACTGTACAATGAGAAATCATAAGCTACACCCATCGTGCATTACGAATGACTTATGTTGTGAATCTCTTGAGTTCAAAGAGAATAAAGGAATGACAATCGTAAGAAGGAATGCTTTGAATTTTTTTTTTCTTGTCATTATAGTAAGCATTAATGTGGGATATAGTTTTGTTAAATGATGAACAAGCCTACACTTAATATTTATTCCACCTCTATTATGATGTTATTCAAATTCTGGTCATTTTTCATTTTGGCTGTTAATGTTTCTTGAATTGTCTTTTAAGCCCTTACTTTGCCAGTTATATTAATCATTGTTTGTAACCTGGTTAGCACATAATCATTATGCTACAAAACATCGCCTTCTACTGGGCATGTAATGATCTGCAATATTTTTTTCTCATATTAGAATGTCAAGTTATATCTTCACAATTATTTTGGTGAAAGTAACTGAAAAGTTACAGAAGTCATGTAACGATTACATTTCTGAGACAGTAATATTGTAAGGTAGTGGATTATATTTCAATACCAGTAACAAGTAATGTATAGTGTATTACGCTTTTCAAGTAACTTGCACAACACTGATTTTTGCACATTAAGCTCTTTTGCACATCTTATATTTCTCGACATCTGCACATTACACTTCAAAGTATTTATTTACTATTTTTTCTATTATATTGTACCTTGGTATTTTGTGTGGACATCAAAGGAAGAATTTCATTGCACAGAGAAATGCACTTTTGTACTGTACATATGACAATTAATGTTTTGAATCTTGAATCTTGACATAGATAACGAGGACTAACAAAAGACAGGTGTGAATGCTCAAAGCAATCTGTCAGGTCCGGTGCTCAAATGGGTAGCGGGGAAGCAAATCCAAGAGACAGAATCCAAAGAACGGGGTTTTATTTGGGGTAAATGGGAAGCAGCACAAGACAAACGTCAATGACAGACCTGGGGAAACAGACTTGAATGCGGACTAAATACAGGACATGACCTCAGAATAAACGCAAGACAGCTGATACTATGGGAATTGACAGAACCCCCCCCCCCCCAAGGCACGCACTCCAGGTGTGCCCCAAAGGGAGTGGCATGCAGGACGAGACGGCGAACAAGAAGAACCTGGAAAACAAGACAAGACCGTTACCGGGGCACAGGGAACAGGACCGAAACACGAAACAGACACAAGGGCAGAAACCACGACAAAACCTGACAGAGGATGGGAAACGCGGACAGACAAACTAGAAAGGGAGATATCGGAGGAACACCAATGGAAGGAACAAAAGGGCTGGGAGTGAACATGGGAGGCACAGAGGGACGAGTAGCAAAGACTGGAGGGACAAAGGGACCAGGAGGGAACGGAGGAGACACAGAGGAACGAGGAGCAGAGACAGGAGGAACAACAGGACTGGGAGGAAACGGAGAAGACACAGAGGGACAAGGAGCAGAGACAGGAGGGACCCAGCAGGGAGGATGAAACCAGGCCGGTGGATCCAGGGGAGCCCTAGGGATCCTAAGCGGGCAATGGGTGTTAGCTGAAGGAGCCGCAGGCAACCAGAAGGCTGATGTTGAAGGGACCCCAGGCGACAGGGAAACAGGAGCAGGGGGAAACCATGAGGAGGGTAAGGAGACGAGCTGAGGGACAGGTGGAGGCATCAAGGAGGCAGCCGGAGGAGATAGCCGAGCCGGCAAGGGGGGATGGGTAGCTGCAGCAGGCGATGGCACAGCTGAAGCAGGTGGAGGTGCCATCCTCCTACGAGCCGTAGTGGAGGGACCCGCAGGCAGACGACACGTCTCGTCCCCTGCGCCTGTGTCCTCTCCCCTTTCGGGACACTGAGATACAGGAGTCCGGCCGGGATCGCCCCTTCAGGGCAGGGACGGATTATGGGTTGTGTGGGTCCCTGGGCAAAACGGATGGCTAGTTGCTACGTCATCATGCCACTTGTGGGTCCAAACTAGTGCGGCGTACCGTGTTGTAAAAGCAGAATGATGTTGACAAAACTATCTTTTGCCGCTTTTTACCTCGGAAAAAGTGAAAAGAAGGTGGCTTAAGTTGATACAGTAAGTTGGATCTCAAATTATAATCAGTACAGCCTAATGCCATTACCTCACGTTAATGTTAGCACCAGGTTACCCTTCTCTGTTTATAGAGACAGGTAGCAATGTAGCACAACCAGAGGTGGGTAAACCGTGTTTACTTGCGTTTAGCCTCCACTACAGCCCTGGGAGTGATTACACTGGTCAATCTCTTACACTGCTACACTGGTCTGGGGGCCACTCAGCGGGCAGGTTAACCGCCTCCATCCCACCATTCTACCGCTCCCTAGTCAGAGGGCCTTCTGTAAGGCTGTTAACACGCTCCCCTCCCCTCCCCCCAGAAGCCAGGGGCCCCATGGTAGGGGCCCTTGTAATCAGATGGCCCTCTAAAGGTACACTACACCCTCCTCCCTAGGGCCTCCTAGTAGGGCCCTCATAATCAGAGGGCCTCTAAAAGCCCCCAAAGCCCCCATCCTCCCTAGGACCCCCTGGTAGCCAGAAGCCAGGACCATAACAGGAGGGCCTAAGAGGGCCTTCTAAAAGTAGGCTCCCATGCACCCATTTCCCTTTAAAGTTCCTATAGCAGGGCCGGGGGCCCCCTGAAAGCACCGACCCCCCCCCCCCCACCACCACCACCACCACCAGCACCACCACCAGAGGCCCTATAGGGTCAGGGGCCCTTGTAGGCAGAGGATCAAAGAATGTAGGCCCTCTAAAATAGACAAACGAAAATACATTGTTGATAAGCGTTGCAAATTGTTTTGGGCTAGGGGCCCCACGGGCCCCCTGCACCCCAAGGGCCCCTGGGCAGCGGCCCCGCTGGCCAGGTCCGTAATCCGTCTCTGATGATGGCAGATCGTGTGAAACTTAATTTCTGCTGCTTTGGCTGATCACTCTCGTCGCCCATTTTTTTCTCTTCTCAGTCAGCTGAGTGTTTGCATGGCAGCGCTCAAGATGTTTTTTCAAATTGCTAGTGCTATTTCTGGACGTGGATAGTTTTTTTAGGATTGTCCTTATCCCTGACGAACTCAAAGTAATGCGCAAACGTCCACCTCGCAAAAGTACTGTCTTCTGCCATCTCACCAGAGAAGCAAGCCTTATGTGATGCACTGTGCAAGACCACGAACAGGAAATACAACTCTCGCGCATTTTTCCATCACAGATAATTAATAGGTCTCGCGGTCTTACTGTTTTTAAACTAATACATTTTTGGCGTTACTGAAAACGTACCAAGTAAAATATAACTGAAAATTGTCTTACATTACTACGTTACAGCAAAAAGTAATCCGTTACTGTAACTCATTACTTTTGTAATGCCTTACTCCCAACACTGGCAAAATTACAGTATGAGGTAGAATGTCGAGAAATACACTGCTCAAAAAAATTAAAGGAACACTTTTTAATCAGAGTATAGCATCAAGTCAATTAATTGACGTTGGGATATTGACATGGTCAGTTAAGTAGCAGAGGGGTTGTTAATCAGTTTCAGCTGCTTTGGTGTTAATGAAATTAACAACAAGTGCACTAGAGGGGCAACAATGAGACGACCCCCAAAACAGGAATAGTTTAACACGTGGAGGCCACTGACATTTTTCCCTCCTCATCTTTTTTGACTGTTTTTTCACTAGTTTTGCATTTGGCTACAGTCAGAGTCACTACTGGTAGCATGAGGTGGTACCTGGACCCTGCAGAGGTTGCACAGCACAGTCCAACTCCTCCAGGATGGTGCATCAATACATGCCAATTGCCAGAAGGTTTGTTGTGTCTCCCAGCACAGTCTCAAGGGCATGGAGGTGATTCCAGGATACAAGCAGTTACTCTAGGAGAGCTGGACAGGGCCATAGAAGGTCCTTAACCCTTAACCCAGGACCAGTATCTGCTCCTTTGTGCAAGGAGGAACAGAATGAGCACTGCCAGAGCCCTACAAAATGACCTCCAGCAGGCCAGTGGTGCGGATGTCTGACCAAACAATCAGAAACAGACTTCATGAGGGTGGCTTGAGGGCCCGACGTGCTCTAGTGAACCCTGTGCTCACTGCCTGGCACTGTGGAGCTCGATTGGCATTTGCCATAGAATACCACAATTGGCAGATCCGCCACTGGCACCCTGTGCTTTTCACAGATGAGAGCAGGTTCACACTGAGAACATGTGACAGATGTGAAAGGGTATGAAAAAGTAGTGGAGAACATTATGCTGCATGTAACATTGTTCAGCATGACTGGTTTGGTGGTGGGTCAGTGATGGTCTGGGGAGGCATATCCATGGAGGGACGCACAGATCTCTACAGGCTAGACAACGACACCTTGACTGCCACTGGGTATCGGGATTAAATCCATGGACCCATTGTCAGACCCTACCCTGGTGTAGTGGGTCCTGGGTTCCTCCTGGTGCGCGACAATGCCTGGCCTCATGTGGCGAGAGTATGCAGGCATGCAATTCCTGTAGGATGAAGGAACTAATAGCATTGACTGGCCCCCACTCTCACCTGACCTAAATCCAATAGAACACCTCTGGGACATTGTTTCAGTCTATCCGATGGCGCCAGGTTGCACCTGTCCAGGAGCTCAGTGATGCCCTGGTCTATAACTGGGATGAGATTGCCCAGGACACCATCCGGCGTCTCATTAGGAGGATGCCCCGATGTTGTCAGGCATGCGTACAAGCATGTGGGTGCCATACAAACTACTGAGTACGATTTTAAGTTGCTGCAATGAAATTTTGGCAAAATGGACTAGCCTGCCGCATAATTTTTTCACTTTGATTTTCGGGGCTCTTTGAATTCAGCCCTTTGTAGGTTGATAATTTTCATTTCCATCAAAGAATGTGGCATCCTTTCATTCCTAACACATTACCTAGTCCATATCAGTATAGATATCCAGCATGATTTTTTTCCCATTGAGATCTGATGTGTTTTCAGTGTTTAATTTTTTTTTTTTAGTGTATATTAACTGTGCATTTGTGCAAATGAAGTAGATGTGCAAAAGAGCTTAATGTGCAAAAATTATAGTATGAAGTAGGTGATGATGTCTATTAATCATACTCCTGTCGGCTGCTGAGGAGTCTGATGGCAGTGGGGAAGAAGGAGTTGCTGAGTCAGGAGGTTCTAGATTTCACACTTCTGTACCTCCGTCCTGGGGGCAGAAGTGTGAACAGTCCGTGTTGGGTGTGTGTGGGGTCTTTGATGATGGAGGCAGCTCTCCTCTGGACTTTGAGTGCCTGCTTGTGTTCTATTGCCTGAGTTGGTCTTAGTGTTTCAGAATTTTATCTGTGTTGTAGTATAAGTGTGCATTGTTCTTTGCCTGTTCTTGCTCACTGTGTTGCTTTGTTCCTTGGACCTTGGGGGTGTTCCATGAAAGCAGCTAAAGAAAACCAGACTTTCCCAAAAAATTCAGACAGAAACTAGCGCCATCTCTAAACATAGTCTCACGTCGTTCCACTAACGCAGTTCAGCATTAACTAATCGAGGCTCATACAAGACAGACTTGCATTGTCTCACTTAGTGCGCACACCCAAGATGTTCAAGAATCCCAAATGAATGGATGAATGATAGATCGATCAAATGAGTCGGAAAGTGTGTAAAACGAGAGCGGTGTTTTTTTTCCACTGCAGAACAAACACTGCTGATGGTGCTGTATGAAAAATACAAAGATGTAATCGCTACAAAAGGCAATACTGTGGTCATAAATAAAGCTAGGGAGTTGGCTTGTCAATGAATTGCAGACAGACTAAATGTGTAACTGATGTAAATGTTACAAGTATCTGATACAGTGCCACGAGAGTTCCTGGTTCGATCCCCATAGCTGACAGGGAACCTGCTGGGTTAAGTTTACGTGTCATTCTTACTGTATAATGTAATTCTATATTATTTTGATCTAAAATACTCTCAATCGCATCCGTGTGAAATATTCTGCACAAATAACCATATCTTGTCTTTTCTTTTTATAAATAAATGTTCAAAGTAGACTGTGACTAAATAAAATATAAAAATATCTTCCTTTTCATATTATCTTAACGGATTTTTTTCAATTTCAGTCATTGCACTTTATACTTGACTTTTGAAATATGGGTACACTTTTATTTTAATTATTTTGGAATTAATTGGAATTCTGAGACATGATTTTTATAGGTTTGATTATATTTATTACATGACATGAGTTTTTGCTGCTGCCTTTACCGTAATTGAGAATCTGACCATGAAAAGACAGCAGTGGTCCTTAGCCATGGATTTATATGACAAACCTGCTGGTACAGCCTGTCAGAGAAGAAGTGTGAACCAGCTCCTACATGGACTAGACCAGGGGTCGGCAACCCTAGGCACGCTTTTAGAGGCCCAGAGGAGGAATTTCGGGTGGCACGCTGACGATGATCACAATAAAGACCTGCACTCCCGCGGGAGTACCGCGGGACCCGCGGGACCCGACACACCGAGTGCGGCGCGGGACAAAATTTAATAGGTGAATGCGGGTGCGGGCGGTAAGGTCCTCATGTATGTGCGGGTTGCAGGAGAATAGAATTAATCGCAGGACTCCCACAAAATGGAATTATCTTAAAATTAATTTATTAAAAACAAGTACTCTATCTTGTTTGTTTTCCGAGGGCCCTCTAAAGCAGGGGTCTCCAACTCCGGTCCTGGAGAGCTACCATCCAGTAGGTTTTCTATCCTACCCGGCTTCTGATGAGCCACACCTGTTCTCAGGTAAATACCAGGAGCAGGTGTGGCTCATCAGAAGCCAGGTAGGATAGAAAACCTACTGGATAGTAGCTCTCCAGGACTGGAGTTGGAGACCCCTGCTCTAAAGTCTTTCCAGCAGATTGTAGAGCAATATAAAGTTCCAAATTCCAATCTCTATAAATATCTTCAATTGCGGCATTTTTTAAAACCAAAGACGGACAAAGAAGAGTTGAGAACCGAAACAACAGAGATTGAAGACCTCTTACTGAATCCAACTCGTTTAAAGGGATCAATATCTAGGACATATAATATTTTGTCTAGAAATTGCTCATCTGCCTTGTTGGGACTGAAAAGTGTTTGGGAGAAAGATATTGGTCAAACCATTGAAGAGAATGACTGGACTATTGTATGCGATAATATGTACCCGAATTGCAGTTCTCTTGGGATTCATGAGCTCAAGTTTAAATTTTTTAAATAGGATATATCTTACACCGTTGCATAATAAGAAGATGTTTATCAATGCCACTGGCCTGTGTTTCAAGTGTAAAAACGATAAAGGTACATTCATTCATTGTTTTTGGTACTGTGACAAAATTTTGCCATATTGGGAAAAAATGCATAGGTGTCACACCCTGCTCCGTTCGATCCTAATGTGTGCCACGCCCACCTCGTTACCTCGTGTTCAGCCCTGATTGCGATCGCCTGTGTCCTATTAAGTCTAGCTTGTCTTTTGTATTTAGTCCTTGTCTGAGTCAGTCTTCCCCAGACTTGTCATTGTAGTGTCCGTTGATGTCCGTGCCTGTTCGTCCCTCCCTAAATAAACCCCGTTTCCCAGACTACCTGGCTCCGATCGCCTGCCTACCTGCACCGCTCGTCCACGAACGTGACAGAATGACAAGTCTCTCAAACAGCACAACGCGGGAGACCGAGCACCACCGGCTCGGTCTCCTGCAAGACTTTGTGTTTTGGCGCTCCCAACCCCAAATACTGGAGGATCCGGTAGCCCTGGAGCTGGCCACCCGGGGCGCGGACCTCCTCACGGAGGAGCGCCCGCCCGGACAACAGTACCCGCTGCAGAGGGCACGTAAGTGCCTTCGCCGCCTGAGCCAGCGCTTAATTAGCAGCCGGGAGAAGCGGAACAGAGAGCTGGCGGAAGCAGCTCCAACGCTTTACCTAGGAGATTGCTCTCTGCTCCCCGCCTGGGACGACTCCACCACTACCCGCCTGCTCGGTCCCGACGGAGAGCAGCCGCCACCGTTGGGGGGAGACCCTTACCGGCCGAGGCGCTTGCAAGGTAAAGGGATCAGCGCCGTAAAAGACGCAATTCCCCGGGTACCAAGAGCCCGTAAAGGAGCAGCACCTGTTTGCTCGGCGCCTCTCCTGCCGCTGGTTCCGGACCTGCCAGCAGCGCCCGCGGCTGCGCTGCCTGCTGCTGTCGCCGCCGATCTGCCCGCGGCTGCGCTGCTTGCTGCTGTCGCCGCCGATCTGCCCGCGGCTGCGCTGCCTGCTGCTGTCGCCGCCGATCTGCCCGCGGCTGCGTTGCCTGCTGCTGTCGCCGCCGCTCTGCCCGCGGCACCGCCTGCTGCAGCTGCCGCCGCTCTGTCTGCGGTACCGCCTGTCCTGCCTGACCCGCCTGTCCTGCCTGACCCGCCTGCCCAGACAGCGGCTACACCTGCTGCTGCGGCCGCCACTTTGCCTGCAGCTCTGCTCGAGGTGGCCGCGGTTGCGCCCCCTGCTGGCCGCGTGATGGCGGCGCCCGCCGCGGCGCCCCCTGCTGGCCGCATGCCTGACCTGCCCGTCTCGCCTGTCCTGCCGGCGCCTGAACTGCCTGAGGTGGCCTGAGGTGGCCGCGGTTGCGCCCCCTGCTGGCCGCGTGATGGCGGCACCCGCCGCGGCGCCCCCTGCAGGCCGCGTGATGGCGGCGCCCGCCGAGGCGCCCCCTGCTGACCGTACGCCCGCATATCGCCGGCTGCTGCCGCTGCTCTGCCCGCGGCGTCCCCTGTTGGCAGCTCGCCGGTCCAGCCCTGCTTGCCTGTCCAGCCGGTCCAGCCCTGCTCACCGGCGGCTCCGCCTGCTGCAATGGCCACACCCGTGGCCCCGCCCGAGACTCAGACTCCTGTCCCCGAGGGGGACCTTGAGTGGGATCCCTCGGGGACCGTCCTATGGACCCCAGATCCCTCTCCCTGCAGGGACCCACACCCCTTAGGACCCTGCCTGTCAGTGTCCCGAAAGGGACGGGGCCATAGGCGCGGGGCCCGGTTCCCGCCCGCCCTGCCCCCTGGCTCGCCTTGGCTGGGGCTCCGGGGCCGCCTGCGGTTCCTCCGGCTCGGGGTCGGCGGTCGCCTCCGGGTCCCCCCCTGGTTCCGCGGTGCCGGTCCTCGGTCGCGCCTCCGGCTCCTTGTCGGTCGCCTCCGGGCCCCCCTGTTCCGGCTGAGCGTCGGACGGCGCCTTCCCCGGCTTCGGCTGCGCCTCCGCCTGCCGCGGCTTCCCCCTCCTGCCTGCCTTCACTGGTGTTCCCTCCTGCTCCCTCCGTGTCCCCTCCGTCACTCCCTCGTCCCGTTCCCTTGGCCCCTGGGTGGTCCCCTCCTGCTCCCTCCTCCCTCTCCCCTGCGGCCCCTCCAGCCGCTGCCTGTCGCCCGCCTGGGCTCCCTCGTGCTCCCCTTGTTCCTCCTCCGTTCCCGTCTGTCCCTCCTGCCTTTGTTCCTCGTCCCTCTCTGTCTCCTTCGTTCACTCCTGGCCCTTTTGTTCCGCCTTTCTCCCCTTCTTCTGTGTCTCCCTTCCTTGTCTGCCTGTCTGCCTTCCCTGTTCTGTGTCGTGTCTTGTCCTTCTTCTCGTCCCTGTTCTTGTTCTGCGTCTCCGTTCTGTTCCCTGTTTTTGGTTGACGTTCTGCTTTGTTTTCCAGGTCCTGTTTTCCCGGTTCGTCTCGTCCGTCGCCTCTCCTCTGGTGCGCCCGGTGTGCGCGCCTTTGGGGGGGGGTTCTGTCACACCCTGCTCCGTTCGATCCTAATGTGTGCCACGCCCACCTCGTTACCTCGTGTTCAGCCCTGATTGCGATCGCCTGTGTCCTATTAAGTCTAGCTTGTCTTTTGTATTTAGTCCTCGTCTGAGTCAGTCTTCCCCAGACTTGTCATTGTAGTGTCCGTTGATGTCCGTGCCTGTTCGTCCCTCCCTAAATAAACCCCGTTTCCCTGACTACCTGGCTCCGATCGCCTGCCTACCTGCACCGCTCGTCCACGAACGTGACAATAGGGTAATGAAAGAGCTTTTTGAACTAAATTTTGATATGACCCCAGCTCTGTATTTATTGAATCTTAATGTGAACAGTTTGTTTCAAAAAGATGCAATACAGTTATTTATTGTCCTGATATATTTAGCAAAAAAATGCATATTGTTACTTTGGTCTGCAACACAGGTTCCATCTTTCAATATGTGGATATCACAGATTGCCACGTGGTTGCCACTTGAAAAACTTACTTATGATAACATAAAAAATCTGACGAATTCTGGCTTATATGGTCTTCCCTTTGGGAATACATAAGGAGGAAAAAGGTGGGGCCCCCGGACTAGGGTCACCGGGGCCCCACCCTGGAGCCAGGCCTGGGAGAGGGGCCCGTTGGCGAGCGCCTGGTGGCCGGGCCTTGGCCCGTGGGGCCCAGCCGGGCACAGCCCGAAAGAGGCACGCGGGACATTCCCGCAGGGGGAATGTCAGGGGTTCAGTGCTTTGTGGATCGGGTGGCAGCCAAGGGAGGCCCTGGCGGTCCGATCCCCGGCTGACAAAACTGGCTTTCGGGACATGGAATGTCACCTCTCTGGTGGGGAAGGAGCCTGAGCTTGTGCGTGAGGTTGAGAGGTATCGACTAGATATAGTCGGGCTCACCTCAACACATAGCTTGGGTTCTGGAACCAATCTCCTGGAGAGGGGCTGGACTCTCTTTTACTCTGGAGTTGCGGCGGGTGAGCGACGCTGGGCTGGGGCTATTGGTGGCCCCACAGCTCGGTGCATTAACAACGGAGTTTACCCCGGTGAACGAGAGGGCTGTTTCCCTGCGCCTTCAGGTCGGGGATAGGTCTCTGACTATCATCTGCGCTTATGCGCCGAATGTCAGTTCAGAGTACCCGGCCTTCTTGGATTCCCTTAGCGGTATGCTATTTGGGCGGGGGGATTCCATCGTTTTGCTGGGGGACTTCAACGCTCACGTGGGCAATGACAGTGTGACCTGGAAGGGGGTGATTGGGAGGAACGGCCTCCCTGATCTGAATCCGAGTGGTGTTCTGTTATTGGACTTCTGTGCAATGCATGGTTTGTCTATAACGAACACCATGTTTGAGCATAAGGGTGTCCATAAGTGAACATGCCCGGGGATACAGGTCGATGATCGATTTCATAATCGTATCATCTGATCTGTGGCCTTCCGTCTTGAACACTCGGGTAAAGAGAGGGGCAGAGCTGTCAACTGATCACCACCTGGTGATGAGTTGACTCAGGTGGCGGGGGAGGAAGCCGGTCAGACCTGGTAGGCCCAAGCGCATAGTGAAGGTCTGCTGGGAACGTCTGGCAGAGGCTCCTGTTCACTGGAGCTTTAACTCGTGCCTCCGGCAGAATTCCAACTGCATGCCGGGGGAGGTTGGGGACATTGAGTCTGAATGGACACTGTTCCGGACCTCCATTGTGGAAGCGGCCGTACGGAGCTGTGGCTGCAGGGTGGTCGGTGCCTGTCGTGGCGGTAACCCCCGTACCCGATGGTGGACACCAGAGGTGAGGGGGGCCGTGAAGCTGAAGAAGGAGGCTTACCGGGAATTATTAGCCCGGGGGTCTCCGGAGGCAGCTGACGGGTACCGGCGGGCCAGGCGGAACGCAGCTCGGGCAGTTGCAGAAGCAAAAACCCGGGCGTGGGAGGAGTTCGGTGAGGCCATGGAAAGTGACTTTCGGTCAGCCTCAAAAAGGTTCTGGCAAACCATCCGGAGTATCAGGAGGGGGAAGCAGCTCCTGGTTCCTACTATTGATATTGGGGGGGGTGCTGTTGACCTCACCTGGGGACATCACCCGGAGGTGGAAGGAATACTTTGAGGACCTCCTCAACCCTGCCTCAAATACATCTATGCACACTGCCTTTGAGACATCTGAGGGCACAGAGCCCGAGGGTGCTGGGGGGGGGCTTGCACATCACTGGGGCTGAGGTGGCCAGGGGTGGTTAAAGAGCTCCGTGGTGGCCGGGCCCCGGGGCAGACCGGGGTGGTGGTCCCCTCATTTAAGAAAGGGGACCGGAGGGTGTGTTCCAACTAGAATAGAATAGAATAGAATAGAATAGAATAGCCTTTATTGTCATTGTACCAGGTACAACGAAATTGGATTGCCACTCCCTTGGTGCAAAATACAACACAATAATAATGTTAATTTAAATATAAAAACGTACAATTAAAATACTATAGAATAATATGTACAAATGTATACCGAAAAAGAATAGCAGCATTTATATAAAACAGTGTATAGTTTAGTTTCAGTGCAAGAGAAGGATTTCAGGTCACATATATGCTTATTTTATAACATAACGGTGTCTATGCGATCGAGATAAACAGATTTCTTTATCTGAGTTTGTGTTTATTTAATTCAGTTATAGCTCTGGGAAGGAAGCTGTTCCTGAATCTATTTGTCCTGGTTTTATATGACCTGTACCGTCGGTCTGACGGTAACAGTTTAAACAACTAATTACTGGGGTGAGAATAGTCCTTGGTGATATTTATAGCTCTGCTGAGGTAGCGAGAGTTGGCAATGTCCTCCAGTCTGGTTAGAGAGCAGCCAGTGATCTTCTGGGCGGTGTTGATGATCCTCTGCAGTGATTTCCTATCTGCAGCTGAGCACCCTGCATACCATGTTGTTATGCCGTACGCTAGGATGCTCTCAATGGTGGCTCTGTAAAAAGTCACCAGCAGCCTCTCCTCCAGGTTGTTCCTTCTGAGCACTCTCAGAAAGTGAAGGCGCTGCTGAGTCTTTTTTACCACCGCCGTGGTATTTGCAGTCCAGGAGAGATCATCAGAGATCAGTACCCCCAGAAACCTCATGGAGTGAACCCTCTCCACACGGTTTCCGAGAATGTAAATTGGGGCCTGGTCTTCTCTGCTTTTCCTGAAGTCTAAAACAAGTTCTTTAGTTTTTGTGGTGTTCAGTTGGAGATTACCTCATCTCTGTAGTTCGACTCATCACCCCTTGAGATGAGTCCAACCACGGTAGTGTCATCCGCAAACTTTGTGATGGTGTTTGAGAGGTGAGTCGGGGAACAGTCCGATGTGTAGAGTGTGAACAGTAGGGGACTCAAAACACATCCTTGTGGAGACCCGGTGCTAAGTGTGATGGTCCTTGACATATGGGGGCCAAGTCTAACAGACTGTGGTGTATCCGTCAGGAAGTCCTTAATCCAGAGGCACATGGGAGTAGAAAGTCCCAGGTGTAACAATTTCTGTACCAGGATATCCGGAATGATGTGATTAAAAGCTGAGCTGAAGTCCAGGAAGAGCATTCTCACATAACTTCCTTGGTGCTCCAGATGACTCAGCGCAGTATGGAGCGCTATGGTGATAGCGTCCTCTGTAGATCTATTTGCCCTATAGGCAAATTGGTGGGGATCCAGCCTGAGAGGAAGACCAGCCCTGATGTGATGACAAACAAGTCTCTCAAAGCACTTCATCACGACAGGTGTACGTGCAACAGGCCTATAGTCATTTAGACCGTCTACAACTGTCTTCTTGGCGATGGGAATGATAGTGGAGGTTTTGAGGCAGGGTGGGACGGTGTTTTGAGTTAAGGAAAGGTTGAAAATTTTAGTGAAGACTCCGGTCAATTGGTCCGCACATGCTTTGATAACCTTACCATGTATTCCATCAGGACCTGCCGCCTTCCTGGGATTCACTGACCTTAGAACACACCTCACTTGATACCCCTGAAGTGTCAGTGTGCCGATGTTTGGGGCGGATGGTAGTGGTATAACAGCTGAGGGCCTGGTCGTCTCAAAGCTAACGAAGAAATGATTCAGATCCTCTGCCAACGAGGCATCAATCCTAGATATAACTCGGTTTTTGCTTCTGTTGTTGGTGATGTGATTGATCCCCTGCCACATCTTCCTGGGGTTGTTTTCAGCAAAGTGATCTTCAATCTTTCTCCTATAGGCCGCCTTGGCTTCTCTGATGCCTCTGTTCAGGTCTGCCCTGGCCGCCCTATACGCTACCCTGTCTCCTGACTTGAAAGCAATATTGCGGCTTTTTAGGAGGGATTTCACTTTGCTATTTATCCAGGGTTTTTGGTTTGGAAACACCCTAACCCTTTTGTTGACGGTGACATTGTCAACACAATTTCTGATGTAAGAGAGTACAGTGTCCGTGTACTCCTGGAGGTTTTGGCTGGAGAAAACATCCCATACAGTTGTTGAGAAGCAGTCCTGCAGTTGAGAAAGGGCTCCTTCAGGCCAAGTTTTTATTATCTTTGTCTGGGGCTTAGTTTTCCTCAGCAGGGGAGTATAGGTGGGGGTGAGGGACATACAGAGGTGGTCGGATCCAGCCAGATGGGGGAGGGGTGTCGCTTTATAAGCATGTTTAATGTTTGAGTAAACATGGTCCAAGATGTTTTCCCCTCTTGTAGCAAAATCTACAAACTGGACAAATTTGGGAAGCACAGTCTTTAGGCATGCTTTGTTAAAATCACCGGCGACAATCAAAACTCCATCAGGGTGGGCGAGCTGTTGTTTGTTTAAAATATTGGGCAAGAGGCTGAGAGCCGTGCCAACATTAGCATCTGGCGGTATATAGACAGCTAACACCAGAACTACTGTGAACTCCCTCGGGATATAAAAAGGTCTGCACGAGACTGCCAGAACCTCCAAATCAGGAGAACAGTGTGTATATATGATCCTACTATTTCGACACCACTCGTTATGAACGTAAATACAAAGTCCCCCCCCTCTGCTTTTACCTGAGTCGCTAGTTCGGTCATGCCGGTGTAGTGTGCGTCCTGCTAACTCGACTGCAGCGTTGGGAATCAGCGAGTGAAGCCACGACTCCGTGATAAAAATAATGCTGCAATTCCGTACAAAGCTCGTGGTGGCTATCCGCAGCTCCAATTCGTCCATTTTATGGGTGATGGATCTGGCGTTAGACACGAAAAGGCTCGGAAGTGCTGGGCGATGTGGTTGTTTCCGTAGCCTAGCATCTGAGCCCGACCGGCATCCCCTCTTCTGCTTTCTCTCCCTCCGCCGCCTTCTGCGCTTGCTGGGCGGGCAAACCATCCACGGAGACCCCGGCGGTCTCGCTATGTCCTCTAGGATGTTATGTTTTCCCTGAAAATCGTTTGAAACAGACAAACTATATCTTAAACCTAAATCGATTAGGTTCTGTCGACTGTAGGAGATGGCGGCGTTGCACAAATCTAAGAAAACACTCAATAAAAATAATAAAAATAAGCACCAAACTGGAGAGCTAAAAGCCGCTGCAACCGTGCGCGCCGCCATCTTGGAGATCTACAGGGGCATCAAGAAATCTAAACCGAAATACAAGGAATATGGACTTTATTTTACATTAAGCCTTTTCCTTATAATGGGCGTCAATGGAGGGGAAAACGCTTAACGTAGTATAAAGTCCTTATTCTTAGCATTTCGGTTTAGATTTCTTGTCAAGTGAAAGTGTTTATTACCAGATATATGTGTGAGAAATATAGTCATTTTTGGTGGCTGTCTTGGTATTTTTCCTTATAATGGGCGTCAATGGAGGGGAAAACGCTTTACGTAAAATAAAGTCCATATTCCTTGTATTTCGGTTTTGATTTCTTGTCAGGTGAAAGTCTTTATGACGACCAGATGTGTGTGTGCGAAATTTGGTGATTATTGGTCGCTATTTTGGTACATTAAACCACATTAAGCGTTTTCACATTAAGCGTTTTAGAATGTCCCTCTCAAAGGTACTATGAAACACCGGGAAAGTATTAGCTTACCTTATATATATATAGTAATTAGAACATTATTTCCGAAATGCGTACTATACATCATGTTTTCAGCACGCAATTTTTTACACAGTATTCACGATTCTCCCAACCTTATCAAGTAGACTCGTGACTCGCCCATGCCGTTAGTTGACCAATCACAGTGTGATTGTCAGAAGAGATGTATATTCAGTGAGTTTAATGATTAATTTATTAAGAAGCGGCGAGAGAGTGACTAAAAAAAACGGATGCTGAAAAAAAGTGAAGAATTTGATTAGTAGAAGCAAAAATACAAAGAAAAGTGAAGAATTGAAATCAAACTCCAGGGGGAACCCTGTTGAGGGTGTCCAGTTTGGTGGCCTCAGGATTGCCTCGCTGCTTTTTGCAGACGATGTCGTCCTGTTGGCTTCATCTGCTGGGGATCTCCAGCATGCACTGGGGCGGTTCGCAGCCGAGTGTGAAGCGGCAGGGATGAGGATTAGCACCTCCAAGTCCAAGACCATGGTTCTCAGCAGGAAACGGGTGGTTTGCCCTCTTCGGGTCGGGGAAGATGTACTGCCTCAAGTGGAGGAGTTTAAGTATCTCGGGGTCTTGTTCACAAGTGAGGGTAGGCGAGATCGGGAGCTGGATAGAGGAATCGGAGCGGCGTCTACAGTTTTGCAGGCACTTAACCGGTCCGTCGTGGCTAAGAAAGAACTGAGCCAAAGAGCAAAGCTCTCGATCTATTATGGACAGGATCTATGGACCATCTTCGTCCCTACCCTCATCTATGGTCATGAGCTATGGGTAATGACTGAAAGAATGAGATCGCAAATACATCCATCCATCCATCATCTGCCGCTTGTCTGGGGTTCGGGTCGCGGGGGTAGCAGCTTCAGTAGAGGCACCCAGACCTCCCTCTCCCCAGCTAACCCCACCAACTCCTCAGGGGGGACACCGAGGCGTTCCCAGGCCAGCCGAGAGATATAATCCCTCCAGCGAGTCCTGGGCCTGCCTCGGGGCCTCCTCCGTGTAGGACAGGCACGGAAAACCTCTCCGGGTAGCCGCCCAGGAGGCATCCGCACCAGATGTCCAAACCACCTCAACTGGCTCCTTTCGACGTGAAGAAGCAGTGGTTCTACTCTGAGGCCCTCCCGGATATCCGAACTTCTCACCCTGTCCCTAAGGGAGAGCCCAGACACCCTGCGGAGAAACCTCATTTCGGCCGCTTGTATTCGCGATCTCGTTCTTTCGGTCATTACCCATAGCTCATGACCATAGGTGAGGGTAGGGACAAAGATGGACCAATAGATCGAGAGCTTGGCTTTTTGGCTCAGTTCTTTCTTAGCCACGACGGACCGGTTAAGCGCCTGCAGAACTGCAGACACCGCTCCGATCCGTCTATCCAGCTCCCGATCTCGCCTACCCTCACTCGTGAACAAGACCCCAAGATACTTAAACTCCTCCACTTGAGGCAGTACGTCTTCCCCAACCCGAAGAGGGCAAACCACCCGTTTCCGGCTGAGAACCATGGTCTCGGACTTGGAGGTGCTAATCCTCATCCCTGCCGCTTCGCACTCGGCTGCGAACCGCCCCAGTGCCTGCTGGAGATCCCCAGCAGATGAAGCCAACAGGACGACATCGTCTGCAAAAAGCAGCGAGGCAATCCTGAGGCCACCAAACTGGACACCCTCGACGCCTTGGCTGCGCCTAGTAATCCTGTCCATAAATATGATAAACAGGACCGATGACAAAGGGCAGCCCTGGCGGAGCCCAACACGCACCTGGAACACGTCCGACTTATTGCCGGCAATGCGGACCAAGCTTCTGCTCCATTCGTACAGGGACCGGATCGCCCACAACAGTGATGGGCAAGCCCCCCCCAGCACCCTCGGGCTCTGTGCCCTCAGATGTCTCAAAGGCAGTATGCGTAGATGTATCTGAGGCAGGGTTGAGGAGGTCCTCAAAGTATTCTTTCCACCTCCGGATGATGTCCCCAGGTGAGGTCAACAGCCCCCCCCCCACTATAAATAGTAAGAACCAGGAGCTGCTTCCCCCTCCTGATACTCCGTATGGTTTGCCAGAACCTTTTTGAGGCCGACCGAAAGTCACTTTCCATGGCCTCACCGATCTCCTCCCACGCCCGGGTTTTTGCTTCTGCGACCGCCCGAGCCGCGTTCCGCCTGGCCCGCCGATACCCGTCAGCTGCCTCCGGAGACCCCCGGGCTAATAATTCCCGGTAAGCCTCCTTCTTCAGCTTCACGGCCCCCCTCACCTCTGGTGTCCACCATCGGGTACGGGGGTTACCGCCACGACAGGCACCGACCACCCTGCAGCCACAGCTCCGTACGGCCGCTTCCACAATGGAGGTCCGGAACAGTGTCCATTCAGACTAAATGTCCCCTACCTCCCCCGGCATGCAGTCGGAATTCTGCCGGAGGCACGAGTTAAAGCTCCAGCGAACAGGAGCCTCTGCCAGACGTTCCCAGCAGACCCTCACTATGCACTTGGGCCTACCAGGTCTGACCGGCTTCCTCCCCCGCCACCTGAGCCAACTCATCACCAGGTGGTGATCAGTTGACAGCTCTGCCCCTCTCTTTACCCGAGTGTCCAAGACGGAGGGCCGCAGATCAGTTGATACGATTATAAAATCGATCATCGACCTGTAGCCCCGGGCATGTTCGTACCATGTCCACTTATGGACACCCTTATGCTCGAACATGGTGTTCGTTATGGACAAACCATGCATTGCACAGAAGTCCAATAACAGAACACCACTCGGATTCAGATCAGGGAGGCCATTCCTCCCAATCACCCCCTTCCAGGTCACACTGTCATTGCCCACGTGAGCGTTGAAGTCCCCCAGCAAAACGATGGAATCCCCCCGCGGCACGCCAAATAGCATACCACTAAGGGAATCCAAGAAGGCCGGGTACTCCGAACTGACATTCGGCGCATAAGCGCAGATGACAGTCAGAGACCTATCCCCGACCCGAAGGCGCAGGGAAACAGCCCTCTCGTTCACCGGGGTAAACTCCGGTGTTAATGCACCAAGCTGTGGGGCCACCAATAGCCCTACCCCAGCCCGGCGTCGCTCACCCGCCGCAACTCCAGAGTAAAAGAGCGTCCAGCCCCTCTCCAGGAGATTGGTTCCAGAACCAAAGCTATGCGTTGAGGTGAGCCCGACTATATCTAGTCGATACCTCTCAACCTCACGCACAAGCTCAGGCTCCTTCCCCACCAGAGAGGTGACATTCCATGTCCCGAAAGCCAGTTTTGGCAGCCGGGGATCGGACCGCCAGGGCCTCCCTTGGCCGCCACCCGATCCACAATGCACCGAACCCCTGACATTCCCCTTGCGGGTGGTGGGCCCACCTGGGGACAGTCCCGCGTGCCTCTTTCGGGCTGTGCCCGGCCGGGCCCCACGGGCCAAGGCCCGGCCACCAGGCGCTCGCCAACGGGCCCCTCCCCCAGGCCTGGCTCCAGGTTGGGGCCCCGGTGACCCTAGCCCGGGCGAGGGAAACGGGACTTTTTTTTTACTTTTTCATGGGGTTCTTTCGGATTGCTCTTTGTCTGCCCCCTCCCCTGGGACCTTTTTGCCTTGGGAGACCCTACCAGGGGATATTGCCCCCGACAACCTATCCCCCAGGTTCACGGAGGCACGCAAACCCTTCCACCACGATAAGGTGGCAATCCAAGGAGGAGGATCGCAAATACAGGCGGCCGAAATGAGGTTTCTCCGCAGGGTGTCTGGGCTCTCCCTTAGGGATAGGGTGAGAAGTTCGGATATCCGGGAGGGCCTCAGAGTAGAACCGCTGCTTCTTCACGTCGAAAGGAGCCAGCTGAGGTGGTTTGGACATCTGGTGCGGATGCCTCCTGGGCGGGTACCCGGAGAGGTTTTCCGTGCATGTCCTACAGGGAGGAGGCCCCGGGGCAGACCCAGGACTCGCTGGAGGGATTACAGTATATCTCTCGGCTAGCCTGGGAACGCCTCGGTGTCCTCCCCAAGGAGCTGGTAGAGGTAGCTGGGGAGAGGGAAGTCTGGGTGCCTCTCCTGAAGCTGCTGCCCCCGCGACCCGATCCCCGGACAAGCGGCAGATGATGGATGGATGGATGGAATCTTTTTCTTTCTTTTTTTTTCTCTTTTTTCTGTAACATAAATACATGATGTGATATTGTTAATGTTCTTTGTTTCTATGGGCAAACAATAAAAATATAATTTAAAAAAAGTACTCTATTATTTATCTACTGCACAAAAGCAACAAGAACGACTAAATTAAAGGCTAATGCTCTGAAGCAGTATTAGGCCAAATGCTTTTCTGTTTGACCACTTGAGAAATCAATGTTTATTATTATTTTGTTTCATTGCAATATTATTAGCCTATTTCTAACTGTTCTGGGTGTATTTCTATGTTCTGAAAAGCTCCTCGTTCGTGTCCATGTTCATCATTCCATTTAATTAAACTCAAATAAAACGAAACATATTAGTTTATTTTCCATTTCTTTTTTATATACACTCAAAAGGGAAGCAAGTGAAACAAATAACAGAGTAGCGGGAAGAAGTGGTAAAAATAAAACTACTTATATGTTTACCTGCGGGATTTTGCGGGCGGGAGCGGGACAAAACTTGAATACTGCGGGGGCGGAAGCTGGAGAAAATAATATATATTTTTTTGCGGGAGCGGGACAGAATCTTGCGGGAGCGGGCAGGAGCGGGACTGAAAAATTCGTCCCGCGCAGGTCTCCAGATCACAACCCTAATTATTAAACACATTAAAATTTTTCAGACGTCTTCTATGATGTTGAAATGTCATTGGCTGTTGCTTGGCGCGCCTGCTGCTTTGGTTTGAGTACTCGATGGTAGCCCCCCCCCGTCGTTAACATGGCACGCAGACTAACAAGAAAATATATAATTGGCACTCCATGTCAAAAAGGTTGCCGACCCCTGGACTAGACAAACAACTATCATTTGTCCAATCTGGGTGTATAGGTTGTCTTCCAAAACTGTAGTAATTTAAGAAATAATACAAATCTTTTAAAAAAATCTTTGTTGCATTGCTCTGCCTTCATGATTAGATAGATAGATAGATAGATAGATAGATAGATAGATAGATAGATAGATAGATAGATAGATAGATGATAGATAGATAGATAGATAGATAGATACTGTAGCAAAATGTTACTCCTGCAGACATTAATGTGATTGCTGGTTATACTGTAAGTAAAATCTAGCTTATTGACAAGTTTTGTCAGAATGGATTGTAGATCAATTCTGAAAAAGGAAAAACATAAGAGTGAACATTTTAAATAATTATAATAGCTGTGAAATTGCAGAACAGATCAACAACATTCATTTAAAACAAACTCATTCAAAGGGTCCTTGGTGGGATGGACTTCATCAGTCTTCTTTAATGGGATCACCAAAACTTAGTCTGGAAACATCAGGACTACTGTGGCCCCACCCAGGAGTATAATCGGAAATCAGACTTCAGAGGTTTGTATTTTAGAGCTACTTTCTTCTGAGTTAGTGTCAGTCTGATGTTAATTGAAGTTATACAAATGTATATGAATAACTGTCACTGCCAGAGTAATAGAGAACTTCTTTTCCCTTCCAGTGTCACAGGACACAATGACGTAAAGTGGAACAGTATTTAGAGTATTTTGAAGATTTTGTGCAAAATTGTAGTCAATCAGGTAGATGAGAACTGAATAAATATTTAAAAGGGAGGGATTAGTGGGCATGGGGGGGGGGGTGGTTCAAATGCAGAAAGAGTAATGGGTTCCAGTGCTGGGAGGCGGGGGGAAGAGAAGTCTGTGAATTTATGAGTTGAACAGCCCTGGGAACAAAGGTTGCTCTCCTCCTCTGTGTCCTGCAACCGGAACAGTGGAGCCGTCGTCCTGAGGGAAGCCACTCAAACTCCAGGAACAGAGCATGGGAGGGGTCCTGCAGAATCCTGCATGCTGTTCCTAGTTTGCTGCTCACACAGGGATGAAAGTGCTCTGACCGGGAGTCCACCACCTCCACTAAATGCCCGTGGATTATGCTGACAGATCCTGTCGCCAGCTCCCTCTGTTTATTAGAGAAGGTAAATATTTAATTGTTATACTGCATTGGGAATGGGACTGCTTGGGATAAGTGGTTACAATCAAACGTATTGTATAATATCTTGCTCTTCACAGTAATAATTGCTGTAATCATGTTAAAGTTTACTATAAAGAGAAATGTTTCTGTGCAACAGGCCAGCATGAGAAATGGGTGTCTGGAAGCTTAAGTGTGAAGATACATAACGACCACCATGCTCAGCCCCAGTCACAGGGTCCAGGTCCTTGGTTCAAAACCAATGCATTTTTAATATTTCTACTGAATTAAGCAAGCATCCTGAGACTTTCTGGAAGCAGTGTGGAGGTAGCCAAGACTGCATTTAAGATAATAAAATAAAAATTTGAAGCAGATTGTTAAGTTAGCCCAGCGGGCAGGAAGGCAGCGAAGCCGTGAAGTCAGGAATAGGGTTCTTTTGGCACGGACAGGGCAGACAGCGACAAACATCAATGACGGATCTGGGGAAACTAACTCAGACGTGGACTAAATACACAGGACAGGCTGAACATAACAGGCAACAGGTGATTACAATCAGCAATTAACATGAGGTAACGAGGGGGGCGTGGCACACAGGAGGATCGAACGAGCAGGTCATGACACAGATAACGTCTCAGCCAGATAGTGTGCTCTGTGTACATAAAAACACATAACTGATGGTGGGCCTGCATTTTACCAACAAAACAGAAATGGTACAAAGCATGTCATTACACTTTGACTGTACTGAATTGTACTTGGATAGTGAATCCCTTGGGCAAAAGTTAGATTTAGGCAGGGTTTCATCTATTCAGTTACATATTCATGTGTATACATATTGCTGTAATGTAAAGGTTTTTTTTAAAAAAAAACTTAAAAAAAAATAAAAAATACTTCCCATTTGTTTGTTTTCCTGCCCCCCACGAATAAGGTACAAACATTTAAGACAAAAGGCATAATGGAAATTCACTGCGCTTATTTGACCAAGGTCCATTGGTGGATGTCATCATCTTCTGGACTGTGAGTGTTAATGTCTTGGCTCCAAGATGCATTTTAGCATAGATTATGCAGATCCATCCATGGTGGTTTTGCAGGCTTTGCTTATAACCTGGTGAGCTTCCACTGTGAGCAAGCCAAGTGTCCAGGTCATAAGCACAGGCCCGCCAGTAGCTCCAATGGCCTGCTGCATAAGGCCCTGACCATCTGAACTCGATATTGCAGATTTAAGTGCCATCTGGGATGATTCCCTCTTTACTTCTCCCTGTTGTCTACCACTTTGTCTCATAAGAAATATTGCAATGAAACACCCCATCCCCCCGCCAACAGCTTTCATGATATGTAAAGGATTAATATACACTCACCTAAAGGATTATTAGGAACACCTGTTCAATTTCTCATTAATGCAATTATCTAATAAACCAATCACATGGCAGCTGCTTCAATGCGTTTAGGGGTGTGGTCCTGGTCAAGACAATCTCCTGAACTGCAAACTGAATGTCAGAATGGGAAAGAAAGGTGATTTAAGCAATTTTGAGCATGGCATGGTTGTTGGTGCCAGACGGGCCGGTCTGAGTATTTCACAATCTGCTCAGTTACTGGGATTTTCACGCACAATCATTTCTAGGGTTTACAAAGAATGGTGTGCAAAGGGAAAAACATCCAGTATGCGGCAGTCCTGTGGGCGAAAATGCCTTGTTGATGCTAGAGGTCAGAGGAGAATGGGCCGACTGATTCAAGCTGATAGAAGAGCAACTTTGACTGAAATAACCACTCGTTACAACCGAGGTATGCAGCAAAGCATTTGTGAAGCCACAACATGCACAACCTTGAGGCGGATGGGCTACAACAGCAGAAGACCCCACCGGGTACCACTCATCTCCACTACAAATAGGAAAAAGAGGCTACAATTTGCACAAGCTCACCAAAATTGGACAGTTGAAGACTGGAAAAATGTTGCCTGGTCTGATGAGTCTCGATTTCTGCTGAGACATTCAAATGGTAGAGTCAGAATTTGGCGTAAACAGAATGAGAACATGGATCCATCATGCCTTGTTACCACTGTGCAGGCTGCTGGTGGTGGTGTAATGGTCTGGGGGATGTTTTCTTGGCACACTTTAGGCCCCTTAGTGCCAATTGGGCATCGTTTAAATGCCACGGCCTACCTGAGCATTGTTTCTGACCATGTCCATCCGTTTATGACCACCATGTACCCATCCTCTGATGGCTACTTCCAGCAGGATAATGCACCATGTCACAAAGCTCGAATCATTTCAAATTGGTTTCTTGAACATGACAATGAGTTCACTGTACTAAAATGGCCCCCACAGTCACCAACCCAATAGAGCATCTTTGGAATGTGGTGGAACGGGAGCTTCGTGCCCTGGATGTGCATCCCACAAATCTCCATCAACTGCAAGATGCTATCCTATCAATATGGGCCAACATTTCTAAAGAATGCTTTCAGCACCTTGTTGAATCAATGCCACGTAGAATTAAGGCAGTTCTGAAGGCGAAAGGGGGTTGTAAGGAAGAGGACTCCCTTACTAGTTATATTGTAATCTGCATAGCACGTTAGTAGTATACTTCTCATTTTATTAAAGGCACTGTATATGCACTTTATTTGGCATCGCACTTTCACGGCGGCTCCTCATCAAGGAAGGTGGTGGTGCCTGTGAAACAGAAAAGGAATGGTGATTGAGAGAGAATAAGGTTTACTAGTAAGGAGAATTAAGGCAGATGTGTGGGTGGAAAATCTAGAATTAAAGGGGATGCAAAGAAGTGATTGTAAGATGTGCTGACTCACCTTTCTTTCCTGTGTTCTCTCCAGGCACTAACAAGCCCTGAGGACAAATTGGAGGAGCTGACAGGGTTGGTGAAATCCCTTATTCGGTCTCATGCAGTCAGAGACCAGAAGTGGGAGAAAGATTTGTCACGTCAGGAGCAAAGGTGGAAAAGCATGCAGCATCAATTTCAGCAAATTCAGTTACAAGTTAATACTGTAATTGATAAGCCTGAGCCATCAGAGGCGCCAGTACCCCCTGCAACGTTGGAAGAACAGGAACACGCGTTCAATGTTGACATTCAAGTGGCCCAGGGGTCCAGGTCTTCAATTAAACCTAAACTTTTTCCTCTGTCACCCGAAGATGACATTGAACATTTTCTCACCACGTTTGAAAGAATGGCAAACGTGTGTCGATGGCCCAGAGATGAGTGGGCTATTCGTCTGGTTCCCCTGTTGACAGGTAAAGCCCGCACAGCCTACATTCTTATGGACTTAACAGACGCTGAGGACTATGATAAAGTGAAGGAGGCAATTCTGGCAAAATATGAGATCACCGCTGACATCTACAGATGCCGCTTCAGATCCCTGAAAGTTGAATCAGGTGAGACGCCACGTGAACTTTATGTAAGGCTGAAAGACTTGTTTTCAAGATGGATTAAACCTGAACAATCAGCTGTAGAAGAAATATCTGAGCAGATAATTCTGGAGCAGTTTTTGAGAATGGTTAATCCAGAGCTGGAGATCTGGATACGTGAGCGTGACCCGAAGACTGCAAAGGAAGCAGCTAGCCTCGCAGAGGTTTTCACTTCAGCCAGAAAGGGAAGCAAGAGCACCTACTTTAGCCGGGAGACCCACTACGCCCAACCAAGTAAGTCCATTGGGGGTGAACAGGGTTCTGGTCAAGTCCAGGCTAGAAATTTTTCTAGTTCTAGGCAGTTCCCTTCTAGTAGACCTCACAATGTGAAGAATTTCTTTAAGTCTTCAGTTCAGGATGTTGAATGTTATCACTGTCATAACTTTGGCCATATACAACAATTTTGCCCTGCCCTTAAGTCAAAACCATCTCTTTTGTGTGCAGTTCCAAGGCCAGCCATAGAGACGGTAGGAAAGAAAGCTTGTACTGTCCCTGTTTTAATTAATGGGCGTAAAGAAGAAGCTTTGCTCGACTCTGGTTGCTTTCAAACTTTGGTACACTCTAGCATAATTGCAGGGGAAAAGGTAAGTGGGGTGGGGGCTACAATAAGTTGTGTGCATGGGGATGAATACATGTACCCCACTGCTGAGGTTTATCTGACGGTGGGAGGTCAGACTTATTTGTTAGTGGTAGTTGTGGTTCCCAGTTTGCCATATTCAGTGATACTGGGTAATGACATTCCCACTCTTTTTGATCTGATACATCAGTCAGATTATGACCCCCGAGTGAGGGCTGAGAAAGATATTCAAGGCTCAGGGGAGGAATCTGGAGGTTCGCTTCCTCTAGATAGGACAGTTGAACCACTGAAAGCCTGTCATGTAGTTACAAGGGCACAAAGTGTAAAGGAAATGATGCAAGAGTTACCCTTTTTTGAGGAGTCTCTGGAAATAGAGTCAGGGAAGACTAGGAAATCTAGGGCTCAGAAAAGAAGGGAAAAGTTTAAAAGCTGAAGGGAGACGGGTACAGCAGTGTTTCCTAAGCCAAATAACCAACTTGAGTTTGACATTCCCTCAGATTTAGGTGCACTCCAAAGAGACGACCCTACTCTAAAACCCTGGTTTGAGAAGGTAACAGAGGTAGAGGGGGTTAGCCAAGGTGAGGTAAGCTGTCTTACAGACACTGTTTACTTGATTAAAGGAGGCATCTTGTATCAGAGAAAGGGGAAGTGTGAAGCAGTAGTACTCCCACAACAGTTCAGAAACAAAGTTATGGATTTGGGTCATTCAATTCCATGGGCAGGTCATATGGCTTTTTATAAAACACTGAATAGGATCAATAGCCGTTTTGTGTGGCCGGGGATGTATGTACAGGTTTCTGAGTTTTGCCGTTCCTGTGAAAAATGTCAGTTGACCTCAGGTAAAGGAGTAGTGCCAGCCCGGTTGCAACCACTGCCAATTATTGAAACACCCTTTGAGAGGCTAGGCATGGATATTGTGAGTCCTTTAGAGAGGAGTTCCATAGGCTATCGCTATATATTGGTCATATGTGACTATGCAACACGGTTTCCTGAGGCCTTCCCACTTAGATCAATTAAAGCCCGTCATATTGCTAATTGTCTGCTGCAGCTTTTCTCTAGGGTAGGTATACCAAGAGAAATTCTGACGGATTGTGGAACGAACTTTCTATCTAAGTTGTTGCAGCAGGTTTATAAGCTGTTAGGGATAAAGGGACTTAAGACCACCCCTTATCACCCCCAAACAGACGGGCTAGTGGAGAGATACAACCAGACTCTCAAAAGTATGCTGCGTAAGTTTGTCTCAGACACAGGTGCAGATTGGGATCAATGGCTGCCTTACCTTCTGTTTGCCTACCGAGAGGTCCCGCAGGTTTCCACCGGCTTCTCTCCTTTTGAACTTTTGTACGGCCATCAGGTGAGAGGCCCACTGGAACAGCTTAAGGACTGCTGGGAGGATCCCAAAGCAGAGGGTGAAAATATTGCAGCCTACGTCATCAATATGAGAGAGAGATGGAAGAGAATGGCGTCATTGGTGCAGGACAACATGAAAGCAGCACAGAAGCATCAAAAGACATGGTATGATCAGAAGGCCAAGGATAGAGGCTTTGTTCCAGGTCAAAAAGTATTGTTATTGCTTCCCACCAGCGATAACAAGCTGCTGACAAAATGGCATGGGCCATATGAGATTGTCAGACAAGTGAGTAAAGTTACTTATGAGTTGAATATGCCAGAAAGAGTAAAAAAATATCAGACATTTCATGTGAACCTGTTGAAAGAATTCTACAGCCGACAAGGGCCAGTCCATCAGTTGCTGGTGCGGTCGGTTAGGGATGAGGAGGTGACGGAGAAGTTCTTTCCAACTAACATTGCAGATTGTACTTCAGTTGACCTTTCTCATTTGTCTCCTATGGAGCAGGCTGATATAAAACCACTCGTGGATCCACAGCTCTTTCGAGAAACACCAGGTTTCATATCACTGGTTCAACACAATATACGGGTGAAGGAGGATGCGCCTGGTCGTCAAAATAGCTACAGGATTCCAGAGCGGTTGGTGCCAGTGCTGAAAACGGAGATAAAACTGATGTTGGATCTGGGAATTATTGAGGTGTCAAGTAGTGAGTGGTGCAGCCCGATTGTTTTGGTACCAAAGAAGGATGACACCCTGAGATTCTGTATTGATTTTAGATATTTGAATGCAGTATCCAAGTTTGATCCCTACCAAATGCCCAGGGTGGATGACCTGTTGGAGAGAGTTGGATCAGCAAGGTACATTACGACACTGGATCTGTGTAAGGGATACTGGCAGGTGGCTTTGGCACCAGACGTGAAGGAGCTGACGGCCTTCAAAACTCCTTTTGGTATGTACCAATTTACAGTCATGCCATTTGGGCTTCAAGGGGCACTAGCGACATTCCAACGATTAATGGATCATGTACTGAGAGATGTGTCAGCGTTTTCTGCAGCATATCTGGATGACGTGGTGGTGTACAGCGAGTCCTGGGAGGAGCATGGCATTCACCTGCAGAAGGTGCTACATTGCATCAGAATGGCTGGATTGACTATTCACCCCAAGAAGTGTTCCATAGCCCGAAGAGAAGTGGAGTACTTGGGTTTTGTGGTTGGCTCTGGGAAGATAAAGCCTCAGGTTGGAAAGATTGAGGCAATCCGGTCCTTCCCAGTTCCGATGACAAAAAGGAAGGTGAGAGGTTTTCTGGGTCTGGTAGGCTCGTACAGGAAATTCATACCTTCTTTTGCAGAGCGGTCCGCTGCATTGAATGACCTCACAAAGGGCTCAGCCCCCAACAAAGTACGGTGGACAGTAGAATGTGAGCAAGCATTCAGAGACCTTAAGAAAGCAGTTGGCACACATCCAGTTCTACACAGCCTGGACTTCAACAAGCCGTTCATCTTGCAAATTGATGCTTCAGGAGTGGGCCTTGGAGCTGTCCTTCAGCAAGAGGTGGATGGTGAAAGAAGGCCTGTGGTGTTTCTGAGTCGGAAACTACTCGACAGGGAGACGACGTATTCGACGGTGGAGAAAGAGTGTTTGGCCATGAAATGGGCTGTTGAGGCCTTGAGGTATTATCTGCTGGGACGTCATTTCACTCTAGAGACAGATCATCGTGCTCTCCAGTGGTTGAACCGCATGAGGGATGCGAATGTTCGCATTGCAGGATGGTACCTGTCTCTGCAGCCTTATGTCTTTACGGTCCAGTATCGGCCAGGGAAGTCAAATGTGGTTGCTGATTGTTTATCTAGGATGGCAGAGGACTGACGTGCTCGCGCTTAAGAGAGGGGGGAGGAAATGTAAGGAAGAGGACTCCCTTACTAGTTATATTGTAATCTGCATAGCACGTTAGTAGTATACTTCTCATTTTATTAAAGGCACTGTATATGCACTTTATTTGGCATCGCACTTTCACGGCGGCTCCTCAAGGAAGGTGGTGGTGCCTGTGAAACAGAAAAGGAATGGTGATTGAGAGAGAATAAGGTTTACTAGTAAAGAGAATTAAGGCAGATGTGTGGGTGGAAAATCTAGAATTAAAGGGGATGCAAAGAAGTGATTGTAAGACTCACCTTTCTTTCCTGTGTTCTCTCCAGGGTGTTTGGGCAAATGTTTCCCCGGGGGTCCAGACACCAGTTAAAGGTTCCGGGAGAGACCACGGGTTAAGGGAGTGTGGGGAATCTTTTGTGTTTGGGGTTTTTTTGGGGTTTATAATATGGGGTTTGATGTAAGATTAAAGTGGAAAATATTTATTAATATGAAAATGTGAAATGTATTTGTATATTTATGTATTCAGGTTAATGTGTTGTGTATTATGGTGGAAGGTTGGGATTTAAGAAAATACCTGTGAGTGGAATGATGGTTTAACCTGTGACAGCTGAAAGTATTTAAGGCTGCCAGTTGTCATTAGACGAGAGTTGTTGTTGTGCTGTGAAGAAGCTCGACGGGTGAATTGTTGTAAGAAGAGCCGCATGACAATAAATATGCGTTGTTCCACTGCATTTGTTTAGTCTTCCTCACTGTCAAGTCCAGCCGCTAAGGGCCGCCTCGTTACAGGGGTCAAACACCGTATTAGTATGGTGTTCCTAATAATCCTTTAGGTGAGTGTATATATATACACACTACCCAAAAGTATGTAATAGATTTTGTATGACCAAACATCTTTTGTCACCTCCAGGTTTCCAAACTGTCACTGGCTGAGGTCAAACATTAAAGAAAACAGTCTGGAGAATCTGTGGAAAAGTGTTTGCTCCCCAGTTGAGAGTTCATTTAAACTGGTGTGGCAGAGGGGACAAAACACCGATGAGGAATACAAACATTATAGATGTGATTATCCGTAAGTAAAACCAATGTTTAAGCAAAGGTAAAATTTGACCTTTCAGGAAAGTTTTTATCCTAAAGGTTTAAACACAATATGGATTTAACCTCCCCGTGCATGTTACATAATTCTTTCCCATAGATTTCATTGGTTTTAATGCCCAAGTTTGTTTTTTTTCAGACTGCAGATAAAAAGTGAACAATCACAACATAAAGGAATAACAAGCTCACCTGTTCATGATTGACATTTACATTTAATAAGGTCTAATGTAAGTGAATTGTGTCTGTTCTGTTTTTTAGAGTCTGCATTACGAAACCCACTGGTGTCTAGTCCTAATGAGGCTGAAGCTGAAACAACCATCAAAGAGTGGCTCGTGACAGGCTGACCAGGCGTGTCCGATAGTTCTTTTCTTTCAGTATTTTTATTTTTCTGTTTTTTTATTTTTGTAACGTGTGCATTTTATATTTTGTGTGTGCATTTCATGTTTTATTTATTTATTTTTAATAAAAACTCTTTTAACGAACACCTTTGTATTTTTTATATATATTATAAATAAAATATATTAGTATCGATACGTGTTAAACACTAAAGCAAACGTTGAAATAATTATTGCCAATCGTAGGATAGTAAGAGTCGGGAAATGATCGCGTAGGATAATAAAAAGGGTCGGGGAATCATCGCGGAGTTTGCGCTAGACGTAGCGTTTTCATCGCTGTTGAGACGGAAAACGTCGCGATTACATCGCTTGGACGGAGCTGTTATGGAGGCGCTAAGTAGTGCCAATGTGCAAACGACTGAAATGCTTCTAAATACCAACCTTCAAAAAACGTATCAGCGATGTAAACACAATCGACATTCTCAAATGCTGCACTAAAATACATTACATCGACTAACAAGTAAGCTTTAACATGTAACAATGATAATGAAATCAAATACTTACAGAAGTTGCTTTAACAGACAGAAATAACTCAAATGGAACCGAGTGCAGCCATCACCGTCTGTCCTCAATTAACTCTAATACAGCAATCCACTTCCTATCTACCAACATACATGCTATAATAAGACGGCCCACAAAGTGGTACTGTCACACTAAATAACACTGAGTTGAAACAGCATGGCATATTTTCAACGAAACGCAACAGTCACGTTTTACTAAAGGCGGTCACAAGGGTCACGGTTCTTGTGTCAAATGCAAAAACCAAAATACAATGTGAGGGCTTGTTATCTGTTTTTTCCATTTTTAATTTGAGCACAAAATCAGAAATCGGAAAACGAGTCATCGGTTTTGGAAACAAAGACTGAAAAACAGTCTTTTTTTGTTTTTTGACTTTCAATTTTATTTGGAAGAACGACTGAATGAATAATACATGGATTGATTACTTTGGATTTTATTAAAACAGAAAATTGCCTGGTAATAAAGGTAGGCACAATGATGTGTTCAATCAAACTGTAATTACAATCGGGAACTATTGTTTTCAGTGTTTGGCTACAGTCAGCCAACTTTAAGCATTTAACATTTTCTTTTCATAGTCTGGATACAACTGTGTAATGTCTAATGTTCTACAACTTGCAGCAAGGCTGCTTGCTGGACTGGGTCAGTGCAGGGACGGATTACGGACCGGGCCAGCGGGGCCGCTGCCCAGGGGCCCTTGGGGTGCAGGGGGCCCGTGGGGCCCCTAGCCCAAAACAATTTGCAACGCTTATGAACAATGTATTTTCGTTTGAGGGCATAGATTCTTTGATCCTCTGCCTACAAGGGCCCCTGACCCTATAGGGCCTCTGGTGGTGGTGCTGGTGGTGGTGGTGGGGGTGGGGGGGGGAGGTCGTTGCTTTCAGGGGGCCCCCGGCCCTGCTATAGGAACTTTAAAGGGAAATGGCTGCATGGGAGCCTACTTTTAGAAGGCCCTCTTAGGCCCTCCTATTATGGTCCTGGCTTCTGGCTACCAGGTGGTCCTAGGGAGGATGGGGGCTTTGGGGGCTTTTAGAGGCCCTCTGATTATGAGGGCCCTACTAGGAGGCCCTAGGGAGGAGGATGTAGTGTACCTTTAGAGGGCCATCTGATTACAAGGGCCCCTACCATGGGGCCCCTGGCTTCTGGGGGGAGGGGAGGGGGGTGTGTTAACAGCCTTACAGAAGGCCCTCTGACTAGGGAGCGGTAGCATGGTGGGATGGAGGCGGTTAACCTGCCCGCTGAGTGGCCCCCAGACAAGTGTAGCAATGTAAGAGTTTGACCAGTGTAATCACTCCCAGGGCTGTAGTGGAGGCTAAACGCAAGTAAACACGGTTTACCCACCTCTGGTTGTGCTACATTGCTACCTGTCTCTATAAACAGAGAAGGGTAACCTGGTGCTAACATTAACGTGAGGTAATGGCATTAGGCTGTACTGATTATAATTTGAGATCCAACTTACTGTATCAACTTAAGCCACCTTCTTTTCACTTTTTCCGAGGTAAAAAGTGGCAAAAGATAGTTTTGTCAACATCATTCTGCTTTTACAACACGGTACGCCGCACTAGTTTGGACCCACAAGTGGCATGATGACGTAGCAACTAGCCATCCCAGACAATGCTGGCGTTTTTTTGTTTTTTTTGGGGGGGGGGCCCTCACGAACGTTTTGCCCAGGGGCCCACACAACCCATAATCCGTCCCTGGGTCAGTGATACGTGTGGCAAACTCAGTGATGAGTTTGACTGTGCTCAGCTGTATCACTGACAACTTTCACTGAGTGAACTAACATTTTTGTGTGTACAGATATCATCATTAGAATGCCACTGGTCAACAGATAAGTTCAGCCAACTGCTGCTGACATTCAGTGCACGAAACAGTGCATGAGATTCTGGTTCAATTAATTCGGCTTATACTCTACATTGTGTCAAATCTGGGAACATTGGCTTTCTGAGTTCTGATGTTCTCTGAAGTTTGGCTGCAATATCCTGCTTGCCAATAGATGCCTGCTAAACAGTGTAAACAGTACAATCTCTTGTGTGAGGTACCATTGATGGTTGATTAGCCTAGCCAGCACAGTGTTTGCCACTTCTTCTTCCATCTTGCGGTTTTCCATCATCTCTGAGAAAAGTAGCAAGTCCAGGACAGGTACATCAGCCCCAATGTTTGCCTTCAGCCACACTGGCACATAAAACAGAGAAAGAATTTTGTCATCATCATGAGGCATCTGTCTTGAGAACATGGACATAGTGGAATCCATCATAATGCATCTGTCTTGACAACATGGACATCATGGAATCCATCATAATGCATCTGTCTTGAGATCATGACCATCTTGGAATCTTGGTGCTACTGACCCTCTCGACAATGGAATCGTCAATGAAGAGTGTAGTGTATTCAGTGCTTTGTTTCCTGAAGTCCACAATCATCTCTTTTGTATTGTCCACATTGCTTGTTTCAAGGCTACAATTTCTGCTCTTGACTGTGACTGTAGTGCATACCAGCACTTTTCCCAGTTGTTGGAAGTCCTCAGCACGAGTGGGTCAACTGCATTTATATGGTAGTGTTGTGGTTTTTTTCTTCCCCGCTAATCAGGAGTCAGGAGCCGCTTGTGTAGATCTTCAGATTCAGTCTTTATTGCAACAATGAAGTACCCTTACCAGGAGGTCCTGCCTGGCGGCTCCCCCGAGACACCCCCATCTCCTTTTCCTTGTTCTATTTCCCTATCTTTTCATGCAATAATGAAAACCCTTTCTTACCTATCCTTAGGGCGTCACCTTCAGTGCAGATGAGTGTGCTCCAGTTCCTCCACCAGGTGGTTGCCTCCCTGGGTCTCTTCTCTGATCCTGTTCATGACGCCAAATTATGTTGTGGTTTTTTTCCTCCCCGCCAATTAGGAGTCAGGAGCCACTTGTGTAAATCTTCAGATTCAGTCTTTATTGCAACAATGAAGTTACAACCAAGGCCAGACACTTTCAAGTGTGTCCAATACTGTTTTACACCAATTTTTATACATTTTCTTATTGTGTAACAATATCTCGTCACTTAAGTATCATCATTCCCTCAACCATTCACCATCGTTGTTTTCTCCCTTGATTCACACCCCTAGATGATAAGTTTGTCAATCATCTCTTTTACTGTTTGGTGCCTCGACTGAACATAATGGTGGCGTGACCATCTCTATTTGGTTTTTTAAAATACCCAGCCATGAACTTTTGGTGAACTCAGGAGAATCCCTTCCTTCAGTAGCAAACCTTGGTCATTTCTGCTTGTTGCACATTGTCTGGCTAGAGCAGGGGTCGGCAACCTTTTTGACATGGAGTGCCAATTATATATTTTCTTGTTAGTCTGCGTGCCATGTTAACGATGGGGGGGGGGGGGGCTACCATCGAGTAGTCAAACCAAAGCAGTAGGCGCGCCAAGCAACAGCCAATGACATTTCAACATCATAGAAGACGTCTGAAAATTTTTAATATGTTTAATAATTAGGGTTGTGATCTGGAGACCTGCGCGGGACGAATTTTTCAGTCCCGCTCCTGCCCGCTCCCGCAAGATTCTGTCCCACTCCCGCAAAAAAATATATATTATTTTCTCCAGCTCCTGCCCGCAGTATTCAAGTTTTGTCCCGCTCCCGCCCGCAAAATCCCGCAGGTAAACATATACTGTAAGTAGTTTTATTTTTACCACTTCTTCCCGCTACTCTGTTATTTGTTTCACTTGCTTCCATTTTGAGTGTATATAAAAAAAGAAATGGAAAATAAACAAATATGTTTCGTTTTATTTGAGTTTAATTAAATGGAATGATGAACATGCACACGAACGAGGAGCTTTTCAGAACATAGAAATACACTCAGAACAGTTAGAAATAGGCTAATAATATTGCAATGAAACAAAATAATAATAAACGTTGATTTCTCAAGTGGTCAAACAGAAAAGCATTTGGCCTAATACTGCTTCAAAGCGTTAGCCTTTAATTTAGTCATTCTTGTTGCTTTTGTGCAGTAGATAAATAATAGAGTATTTGTTTTTAATAAATTAATTTTAAGATAATTCCATTTTGCAGGAGTCCCGCGATTAATTCTATTCTCCCGCAACCCGCACATACATGAGGACCTTACCGCCCGCACCCGCATTCACCCATCAAATCTTGTCCCGCGCCGCACTCGGTGCGTTGGGTCCCGCGTGTCCCGCGGTACTCCCGCGGGAGTGCAGGTCTCTATTGTGATCATCGTCAGCGTGCCACCCGAAATTCCTCCGCGTGCCAGTTGTGGCACGCAAGCCTAGGGTTGCCGACCCCTGGGCTAGAGGGTTAATAATAGGGGTGTGCCAAAAAATCGATTCACAGAAAAATCTAGATTCTCATTTGCAACGATTCAGAATCGATCTGAAATGTCCAAGAATCGATTTAATAAATAAATAAAATCAGCTGGCTGTTCGCCTCCATTTTTGTAACTAGCCTACTGGTCTGTACTGATGCGACCACGCAGCCGGTTTTTGAACGTAAGCGTGCGCGGCAAATCACTAAAACAAAGAGCAAGCAAATATGGATTAGAGGGAGATCCAATCAGCCCCGTCTTCACTTAAAGCTAAAGTTTGGCGTCATTTCGGTTTTTACCGAATGCCTGGAAGCACTGCGCTGGACATGACACACACAGTGCAAAACGAAGACCAAGTACTTCGGCAGCACAACAAATGCGCGTGCTCATATTACTAGGCATCACCCGGAGCTCAGCGACACGGAGCAGAGTCAGCCGCCAGCTGCAGACCAACGCACACTGCAGTGCTTCACGAAACTCCCTGCCAACTCCGAGAGAGCAAAAAAAATAACTTGGTCTATCGCTTGCTTCATTGTCAAAGACCTAAGGCCTTACAGTGTGGTGGAGAACGAGGGGTTCGTCTGCATGTTACAGACAGCGGAGCCGAGGTACGCCATACCGTCCCGCAAGTTTTTCACTGAAACAGCTGTGCCACAGCTTTACAATGAGACTAAAAGAAAGGTCGCCAGTGCCCTAACCGAAACGACCAGAGTGGCACTAACATGTGATGCATGGACATCAAGAGCAACCAAGTCTTTTGTGACATTCACCGCTCACTACATAACTGATACGTGGGTGCTCGAATCCCGTGTTTTGCAAACTCGTGTGATGCACGAGAGCCATACAGCCATAAATGTCAATGCCATGTTTCACTCCGTTGCTAATGAATGGGAGCTGACGGTCTCGGATCTGGTCATTGTGACTGATAATGCTGCCAACATGCTCGCCGCTGCACAGATTGACAACTTGGCACACATTACATGTTTTGCCCATACTCTCAACCTGGTTGCACAACGAGCTCTGAAGCTCCCCACAGTGTCACGACTGCTTGGGAGGATCAGGCGAATTACTGGTTTCTTCCACCGCAGTGCCATTGCAAATCATGAACTGATAGAAAAGCAGAAACTTCAGTTACCGGTGCACAAACTGAAAACGGATGTCGCTACACATTGGGACTGCGCGCTGGACATGATAGAGCGATTCCTAGAGCAGCAGCCTGCTATTTGTGCTGCGCTGCTCTCCCCCCAGGTGAGAAAATCTGGAAGTGACATCTGCGACACCGACATCTCCGCTGCTGAGGAAATAGCATCGGCGCTGAAACCAATGAAAGACGCAACCCACATAATGTCAGACGATTCTACGCCTACACTCTCAGTTATTGCTCCTTTGCATGCTCAATTGCTGCACGACACGGAGGCAGCTGGCATTGCTGCAGCTGACACACCAGTTATTCGGGAAATCAAACTGGCAATCCACGATGATCTGGCAAAAAGATACAGTTCTGCACGGGATAAGCGCATGCTGTACTCGGCTTCCTTTTTGGACCCCCGATTTAAGGCCCTGCCTTTCATCACTGAGGAGGATCAGCTGGAAATCCATGCCAATGTAGTTGCAGAGGCTGCAGCACTTGAGGTAAATTATCTGTTCTTGAGTAATATATATTTTCTAAAATGTGTAAGACATTTATGCTTGCTGAAAATGGATGTAGGTCAAAGTTAAATGATGCCATCTCATCTTGCAGGTTTTATATATGCCTTTTAATTTTAGTTAACCATAAAATGAGGGACTTGTGACTATTTTGTACATAATTATGTACAAAATAGTCACAAGTCCCTCATTTTACCATAAACAATTCAATTAAATTGATTATGACTGACATGATTGTTGAATTGTTTCTGTAGAGACAAGTGAACTCAGAAGAGGCTGAGGTTGAGTCTGAGACACCACAGCAAGAAGAAGGCCCTGCTCCAAAAAGAAGGCCCTCTGCACTGGTCACGCTATTGGGGACACACAATAGACATTTACTGAGGTCAGTGTTGTCCGTACATCTGCCAGCTCCAGAGCTGAAGAGAAACTGAAGAAGTATCTTGAAGCCCCTCCCCTGTCTCTGTCAGAGAACCTGCTCAGCTGGTGGAGGACCCATCAGACAGCTTTTCCTCTCTTAGCTGGACTGGCTAAGCGATACTTGTGTATCCCTGGCACTAGCGTTGCAGCTGAGAGAGTTTTCTCCACCGCTGGAGATATAGTGACAGCACAGCGAAGCAGTCTCACTCCTGCACATGTTGATCAGCTTCTTTTCCTACAAAAGAACCTGAATGTTGCATCTGCAAATGGACAGTAACCTTGGACACAGTTCATGTCCAGTTTTTTTCATGATTTGTTGAAAATCATATAATCAGTTGCACACCGACATCTCCGCTGCTGAGGAAATAGCATCGGCGCTGAAACCAATGAAAGACGCAACCCACATAATGTCAGACGATTCTACGCCTACACTCTCAGTTATTGCTCCTTTGCATGCTCAATTGCTGCACGACACGGAGGCAGCTGGCATTGCTGCAGCTGACACACCAGTTATTCGGGAAATCAAACTAGCAATTGTTGTTGCAAGAGACACTGTCATGAACATTTCAGAGACAGGTAGCTTAGGGGTACTATTTTTCATTTTGAAAGAAGCACTTTATTTTCATAACTTGTTATTCTTTAAGTTACTGAATCTGACTGAGAAATATAGATGTTTTTTTGTCTTCTCCGGTTGTGTTCTACATGATATTTGTGGTAAACTGCAACTTTCCTGGGAAATGCATCTATTTTCAACCATTTTGTATTATGAAGAAGCACTTTATTTTTGTTCCAACTTATTTTATAGCTAGCTACTAATGAGTAGCAATTGAAAACCAGACAATGTTTTTGATAAAAGGCACTTCCCTGAGAATTTAACTTAATAAATGTGAAAAAGACACTTTAATGTCTCCGTTTGTCATTCTGTATAGCAAAGCAGATGAGAGTAGATCATGATCAGAAACCCGATTAGAAATCATTATGAATAAAATCGAATCATTTTGAATCGAAAATCTTTTTGAATCGAAAATCGATTTTGACTCGAATCATGGCCTCAAGAATCGGAATCGAATTGAATCGTAGGATGGTAAAAGATTCCCACCCCTAGTTAATAATATATTTGTCCTTCAACATAGTGATTAGCTGCAGCACTAATAAAGTACATATTCATGCAACAAAGCTAACAGAATAGCTAACAGATACAGAAACGTCTAAGCCAACACAAGGTGCTAATTCATACTTGTTTTTTTCCACTTTGTGCACAGCAGTAATTGGTCTGCATTCTCTTAAGATTACAAGGTCACTCTCAACACAGTTTACACCGGCTTCTTAAAAGGGTCCTAATGATTACATTCTCTATGTATTATGAAGTACTAAATAATATTCCATAGAAGCTACATTCTACAGGTCTGAAATTGCTTCCTTTCCAACGCCAACTGGGAAAGGAGCAGCAGGTCTTGTGGCCAGTTGGGATTTCTTTTGTGTTTGGGGCTGGTGTCCATGAAGGATCCATCTTCATTGCTATGAAGCTACTGAAATGCCATTTTGTTCATCATTCTATGTTGGCTAATAGCCTGTCATTTAAATTTGCGTAGGAAGTATATGACAAATGATCTTTTTTAACCAGAAACATCATCATACAAATTCAAATCTTTTCAAAACAACATCTAGTTTGTGATTTTTATATATATATATCATATCCTGTCCTATATTTGTTCATCTATTTGTGTTTGTAGGATTATTGCATGTAGGGGCAGTGAGACTTTGTACCTGTGACCAGTGTATGATCGGTTCAAGCCCTGGTTCTGGCAGAACAGTCACATGAGTGATTATATACTCAGATACATTCTGCATTTCAAAAAAAAAAAGAAAAATGAAAAAAGTATTTCAAGTATGCCATTTAAGTCATATTCAGTTTTAACAAATCAATGATACCAAACATGCCAAACACAAGCTACCTATTTTTCTTATTTTTATTCAGATAAACAAGACTTATTTACAGTACAATAAGTCAACTCTGTTACAGACAAACTAGGCAATGCGTGGAAATAACCTTGGTAACAGAGTCTGACAGTGACAGAACTGACAATTTTAAACCTTTAAGACGAAAACTCCACATGCTAGCATAAATGCCAACAGATCCATCCTTGCCCGTGCTGCTGTACACTCCTTTGTTGGCATCTGCACATGGAGATCAGCATCATGCCTTCTAAAGTCCTCTAATGTGTCCTCATTTATTTCCAACAGACAATTAAAAACTGTAGATTGTGTTTTGTTTGAACAAAGATTGCATTTTTCATTATATTTTGCGAACTGCAGACCCCAAAATTAAAAAAAAAAAACACAAGCATAATTAAATCTCCGTTTCCAGCCACCTTGCTTGTTCAGCAGCGAGCTTCCCCATCTTCTGACATCATAATACCACTTTCCGCACTGAGCAGATGATCTGGGGCCTCATGTATAAACGGTGCTTACGCACAAAAATGTTGCGCACGCCTGTTTCCACGCTCAGGTCGAGATGTATAAAAACTAAACTTGGCGTACCGCCACGCACATTTTCACGGCAACCCCAGACAAGGCGTACGCAAGTTTCTGCTCGATTTGGCAAAATGGAGGCACCTACTGGCAAAAGAGTGCTACTGCAGTTTCACTGTGTCAGACTCACAATCATGACGCTGACTTTATCAAATACACCGACATTAATTGTATGTTGTTTACAAATGTACGGCAGCTGATTTTTTTTTATCAATTTGTAACAATAAAACGGTGCAGAAAATGACCGAACTATTACAACTACCATGGCAGCTCTTGCGTTATTGGAAGACATAGCTTATAATGATTATGATGACTGGCTTCTAAGTCGATTAAGATTTCCAAGAGCAATCCTTTTGGAGCTGTGTGCTAAACATTACAGTATTACAAAAGCAGACGATGAGGAATTACGCTATAGGCTACCTGTTCCTTTACAAGTTCTGTCCACTCGCGGGTTCTTAGCCACAGGTGCTTTTCAGTGAGAACTTGCGAACCGATCGGGTATTTCTCAGTCAATTCTGAGTCGCGCCATGCCGGCTGTATGGGACGGCATAATTCGCTTGTCACCCAGATATATAAAATGTTCTTACAATTTGCATCGCAATTTGCATCGCAATTTGCAGCGATGTCCGGTTTTCCCAACGTAGTCGAAGCTATCGACTGCGCGCACATTGCTATAACCTTCAGTGAACGAATTTGCTTATGTAAATGGAAAGCACTTTCACTCTATTAATGTACTCTATTAATGTATTGGGGGCACCTCTTGTACTGTTGTCTGTAAGAATAAACGAAAGTAACACCGCATCTGCGCCCTACGCGTTATTCATAAACATGCAAGTAATTCAAACAAGTATGGTACGAGAAAAAATCACCCGCGATGACATCAGCGTCCCCCTCACCCGATAAAAGTGTGTCCCCAATCATCGCAGCAACTAGTTGCTCAAAGGGTGTGAGACCGGGAATTCCGCTACCTCCTCCTGTGCTGTTAAGACTCGTAAGGTGAGCAGGCGCTCGTTTTTCCCGCCGTCGATTTTAATGTCCTACCACTTTTTAATTTCGGCCACCGTGCGAATTTCGGAACCAACACTTTAAACTGACTCCGCCACGCTGTGCCACTCCGTAAACTTTCGTTTATTGCTTATGCCACCAAATAATATCACTTTTCTTTTCTCGATTTCTGTTAACATGACCTCCACTTCGCACTCGCTGAAATACTTTTTCCCTCGTGGTTTATCCATTGTTGTTTAAGAACAACATAGAACAAAGCGGGCGTTTATATAGATTTACATATGCAAATATACATAATTATGGGCGGGTCGGGGGGGGTGGCTGTGGGCTCGTTCACGTACGTAAAATTTCACGCTCATTCGGATTTATAAAGGGAATGTGCGTAGATCTGTGCTTACGCACAGTTTTATGCATCTGGATTTTTTCTTGCTTACGCACATTCCTAGTTTTGTCCGTACGCCATGTTTTAGTGCAAATTCTACGCACGTCGTTATACATGAGGCCCCTGGTGATGCCAGAAAATGAGGACATGTTCGCTGCTACCTCATCCCACACCTGATTCACCTTGCACTGGCGCAAAGTCTGTTTTTTTCCACCGGTGAAATAGCAAAATGGATTTGGACATGCCCAAAAATGTTAGTTGTGTTTTGCGCTTTGCATTAGATTGTCAAAATAGAGCCATTAGTGTGACTTAGGAGTGCTCTTAGTGATAAGATAAAATGCTTTGTGAATATGAGCCCAGGTTTGTTCCCTATGCAAAGCTACTAAAAATTTTGAAAAACATCCGTCCGCAATCAGGGGGGTACAAATGTATGGGGAAAAAGAGCTGTTAATTAATCACACATTTAAATCACTTTCTTTACATTTCTTTATTTTATACAGGGACATGACAGGATTGACATTTATCTACATCACACACATAATTTAACAAAAAAAAATAATCAAAAATGCCCATTTTTGTTAAAAAAAAAAGTATATTTCTATTTTAAAGTAAATTTCTATTTAATGATCCATAGTTCATTAACATATATAATTATTCCCACTGTTTGTGAAAAGCAAGTATGAGAAGACAGAAATATATCCTACGATTAAAATTCTATAAGATGTGTATAGGGTCCATTGGTATCTAGGCTCAGTACTTGTCTGTTTCCATAGGTCCCATATTTTACAACAATACCTGCTTCAGTACATTTGCTGGATGCTGCCATCCCTTTCTCACACTGCAAGACAAACTGGTTGTATAGCCGCAATCCATCATCTTTGCCAATGTTTCCATGGTACTGCATGCTTCGGCCTTTGGCTTTGCCTCCCAGTGTGGCCTGGGGCACAATGAGTACACTTCCAGGCAACTCCAACACAGACATGTATTTCCCAGAGTCTGTCTCACACAGCTTAACATTAAGCAGGGAGTTCACTGTGGAGAGGCACAGAGCAAGTTAAATATTTTACGATGTCTAATTTAAAGATTAGCTGTCTTTTGGAAGGCCGATGAAGAAATTCTTCAATTTCTTAAAGTATACACAAAGGTATGAAAAAGTAGGTTTATGCAGCTAGCAAACATGCATTTTATATTGCAATTTTGTGACAACTGAGTTTGGCTACCTTTGCAGTGACTTGAAGGCAGGCTGCCAATGATCACCCCAAAATCTGAGGTTGAACATTATTTAACTAAGTAAATATTCCCTCTAGACATACTATGTTGATGAAAAATTACCCAAGAATATATGTATTGCATTTTCCCAACTTTGATTATACACATCTTATAATTCTGCTAACAGTCTTTTTTCTTGTAATATATTATTCAAATTAGTTTTACAGTATTCAGTAGTAACCAGTGGTGGGTGGTGATTTTTAAAATGGGGTTAATCACAGTGGGGATAGTTGGCATTACAACCAAAAAAGGTCTTTTTTCCTTATTTAAGTAGGTTAGCTACATATATGTAAATTCTGCCATCTTTCATCAAAAGATTAAGTGAACAACATTAGCTGCATGTCTGCCATCTTGCTTCAAAGCATCTAGCTAAGCTTGAACACACACAGCATAGTTAGCAAGATAACTACCAAACTACTAGTGTACTAAAAATAACTGAACTATAGTTATCACATAAGTTAAGAATTACATAAGCTATCATACTCAAAACCCAATGATAACTTCATGGGGGGGGGGAAATGGTATATGAAATGATAAACAGTCACTGGGTTTCAACAAAATGCTTCTATGCTTCTGCATGGGTCAGAATGAATGCATACTGCAAACCAACACCACCAACAGTCCAACACCATGTGAACTTATTGGTCATGAGCATTAATATTATTGGTAGTTTATCTTGTCTTGTGCAGAGAAGCCTGGTTTCCAAGCATGTCTAAAACATCTGACTGTAATCAATCTGTCCAATCAATATTGCCTAAGCAAAAACTAAAGTTGTACTCCATTTCAGAGGCTACAGCTTTCTACCACTGCATTTGAAAACCAAATGCATCACTGTAGTGCAACAAGATTGTCCCATTTTTGAAAGCTCTTTCAAATGCAATCTAGAAATATGTCCTTTTCCTCAGCTGCCCAAGAATCATTGGGTGGATTTTTACTTAAATTCTCAGCACCACTTCCCTCAAAAAATACAAGTGGACAATGGGCTGAATATACTAAATATCATAACACCTAGACAAGATCACAACCTTGATTACCCCAACATTACTGCAAGAAATGAATCCTGTGGAAGCATGCACAGAAATACTGTACTCCTAAATCAGGAACAATTTATTTTAAGCATTATTTAAAGGAGTATATCATTTAAGGAGTATATCATTATTAATGTAAGAGAACAAGAGCTTAGTGTATGAGAATGAGCATTGCTACTGTAAGTCTAAAAGGCACAACATACCCATTTTGGGAATAATATCTTCTTCTGCTCCTTTGAAAAAGCAGATAAAAATCACCATTCCCCTCTGAATCTGTGCGCACGAAAGAGAAACAAATTACATGTGATACATTCATAGCCACCTAAATATGGGCTAAAATTAACAATTCTATACAATTGACTAATGATCATACCTCTACCCACTCCGCTTCAGATTGCCCTTCCACAGGCTTGACCTGAAGTCTAGCATGTAGACACTGCTGTACCACCGTCCTAGCACGGGAAAGAGTACCTGCTTCTTCCGTCATCTTTGATCACGCGCTGACGTCTTACACTTATTTCATTCGGAGATCATAGACTGAAGAAAAGGGTGTACCACCACCAGCGGGATCAGATACGAAACTAAAATAAAAATGTAAACGGATAATAGTCATTTGACCATATAAGGTAGGATCTGTAGGAAATATTCGAAAATCGTTAAGGAAAAAACTAACAATATTCTCGAGTAAATTTTAACTTATGTCACCGTTTTCACTATCTGGGGTTTTCACCTAATTTTAAGCGTGAAATATTTTTTCTTCTAAATTATATGTTATATCTACACCCACTGTATCACTTGAATACTAGGTAAACATTTTATTATGTCTAAGCGTGCAACTTACTATCAGAAGCAAAAAGATGAAGAGGGAAACAGTTTAAATAAAATCCTTACCTGAGGATTACCCGGCATAAACTATAAGGGTAAATAATGAACGTCATCAAAAGGCGACAACAAGCTACCAGGGCGTCTCGTTTTTTTCCACTTTATATTTTTTATGGAATAAATTATTCATGTACTAACTTTTAAGGCATAACTGAATACTTTAATCCTATACAGTATTAACATTGTATTAACGTCAACCAAATAACAGGGCGACTGACGCAATTTCTGCGCATGCGCAGTCCAAATTCCAAGTGGCTCGTTAATTTCTGCTACATTATTCGAATGTTTTATAATGATATTAGCAGTAGCGTTTCTGCTAGCAGAGGCTGTTCACCAGGGTTTCTTGTTAAAAGGGGTATCCCACAGGGTTGCCCTATATGCCCTCTGTTGTTCATAATAGCTGCTGAACTGATGGCAATTTTTCTTAAAATTTCACCTGATATTAAAGGAATTAAAATACTGGGGAAGGAATTTATAATAACCCAGTTTGCTGATGATAATGCTTGTTTCTAAAAAATGAACTTATGGTCTCTAAAGCAATCAACAAAATTATTTTTTTTTCTTAAAGGCTTCGGGTCCGACTTTAAATCTTCAAAAATGTGAGATTTTAACAATCCACAATTCAGACTTAGCTTCTGTTGTTAATAGGGTTGCCACCCGTCCTTTAAAATACGGAATCGTCCCGTATTTGAGAATGAAATTGCGCGTCCCGTTTTGAATCAATACGGGACGGGTTTTGTCCCGTATTTTTTTATCATTTTTTTTTAAAGCAGCGTCTCATGCAAATCATCCCACACGCATTTTATGAAGATGCCTCCTTTCCTACTTTTGATTGGGTAATACTTGATGTCATCATTAGTTTGATTGGTCTTTTTAACTGTCCAGTGAGGAGGGCGGGTCTTTTAAGTAGGGTCTGCAAAGTGTTGGCAGAGAGTAATATTGAAAAAATGGCAGATGCTTCTCCAGGTAACCCCCCGCGTCTTAAAGTTTCAGAGCTTAAACGCAAGCGGCTGCAAAAATGCCGCAGAGAGTGGGAGGAAACAAATACTTGGCTGCAGAGTGTTAGCGGAAATTGTTATCAAGCCAACTGCACAATTTGTCGGAGAGCGTTCTCTGTGGCTCATGGTGGTCTGTCAGACGTGCAACAACATGCCTCCGGAGAGCAGCATTCCCGCAATGACAGAGCTCACAAAAATCAAAGCACAGTCAGACAGTTCTTCGTACCCCAAGTCTCTCCCGAAGCAGACATGGTAATGACAGTATAATAATACATAAATAAATAAATAAATAATTGCTAAATAATGTTAAAAATGTGACCCAGTCTGTGAAAACCTAGCTGGAGTAATTTTTTTTTGTAATTTACTGTTTTCTACATGAAATAAAGAACAGTATGTGAAAATAATAAAAATATATGTATTTAATATTAACTGAGTAAAACCATGTCAACAACTGAAATCACAGTGAAATGAATTATGGCTAAAATCAAACTTTATCTCAGAATTAGATTTGGCCTGGTTTTCACACACTGGGTCACAAATTGTAATTTGTAAATACAATGTAAGTGGATCACATTCCAATGTAATATTATGATTTGTTAAGGTTAAGTCAGACACATAAGCATTAATTTATTACATGAAACATTACATTTAATACATTAATAAACAACATAATGCCCATGTAAAGAAAATAGGGGATGTGGCCCCCGCTGCAGTATGCGTCCCTTATTTTTTTGTATAAAAAGTGGTAACCCTAGTTGTTAACATCCCGGTAAAGAAAGAGGTGAGATACCTTGTCTTAATATTAACAAGTTTCGTGGTTGATAGGGAAAATTTGAATATCATTCTGAGATTAAATGGTGTCCAAAAAACCCTGAACCACTGGCTTAACTGAGATCTGTCTTTATTAGGTTGCATTCTTTTATCTAAAACTGAAGACCTGTTGAGACTCATCTATTCATTATTTGCACAAATCACAGTTAGTAGAGGATTTTGAGTATGGGGGTGTAAACACCATAGACTTTGAATTTATAATTGCTGCCGTTAGAGTCAAATGGTTAAAAGAATGTCTTTCTCAACCTTATTCTATGTGGTATCACATTCCTAACAACATTTTTAACAAAGTTGGTGGGATTGATTTCTTGCTTAGATGTGACTTTTTAATGCCAAAAATTCCCTTAAAACTTTCTCATTTTTCAAACAAGTATTGGAGTATTTTTCTCCACATAACTCTTTGTTATAGAATAACAGGGTGATCACGATTAACAGGAGATCAATCTTCAAACCAGATTGGTATGAAAATGGTGTCATTTTTGTGAGTGACTTATTGGACTCTGAAGGGAACATCTTATCTTTTGAGGAGTTTATAGATAAATTCCATATTACTACCTCAAGAAAAGAATATGGAAAATATGTGAAGCGATCCTTGTTCCTTTATTGCATATGATTCAAAATTGTTTACAGTTGTATCAGGTCACACCCTCTCTGCCTTTCTTATGTGTTGGTGATGTTATGTGTAAGCCTGGTTTTTAAACAGAAACTTTTTGGGGACTTTCACTCTTGTCAGGGATAACATAGGATTTTCTTTTAAGAGAAAGTCCTTCTCCTTCTATTTGCCCTGCCAGATTCCTCCAAAGTTAAAGAAACTCATTTTAAAATAATATCTGCAATAAATACCCTATTAATAATTTTCTGTCGAAGAGATTTAAACTTGAGGTTGACCCATGTACTTTGTTCTTCTGAAGATGAAACTATCGATCATCTATTTTTTAACTGCTCTTATGTGAATTTGTTATGGTCAGACATTTACAATTGACTTTTTCTCAAAATTGAAAACATTTCCATGTTCACTTACAATGACATCATTTATTATATGGATGGTTTGGATAGTAACATCTCTGACACTGTTAATCTCATTATTATTCTGGGTAAATACCATATTCACTCTTGTAAGTGGAATGGAAACACTCGCTGAAGTTTATATGTCACAGAAACAAAAAAGCTCAAAAGATATATTCTTGTAAGAAATGGCAGGATTTTTTATATATACTGTATATTTGGGGGGGATGCAAGAAATGACAAGAAAGTTGGAGCCCGCACAATCAGCATACAGTTTTTGACAAGAGTGTCAGTATTGGATTATGATTGTCCGTCGGTGATTATTGACATGATCCACAACGAGCCTCTCGAGCCATTAGGTGTGTAGTTGCCAAGGAGTGCATTTTATGCTTCTGGAAAGCCTGCTTGGAATGTGCGGCCCATCTTGAGTGGCAGCGGCAGGAAGATGCCCCATCGTGCAACAGCATGAAAAGATGAGGAGGAGGGTGGCTATAAGTGAGTGATGGGGCTGAGCGGGCTGGTTACCTTATTGAGTGTGACCGCACGCTGGGGTTGCTGCTGGTCTGGTGCTGTTGCAAGGTCAGCAAAGTCCCTGGTGGTCCGGAGCCTCAAAACATTGTGGATATGGAATTCTACTACTGTCTCAGGCTGGCTGTGTCGGTGAAGGACCTTGGGATTCTCAGAATGCTCTTGGACATTATCCTGGTGTTGTATACTTCTGAGACTGTCAGAAAATGAATGACGTGGAACTTAGAATGAGAGGGGGTTTGTCTTGAGGATACCGTTCCTCTAATAAAAACGCTTTGCCTCTGTATATGTTTGTGAAACTTTTGTGAGGAGTGTGTGGGGAGTGGGTAAGCTGGCCCCCATTTCGTTAACCAGCGTATCAGTGTGTAAGAAACATTTTAAGCATGTTAAACGAAAGGGATGACATCCGATTAAGAGTCAGTTTCACAAGGGGGAAGGGGGGCAGCTGATGATGAGCCTGTATGGTCTTCCACAGATTCTGAATTATTGGAGGTCTTGTCAGCTATAGAATTTACACTCAATGTTGAGGAGATTGAAAATGACTTGCGGCAAGGATGGGAAGGTCGTGTACAGGATTTCAGTGAAGTTGAAAATTCCAATATTGAGCAGGAAGGCAGCGGTGACATAGAAATCCCACGCCTGACGGGGTTGTACAAAACCATAGATTCGATAATGTACATGTGCGCATTCAAAATATTCCGCTGCCTAGAAAAGACACAAATTTCTGAGAATACTATGAAAATGTAATCGGAGGGGTCAAAATATTATCAATGAAGCGATACCTTACATCACACAGGGAGATTATACAGAGGTCAAAAAAAGGTTAGGGGGCAGTTTGGGCGGGGCTTAAAGCTCCCCCCCCCCCGTTTATGACTTCATCACCAATGATTGACAGGTCCAGCTGTATACCCCCACCCCAACGATGATTGACAGGTCCAGCTGCATACCCCCACCCCAACGATGATTGACAGGGCCAGCCGCCCACCCCCCCGTTCCCCCCACAACCTAGCTAAAATTTAAACTAGTAATTTAAAGCTTGTATTAAAACAATGGTTACATTAGCGGGAGAACATTTTAAAACAAATTTGAGGAAGCACTTCTTTACACAGCGTGTAGTTAGAGTATGGAATAGTCTTCCTGCTGGAGTAGCGGAAGCTAAAACCATGGGTTCCTTTAAATCAGAGCTAGATAAGATTTTAACAACTCTGAGCTATTAGTTAAGTTCTCCCCAAACGAGCTTGATGGGCCGAATGGCCTCCTCTCGTTTGTAAATTTCTTATGTTCTTATTAATTACGTTTTAGGGAATAATAAAAAAGCGTATAGTAGACTGAATGTAAGCTAGCGCATACACGTTGTATTTTAAAAGAAAATGCGCGTAAACTCATTATATTTAACAGAAATGTTTAAACAATTTAACTTTTAAACAAGTAGACATGCGCCCGAGTGAAACAACGTATTTTAAGCACAAACGTCACAAGACCCAAACTTTTAAACAATTTAAAGAATACTGCGTATTTTAAGCACAAAAGACACAAGACCCAAAATTTTAACCTTTAAACAATTTAAAGAATACTGCGTATTTCAAGCAAATGACACAAGTCCCAAAATTTAACTTTCAAAAGTTAAGTACAAACGTGCCCCGAGCAAAACACTGTCAGAAGAGGGTATGCGACCGCGGTTAAGTTAGCCTCGATCATATTCGATATTCCAGTGTTCTAGCTTCAATACCTTTTCACGGAAGTAAGGTGGGGCGTTTTTAGTGATAAAATCATGTTGTCCAGTCCACAGACAACGATGCACACTGATTATTTTTTTGCTTCAAACCATTTCGTGATTTGTGCAAAATCGTGTTAATAAGTAATAAAATAGGTCCTGTCAGGTGTAATGACATGGTCGGTTAGCATTTTGGGCTCATGGCGACTGTTGCACACCCCTTTGTTTCCCAGATTGCTTTACGTACGATTTTTAATTAATTTTTGAATGTTCGAATCCGTATAATGTGCAATGGGACAATACATGAATGGGTTAATAACTTTAAAACTAGACGAGACAGGCACATCTAGTGAAGTGTGCTTTGATCAGTGGACTACAGGGAACAATGCACACCCCTTGGATTTTCAGATTATTTTTGTCTGTGATAGTTATTAATCATTGTATTGCATCCATTTAAAGTGCAATGGGGCAACACACTAAAGGGTTAATAGCTCTGGAACAAAATGGGACAACCATGTCCCATGAAGTGTGCCTTGATCAATGGACTCTGGGGGACAATGCACACCCCTTGCATTTTCAGAATAACTTTCTCTCTAACAGCTATTAATTAATACATTGTATCCATATTACATGGCATAGGGGCAATGCAATAAAGGGTTAATAGCTCTGGAACAAAATGGGACAGCCACATCCCATGAAGTGTGCATGGTTCAGTGGACTCTGGGGGAGTCAACCCAGTATTGGTTTATACTGAAAAAGTTCTGTCTTAAGTATATAAATACATGTAAAAATTATGACTTCATCAAGAACAGCCTGCATCAACAATCCAATTTTACCAAATGCATGAATGACACTGAGGCTTCGGCCTGGAAGAGTTTTGTCTCTGTTGTGAAGAACTACTTGGGTAACCACAGAGCAGACAATTATCAGAATCAGAATCGCCTTTATTGGCCAAGTATGTGAGCGAACACATACAAGGAATTTGATTCCAGTCGATGGTGTCTCTCAAGCACAACAGTATAAAAACAACAACAATATGTAAAGTCACAATGAACAATATATTGAGCAATATAATATACAGTAATGTATAATCTACAATATAAATATGTAATATGGATTTATATTTATAAATATAAAGGTAAATGTTAAAAAAGTATGTTATTTGTACATATAATATATATACAGTAGGTAGAGATTTCCACCTAACAAGATCCTCTTCCACCTTTTTTAACAAAGGAATATGATTCATCTGTACTAGATCTGAGAGCCTGGTGGAAAAATGTATGCCTAAGTATCTAAGGTTACCTGACTAAAGGAGTAGTACCTGTAGTTGTGTTTTGGAAACTACAATTCAAAGGCAAAACTGTTGATTTACTCCAATTGATGGAGTAGTCTGATATAGATGAGAACTTGTCTATAAGTGATATTGTCTTCAGAAGAGAGGTTGGTGAATTCCTAAGAAAAAGTAATACGTCATCTGCATAAAGGCTTATGTTCTGTTTTTTCTGTTTGAATTCCTTTAATATCTACATTTTGTCTAATTGCTGCTGCTAGTGGCTCAATGAAGATAACAAAAAGCGAGGGGGAGAGCAGGCAGCCCTGCCTGGTGCCCCTCTGCAAACGGAAGCTTTGGGACATTTGTCCTAACACATGCATTTGGAGAGCAGTATAGTGTTTTAATCCAGCTTATGAAGGATGACCCAAATCCAAATTTGTATAGAACTGCAAATAGAAATTTCCAGTTGACTCTGTCAAATGCTTTCTCCACATCTAGAGAGATAACTTTGGTTTCTAATTTGTTAACGGAGAAGTAGTCTATAACATTTATTAATCTACGTGTATTATTGGCTGAGTGTCTACCCTTGATAAAAACCTGTTTGGTCGTGATGTATAAGGAATGGAGTGACTTTTTCTAATCTTTTGGCAAGAACTTGGCAAATTATTTTAAGATCTACGTTTATCAGTGAGATTGGCCGGTAGCTGGATGTTACTGTTGGGTCTTTACCAGGTTTTAGAAGCAGGCTAATGTTGGCAGAGTTCATGTTTGAAGATAGCGTGTGATTGTTCTGAATTTGAGTAGCCATTCTGATAAAAACGGGTGCTAGCGTTAGCCAAAAATACTTTGTAGAATTCTGCTGGGAAACCATCTGGACCTGAAGCTTTATTATTTGGTAGAAATTGTATGGCTTCATTGAATTCAGATATTGATAGAGTAGAGTCTAGAACCCTAATTTGTTCATCATTTAGTTTTGGCAGATTTATATTGCTAAGAAATTTGTTGATGTCATCATCAGATGTATTATTCTGTGATGAGTATAAAGCTTTATAAAACTCTTTAAAAGATTTATTAATTTGTTCGAGATCATGAGTTACATTCCCCGTCGAGTCTAATAGAACAGATTGTTGTTTTTTCTTTATTGAGTTTTAACTGGTTAGCAAGGAATTTCCCAGATTTATTGCCTTGTTCAAAGTTTTCCAAATGCAGTCTGTTTACCAGAAATTGTGTCTTCTTATCATTTAATTCATCCATCCATTGTCCAACCCGCTTATCCTACTGGGTCGCGGGGGACCGGAGCCTATCCCGGAAGCAATGGGCACGAGGCAGGGAACAACCCTGGATGGGGGGCCAGCCCATCGCAGGGCACACTCACACACCATTCACTCACACATGCACACCTAAGGGCAATTTAGCAACTCCAATGAGCCTCAGCATGTCTTTGGACTGTGGGGGGAAACCGGAGTACCCGGAGGAAACCCCACGACGACACGGGGAGAACATGCAAACTCCACACACATGTGACCCAAGCAGAGACTCGAACCCAGGTCCCAGAGGTGTGAGGCAACAGTGCTAACCAATGCACCACCATGCCGCCATTTAATTCATTAAATTCCAATTTTAGTTTTCTCAGGTTGCTAAGTGTCACGCCCACGGGGGCGGGGCCCGTCAGGTGCACCACATCAACAGCCAATTAACCCAGTTTAAAAGCAGAACAAGCGCCAGTGCTCCTTGCGAAGTATTGAGCCGATGTTTCCATGCCTTACTGAGCGTTTTGCCTGTCTTCTGTTTACCCGCTTCTCCCTGCCTTACCTGTTATCCTGGTGTATGATCCTTCCCTCCTTACCTTCCCTCCTTAGACCTGCTCCCGTCCGGCCACGTCCTTCGTCTTCTGCCCTCGTGTTCCCTGTTCCAGTCTCTCTTTGTCGGACGGACCCCCCTGGCAGCGACCCCGGATCACGTACCTAGACCCCGATTCCAGCGCGCCGCTTCTGCACCCCTGCTCCGCCTCTCCGAGTGGGAGGTCCCACTCGGGTCACCTGCCCTGTCCCTCATCATCTGGGTAGAGGAACTGATCTCCTCAATAAACCTTTCTGATCCCTGCAATTCTGGATCTCCGCTCTCCTTCTTGCCAATCCGTGACACTAAGTATATGCTCTTGCGGTGAGGAAGCATACGCTGTTTCTAGTGATTTAATCTTCTGTTCTAATTCTGCAACATATGTTTTTTTATGTGTACAGTAAGATATTATTTTTCCTCTCACTACTGCCTTTCCTGCTTCCCAGATAATACATGGTGAGACTTCTGTGTTTAAATTTTTTTATTAATAGAAATTTCGGCAGACATTCATTCACTGGTAAATACACTTTCTTAAGTACAAACATAAAACTTACATTTTAACAATTGAACATTCAAAAAAAAAAAAAACTAACAGTCATAAAAATAATTAAACAAAAATTAAACACCCTTTCCCCAACCAACCACCCACCAGTGCTATCAAATGGTAAAAGTAGGTACTCAAGGCATAGTAAACATATTAATCACAAGTTTGTAGAAATGAAATGAAAGGGGACCAGATTTTTTCAAATAGCAAAATCTTGTCTATTAGGGTCTACCTGATTTTTTCCAAATGTAATGTACCCATAATTTAAGAGTTGGAACTTCTTTTTTCTTCCAAAACAAAAGGATAAGTTTTTTGGCAGAGATTAATCCATATGAAACAAACTGTCGTTGTACCCGTGTAAGTCTCAAAAATTCTTCGGAAACTCCAAATATAATTAATATAGGATCAGGTTCAATTTGAATGTCTAATGTATCTGAAAAGACTTGGAATATTTTGTTCCAGAAACACTGTAATTTGGGACACAAAACATAGGAATGAGACAGATTGGAATATAAAAACTGACATTTGTCACACAATGGCGACACTTCTGGAAATAATTTATTCAATTTACACTTGGAATAATGAAGCCTATGAAACACTTTAAACTGAATGAGACAATGTCTTGCATTAATGGAACATCTGTGAACCAGTTCAAGACTTTGTTCCCAAATTTCACTGGGAATTTCTACTGCAAGTTCTTCTTCCCAGGCAGATTTAATGTTCTCCATAGATGGACTTTTCACCTGTTCTAAACCCTTGTAAAACAAGGAAATGGTACTACCATCTCTAAGACATCTTTCCAGAAATGTGTCCAGATACATGGGTGACGCCGTGACCTAATTAGAAATGTTACACTTCACAAAGTCTCTTATTTGAAGGTACCTAAAGAAGTGATTAGAAGGAATACTGTATTTTTCACCCAGTTGCTGAAAGGAAGCAAATTTTCCATTTACATATAAATCCCCTACGTTTCATAATCCTACATTTTTCCAAAACTTAAATGCACTATCTAACATCGAAGGGCGAAAAGAGGGGTTAGCTGAGATGGAGAGCAAAAACGACATTTGGGTGAATTTGAAATATGTCTTTAACTGTTTCCAGAATTATGAATAACAGGATTATGGTTATAAAGTGAACTAATTATACCTTTAGGTGATAAAAGTATTGCATTAATCGAATATGGAAGACATTCCTCCTGTTCCAATACCAGCCAATTCTCTACCACTGAAATAAAATCTATCCATGAAGTCAAGGCCCTAAGGTTTGCAGCCCAATAACAGTAAAGAAAATTAGGGAGGGCAAGTCCTCCCTGCGTTTTGGGTCTACATAGGTGGTGTTTAGAAATCCTATGGGCTTTATAGTTCCAGACAAAGGGAATCAGGATAGAGTCCAGTTTTTTGAAAAAAGATTTGGGCAAAAATACAGGAATATTCTGCACTAGATACAAAAATTGCGGGAGAAACATCATCTTAATTGCGTTTACCCACAAGAGAAATAGGAAGTGTTTTCCAGAAATTGATCATGAATTTAAGTTTAGACAACAGGGGTTGAAAACTTTTTTGTCACCTCAATTCCTAGGTATGTAAATTGTTCTGAAGTCTTAAAGGGCAAATGCTGAAGCCAAGAAGAATCTTTGATATTGACTGGCATCAGCACGCTTTTGTCCCAGTTAATTTTATATCCTGAAAATGTGCCATAGTGATTAATCAAATTAAGAATATTTGGAATGCTACTTTTGGGCTCAGAAATAAATAAAATAACATCATCTGCGTATAATGCTACTTTATTATCAGTACTACTAGTTTTATAGCCTTTAATTCCAATATGTGTTCTAATAGCCTCAGCTAAAGGCTCAATCGCTAATGTGAACAAAAGTGGTGACAATGAACACCCCTGTCTTGTACCTCTGTGTAATTCAAAACGAGAAGACATTGTTTGATTTGTGAGAATTCTTGCACATGGACTGGAGTACAACAATTTAATCCATGAAAGGAACTTCATGGATATTTTTAATCATGTATTTCAAGGGAAGTGGAATAGCTCTAATGATTTGATTAAATTCTCTATAAGGGCATTTAAGATTTTCGACAAAAGAATTAACTTGTAACAAATTACCATTTTCATCCATCAAATCTGTCACATATAGGACTTTTTTGTCATACCATAAAGTCTTTCTGTTAATTACTATGGTTCTATTATTCCACAAGGTGGAGCTATGCGGTGTAAAGTTGTGAGTGAACATCATTTTCCAATAGAGCAGTATTTGTTTATGGAAGTCAGACAGTTTGATTCGTAATTTAGATATTTCGAAGTCGCATCTTTACAAAAACTTTAATCCTCCAACATTTTGAAAAATATATTTTGGTATGTGAAACCATATAGAATTTGGTTGAGTTAAAAAGGCTTTTATCCAGTTTCTTTAATACACCAATCATAGCTTCAAAATCAGCAGCTTTTAGCCCACCACATTTGTAATCTTTAACCATCACAGACTTTTTAAGGTAGTGTCTCTTATTCTTCCATATGAAATTAAAAATGATTGAATTTACCTTTTTAATCATTTGAGGGGGATATAAAGAGATTGACAGGAATATACTAATTTTGATAACCCTTCTGCTTTTGTTAATAAGATTCTGCCAATAATCATGAGCCAATGGTTGAGAGATCTTTTCATACTGTCTATTTTTTCTTCAATGTTTAGTTGTTCTCTCTTATTTCTATCTTTGCACACTATTAAACCTAAATATTTTATTTCAGTTTTGACCGGGATGGAGCCTATATCTGTCTCAGCACATGGATGAAGAGATAGTATTTCACATTTCTTTAGGTTTAGACATAATCCTGAAGCTTTAGAAAAGACTGAAATTATATCTTATGCTTTTTCAATTAATGATTTATCTTTAAAAAAATTACTGTGTCATCTGCAAATTGACTTATTTTAAATTCATAATCAAAAATAGTGATTCCTTTAATTTGAGGGTGGTTTAAGATTAGATATGGTAACATTTGTGTACATAAAATGAATAGTTTTGGCGAAATAGGGCAACCTTGTCTAATACCACGTGACATCTTAATATTTGGTGTCATTCCAGGGTTGAGGGAGATGTAGCTATAGATATCACTATAAAACATTTTTATAATCTCACAGAACCCTTCTCCAAATCCGAGTTTTTTGAGTACTGTAAACATAAAACCGTGTTCCACAGTATGGAAGACTTTGAAAAAATCTATAAACAATACAGGATCAGTCAAATGTGATTTTGAATATATCTTCCTTTAATAAAAGCTGATTGATGCTCTCCGAAAAGTTTCCCAATTATATGCTTTAAACAATTTGCATACACTAAAGCCAGAAGTTTATAATCATTACATAGTAAGGTTATTGGTCTCTAGTTGTCTAGCTGCAATGGATCTTTGTGTGGTTTTGGTAATAAGGTTATTAGTCCTGTTTTCATAGTAGGGGACAAACATCCTTTCTTAATACATTCCAAAAGCACGTTATATAGTAGCTTTTTTATATCTGCCCAAAAATGTTTTTAAAATTCGGCTGTTAAACCATCTATCCCAGGTGATTTTTCATTTTTCATTTGTTTTAATGCATTTTCAATTTCTATTTCAGTTAATTCTTCTTCCAGTATATGTTTGTCTTCAAAATCCAATTTTTTTAATATTTTTGTCAATTATTTTAAATAAAAGGTCACAATCTGATTAGTTGAAATTTGATTTATATAAGTTACTATAGAAGAGATGAATTTCTTCTTCTTCTTTTTTTACTTTTATTTATTTGGGACAATGCACATTAATGAACAAACACTACAATGAAATAATCAAGTAATGATTGTAAATGAGCCAGATTATAGCACAATCGCTAGTTTACATCTGTAGTCCCTAGACAGGAAGGTATGACATACTAAAACAACATGAAATTATCAATAAAACAATAACAAAAAAAAAAAAAAAAACTAAAAATGGAAACACAACTGAGTACTTTTAAGATGTTTTTTAAATGTACTGTAGGTGGGGCATTCTCTCATATTTCTCGGGAGATTGTTCCAGAAATGACTCCCTCTAACTGATAAAACCGTTTGTCCAAAAGTTGATTTCCTATAAGAGATCTGAAGCTCTCCTCGAGAACCGATTCTAGTTACACGACCTATATCCGGTATCTTTTTAATATATGTGGTAAGAGGGGGTGGAGCTAGTCCATTCAGTACTCTATAAATTAGACAACAGTTTTTAAAATTAATGAAATTTTCAAAATTAAGCAGGTTATATTTTTCCAGGATTTTGCAATGATGAAATGACATAGGCTTTTGATCAAGGGTTTTTATAGACTTTTTGAATAATATCTCTAGTGATTTTAACACTGTGTCTTTAGTGAAGGACCAAGTTGTAATACAATAATCTATATGTGAGAATATCATAGAGTGTAAAAAATTTTTTGCTGAGGTTAATGACATTGATGATCTTATTTGTTTAAAATTATTTATATTAAATTTGATTTTATTGGCTGTTAGTTTTATATGTTTTTTAAAAGATAATGTCTGATCCAAGGTGATGCCTAAGTACTTAAACTCTTGTACAATATCCAATTCTGCATTACCCAGGAATACCTTTGACCGCTCCAATTTTATAGGTTTTTTAGTGAACATCATTACGACTGTTTTCTTTTTGTTTAATAATAAGCAGGATTGCAGGAGCCAGTGCTGAATGTTCACTAGAGCTGATGTAAGAGTAGAAGAGGCCTCTTGTATGCTTTTAGCAGATGTTAAAATAACAGCATCGTCGGCATACATTTGTACATGTGTCATGTTTGCGGGCGGCTCGGGCACGGGAACGAGGCATAGTGCAGGCACAAAAAAAAGGGTGGACGCACCACTTGCGGCTCAAAGAACAAAACAGGGTTTATTTAACTGAATTAAGAAAAACACAAGGAAGGGCTAACAAAACAAAAGGACCACGAGGGGTCAAAAACTAACGCTCAAGACAGTGAGCCACATGACCAGACAGGTAACAGGGGAGAACAAAGACTAACATAAAGAACGGGATGACCAGCGATGCCTGCTGGCCAAACCGGGAAGGGACACGGTAGGACCACAGCAGGGGCTGACCCTGACAACATGTACGCTTTGACATACATTCGGCAAGTCGTTTATATATAAAGAGAACAGTACCGGTTCCAAAATGGAGCCCTGTGGGACCCCTACTGAGCAGTTAAGGTAGGGTGACAATGAATTCTACACACATGCAGACTGTCTTCTATCGGAGAGATATGATTTAAACCAAGTTAATGCGGTTCCTGAAAAGTTATAATGGGTTAGCTTGGGCAGAAGTGCTTGATGGTTCACTGTATCAAACGCCTTCTTAAAGTCCAAGAAAACTGCACCAACACAAGTGGTTTTATAAAGTGAGGATTTCACTTTCTCCACAAGGACACTGTTTGCCGTCTCCGTGGAATGATTCTGTCGAAATCCAAATTGCATAGGGTGTAAAAATGAGTGCTTGCTGAGATATTTATTCAAAGATTTAGCAATCCATTTTTCTACTACCTTAGATATCACAGGGAGAATACTGATAGGGCGGTAGTTAGAAATGTTCGTTTTGGCTCCAGATTTAAAAATGGGTGAGACTACAGCCACCTTCCAGACTGCTGGAACTGTCGCCATTTTAATAGATAAATTTATTAAATTTGTTATTGGGCACACTAAAGCGTCTTTATGAGTTTTTAGAAAGCAAGTGTTCAAACCGTATATATCTTTGGCTTTAGAGGTTTTCATTGATTGGATTATATTTGCCACTTCAAGATCGGTAATTTGTTCTATATTAAACATCTGTTGTTCGCGGTCGGGAGACTTACAAGCTATTTCTGACATGCTTAAACCCTATGCTTATTTCGTTAACAGAATTAATGAAGAATGTGTTAAATTCACTTGCAAGGTCTTTTGGATTAACTATCCGTATGTTGTTCACCTTTACTTCTAATCTATCGTTGGGCCTTACAAACTCCTTACCTAATAATTTGCGTATATTTTGGCACATGATTTTTCCATTGCCCTTTGCATCTTTAATAATATCCAAGTAAAAGTTTGCTTTAGCTTTACGTAGTGCACTAGTCGTTTTATTTCTCATTGATATAAATTTTTGTCTATCGGTGGCAAGGCCAGATTTTAAATTTTTTTTAAGGAGAATATCCCTCTCTTTCATATATGTCTTGCATTGGGTATTTAGCCATGGAAGATAACTTTTACTTTTGGTCATTTTAACTCTTTTGTGAAAGGGTTCCATTGCTTCTATGATTTTTGAGTTAAACACTCTAGAATTAGTTTCAATATCATTTTCAATGAAAAATTCAGACCATTTAATATCTATTAGAATTTTTTGAAGATTAGGATGCAAATGCTTAGGGATAAATTTGTAGTGATTATTATAATTGACATAATTAAAGCGTTTTTTACTCAGTTTGCAGGAGAAAAGAACAATATTATGGTCTGAAAGACCTGTGATAAGGTTATATGTTTTAGTAATCCTATCAGCATGATTTGTAAATAGCAGATCTGTTAACACTAGCTTTACTGACAAAAAATAATCCTGGAGACAAATTAGCATTTTGAGCCAGTCCATTGTCCTCCTGTAATTGCTGTGTAAACGCACCAATTACCCGTTCACACTCTCCAAGGTAAGGTATTTGCAGTTGTTCACACCATTCACCTACAGCCCGGAACTCTCTAACTCACAGAGAAACATTCACAGCAGTGACTTGATTGTGTACCTTATTCACACAAAATGTCCCACACACGGACTAAACTGCAATTATGAAAGAAAAACTGTCACAGAATGTTTTAGAACAAGAATGTGTTTTATTTGTTAAAAAATGAAATGAAAAAAACAGCCAAACGGGTAACATTCAGAGTCAAATTGAAATACAAATTTATTTATGTGATTTATTTATTTGCACGCTGTACAGACCCAGTAATCCTGGTCCCTACATTTGGCGCAGGTGTACTTGTGGCACTTTGCACAGCGAAACTTGCTGCGATTCTTGTTGCATTTCTGCTGTGCCTGGCACTGCGTTGTCCATGTGGGTGAGGACATTGGCACAACAGCCTGAGCAGCAGCAGCAGCAACAGCGGCTATAGTAGCAGCAGCAGCAGCAGAAGCCTTTTCTTTCTGCATTTCCTTTTCCTGCGTGAATCGCCCTCGGAGTTCCATGGCTAGACGATGCAGAAACCGTCTTCTAGTACCTGTGTACCCCGTGCATGCCTTGTAGAGCACATAGGCATTCACTGCCGCCAAGTCCAGCATATTATAGAACATTGCAACTGGCCACCTGCGTGTTGCTGCTCGTACCGAGTATTTGCGTGCCATTTGGTCCAAAACATCAACACCACACTTCATATAGTTGTAGTCTGTTATTGTGTTTGGTTTTTTCTTTCTGTCATCCCCGGGCACCACGTGTTGGTGCATGGAGCTCAGAACACACACTGTTTTCTTTGTCTTTGGAGCATACACTGTCAATGACACACTGCCACTTCTGAACACCGATGTGGAGAATTGTTCCCGTGCTGCAGTGTCCTTTGCTGGAGGTGGAAGCTCATGCCGGACTTTGTTCATTGTGCCAAGAAGAGTGGTGTTACGGTGAAGCAGTCTGTGTGCCAGTGATAATGAAGTGAAAAAGTTGTCTGTTGTGACATTCCTGCCCACATCAAGGAATGGCTGCATGAGACGCATCACCACGTTCTCTGACAGCTTCTCACCTGTGGGACGACCAGGATCCTTTCCCAAGTAAGGGAATACATTGCAAACATATTTCGTCTCCAAATCTGTGGCCATCCAGAATTTAATTCCAAATTTGTCGGGCTTGGTGGCAATGTACTGTATGAATGGACAACGGACCTTTGTTGGGAAAAGCTGTTCATCAATTGTGATGTGTTGTCCTGGGCAGAAACTTGCTACACAGTTTGTAGTGAAGCGTGACCAGATATCAGAAATTGCTGCAAATCTATTGGTTTTTACACGCTCAGCACGGGTGTCCTTGTTGTCAAAGCGAAGGTTTGCCATAATTCTAATGAAGCGGTCTCTGGACATTGTCTCCTTGACTGCTGGCACCAGAAAGTCTTCCGACCAGGAGTCCACCATGGCACCAACTGGAGACATAACTGCTTTGAAAAACAGAACTGATAGAAAAGCCATCAATTCATACACTGACAGGTTCCATTCGGGATTTGTTCTGCGGCCTTGCAGGAGCGTACACTCTCTGATGGTCAGCAGCATCCCAATGTCAATCAGACACAGGAAGCTCTGCAGCACGCTGGTGACTTCACGCTTTGCATACTCTGTGGGTCCACTGCTGGCAGTGAAGGATGTGCTATGCACTGTCTCAAATTGTTGTCCGGCTTCTTGATGCACCCAAACTGAGCCATCTTTTGCAGTCAGGCTTGGCTTGGCATCTCTCTTCCCTATACCACGGCTCTTCTTTCGTACTTGTAAAGTCGGTGCCTTCATCAGATGACAAATCAGAGCTATCTACAGCGAATGAAACATCGCCGCCATCAGACTCGCCGTCATCCATTTCCTGCATCAGAAGCAAAGCAGCTTGCGCAGTGTATCTTTTCTGGCGTGGCAGGTCTTGAGGGGCCATTCTGGTGTTGTTCTTCAGGAATCACGTTTAGAAATGATTCATGCAGCTCTGTGGCAGCACTTTTATACACAGTACAGTCCTGCCATTGGCTGCTTTTGTCATTGGTGCATTTGCAAATAAGTACCCCATTTTCCTGTACATTATTCATGCTGCCTAATCAGCACCTGTGAGGTGGGATAGATTATCTCAGCAAAGGAGAAGTGCTCACTAACACAGATTTAGACAGACTTGTGAACAATATTTGAGAGTAATGGGTTTTTTGTGTATGTTGAAAATCTTTCAGATCTTTGAGTTCAGCTCATGAAAAATGGGAGCAAAAACAATATATATATATATATATATATATATATATATATATATATACACACACACAAACACTGCCCAAAGTTCCAATGAGGGTCAGACACAAAACCTTTTTCTTGCTCAAGCAAAGCCAGGCCTGTGCTTTAAGAACAACCCCTCCCCCACCTCTCTGTGACAGTGGCGCTAGCAGTCAAATGCAAATTTGCCGGTCTCTCAGGTGTGGCTGATGTGTATTGCCACAGCATGACAAACCCCAGGGGGTCAAGAGGCAAGGAATTAACGCAAATTCTCTCCGATGTATAGTAAAGCTAGTGTTAAAGTTTCAGAATGAATTGTTATTCTGGTTGGGTTTTTTATTATTTGTGTTAGATTAAAATAGTCAGTTATGTTTTTAACCCTCTATGGGACTTATTAAGGATATTAATTTTAAAAAATCAATAATATTTGATTTTAAGTGTTTTAAGGCCTAAAATACATTTCCTGTGCTTAGTTTTACAAATTGACCTTTGACCTTTATTTTGGGGAACCGTCATTCATAAATGACTTTGTCCCATTAGGGTATATATTTTTTCATGTTTTCTTAATGTAAAAAACTATTAATTAAAGAGCAATGGCTTCGTTATCCATGAACATATTTTATTGAAAAACACTCAACACTTCATTTCAGAAGGATTCTAAAAGTATTCTAAAAGTTTGCTATGAATTATATAATTGATGTGATGGTAAAGGTTTGTGAAACAAATTTGTTACATCACTGATGAAACTGAACCAGGCAGTTCTTCTTTGGTGTGAAGCACAGGTGAACATCACATTTGTTGCACTTCACACGTGTTTGCCCAGAGCAGTTTCCATTCTTGCATCTGCCTTGCTTTTCTGTGTAATATGGCCAGTGGGCGATGCCATCTTTTCTAACTTCTTCTTGAGGGAGTGATTCCCTCTTCTTACATGCCTGCTTTCGGGGAATCTCCTCGTGGCTTGGTCGCCCCCGTTTGGCCTTTTCTGTGCCCTCTGAGCAGAGAACATCAGCAATGACCGCCTTGAACTCCCTTAGACTGAGTTCCCCTCTCTGTGAATGACCACTTGTCTCACGGTCTCGACGGTAGAGTAACCATGAATTGACACAAATCATGTCTATGACATGAAAAAAGATTCGAATGTACCACTTGCGTGACCTGATCTTCGTTCGATACAGTGCTATGAGTGAATCCATCAAATCAACGCCTCCCATATGTTTATTGTAGACTGAAACAGAAGTGGGACAAGTCACATTGATTGTTTCTTTTTTGGTTTTGTCCCATCTTTCGACTTGCAACACTGGGTGTGCACCTGTGAAAGTGCTGAGCAGAGTAACACTACGGTTGTCTTGCCACTTGTTAGCAATGATCTGCACCCCATCATATGTAGCAATCTTCTCCTCAAAAGAGCCCCTTCCCATTTTTTTCATTTCCTTGTCTGTTTTCAAGGGACATCCTTTCAATCTGTTTGTTCTGACTGTGCCAAGGCAGTGGATACTGTACCTCTCTTTGCCATTTCTACTTCCAGCCCTATGCTAGTAAACCAGTTATCATGGTACAGCTTGAAATTCTGGTAGGAAGGTATTATGGATGCTACACGCAGGACTATATTGCTGCTTGCACCCAGGTCAGGCATCCCACTGACTGGTTGAATTTTGCCAACATGGAATTCAAAGTTGTAAGCCATACCCTTGGAGTCACACAGCAAATACACCTTGTATCCCCATTTATGGGGCTTACTGGGTTTCAAATGACTCTTCCCTTTATATGGGATTGTTTGCTCATCAACACTTAGATGCTCTGTCATTGGGATGCTTCTCATTCTCTCAGCTGTGAAATTAAGAAATGGTCTGAGCTTAAACAGTGGATCTTGGCCTAGATTATGAGGGACCTCCATAGTGTTGTCATTGAAATGGAGGTTGGCTTTGATCTGTTCCCATCTTCTCATTGGCATCACGTCAGCAATTTTGTCAAGACGGGAGCGTGTCTGCCAGCACATGCGTGTTGAGGGCACACCATAGATGGACATCTGAAAGGCACAACCAATGAACTGCTCTATCTCTTTCTTTGAACAATTCAGGGGTGTGTTTACATTGCTCTGTACAGAGTAAAGATTGGTTTGCTCTACAATGTGTTTGAGGCTCTCAGAGGTGGACATCTGTCTAAAATAATACAGGTAGGTTGGGGAATGCACCCTTTCTGCTGTGGCCAGACATATCTTCCAGGTGGGGACTGGATAATGAACACGGATCCCTGTCTTCCACAACAACCTACGGCCTATCCCTGGTTGAAGATTCTCCTCACTGCCTGGCTCATCATTCTCGTCCTGTCCTTCATCATTACCATCTGCCTCATTGTTGCTGTCTTCCTGTTGCTCATAGCTTACACTGGGCTTCACTCTTATAACTACCTCAGCCTCATCACTGCTTGATTCACTGTCCTCACTGCCCTCAGGAATAGGCATAGCTGTCCCTTTCACCTTTCCATAAAACTTGGAAACATCCTAAGAAAGATGTATGAAAAATAGTTTGACCCTGCATTATAGAAGTAAAAGTCATCCGAATGACAGAGCATTACGGAAATTTCAATCACTTCATAGGACTTTGTCATTTATGCATGACATGCCCTTTTCAACAGTTTTAATGAATGATTTGTATATTTCTTCATATGAAATGAATATAATAGTTAAAAAATAGTTTAGGCTATTCAGTAATATTTTTGTTAGTGATTTATATGTGTTTTATAGTTTAAAAATGGACTTACCATGATGCTACTCGTGCATGTCACCCAACATGTGCTCCTGTCTTGTGTACTTCCTTGTTGCAGAACATGACATCATTTTTTTAAATAATCTTTGATTTTATTGGTTAGAGGGGATTTTAGGTGATAAATTTAAGGTACAATATGATTGGTTAGAGGGTTGTGTTATTTTTTGATGCAGTTTTTTTAAGCGTCATTTATAAATGACGAAGGCCCATAGAATACGGTTTTTCTTTACACCCCAATTTATATTAAAATCACCTACTAAGATCATTTCCTTAGATTTGTCATAATGGTTAATAAGGAGTTTGAGTTGATCATAAAAAAACATTTTGTTCTGTAGGTTTTCTATATATGCACACAAAAATGAAAGACATTGTTTCCGAGAGTGATATCTCTATACCTATTCACTCCATGGCTATTTCACTTGGACATTTTAACATTGTACACTTAAGAGAATTTTTTAAATAAATTAGTACACCCCCACCCCTCCCACTCTCTCTATTCTTCCTAAAAACATTATAACCAGGCATGTTAACTATCACTTCCAGGGAAGAATGCATTAACCACGTCTCTGTCAGTCCTAGGAAATCAATATTGGAATTATACGGCAGATGTTCCAACTGTTCCCGTTTTGGTCTCAAACTACGAATATTCAAGTGTCCACCAAGTAAGCCCTTTGGTTTTGACTGCGGGTCCCAGACGACCTTAGCCTGGTTTAGAGTGCGAAATATTTTAGCGGTCCTATGTCGTTTGAAGACATGATTCCTCAGTTCTTTCAGAGAGGTGTATTTACCATCCTCACATCTCGTGGAAATTGTAGCTTGTATTTGCGGGGTCACACACTCACCAGTGCACGGCCCTGTCTCAGTCCCACCGCGCTCATTCTTCGGCGAGTGCCCCGCCATCGGCTGAATTTCCTCCAGGTCCACCGGCAGTCGGATAATGTCAGCGCAAGGCCCAGGCAACACCACGGTCCCTGATTCTACTCCGCCGCGCCCACTCTCCGGCAAAGACACCACCATTGGGTGGATCTCCTCCGGGTCTACAGACAGATAGGTAACGCCAGTACCAGGGAAATTTGCACTTTCAGCGCCCCTGGTTGTTAATCCTTCTGTAGGTTCTGTTGCTCCATTTATACATAGCGCTGAAGTTGGACCTGGGTTTAGTTCAATATCCCCTGCCAGAAGCAGTACAATCGCCAGCTTAACTTCTGGTCTTCAATTATAGTCTCATTTGTCATAAGTTTGCTGATTTTTTTCTTGGTTTGTCTTTGTTTTTCAAGACCAAAGAAATAGGTTGAACTTTTTTCTCCCTTTTCGATCCATCTAGCTCTTGATTGAACATAGAGGCTCCATTTTCCTTTTTTATAAACATGTCATCTAATTGGGACTGCAGTGACTTCAATTCAGTAATGTTATCTAGGGACAATTGTGCATTACTTGTTAGTGAATTGATTTTGTTGATTAGATCTTTTTTTCGTTTCCTTAAATTTGTCAGTTTTTTACCTGCGTCAACTGCTATTTGTTTGGTTCTAAACTTGAACCATTCCCATTTACTAATATCATTCAAATCTAGCTTTTCAACCTCTAATATAAGAGACTTCACCTGATCACAAAATTCATCATTTTGTAAGAGATCATTATTGAACTTCCATATATTAGAAGATTCTAATTGTTGCTTGGATGTTACTAATTTTAAACTGATCATACAATGATCTGTGAGCGAAGAGGCTGCTATTTTACAATCTGAGATGTCATTACATAGCTCGCATGAAATCATCCAATAGTCTAGTCTTGAACATTGACCATTTCCTGCAGAATTGTACCATGTATACTGAACTGATGTTGGATTTTGTGTTCTCCAATAGTCAATTAAATGCGTTTTTGTACATAGAATAGTGTCGCTATAAATAGGTTGGGAATTCCTATGTGGTATTCGGTCTAGCCATGAGTCTGGGGCTATATTATGGTCTCCTCCCAATATCACTTTATCTGTATTGTATGTTATTTTCCATTCATTTATTTGTTGGCTTAATTTTGCATAAAAGTTTGCATTGATTTCTTGGTTGTTATATCCGTAAACGAATGTCAAAATATAACGTTTATCATTCCACTCGACTATCACTATTAACCAGTGGCCTTCTGTATATCCTTTTTGATCAATTATGTTGCCTGAAAGTGTCATGCCCAGCTCCGTATGATCCTCGTGTGTGCCACGCCCACCTCATTACCTCGTGTTATTTCCTAATTGTTATCACCTGTTTCCTATTTGATTTTGACTTGTCTTGTGTATTTAATCCATGTCTGTGTTAGTATCCCCAGTCCGGTCATTGTATTGTTGCGTGTAGTGTCCATTTGTATTGTTGCGTGTAGTGTCATTCTGTATTGTTGCGTGTATTGTCTTCAATTAAACCCCATGTTCCCGATCCCTGGCTGCCTGCCCATTTGTCTGCGCTCCGGGCGCTTACGCGTGTGACAGAATGACCGGACTCCAAAAAATAAGACCAGGTACTTCGCCGGCACAAAGACTGGGGGAGGATCTTCCTGGGGTTCCGCAAATGATCCCGGCGAACTACGCGTTCTGCAATCCCAGCCTATATTGGCCGGATGCTGACCGGCGATCAAGGCCGGCTCCCGAGGTGCCTGGCCGCACAGTAGCAGGAACGCGCTAAAAGCGGAGAAACAGAAGGCGAGAGGACGCACATGATGTCTGTTTGGGGGCCATCTATGTTTCTCCCGCTTACCCGGCTGCGCGTAAGGAGTATCCCCGCCCGATTCTCCACCCGGCGGTGTTCGCGGGTGACATCACCGCTGCTTCGCCAGAGTGGACACCCGAAGCCCGTCTGCCCGCTGCTTCGCTGCCCAAGCCAGCAGTCGTTTCTCCCTTCATTGGGACGTGCCTGGCCCTTAAAGGGGCCAGGTCCATTAAGGACGCTATCCAGCGTGTTCCGCGATTTTGGAAGCGGGCAGTGCCCCCCGTGGTTCCTGAGGCTGCAGCGCCCCCCGTGGTTCCTGAGCTCTGCCTGGACACCATGAGGAGGTTTCTCACCCTCCAGGGTCTAAACTGGCGGGTGCTGGGTGATCGAGCTCTAGGTAATTTTTTTTTCGAACTGGTTGATTCGACTTTTAAGAAATTCGAGTTCTAATGAGTTTGAGAACTGAGGTACCAGTGTATTTTGTTTAGTCACTGTCTACTTTGAAAGTTTATTAGTAAAATTAGTAAAATAGCAAAGACAAGATAGTTATTTGTGTGGAACATTTCACACAGATGCGATTGAAAGTATTTTACAGAGCTCAAACAATACAGAATAAAGAATTACAGAGTAAGAATGACACGTGAACTCAAGCTGAAAGGTTCCCTGTTGGCGATGGGTATCGAACCAGAAACTTTCATGGTGTATTAAGGCGACAGCAAAGACCACTGTACCACCATGCCACTGAATTAGATACGTGTAACATTTACATAACTTACACATTTATTCTGTCTGCAATTGATTGTCAAGTCAACTCCCTGGCTTTATTTATGGGCACAGTATGGCCTTTTTATCGATTACATCTTTGTATTTCTCATACAGCTCCATAAGCAGCATTTGTTCTGCGGCTGAAAAAAAAACCGCTTGTCTTACACGTTTTCCGACTCATTTGATCAATCTATCAAGTCAAAGTCAGTCAACTACAAGTAAGAAAAATATGAATAAATAAATACAATATATAAGGGCACGTGGCAGAGAGTGCAGATCAGGCATAAAGTGCAATAGAGCTCGTAAGAGGTGATGATAAGTAATAACGAGCAGCCTTGGACAGACAGTCATTTATGAGGTAGGCTGAGTAGCAGACTAATGCTACACAAAGTGACTGGTGCAGGTGAGTGAGTGTGTGTGTGTGGGTGTTAGTGTATGTATAATGTATAATGTAACTTAAAGTACCAAGACAGCCACCAAAAATCACCAAATTTCTTACACATATATCTGGTCATAAACACTTTCACCTGACAAAAAATCTAAACCGAAATATAAGGAATATGGACTTTATTTTACATTAAGCCTTTTCCTTATAATGGGCGTCAATGGAGGGGAAAACGCTTAACGTAAAATAAAGTCCATATTCCTTGTATTTCGGTTTTGATTTTTTGTCAGGTGAAAGTCTTTATGACCAGATGTGTGTGTGCAAAATTTGGTGATTATTGGTCACTATTTTGGTACATTAAACCACATTAAGCGTTTTAGAATGTCCCCACACCGATCGATAACATTTGCTATTTTTAGAACGCCCTATGCTCATTTGACATGGATGATAGACGATCGTGTGTCCAGGGCGCCGGGCCAGTTTTGATTAGGCCCTACGGGTGCTACGGTTGAAAATTGGGAAAAAATGAAATTCGACTTTTCAAAAATTCAAAATTCGTCATTTGAAAATTGAATTCGCCAGAGTGACGATTTGATGCCGTTTTTCTTCGTCACCATGGGTTCCGTTTTCGTCAATGACGAGAGTGACGAGCGGCAGCGGGAACCCTGGAGAGGGACACCAATGATCCTCTCAGCTGCTCTCACTATGCGTTGGAGGGTTTTATGGCAGGATGCTTTGCAGGCTCCAAACCACACAGAGATGCAGCTCGTCAGGATGCTCTCAATGGTGCCTCTGTAGAATGTGAACATGATGGGGGCTGGTGCTCTTGCTCTTCTCAGTTTGCGAAGGAAGTAGAGACGCTGTTGTGATTTTTTTGGCCAGTGCAATGGTGTTGTTTGTCCAGGAGAGATCCTCAGTGATGTGTACACCCAGGAACTTGGTACTGCGCACTCTCTCCACAGACGCCCCATTGATGGTCAGAGGGGCGTGCTGAGTGTGCACTCTCCTGAAGTCAACAACAATCTCCTTCGTCTTCTCCACATTCAGAGAGAGATTGTTGTCTCCGCACCATGTGGCCAGGCGGCTCACCTCGCTTCTGTAATCGGTCTCATCCCTATTGGTTTGAGCTGTGTGACGGTGTGCAGTCGTGGGTCAGCAGGGTAAAGAGGAGGGGGCTCAACACACATCCCTGAGGGGTCCCCGTGTTAAGAATGATGGTGCTGGATGTGTTACTGCCGACCCGTACTGCTTGTGGTCTTCCTGTAAGGAAATCCAACAACCAGTTACACAGTGAGGTGTTGAGCCCCAGCTGGACCAGTTTTTCAGTGAGCTGTTGGGGGATTATAGTGTTAAATGCTGAACTGAAGTCTATGAACAGCATTTGGACGTATGAGTCTTTTTTATCCAGATGTGTGAGTGCTGAATGGAGTGCTGTGAAGATGGCGTCCTCGGTTGAGCGGTTGGGCCGATACGCAAACTGGAAGGGATCCAAGGAGGGGGGCAGGACAGACTTAATGTGCTTCAAGACTAGTCGTTCAAAGCACTTCATGAGGATTGGAGTAAGTGCAACAGGACGGTAGTCCTTAAAACTGGAGGGAGATGACTTTTTTGGGACTGGAATAATGGTGGTGGTTTTGAAACAAGTGGGGACGACAGCCTGGTTCAGTGAGATGTTAAAGATGTCCGTAAAGACATCAGTGAGTTCCATTGCACAGTCTCTCAGTACACGACCAGGAATGTTGTCCGGACCTGGAGCTTTGCGTGCGTTGATCCTGCTGAGGGATCTCCTCACACTGTCTGGGGACAGAGTCATTACCTGGTCATCAGGAGAGGGAGGGCTCTTCTGTGCACTGGTGCTATTTTGCACTTCAATGCGAGCGAAGAAGGTGTTCAGCTCATTCAGCAGGGAGATGGTGCTATCACAGGTCTGAGGTGGGGGCTTGTAATCTGTGATGGACTGTATGCCCCGCCACAGGCTCCGTGTGTCTCTGCTGTCTTTGAAGCGATGGGATATTCCTCTGGAGTACTGTCTCTTAGCCTCTCTGATGCCACGGGACAGGTTGGCCCTAGCTGTCTTCAGGTTTGCCTCGTCTCCAGCTCTGAAGGCAATGTTCCGAGCTTTCAGCAGCCTGTAGACCTCCCCTGTCATCCATGGATTTTGGTTGGCACGGACAGTGATGGTTTTGGTGACTGTTACATCCTCAGTGCATTTGTTATCTCGTATCTGCTTCTGAACCGGTTCATCCATGAATTGTTCATCCATTCATTATTTTCTTAAATATCTCGGATGCATTAAGTGAGACTATGCAGGTCCGTCTTGTATGAGCCTTGATTAATTAAAGCGGAACTGTGTTACTGGAACGACATGAGGCAGAGTTTAGAGATGGCACACATACATTGTAGATGCACCTTATCATAATAATGACACTTCTATATGATCACTAAGGGGATATTCTCTTTTCACCCCCCATCTTGCTCTCTCTGATATACACATATGAAGTTGAAAGTGTAACCGGTCTCGTTTGGGTCTCTGTTTACGACCTGATCGTGCCAAGCGAGTCCAGTTAAAGATCCCGGTAGAAATTCCGAAAGCTGATCCTCTCACTCTGCGTTGTGTACTTTTTTCTTGTGGTATGTGGGTGCGGGAAAGAGCGAGTTGAAGCCGTGTGGCCTTTGCTGGACTCGGGATCCGATGTCCTTTTATTCTGGTAATGAACAGGAAGAATCAGTCCCGACACGCGGCAGCTCGCCCACTCTTCCCTGAAGAGACAAAGGAAAAAAATAAAAAAATATTGGTGGCCAATAAAAAAATAAAACAACCAACAATAAAAACCATACCTGATAATGAACAGGAAGAACCCACACCAATCAGTCCCGACACGCGGCAACTCGCCCACTGCTCATGTGCGCCCCAACAACAAAAAGAAAAATACATAAAAATGCAAGGTAATATATATATACACTCACCTAAAGGATTATTAGGAACACCATACTAATACGGTGTTTGACCCCCTTTCGCCTTCAGAACTGCCTTAATTCTACGTGGCATTGATTCAACAAGGTGCTGAAAGCATTCTTTAGAATTGTTGGCCCATATTGATAGGATAGCATCTTGCAGTTGATGGAGATTTGTGGGATGCAGATCCAGGGCATGAAGCTTCCGTTCCACCACATCCCAAAGATGCTCTATTTGGTTGAGATCTGGTGACTGTGGGGGCCATTGCAGTACAGTGAACTCATTGTCATGTTCAAGAAACCAATTAGAAATAATTCAAGCTTTGTGACATGGTGCATTATCCTGCTGGAAGTAGCCATCAGAGGATGGGTACATGGTGGTCATAAAGGGATGGACATGGTCAGAAACAATGCTCAGGTAGGCCGTGGCATTTAAACGATGCCCAATTGGCACTAAGGGGCCTAAAGTGTGCCAAGAAAACATCCCCCACACCATTACACCACCACCACCAGCCTGCACAGTGGTAACAAGGCATGATGGATCCATGTTCTCATTCTGTTTACGCCAAATTCTGACTCTACCATTTGAATGTCTCAACAGAAATCGAGACTCATCAGACCAGGCAACATTTTTCCAGTCTTCAACTGTCCAATTTTGGTGAGCTTGTGCAAATTGTAGCCTCTTTTTCTTTATTTGTAGTGGAGATGAGTGGTACCCGGTGGGGTCTTCTGCTGTTGTAGCCCATCCGCCTCAAGGTTGTGCATGTTGTGGCTTCACAAATGCTTTGCTGCATACCTCGGTTGTAACGAGTGGTTATTTCAGTCAAAGTTGCTCTTCTATCAGCTTGAATCAGTCGACCCATTCTCCTCTGACCTCTAGCATCAACAAGGCATTTTTCCCCACAGGACTGCCGCATACTGGATGTTTTTCCCTTTGCACACCATTCTTTGTAAACCCTAGAAATGGTTGTGCGTGAAAATCCCAGTAACTGAGCAGATTGTGAAATACTCAGACCGGCCCGTCTGGCACCAACAACCATGCCACGCTCAAAATTGCTTAAGTCACCTTTCTTTCCCATGCTGACATTCAGTTTGGAGTTCAGGAGATTGTCTTGACCAGGACCACACCCCTAAATTCATTGAAGCAACTGCCATGTGATTGGTTGATTAGATAATTGCATTAATGAGAAATTGAACAGGTGTTCCTAATAATCCTTTAGGTGAGTGTACGGTGAGACAGGCCGGTCTGAGTATTTCACAATCTGCTCAGTTACTGGGATTTTCACGCACAACCAAGGGAGAGAGGAAGAGGGAACGCGTCATGCTCCTTTTATACCCGTGAGAGGCGTCATGAAGCAAGGCCTTCTGGGAATTCGTGTTCACTCTCTTACTCATAACTACCAGGATTTTAATAAATATTAAGAATTTTGAGTAATTATAGATGTCAAAACAACTTTACAAAACAAGCTTTACAGTGAAGGCCAGTTACATATCACAGTACCCATTGTTACGAACCCCAGTCTAGGGTTGGGGCGTAACAGAGTGGAAGGGAAAGGGGAATGAGAATAAGGGAAACACAGGGTGTGGTGCACAAGGGAACAGACGTGGACAAAGGGGTATATTTTTATATTTTTTCTTATTTTATTTACATGCGACAGACACAGAACAACAAACTTCAGGAGTGATTATAGCCAAAATAATAAACAAAAACCCGTCTACCGAACAAAACCCAAATCTAACTGAACTAGTAAAAACTAAGAACACAGTAACTACAAGTCCTACACCTTACTCCCTAACCAAATCACAGTATACCCAGAGTCTTTCAAACAAAACGGCAATCACTCCCTACGCACCAGACACACACATAGCACATACAGTACACAGAGCAAAGCGTCAGAGTCCGAGGGGCGCATGAAGTCGTAACCAAAAACTGGGCGAAAGATCGAAAACCAGAAAGCAAACAAACCAGGGCAGAAATACAGAGAAAGGGCAAAGCGAGAAATCGTAATCCGAGAAACCAAAACCATCATACACAATAATCAAACCAATAAGCAAACCAAAGACAATCCAAAATATGAGCAGAGCTCCAGAAGGTTCTTTCTGTCTGGCTTTTCACTTCCGCCGGACGGAAGTGACAGCCGGTGTTGTGGAGAATCGGGGGCGGGGTCCAGACCGGGAGGCGGAGCAAGGACCAAGCTGAGCGGTCCTGGCCGTGGGCGGAGCCGAACAACAGTGGCGCGTAACACCATAGAGTTGGGGTTTAAGGGCCTTGTTCAAGGGAACAGACATATGACTATTTTGCCAATACCAGGGTTGAACCAGTGACTTTTCAGTCACAGACAAAGAGGCTTAGCCCACTGAGCCACTCTTCTTATGAAGGTGGAGACTATGAGGGAACGATTCTATAAGGCTGTAACTAATCAAAACGAGAACTGACTGGCGTGCTGGCAGGGCAAGGTTACCTAATCGGGACAGATAGAGGGAGCAGACAGAGAACGTCAGCGGCCCTTACGTATCTTTAGCCTTCCAGAAGGACAAGTACTAACCGACTAACTAGAGCAAATGTCAAACATGTGGTTGTCACGTAGACGGAAGGTACAGAGAGAGGGGGGAGATGCCCAAAGGGCTTTAAAAGGGATAGAGCTGATACATATGGTAGAGCTTCTTTCTGTACATGCTGAATGTATGTCAGATGGTCGCTCCCTGATTATAATCAGTCAGAGAATAAACTGGTGACCTGCAACTTCTCCACGTGTCAGCTGTGAATCTCTTCACCCGGTGGAGACTGCTTACTCGGACTTCCGGTAATGCTGCTGAACTAGGAAGACATGTGCTACGGAGCTCCTCAGGAAAGCTCGATATTAATCCATAAAAAACATCTGCTGCAACTTAAAGTTAACCCTACCGGTGTAATATGGACTTGAGATCTCGAAATAAGACGCAAAGCTCGACTTTTTATCTCGGGAAGCGACACCAAGTGAAACGAGCTCTGAGCACAATATGGCCACGACAGAGCAAGGTGAAGAGGAAGGGAACAACGCCATACTACGTGAAATAAAACGCGGTAATGAAGCACTCTCCCAGAAACTGGATACCAAAACTGCTGAAATTAACCAGGCTATCTTGGGGCTGAGATCATCGATAGATGGGCTAGGCTCACGGGTTACAGAAGCGGAGGAACGAATTAGCTCCGCCGAGGATAAGCTATCTGAACTGAACTCTCATGTCCTGGGTTTGCTAAAGGAGAGGGCTTCTCTCGTGGACAAGGTGGACCAACTAGAGAACCAAAGCCGACGTAATAATATACGCATTGTCAACCTAAAGGAGGGCGTAGAGGGAGCGGATCCGGTGCGGTTCTTTACTGACTGGATTCCCACGGTGCTGGGGCAACAGAATTTTCCTAAACCATTGGTTATTGAAAGAGTGCATCGGTCTCCGACATTCCGTCAGCCAGGAGCGAAGCGACCCAGACCTATCCTTGTCCGCTTCCTGAGCTACCTGGACCGGGATAGAATTCTTCAGACGGCGGCAACAGTCTCCAGAGAGAAAGGTGAGCTGCTCACCCCCGATGGAAGCACAGTGATGTTTTTCCCGGACTTGAGCGCAAACCTGGTGAAGCGCAGAAGATAATTCACCCAAGTAAGGAAGGAGCTAAATGCAAAAAAGCTTCAATTCAGCCTCCTGCATCCAGCGATCCTAAGAGTCGCCCTACCTAACGGGGAGAAAAAATTCTTTAAATCACCCGATGCAGCGGCGTCCTTTCTACGGGATTTTCCAGGAGGCAATTAGTTCTGCCCATCGCCATGGATTACAGCAGCAGCACTACAACTCCTCTAATGCTGAAGACACAATGAGTCCGGTATCTATTTACAGTGCTTTTTGTGAATACAGTGACTCTTGCTGCTGTTGTGATAATGCACCTGTATTTACTAATTTTTGGTTAAAGCAGATGTTATAATGTTTACATTTGAGGTTGTTTATAATCTGAGTGGTTATAAGGTTATAATTTAAAATCTGTTAGGGAAAGCTCCAGGCTGTTCTAGTTAGATATGGAAGCATTAAGAAGCATTCAAGGGAAGTCAAAGTTGAGAATTTTCTATGGTGCCGAGTGTTCAGGGGGTCGGTGCTCACAGAAATGGGGAGATTTCTATTTTGTGTTTGGTTTTTTTGGTTGTTTCTTTTGGTGTTTTATTGATTTGTGTTCACTGTTTAACATTATTAGAAGAGAGCCACTTTTTTTGAGCGTACTGTTGAGAGGTAACAAGACAAATAACTTTCAAATCTTTATTCTTGCAGTATGGATAGGGGATTGAAATTTGTCAGCTTTAATGTTAATGGTCTTAACGGGCCGGTTAAAAGGAAGAGGGTACTGTCATATCTTAAAAGAATTGGAGCGGATATAGCTTTTATCCAAGAGACACATCTTATTGCCCAACATAACAAATTGAAGAGAGGATGGATAGGCCAAGTTTTCTCTGCATCTTTTAATTCTAGGGCAAGGGGAGTAGCCATACTAATAAACAAAAATACCCCCATCACTGTTCACAAAACGATTATAGATCCGTTACGCCGTTTTGTGTTAATAGACTGCTCAATCTACTCCGAAAGGTGGACTTTACTAAACCTTAATAACCTAATTATGATGATATTTCATTTATTCAAGACATTTTTCTTAAAGTATCAGGAGGTCATGGACATATTCTTATAGGAGGAGACTTTAATTTCTGTTTAGACCCAATTTTAGATAAATCAATAACTTCCACTACTAAATCTAAATCAGCGTCAATTACTTTGTCATTCATGAAAGATTTAAATCTCACAGATATCTGGAGGCAGATACATCCCCAGACTATAGATTACTCATATTACTCAAATCGACACAATTCGCATACTAGGATAGATCTTTTCCTGTTGTCAACACAGGTGGCCTGTAGGGCAATGGAATCCAACTATTTGTCAAGAACACTTTCTGACCACTCCCCACTCACTCTTTCATATTAATGCCTGAGAAAACACCCAGTATGTACAGATGGCGTCTAAATCCAACCTTACTTAAGAACAATGATTTCTGTAGATTTATCAGGAACCAAATCAAATTATTTTGTGAAATAAATTGTCCTTCTTCTCCTAATAGCTTCATACTATGGGACACCTTAAAAGCTTATTTAAGAGGACAAATAATTTCATACACAACAGGGCTTAAAAAATCACATATGGCAGAAGTGGAAAAATTAGAGAAAGAAATATTTGATATGGAAAAAGAATTTCAGCGTTCTGGGGATAGGAGGATATATACCTTGCTGATCAATACAAAACTTAAATATAATAATCTGTGTACTTACAGGACTGAGAAAAATATTTTAAGAATGAGACAAAGGTATTATGAGTTAGGGGAGAAATCTCATAGAGTTTTATCCTGGCAATTGAAGAAGGAAGAGAGTTCAAAAACAATTAACCAAATCGAAGATGAACAGGGCTGTACTACACAGGAACCCCGGAAAATAAACGAAATTTTCAAAAACTTTTATACCAAATTATATGAATCCGAATTGCCGGAAGATCTATCCATGATAGACACATTCTTAAATAGTATTGAGCTACCAGAATTGGATCAGGGGGATCAGCAGGAGTTAAACTCACCATTTACCTTAAAGGAAATTGAAAAAACCTTATCTACACTGCAACCCAATAAATCACCGGGGGAGGATGGGTTTTCACCCGAATTCTACAAGCAGTTTAAAGACTTGCTTTTACCCCTTCTTATGGATGTAATTAACTTGGCAACCAAAACACAAAGCCTCCCGGACTCTTTCTCAATGGCTATAATTACAGTTATTCATAAGAAAAATAAAGATCCCTTAAAATGCTCTTCCTACAGACCAATTTCACTTTTGAACACGGATTACAAGTTGATTTCTAAAGCTTTAGCAAATAGGTTGAGTAAATTTCTACCAAAGCTGATAAACCCAGATCAGGCCGGTTTTATCCAATGGAGATCCTCTGCCAATAATATGTGTAGGTTGCTCAATATTATTCATACGGCGAGCTTCGGTAATGACCCTGGTATTGTTGTTACTCTGGACGCAGAAAAGGCCTTTGATAGGCTTGAGTGGCCATACTTATTCAAGGTTCTATCTAAATTTGGATTTAACCCCTAGTTTATCAATTGGATCAGAACCCTTTATCATAAACCGCAAGCCAAAATAATTACCAATAGACAAACGTCCACTGCTTTTCCCCTGAGTAGATCGGCTAGACAGGGGTGCCCCTTATCCCCTGGGCTCTTTGTTATAGCAATCGAACCCCTGGCGGAGATTATTAGACAAGATTTGGAAATAAAAGGGGCGAGAGTGGGTCAGATGGTGCATAAAATTAATCTCATGGCAGACGATATAATCATTTATTTGACTAATCCATACGACTCCCTGGCTAAACTAAGAACTATTTTGCATACATTCAGTTCTGTTTCAGGTTATAAAGTAAATTACGATAAAAGTGAAATACTTCCGCTGTCAAATTTTGATTATGATGAACCTCGGCAAGGAACCCAATTCAAATGGTCTCCAAAGGGGATAAACTACCTTGGAATTAGGGTGGATAACAACCTCAAAAATCTTTACAAACTAAACTACATGCCTCTAGTTAATCGAATAATAGAGGATTTACAGAAATGGGTACACTTACCTATTACTTTGATTGGCCGAATTAATTGTATTAAAATGAACGTATTACCGAGGCTACAGTACCTCTTTCAATCCTTACTGATCCCAGTGCCACCCAATTTTTTTAAGAACCTCAATAAACATATTAGACAATTCATATGGAATGGCAAGACTCCAAGGGTATCGTTAGAAAAACTTACATGGGATTATAAGTTGGGGGGTCTTCGACTTCCAAATTTTGAAAAGTACTACCTAGCTGCACAAATGAGGCTGATTGCCTTCCTCTTTGACAATGAAAAGGTCCCATCCTGGGTTTTAATTGGCATGCATGCTGTTAAAGAAGAGACTTCAGCTGATTTTATTTATAAATGGACAGATGCAACCATCTCCAGAAGAACTGATAACCCTGTCCTGATTCATATTATCAAAGTATGGCATAGGGTGTGGAAGAATACGGGACATAAAACTATAGTTTCACCCAAAACACCGCTGAAGCAGAATGGACTTATACCCATGACAGTCGATAACAAAATTCTGGAAATGTGGCATCAAAAAGGAATCCGGTGGCTGGAGGACTGCTATGAGAGGGGGTCCCTGATGTCTTTTGAGGATTTGAGGAGAAAGTACAATCTACCCCGCAGAAGTTTTTTCTGTTATTTACAGTTGAGATCATTTCTTAAAGAGACTTTGGGACCAGCAATGACTTTACCCATGTTTAGTGATTTGGAAAAATTGCTTCATGAAGGGAATGCACCTCGTCTTGTCTCTAAGGTATATTCCTTTTTGATGGAGGTTGCTTCGAAACCGGGTTTGCATAGATCGAGGGAGAGATGGGAGTCTGACTTGGGGGTGACAGTGACCAGGGAACTCTGGTCTGAACTATGCCGGAAGAGTTTGACTGCCACCGTTAATTCCAGATATATGCTTACATATTATAATTTTCTCCATCAATTATATATAACACCTTTGAAACTGCACAATTACAAATCTGAGGTATCCAGCTTGTGTTTTAGATGTAGTGTGGAGGAAGGATCATTCCTCCACTGCACCTGGTCATGCACAAAACTTAACACATTCTGGCTTGATTTCTCTGATGTTATGACAAGACTCCTAGGAGTGCATTTTCCATTGGATCCGCGGATTTGTTTATTGGGAGATACTACAAAAATTGATGCACAATTAAACAGGGCTCAGAGGAAGTTTCTCTCATTGGCATTATGTGTTGCCAGGAAGTGCATTGCCGCTACGTGGAAGTCAGACTCCAGTCTCCCCTTAGGAAGATGGATTTCAGAAATGAATAGCTGTGCTCCACTTGAAAAAATTACATATACGCTCAGAAACGACTATAAGACTTTTGAGGAAATGTGGCAGTCTTATTTCTTATATATGGATATGCTTCAGTGATATATGTCAGACTAATAAGGTTCTCTTTTTTTTTTCTTTTTTTTTTCCGGGGGGGTGGGGAGGGGTTTGAAGTTTGTGTCCTGTGTTCTATGTATGTTTAAAAATGCTGAAAATAAAATATTCTAAAAAAAAAAAAAAGACTGCTTACTCCAACAATTTGGGGGCTCGTCCGGGATCACCAGGAGATTCGCAAGATTCGGCTAAGTGTTGACGCAGCCTACTTGGACACAGAGAACTGCAGGGCCCGATCAAAAGAGGTAAGCAGAGCCTGTTATATCAAAATCTGCACATTGGATATGTCAAATTAAGCAGTTTGAAGTGTCCAGTGGCCCGTCGGTAAATTAACACGAAGGAGAGGTTGCATGTACCTTGTTCATATGTCGTATATGTACTATGTCTATGTATTGTGTATGCATTGTGTCTAGGGATTGTGTGCATGCATTGTGTGTGAGGAAGTAGAACTTTAAGGAGCAGAGGGTACGGGACCCCCGCAGGGAAGTAGGACCTTAAGGAGCGTATGGTAGGGGACCCCTGCATTGTCCTTGGTGTGGCAACCCCACTACTTGCTGACGAGCGGTAGAAAAGCTGGGCTAGAGGCCCGGGGAATTCAGGACCCCCCGAATTACTAATTTGGCAAGAGGGAAAAAGGTCCCCCTCTCTAAAATGGGTTGAGGACCTGAGGTAAAAAGTCCTCAAAGTACCGGGTTGGAGACCCTGGGTTAGATTCCCAAAAGTACCAGCGGGTTGGAGGCCCGAGGTGAAAGCCCTCAAAGTACCAGGTTGGAGACCCTGGGGTAGAATCCCAAAAGTACCAGCGGGTTGGAGGCCCGAGGTGAAAGCCCTCAAAGTACCAGGTTGGAGACCCTGGGGTAGAATCCCAAAAGTACCAGCGGGTTGGAGGCCCGAGACTGAAAGCGTCTCAAAGCACCAGCTTGTGTGCAGTTGTGCTGATTTGTGTGTGAGCAAGGTTGTGGGCTCTTCCTGCTCAGGGTGCTCGCCATTCACTCTCTGTTGGTTGAACTTGCCCGCAGCTCTGCTGTCGCTGCTCGCGGTCTTACAGTTTGTCAGAACCAAAGGGGAGTTCTCAGCAATTGAACGCCCAAAAGCGTGCCAGCCCGGCCGCACCCGCTGACTCAGTACAGGCAGGGCCGACAGGTACCTCAGGCGGTCATTACAACTTCCGAGCAGGACCTCGCCTAGGGTGAGTTCTAAGAATACCCCTAGCTTGGACTCTCGGGAGGGTGGGTGACGCCTGAAGGCTATTTTGCCAGCCTTAGTCGAGTCAGAACACCGATAGTGCGGCCGATAAGCTGAGCCCCACCTGGGTTGTATCAGTTGTGTATACAGAACACCCCCTTCCAAGTTGGCATTGCTGGGGACCGGGGGGGTGTCGGCTGGGAGCAGGCCTGTTTGGCTGGGATCGAGCCTGTAGGGGGGACGCAGCCGTGAGTTACGTCTGAATGCAGTCTTGTTGTTTGTAAAGTTGTTGTTTTATGTATTGTTAGTGTTTGTTAGTAGGACATTCGACTAAGATAAGGAGGTACTAAGTGTGGGTGGCTGAACCCACACCCGGAGGCAGAAGGGTTGTTAGACAAGGGATCAAAACAGTCAGGGCAATTTAGAAATGGACCGCGAGTTTGAACGGGAGCTAGATGACGGGGGATGGGCACCCCCGGAAAATGCGGTGTGGAAGCCGCTAGTAAGGCAGATCCAGGTGGTGAAGGAAGCTGTAGAAGGAGCACGTAGGGAAAGAAATAAGGAGAAGGAGGTAGCTGATGCCGGGGAGCGTATGTGTGGGGCGGTTCGGAGCGCCGGATGTCGAGTAGAGGATAAGCGCTCACTGGGAGAATTACTGTGGAAAAAGGAGAGAGAGCATGCTAGCCAAAGGGATGAAGCAGCAAGGCAGAGGGCGAGAGCCAGTATAATGCAGAAAGGGAATTGGAAAAAAGAGGAAGAGAGGCATGAGAGGGAAACGAGAGTGTGGGCAAGATTATCCATATTTTGGCAAGGGACAGACCACCTCCATAGTGAGGAAAAGGGGCAGTGTATGTCACGCCCTTCCATAAAAGAAAAACGAGCAAAATGTGGGGATCTTCCCTCAACGTACAAGTGTCGGGAGGCGCTCCCAACAGCGCCCCCGGCCCATATGTGCCTCATGATCAATGTGACAGGAGGAACCCTCCACATTCGAACACAGGATACTCAGGAAGTCTCAGACTGTGTCCGGTCTAGGAAGGTAGAGGAAGAATCAGACAGGGACTCGGACGTAGGATCTAAGTGCTCTAGTCAAGTGAAAAGAGACATGTCAGATGTACATGAAAATACATGGGCATAAGAGCAGCCAGTGTTTAGCAACAGAGTATTGAGGGAACAGGCAGAGAACCTAAGGGTATGTGGATGTGGTAAACCCATCACAACGGGGAGAGAGCTAGGCCTCAGCGGCCGGACGCAGAAGAAAGTAGAGGTGCTGGGCCAGTTGTTAGGGTTGCTTGAGGAGGAGGAGACAGAAGTGGCCCTACAGATAGACGGACTCAGCGAGGAATGCATAGAGGGACCGCAGGGCCCGTCTGGAAATGGATACGGCCTGCGCTCCAGAGGCAAGCAGCTCAACTTATTGCAGGGAGCAGGCGGTGGAAGGGAAAGGTATAAACCTTTTTCTATAGGAGATGTGCAGGCCTTGGCAGATAAAATGCCTCCCCCGGCAGAGAGTGGAGGACAGTGGATGGAGAAGTTAGACCAACTCACTCAGGGCATGACGCTTGCACTGGGAGATTTCCGGGAGGTGGCAGCCCGTTGCTTGACTAAACATTCCCTACAGGGCGTAGAAGACAGAGCAGGGATTATTACATATGCAGACAGTATGTGTCTGACGAGGGTGGGGATGCGCTTGGGTGACACCATGCGGGAGATGTTCCCCGCCCCTAGTGGAGCAGCCGTCCCAAAGTTTACATGGGACCCTAAGGTTCACCCTAGAGAATATTTGGATAAATGTAGAGATGATTGGACCGGTCGAACCGGGTACCACCCGGGGCAGGAAGGGGTGCAGCGGGAGTGGTTTAGGCGGGCAGTAATGGAGGGGGTCCCAGAGGCAGTTAGGTCAGCTATACTGGGCAACCCGGATCTCCCAGGAGCAGACTCCCATATGTGGGACCGACATGTAGTACACCATTTGCAGAGGGCACAAGAGGAAGCAGATAAGGAAAAGAGCGATCTTAAGGAACTATAGACACAGCTGCTGAAGCTGCGGGTGGGCGAAGCGAGGCAAAAGGCTAATGAGACTAAAAGGAAAGAGCAGGGAAAGAAGATGGTGGCGGGGGGTGTCCCCAGGGGGACCACCTACATACCAGTGGCGGCTACTGGTCTGTCAAATAGGGGAAGCTCATTTTCGGCCTACATCATAAAATTGTCTATTTATTTAAAAGTAAATTCTGCCCTACGGTCCTTTTCAAGAAAATGGTCTGTGACCCTGTCGTACCAACTAGGCGTCTTTTCCAGTGACTTGACCAGTGTCCTCTCAATGGCCAGCAGTACATTTTATTTGTCACAGCACTTCCAGTCAGCCAGCTAACTTTGTCATACCAGGAGAGCTGAAAAGACCTGTTATTTTGCCCTATCTTTTGCACTAAATCAATCTTAGGTGTTGAACTGCCCTGCTGTTTAATTCTAAGTTTTTCCTCGTAAGGAACACTTTCAAATGGCTTCGCCAAAATCAGGTCGACAATATTAGCACTGTCTGCCATCGTGTGCAGTTTCACCCACGACGCTAGCCTAGCCTAAGCCTACTATATGAATGAATGAATGAATGAACGATCTAAAAAAAATATTAAACTCTGTAAAAGTGAAACAAGGAATGTGGTGTATAATTGTGTGAAATGTATGATGAAAATCAAGCAATTTCGCCAAGCAAATATAAAGAAATAGGTTGCAGCAGTTTTTATTTCGACTGAACTTGAGAAATCCGCGATGGGACTGAGCGCGAATAACTTCAGCGATTCCTTATAGTACAAAATCGCTGTCAGTCAAAAGGAGATGCAATCTTTCGACAGACCCTCCAATCATCACGCAGAAGCTCGGAGTCCAGGCCAGCCCACTCCTCATTTGCTCCTCATTCACCCCCAGAGACGCTGAGCGTCCGTGGGCGGGACATAATCGCAGCGTTTATCCAATGACCGTCTAGTTTCAAAGCACTGGAAAAAAACGTTCAAAGCAGCCGCATTGAAGTCAATGGACGTTGGGCTTCAACGGGGAAATGCACTGTGACGCTACGGGAATGTATGAGAAGAAAATCAAGTCTGCCGACCTGCTATATCTAACTGATTCTGAACGAACTCGTCTCTGAGATGAACGTCTTCTAACGCATTTTTAGTCAATAAAATGTTAATACAATAGTACATAATTTGACCATTAATTTTGACATTATAGGGGAAGCTGAGCTTCCCTTGCAGTCTTAAAGAAATCTCCACTGCTACATACCCGCCCGGACCTTGGAACGGGCCACCCACCTACCAACAGGGAGGGTGGGGCCAGCAATGGGGAAGGGGCCGAGGTGGTTGGGGCCGGGGATACAGGGGCTGGGGCTGGGGAAGGGGCGCTCCGCAAAGGGGACCGCCGTCAGGTGTCTGTTATAGGTGCGGGGTGGGCCAGGACTTACGCAGCAGCGGTCCCAGCCAATGTGCGCGGCAGGGGAGGCCCTCCTGGGAACCAGGTGATGGCCCCCAACCCCCAGGCGACTCCCAAGGCAGGATAGTATCTGCCGGTGGAAGAAGGGGAGTGGGACTGGTACCCCTCCCCACAGTGACGGTGCCCCCGGGCGGCCCGGAAAGCAGGGGAGGAAGACCCTATGCTGTCCCTTGTGGTCATGGACAAAGAACTGTCGTTTCTGGTAGACACGGGAGCCACATATTCCACTCTTAACGTGGTTCCAGAACAACATCATCTGTCTACCTCAACAGTGACCGTTGTGGGCTTCTCCGGGGAAGAACAGAGACTGCCAGTGACTAAGCCGGTGAAGGTTGCGGTGGGAAAACAGACCTTTCTCCACCCATTCGTGGTGTCTTCTTCCGTTCCAGTGAACCTCCTGGGACGGGACATGCTGGTGAAGCTGGGGGCCTCGATCCTGTGTAGTGCAGACGGACTGGTGGTCACCCTGCTGGAGGGCACTCGCCTGTGGTGCAACATCGGCCCGATGGTGATACAGGCCAGGGAGGGAGGCTCAGGACTGGGTACAGACCCAGATCCCAGCTCAGGACTCAGCCCTCCTGCAACATGAGCAGATAGCCAGAGACCACAGGCGTGAAAAGATGGACCACCCAAAGGCGGCGGCCCTTCTGGCATCTCTGCCAGACTCGCTGTGGTCCACCAGCCCCACAGATATAGGTCTAATATCCTGCACACCAGTGCAGTTCCAACTTCGACCAGGGGAGGGTCCCCTCTGGCTCAGACAGTACCCGCACAAGCCGGCGGCAGAAGAAGGGATAGCTGAGACTATAGAGGGCCTCTTGCGGGCCGGGGTATTAGAGCCCTCCACGTCTCAGTGGAACACCCCCATCCTCCCAGTGGCAAAACCCTGCACGGGCAAATATCGGATGGCCCACGACTTGCGTGCCATAAACAATCTCCTGCTGACCTCCACTGTTCCAGTTCCAAACCCATATGTTGCCCTAACTAATTTGACCCCGCAACAAACATGGTTCACATGCATTGATCTGGCAAATGCCTTTTTCTGTATGCCCCTAGCAGAGGAGTGTAGGGACACATTCTCCTTCACTTACAGGAGCTGTCAGCTGCGGTACACCGTACACCCGCCTGCCTCAAGGGTTCACCCTTTCTCCAGATATCTTTAACCAGGTCCTTTGCGATGGTGTCACCCTCGTCCAATACGTGGATGATCTTCTGATCGTGGCCCCAACAGCGGAGGCAGCCCTACAGGCCACCCAGTCAGTGCTGCGCCGTCTGTCAGAAAAAGGTTTTAAGGTCAGTATGGACAAATTGCAGATTGCTAGGACAGCAGTGACCTTCTTAGGACAAGTGCTGTCAGGGGCAGGAACAGGCCTCTCCCCAGCTCATCGGTTGGCTATCTTGCATTACCCAAAGCCCATCACGGTAAAAGACATGTTATCTTTCCTAGGGCTCACAGGTTACAGTCGCACCTACATTCCAGATTACACAGGGCTCACACAGACCCTGAGGGCTCTTGTTCGAGAACACGGCCTACGTAACCTCAGTGCGCCCCTTAACTCTCTGGGGTCGAGTATGTCGTCGGCGACATCGCATACTTTTCGCGTCTATTTCAGTTTATATCTCGCTGAAATCTTAATGTAGAATCATGAAAAAAACGCTGGCTAAATCCGTAATCTGTCTTCTTTTCAAAACGTCCATTGTCGGAAGTATTAAAGTTTTTTTAATTAGGGTAAATCGGCAGAAAAGTAAACCATGTCATCTTACTTTGTTTTACCTGCATCGGGGGCGTGTAGTGCCGCTCTCACCTGAAGATCGCTATTCACATTATAAATAGCCGCATTAGCGCGTATTCAAATCGCATTCGCATGGTAATTTGATTAACAGCGCAACGGTGAAACGCGATCCAGATACATCCCCTTCAGCGCCATAAAAAGGGGTTGGGGACGTGGCCAGGTGACAATGGCTCATTCATACACATGAAAGTTGCTACATATTCAATGAAAGGAGCCAGAAATAGTGACATGAGTTAGGTTTTTCTTATTTATTTATCCAAATTAATGTTGCATCTACACCATTTAGTCATCTTCATGTAGCCAAGACTTTGGTGATCAGATATCTGGGATCAAAACAAACTGCCAGCATTGCTTACTATGTACTTTTATGATGTTTCTGCAAGTGTTCCAAACTGCATTTTGCAATGTCTATACTTTGATGTCAAATTTCAAACTTAACAAAAATCTGACATATTTACAATATATATTAAAATAATAGTGTAATGGCAAAACAAATATATAAGAAATAATTTATTTGCCATGAATTAAGTTTATGATATTTGAAGAAATGTGTGATCATGCCCCAGTCAGTGAAAGTGTGTTTCCTACCCCTAGACCCCAAAGGGTTAACTGGGACCAAGCATCGGAGGAGGCTTTTATCAACTTAAAGCAGAGGCTAGCACAGGCCTTGGACCTAGCCCTCCCAGATTACTCTCTCCCGTTTCACTTGGATGTTTCTGAAACAGGAGATGTCATCAACGGCATCCTGTTTCAGGAAAAAGGGGGAGAGAGGAGAGTGCTGATGTACATCAACGTAAAGCTTGATACTACAGAAAAAAGACACCCCGCATGCACAAGGCACGTGGCGGGAGTGGCCAAAATCATTCAGAAAACAGCACACATAGTGATGGGACATTCGCTGCACATTCTGACCTCGCACAGTGTGGTGGCTTATGTGAATTCACAGACGTTTACCATGAAGTCACTCAGGCAACAGAGACTTAGTAAAATACTAGAGGCACCTAACCTGAATTTTTCTCATGAAGGGATCAACATGGCAGACCACATGAGTGGGGGAGGACCGCACGAGTGTGAGTACCGAGTTCAGAAGGAGGAGAAAGTCAGACCAAACTTAGGTGCAGAAAAGATAGAGGGGACAGAGGATTGGTTCACAGATGGGTGTTGTTTTAGAACAGACACAGGAGGTTTGCAGGCAGGGTATACAGTGGTGGCCAGACAAGGCCAGGATTATGTGACCTTGAAGGCAGAAAGACTGGGGGGAGCCCAGTCAGCCCAGAGAGCCGAGGTGATAGCGGTTATGGAGGCCCTAAAATTAGCAGAAGGAAAAGAAGTTACCATATACTCAGACTCAGCATATGCTGTAGGCGCAGTGCATGTGGAACTCAGCCAATGGCTGAGGGCAGGATTCTTGACTGCGGGAAACAAGCCAATAAAACACAAAGCAGAAATGAGAGAGCTGGCAGAAGCCTTGATACTTCCCAAAAAAGTGGCACTGGTAAAGTGCAAGGGACATGAAGGGTCAGGAACAATGGTAGCGAAGGGAAATCAGGCCGCAGATGAGAAAGCGAAGAGGGTCGCAGCGTACGTGGTGTCCAAACAGATGGTCACGGTAGAGGAGGAAGTTCACCCGAATTACCCACTGACCCTAGAGAAAGTTAAGCACGAACAGGACAAGACCTCCCCGGAGGAAAAGACAATGTGGAGAGAAAAAGGGGGGCACAAGGAGGAGGGGCTGTGGCAGAGTATGGAAGGGAAGCCAGCCGTTCCCCCAGGCCTCATGCAGGGGTGAGACAAATGTTAGAGAATCTGACAAGGTGGTGGCATCCATTTATGAAAGAGATGGTGGGGGGATATGAACGGAGTTGTGCTACCTATACCTTGTATAACTCGCGACCCACAGTCAAGCATGAGAAAGGGCAGTTTCCAATGTGCACCAGGTCAGGGGAAGAAATCATCATAGATTATATAGACATGGTGATTCCAGTGAGAGGGTTCAGATAAGTCTTGATGTGTGTGGACGCATTCTCAGGGTGGCCAGAAGCATGGCCCACAAAGAAGGAGGATGGGGTATCCGTGATAAAGTTTCTGATTAATCAGTATATACCACGACACGGGTTTCCCAACAGGATTCGGTCAGACAATGGGTCCCACTTAAAGAATGAGGACCTCCGGACGGTGGAGAAAGCGTTGGGATTGAGACATGCATTTGGAACTGTGTATCATCCACAGTCCCAGGGAAAAGTGGAGCGAATGAACCAAAAAATAAAACAAAAATTGGCAAAAATCTGCGCGCAGACCAAAATCAATTGGGTTGTCGCTTTACCACTGGCAATGATGTCAGTGAGGTGTTACAGAAACAGGGGGACCGGGTTCACCCTCTTTGAGCTTCAGACAGGCAGGCAGTTCCCAGGACCCCAGAAAGGGTTAACCTGGACCCCCGACGAGAAGGAGGAGCAAAATCCTAGGGCATATTATGATTGTTTGCAAGTTCTCGTTGCAGATTTTTCTAAACAGATCCAGGAGGTGAGACCAGAGAACCAGCCGGCCAAACCACACACGGCGGAGTGGGTCCTCCTGAAAGGCAAAGGCGACACGTGGTTTCACTGGAGCCAGTGCGTGGCTGCGGAGGACCCAGGGAGAACCACAGCAGAGATCCAGGAGGCCCTGAGAGAAGGAACTCAGAGCGTCCGTTTGGCTGAACTAGACGCAACTCAGGTCTCAACAGAAGGGGCAGAATAATCCCCTGACCTGAGCAACCAGAGCAGGGTAGTCCAGCCCTGCTCCAACGACCAGAAAGAACAAAAGCACCTCATCCACCACCAGACAACACTAGGACCAGGATGAAAATCAAGATAAAAAGGGGAATGTTGGGGGAAATAAGTGTGTTATGTGTGATGCGTGAAATGCTTAACCCTTAGGAGTCTGAAGGTGTTTTGGAGCCCTGAAGAGATTCTGACATGTCCTGACATTTGTGCATTTTTCAGTTACTTATAAACATATAAATGTCTAAAGTCTGATAACATTGTATTCAGCAGAAACTGGGTTACAATACTATATGAGCAGTATGTATGTACAAGTCTTTATATTGGAGAAAAAAACAGCTATGCGTGATTATTGAAAACAACAAAAAAATAAGTCACTGAAATTAGACCACAAAACACATTCATGACATTTGTGTACAAGACTTTTGTGACCTGGATCTTGTAGTGTAGAGGTTTTACTTCAAAATGATATGACAATCATCTCACTCACTCATTTACAGAAAACAATACATTAATTAAAATTTTCTAAGACACTTTTTGTTTAGAAAGGCCATATGCGAGGAGGTGGGAATGCTCATGAATAATGCTGTAGTTCACACCAGAGAAGACAAAGACCTGCATAATGAGCTGTATAATTACCCCTTTCAGTCAGGTATGGGACAGAGGAAAGTGCTACAAGAAAATAATTTGAGGACAGAAACATATTTCTTGGTTTGTGGTTTATTTAGCATGCGTGTCCCAATGTGAGGTGCTGGTGAAGGCAAGGGTGATGCAGACACATTCCTAAAAACAAATAAATAAAAAAATGTTAGCATCTCAAACATTTACACCCGAAATGTTTGTGCTAAATAACATTACCGATAGCAGTATTATAGGCTAATCAAAACGGAGCCAAATATACACTCACCTAAAGGATTATTAGGAACACCTGTTCAATTTCTCATTAATGCAATTATCTAATCAACCAATCACATGGCAGTTGCTTCAATGCATTTAGGGGTGTGGTCCTGGTCAAGACAATCTCCTGAACTCCAAACTGAACGTCAGAATGGGAAAGAAAGGTGATTTAAGCAATTTTGAGCGTGGCATGGTTGTTGGTGCCAGACGGGCCGGTCTGAGTATTTCACAATCTGCTCAGTTACTGGGATTTTCACGCACAACGATTTCTAGGGTTTACAAAGAATGGTGTGCAAAGGGAAAAACATCCAGTATGCGGCAGTCCTGTGGGCGAAAATGCCTTGTTGATGCTAGAGGTCAGAGGAGAATGGGCCGACTGAATCAAGCTGATAGAAGAGCAACTTTGACTGAAATAACCACTCGTTACAACCGAGGTATGCAGCAAAGCATTTGTGAAGCCACAACACGCACAACCTTGAGGCGGATGGGCTACAACAGCAGAAGACCCCACCGGGTACCACTCATCTCCACTACAAATAGGAAAAAGAGGCTACAATTTGCACGAGCTCACCAAAATTGGACAGTTGAAGACTGGAAAAATGTTGTCTGGTCTGATGAGTCTCGATTTCTGTTGAGACATTCAAATGGTAGAGTCAGAATTTGGCGTAAACAGAATGAGAACATGGATCCATCATGCCCTGTTACCACTGTGCAGGCTGGTGGTGGTGGTGTAATGGTGTGGGGGATGTTTTCTTGGCACACTTTAGGCCTCTTAGTGCCAATTGGGCATCGTTTAAATGCTACGGCCTACCTGAGCATTGTTTCTGACCATGTCCATCCCTTTATGACCACCATGTACCCATCCTCTGATGGCTACTTCCAGCAGAATAATGCACCATGTCACAAAGCTCGAATCATTTCAAATTGGTTTCTTGAACATGACAATGAGTTCACTGTACTACAATGGCTCCCACAGTCACCAGATCTCAACCCAATAGAGCATCTTTGGGATGTGGTGGAACGGGAGCTTCGTGCCCTGGATGTGCATCCCACAAATCTCCATCAACTGCAAGATGCTATCCTATCAATATGGGCCAACATTTCTAAAGAATGCTTTCAGCACCTTGTAGAATCAATGCCACGTAGAATTAAGGCAGTTCTGAAGGCGAAAGGGGGTCAAACACCGTATTAGTATGGTGTTCCTAATAATCCTTTAGGTGAGTGTATGTTAGCAACCATAATCTAAAGCTATCCAAAACGAGGTGAAATACATTAGAACATTTACAAACATCTGTAAACTCCATAAGGCATTATCTTAGCCACCAGGAAACAACATGTTTGCTACATAAGGCAGCATGTTAGCAGAGTTATCTACATGCTACACTAACCTAAATGGCATTGAAAGCCAATGTTTCACATAAGCTGACAAAAGCTAGCTGAAGTGTGGAAAATATTTACTAATATTAGTTTAATATTATCAAAATAAGAGTTATATAAGACTTAATAACTTACCCCAGGGCTGTCAAGTTTTGAAGACAGGCAAGAGTGACATTCCACAGGATGCCTTTTCATTGGTTGTTGTGTTGTATTTTACCCAGATACAATAGTACTATTTTCTGATTGGCTATTGTGTACACCCTTTCTTTTTTTTTGATTGGCTGACAGGCTCTTGGGGCAAATCTTGTCCGACTTCAACGTCATAAAAGAGGCTTGTTTCCGACGGGAAGCGACGTTTTTCTTGACGTTTCGTGACATTTTCATCCGAGTTCCGACTTGGAGACAAATAGTCGAACGCACCATAATGTCACTCAACTCAGAATTTCCGAGATCCGAGAGAAAAACGAACGCACCATTAGACTGTATGTGTTTTTAAGCCGGGGGGCGTGGCCTTATACGCATGCTGCCCGGACTGTTTTCCGTGTGAATGGCTGTGGGCATGCCCTGCCTCGGGTCATTAGCAGATAATGAAGTGCGACAGAAATTCTGTGCCTCTCCTTGGTTTCACATGAATTACATAAACTGAAAATATTTATTCATACGGCGTATCCTCGGTATGACGCGTTCTGGTACTGACAATCTATCACGTCACATAAGTCAAACAGGAAAGTGGTGGGGGTGCCTCTTATGTACTGGAGTCGCAGAGGCGCCTCTCCCTGGTAACTCACGCACATGGCCGCTCATGTTTGAAAGGCGACACGTGGTTTCACTGGAGCCAGTGCGTGGCTGCGGAGGACCCAGGGAGAACCACAGCAGAGATCCAGGAGGCCCTGAGAGAAGGCGCGTTCTGGTACTGACAATCTATCACGTCACATAAGTCAAACAGGAAAGTGGTGGGGGTGCCTCTTATGTACTGGAGTCGCAGAGGCGCCTCTCCCTGGTAACCCACGCACATGGCCGCTCATGTTTGAAAACAGTATTATCATAACCATAATCATTAACACTTTAACCCTTAGGAGTCGGCGGACCCGCTGGCGGGGACACTTGCATTTTTTTCTGGTAACCGTGAAAAGAACTTAAAATGCGTCGTCATGTTTGATCTTCAGTTTATGTAATTCATGTGAAACCAAGGAGAGGCACAGAATTTCTGTCGCACTTCATTATCTGCTAATGACCCGAGGCAGGGCATGCCCACAGCCATTCACACGGAAAACAGTCCGGGCAGCATGCGTATAAGGCCACGCCCCCCGGCTTAAAAACACATACAGTCTAATGGTGCGTTCGTTTTTCTCTCGGATCTCGGAAATTCTGAGTTGAGTGACATTATGGTGCGTTCTCGGTATGACGCGTTCTGGTACTGACAATCTATCACGTCACATAAGTCAAACAGGAAAGTGGTGGGGGTGCCTCTTATGTACTGGAGTCGCAGAGGCGCCTCTCCCTGGTAACCCACGCACACGGCCGCTCATGTTTGAAAACAGTATTATCATAACCATAATCATTAACACTTTAACCCTTAGGAGTCGGCGGACCCGCTGGCGGGATCTGACAGAAATTTCGCAAAACCGTTTAAATAACTCCGCGAGTTTTTGTCATATACACATTTTAAAAATACTCTCAGAAACCTTGGACGGTCTACTTTTCAAATATATATAGGTAGAAACTAAATATATTTTTACAGCTTTGTGATACGAATTGAAAGAACAAGAGTGACTGACTTAAGCGTCTGCGTCTCGAAGCGGCTCTGATCGCCCACCCACTTGCAAATCGCGCTATTCGCATGATAATAACATGATAATCCGACAGTTAGTATTGGGTAAAGAAATATGTGAATACGCCCATTGTGACCGAAATAAACAAGAGCACATGTCTGGGTAGTGTTTACACTGATCGGCTACAATATAGCACACGGATACGTCTCTGCCGCTGAAGCTTTGCGCCAGTGTTGCCACTTTCAGCAGCGAAGCTCATACAGTACCTGTGTTCATAGCTCAGTGGGCTAAGCCTGTGTGCCTGCAATCACGTGGTCGCCGATTCAAACGCAGCGTATTTAGAACGTGAATAGCGATCTTCCGCTGAGAGCGGTCCTACACGCTCCCGACGCAAGTAAAACAAAGAAAGGTGACACGATTTGCTTTTTTGCCTATTTAACCTAATTTAAAAAACGTTAATACTTCTGACAATGGAAGTTTTGAAAAGAAGACAGATAACGGATTTAGTCAGTGTTTTTTTCATGATTCTACATAATGATTTCAGCGAGATATAAACTGAAATACACGAGAAAGATACGCGGTCGATGATGCCCTCGTCCCCAGAGCGTCAATAATAGTCACTGCATCATATTTATCGCTTTCTATATTTAAATAGTCACAGTTTTTCATTTTTCATTCCATCTATCAATAAACTGTGAAAGGGATTTTATTGTTGCTACTTTTCTTGCGTTTCAAACTGCCTTTCCAAAGTGATGGGTGTGGGGTGCAGTGACATTCCAGACTAATGGGCCATTGACAGTATGCAAACTACTACAGGTGTGAGGACACCTATCTCATCAATATTCATTGTGAAGACCACTGACTTTGAGAAAAAGAGTGTCACTCCAAAGTTCTAACACTTTAGTAATCAAACTACATAAAATTTTAGAATGTCACTTTCACCTATGTGTAGCCAACCCCTGTGTCTATAAGCTTCAGAGCTCAAAAGTCTTACCTAGAAAGGTCTATAATGTGATTTTTTACAATTTCTCAGCATGTCTGAAAATAGGTTTTTGAAAAGTATATGTTTAAAGTTGATTTTAACAAAAAATAGAATAATAACATTCTAAGAGGTCTCAGATTATTGGTGCTGAGTTTGTGCTGAATAAAAGCAAATGTATCACTTTGGGATAAATGTTTTTCAGATAGGTGAAATATTTTAAAATGTCAAGGCATGTCAGACTACCTCGAAAGTGGAAAAAAGGCCTCAGGCCCTAGGGGGTTAAAAGTAGACACTTTAAGCTTTCTATAGATATATTTCTCATGTCTGTCTGTGCAGTATTCGCGGAGTTTCAGTTCATTTTAGTGACGTGTTTCAAAAAGATTTTCGCGGAGACTGAGACAGCTGAAAGCGCACCCTGTTTATTTTCTTTATTTTACAAAAGCACAATGTTTTGTGGATATTGTGAGTATACATGAATAAAAGTAGACCATTTACAGATTAAAATGATGTACTACACTTACGTGTATGATCAAACATGACGACGCATTTTAAGTTCTTTTCACGGTTACCAGAAAAAAATGCAAGTGTCCCCGCCAGCGGGTCCGCCGACTCCTAAGGGTTAAAGTGTTAATGATTATGGTTATGATAATACTGTTTTCAAACATGAGCGGCCATGTGCGTGGGTTACCAGGGAGAGGCGCCTCTGCGACTCCAGTACATAAGAGGCACCCCCACCACTTTCCTGTTTGACTTATGTGACGTGATAGATTGTCAGTACCAGAACGCGTCATACCGAGGATACGCCGTATGGCTCTGTTACTACCAGCATCATCATTTAGGGTGTCGCACCGGTTGGACCGTGGCCCGACCGTGTGAAGGCTGGGACAGGGTGGCTAAGTACACTATGGCCCAAGGTCCGTGAGAAGCTGGTTGTTTTGGATGCAAGAAGACGGACACTGACGCTGTAAGTCCTGATTGTTTATTAACTTCTTCTTGTAGGAAGGTCAGAAGTACCCAGGACCAAGCCCGAGAGCGTGGCTGAAACTCAGGCGGGGAGGCAGGTTGATCGGCTTCGGTACAGACGGGGGAGAGGCGAAAAACACGGTCGGGAATCCAGGCAGGGGTCGGGCGATCGGCGTCGGTCCAGAAAGGGGCAAAGACGAAAAACACAGTCAAGGGTCCAGGCAGTGGTCGGGCGATCGGCGTCGGTCGAGAATGGGGGCAGGCAGAAACTCGGAGTCTAGAAAACGTAGCAGAGGTCAGAACACAGGGAAACACACACCAGAAAAAATGCTCGAACTCAGGGCAAACCATGAAGATCTCGCACTGATCAGAGAGCCGAGTTGCCTGATATAGTAACACCGAAACCAGGGAAAACAAGACACAGCTGGGAGAAGAGTATCTGAAACGGGAGCAACCGGTACGGCCAGAACAACTGGTTGACAGGACGCAAACACCTCGGGGAAGCCCTATCGACCGGAATCCCCGGAGGGGCGTGGCTGAGACGACGAAGAGGGTTCCCTAGTGCTATCCATGACAGTACCCCCCCCCGACGACCGCCTCCAGGTGGACGAGACGGGAGGTCAGGACGACGACAATGAAGGTCCGCTATCAACGAAGGATCAAGAACAAAACGGGCCGGCACCCAGGAGCGTTCCTCTGGGCCATAACCCTCCCAGTCCACCAGGTACTGGAGACCCCGTCCCCTGCGGCGTGCATCCAACAGACGGCGGACTGTGAACACCTGGCCCCCATTCACCAACTGGGGCGGGGGTGGAGGCAGACTTGGGGAAGCCAGAGGACTGGTTGCATGAGGTCGAAGCAGAGACACATGAAAAGCTGGATTGACGCGCCGCATGGAGCGTGGAAGCTGCAACCGCAACACTGAGGGACTAACCACCTTAGAGACTGGAAACGGACCAGCAAAATGAGGAGCCAGCTTATGGGACTGGACGTGTAGAGGCAGGTAACGGGTGCTCAACCAAACCTTCTGCCCAACCCGGTAGACAGGTGCGCGTGGCCGGCGTTTATTCGCATAACGTTCCATCCGTGCTCTGGACTGAAGCAACGAAGAACGGGCCAGGCGCCACGTGTGACGACAGCGTTGCAGGAACCGATGCACCGCAGGTACCGTAACCTCTTCTTCTAGGGCCGGAAACAGAGGAGGCTGGTATCCCAGGTAGCACTGGAAAGGAGACAACCCTGTAGCAGACACAGGTAGGGAATTGTGTGCATATTCAATCCAAGAGAGGTATTTACTCAATGAACTGGGAGAGTCGGAAGCCAGACAGCGCAACATGCGCTCCAAATCCTGGTTGGCACGTTCCGTCTGACCGTTAGTCTGAGGGTGAAAACCTGAAGACAAGCTTGCGGTGGTGCCGAGTAACTTGCAGAACTCCTGCCAAAAACGTGACACGAACTGAGGACCCCTGTCGGAAACAATGTTAGTAGGCAATCCATGAAGCTTGAATACATTGTCGACCAGTAGTAGAGCAGTCTCGCTTGCAGAAGGGAGTTTAGGGATGGGGATAAAGTGAACGGCCTTAGAGAATTGGTCAACCACCGTAAGAACGCCCGTGTTCCCTGCTGATAGAGGAAGGCCAGTCACGAAATCCACAGCAATGTGTGACCAGGGTCGCCGAGGAACAGGTAGGGGTTGCAATAGACCAGCTGGAGACCGGGATGGAGTCTTGTTTCGCGCACAAACCTGGCAAGCAGCGATGTAACTCCGAACGTCCCGAAGCATTGTGGGCCACCAAAAACGTTGCTTAAGGAGGGCGACAGTTCCCCGAATTCCTGGGTGGCAAGCTAGGAGAGACGCATGTCCCCACTGGAGTGTTCGAGAACGTAGAAACTTGGGTACGTAGAGCCTGTTTGGAGGCCCCCCTGCAGGAGGACGGAAGAATCGCTGGACTGCCTGGACGGCCTCCTCAATACCCCAGGCTACGGCTCCGATGAAACGGCTGGGAGGCAGGATGGGACTGGGGTCATCATTACGAGTCTCCCCCTCGAACTGACGAGAAAGTGCGTCCGGCTTGCCGTTCTTCGCCCCTGGTCTAAATGAGAACAGAAAGTGAAAACGAGCAAAAAACAGAGACCACCTAGCCTGGCGGGCATTCAGGCGTTTAGCGATGCGTAAGTACGCGAGGTTCTTACGGTCGGTCAAGACCAGGAACGGGTCCGTTGTCCCCTCCAACCAGTGCCTCCATTCCTCCAGAGCCAACTTCACCGCCAGCAGTTCGCGGTTACCGATGTCGTAATTCCTTTCGGCCGCCGACAGTTTACGGGAAAAAAAAGGCACAGGGGTGCACCTTGTCATCCTCAACGGAGCGCTGGGATAAAATGGCCCCAACTCCTGAACCCGAGGCATCCACCTCCACAATGAACTGGCAAGATGGATCAGGTAACTGCAAAATGGGAGCAGATGTAAACGTATTCCATAGGTTAGTGAAGGCGTCTTGGGCAGCAGGAGTCCACAGGAAAGGAACCTTGGATGACGTGAGAGCCGTGAGAGGAGCAGCTACCATACTATAACCCTGGATAAAACGGCGGTAAAAATTAGCGAACCCTAAAAAATGCTGCAGATCCTTCCGTGTGCGAGGCTGCGGCCATTGACTGACAGCCCTCACCTTGGCGGAATCCATTCTGACCGTGCCCTCTGCAAGAATGAAACCCAAAAAGGAGATGGTGCGTTGATGGAACTCACACTTCTCAGCTTTCACAAATAAACCGTTCACAAGGAGCCTCTGCAGGACCTTGCGTACATGCTGCACATGATCCCTCTCATCCTGGGAAAAGATCAGTATGTCATCCAGGTACACGAACACGAAGCGGTTCAGCATATCCCGAAGGACCTCGTTGACCAGGTTCTGGAACACAGCAGGAGCATTAGTAAGCCCAAAAGGCATCACCAGATACTCATAGTGACCAGTGGGCGTGTTAAACGCGGTCTTCCACTCGTCACCCTCCCTGATCCTGATAAGATGGTAGGCGTTCCTCAAGTCCAGTTTCGTGAAGAACCGTGCCCCCTGTAACTGATCCAGGACAGAAGATAACAACGGCAGGGGTAACGGTTCTTAACAGTGATCTCATTCAAGCCCCTATAATCAATACAAGGGCGGAGCGAACCGTCCTTTTTGCCAACGAAAAAGAAACCCGCCCCCACGGGTGATGAGGATGGTCGAATGATGCCAGCTGCTAAAGACTGTCCTATGTATTCCTCCATGGCTGTCCTCTCAGGAGCAGAAAGGGAATATAGACGTCCCCTAGGTGGACTAGTACCCGGAAGCAACTCGATGGAACAATCGAAAGGACGATGAGACGGAAGGGCCACTGTCTGGGACTTACTAAACACCTCCTGAAGGTCCTGGTATTCTGCGGGTATCTTGGACAGGTCCGGGGTCTCCCCCGGAGCTGCAGACGCCACAGGTGACCGGGCAGAGCGTAGACACTGGGAATAGCACGTCAGACCCCAGGCGGTGATATAACCCCTTCCCCAATCGATCTGAGGGTTATGCCTGAGGAGCCAAGGGTGACCTAATACTAACGGAACCTGTGGCGTATCAATAATAAACAGTGAAATCTTCTCAATATGGTTGCCAGATAGACGGAGACTCACCGGGACAGTAGCGTGGGTCACCGTTGCCATTCTTCGTCCCGTGAGGGATCGAGCCACCAGGGGTACTTGAATAGGTGTTGTGGGTATCCTCCACTGCTGAACCAGGGTGGCATCAATAAAACTGTCCTCTGCCCCGGAGTCAATAAGAGCAGCTAACGACTGCTGCTGACTCCCCCATGACAGCACAGCAGACAATATGGGGCGCTGGGGAGAAGAGGGCAAACCCGAAGCCACGCCCACCAGTACCCTCCTCCTTACTGGTGGGCACGTCCTTTTACTGGACACGACGCGACGAAATGTCCCATCTTCCCACAATACAGGCATGCCCGGGAGGAAAAACGCCGCTGCCATTCGGCAGGTGACAACCGAGCCCTGTCAACCTGCATAGGCTCGGGCATGGCCTCTAGGGGGCTAACAGTGGATTCCGCAGGTCGAGAAACATGTGCCCCGTCCCGCCGTTCTCTCTCGCGTTGGGACAGCCGATTGTCTACACGGAGAGCCAAGTCGATGAGATCCTGTAACTGGTCAGGAAGATCGCGAGTGGCCAGCTTGTCCTTAATGCCATCAGACAATCCCTGGTAAAAAGCATCAAACTGAGCGGTCCGTCCCCATCCGCAAGACATAGCCAGGGTGCGAAAACGGATGGAATACTCAGAGACGGAGCGACGTCCTTGGCGAAGCTGCATTAACTCACGCGCTGCTTCTCTGCCAGACTTGGAGTGATCGAAAACGCGCCTCATCTCTTCCATGAAGCAGGAGAAGCCTGCGCAGAACGGAGCTCCGGTATCCCAGGCTGCAGTCCCCCACTCCCTCGCCGGGCCGGTGAGCAGCGTAATCACATAAGCAACCCTGGAGCGCTCGGTCGGAAAGGTAGAGGGTTGTAGTTCAAAAACAATTGAACATTGAGACAAAAAGGACCGGCATGAACCCGGATCCCCATCGTACTGACTGGGAGGTGACAGGCGAGGCTCGTTTGTCGGTCGATTTATCGAAGCGGCGAAGGCACCGGAATGAAGCTGCTGGACCTGGGAGGCTAATCCCGTCAAGCCTGCGTGGAACGACTCCAGGGATTCCCCGATCGCCGTCAATTCGGCCTGATGCTGTCCCAGGAGAATCCCCTGCTTACCCAGAGCGTCCGTGACGCACTAGACACCATCCTGATCCGCTGGGTCCATCTTACTGGTGAGATCCTCTGTTGTGGATGCAAGAAGATGGACACTGACGCGGCAAGCTGTAAGTCCTGATTGTTTATTAACTTCTTCTTGTAGGAAGGTCAGAAGTACCCAGGACCAAGCCCGAGAGCGTGGCTGAAACTCAGGCGGGGAGGCAGGTTGATCGGCTTCGGTACAGACGGGGGAGAGGCGAAAAACACGGTCGGGAATCCAGGCAGGGGTCGGGCGATCGGCGTCGGTCCAGAAAGGGGCAAAGACGAAAAACACAGTCAAGGGTCCAGGCAGTGGTCGGGCGATCGGCGTCGGTCCAGAAAGGGGGCAGGCAGAAACTCGGAGTCTAGAAAACGTAGCAGTGGTCAGAACACAGGGAAACACACACCAGAAAAAATGCTCGAACTCAGGGCAAACCATGAAGATCTCGCACTGATCAGAGAGCCGAGTTGCCTGATATAGTAACACCGAAACCGGGGAAAACAAGACACAGCTGGGAGAAGAGTGTCTGAAACGGGAGCAACCGGTACGGCCAGAACAACTGGTTGACAGGACGCAAACACCTCGGGGAAGCCCTATCGACCGGAATCCCCGGAGGGGCGTGGCTGAGAGGACGAAGAGGGTTCCCTAGTGCTATCCTTGACACTGGTGGACTAACATCACCTTCTCTAGGAAAGGGTATACTGGAAAATCCAGTCTGAATCCGCTGGCGTTGTCTATAGGAAAGTATTACCACCCCACGGATGAGGGAAACGATTTGAATATCCTGCTGGGCGTGGATCAGTCCGGAAAGGACCCCTGGGGCGTAGTGAGTATCCTATTTGTTGACCCTCCTAAGACTGCCCCACAGCCACTAGATGGCCCACTATGGTTCAAGTAACCACCCCGTTCCAAGTCACCAAAGATACTATAGTGCTCCAGGTCGATTACACTAGACTGAATCCTCTAGACATTTTAGAACTAGGACCGTTCACTCCCCGTCCAAGTAAAGCGGAATACCTCTGCTTTAGCTTCGCGGGTACCGGTCCCCACGTAGGGGACATTCCCAACGAGTGGTGTCGTGACACCATAGACAACGGTTCCTGTGACAACTATATAGGGCATTGGGCCCGTTCTGGCTTCTACTGGTTCTGTGGCCGGGATAAGTTACTCATTAGAATGCCTCTCAGCGGCCACGGGGTATGCGCCATGGTAAGGCTAATGGTGCCGTTAGTCCAGATAGGAGAACGTCCCGATACACTAGAGGTCACTACTGGTACACCAGGCGGGAAACTGGTGGGGGGACAACGAAGGCGCATACTGATTAGACGCAGACGCGAGGCACCCAACTTTGACCCCACGGTAGATTCACCTACCTACATCGACGCTATAGGGATCCTGAGAGGAGTGCCAGATGAGTTCAAATTGGCTGACCAGGTCGCTGTGGGATTTGAGAACATTCCTATTGTGGCGGCCATATTCCCCATCACTCCCAACAAAAATGTAGACTGCATGAACTATGTACACTATAACATTTTGCGCCTGTCCAACCTTACTAGAGATGCAGTGGGAGGCCTGGCGGAGCAATTAGGCCCTACTTCTCTGATGGCGATCCAAAACCGGCTTGCACTAGATATGCTACTAGCCGAAAAGGGGGGAGTGTGCGCTATGTTCAGAGAAGTATGCTGTACATACATTCCCAATAACACAGCACCAGACGGCTCAGTGACCAGGGCACTCGAGGGTCTCCGGACCCTCTCCAAAAATATGCATGAGCACTCCGGGATCAATAACATCTGGGATGCTTGGCTGACCTCGGTGTTCGGACAGTGGAAAGGCTTAATGAGCTTGCTTTTATTATCCATTGCTACTTTTGTTGCAATTTTAGTTACTTGCGGGTGTTGTTGTATTCCCTACCTGCGCGCACTGTCAGTCCGTCTCATCACTACCGTGATAGAGAAGCGGGATGACACCTATGCGCAGATGATGCCTCTCCTGCCTGTCGGGCCGGAGATGGGCAATGGTCCTCTGGACAGCTTTGAACTACACCTCCCCCGCCAATAGGGTGATCTTCTAGTGGAGATCAAAAGGGGGAATGCAAAATTTCATAAATAAGGCAAAATATTACTAATCAGCATCATCAGGATGATCTCCTAGTGGAGATCAAAAGGGGGAATGCAACATTTCAGAAATAAGGCAAAATATTACTAATCAGCATAATCAGGGTGATCTCCTTGCGGAGATCAAAAGGGGGAAATTGAGGGAATGATTCTATAAGGGGGAAATTGAGGGAATGATTCTATAAGGCTGTAACTAATCAAAATGAGAACTGACTGGCGTGCCGGCAGGGCAAGGTTACCTAATCGGGACAGATAGAGGGAGCAGACAGAGAACGTCAGCGGCCCTTACGTATCTTTAGCCTTCCAGAAGGACAAGTACTAACCAACTAACTAGAGCAAATGTCAAACATGTGGTTGTCACGTAGACGGAAGGTACCGAGAGAGGGGGGAGATGCCCAAAGGGCTTTAAAAGGGATAGAGCTGATACACATGGTACAGCTTCTTTCTGTACATGCTGAATGTATGTCAGATGGTCGCTCCCTGATTATAATCAGTCAGAGAATAAAATGGTGACCTGCAACTTCTCCACGTGTCAGCTGTGAATCTCTTCACCCGGTGGAGACTGCTTACTCCAACAACTACAACCCATGTGTCAAAGTTGTACATAGGTCAAACAGTGATATATGTTTTGTCTGTAACTTAAAAGGAAGAAAAATTACTGTAATTAACAAATGAAATTAAGTAAATGAATCAATCAGTCTTTGGCACAAATAAATAGTATCTATTTATTGTTTTATTCCATAGATTATTCACTTATGGCAAGGATTTATTTATTGTTTTATTCCATACATTATTCACTTATGGCAAGGATTTGCCGGGTATTTATTTATTTATCTATCTATCTATCTATCTAGCTATTTATTTGTTTGCTTGCCTATAAGTCACGTTTTGTCCTCCGTATAGACTGGAGAGGTCGGATGTCTACGTATTTTACCCAGAATCGTGTAGCCCTACTCCCCTTTTTACAGAATTAACGAGGCAAAAAACAATAAAAAAAAAACACAAAACTGTAATATTAGCCAAATAATAACTAGTTTAAATGTAAAAGGTATGCAAAAGGAATTCAGGCGTACAGCTGCCCATCATTAAGTTATTTAATTAATCGAGTTAATTAATTAACTGAATTAATTAATTGAGCTGGTAGAGAATTTTAACGAATAAACGAAACTACTGAGGTGTGCCTGTGAAGAGGTTTGCGAACTAAGGTGGTGTTCATGTAGCCATCCAACAAGATATCAGTAATCTTTTGGTGAACAGAAGAAATTCTTGTTTGTTTTTAAATGTATTACTCATTTGCATATGTTCTAGTGTTAAATCGTGTTTCAATAGTCCACCTGAAGCAAATCAAGCAATTTATAATTATGTGTGACTGACGTAGGCTATTGTGTCCATGAAAAATAGGAACTGTTGTCCAGTGTCCGCTGTGACGTACGGACAGATTAAAGTGTGCACAGGAAATTTGTCGCAGTGAAATCGTCCATTACGCTCCCGCTTAGTTTTATTTTTGATTGTGTAAGTTGTTTTAATGTTAAGGTACTGAATAACTGATGTAGAGTTTTTCCGCTTTGCAAGTAAGTTGCTGTTATGGATATACTGCAGGTTATGTTTTGGAGCTTTGTGGCTAACTGTTCAGTTGAATGAAAGGTAGTTATGCGTGATGCTAGCATGTTATGAGGTACTTTAATTTAAACTCAAATTGAAAGTGAAGTTTTGTATAAATAATTGCCAAAGATACTATTTCTATATCATATTTATAGTTTCACAATATTTGCTTTCTTTTAGAAACATTGACGTGGAAATATGGATAAAGGTACCCACGTGAAAACGACATCTGCGCCGTCTGTGTCTCAGATCAATGCCGAGCATGTGACTCAGGTATACACAGCGTTGGGAGGGTTACTTTAGAAATGTATTCCGGAGTTATGTCATTTTTTGCTGCCTTGTCAGAATTTTAGTGTAACAGGAATTTTCAGTTATATCTGTCAGTTTTTGCTACTTTGCGAAAAAAAAATTCTACTCCAGTTTTGAATGGTCATTGGTAGTATTGATGCTATCAAAATAACAGTCCTATACTTTAAATGGGGTAGCAGTGTTTTACGCGTAGTTTATGCTGTCAGAAACCACTACGTGTAATGTTTACAGGTAGTTTTACGCTGCCAGACACTGCTCCCTATACTTTTCAATGGAGTAGTACTTTATTACACGCGTGACTATGGAGGGAAATCCCGGACATTTTTCAAAAGGAATTGCCAAATTGCATTTGCAATTGCGTTTTCCATATGTGGACGCATAAAGTGTGACATAATTCAAATGCAATTGGAAATTTTGCATTACCGTTTGCTTTTTCGCTTTCGCGAACGAACACTGCCACATTTCAAATGAAAAAGCAAAGTCCCATTTGCAATTGCATTTCCCATGTCTTACAAGGGTCAGGGGTGGGTCTATACTGTGGGGCGTGATTGTATGGGGAGTGACGTCACTTGCAGTCGACGACCAAGAGGGGTGTAGAAATAAATTAATGACAAAAGTCGTTGATGAAAAAAACACGTCGAATTACACTTATCGAATAATCCAAAATTAAGTTCCAAAACATACGTATTTTAAAGTGACATGTTTATAATTCAACCACATGAGTTCAGTTCATTTAATTTCGCCTCAAAATAAATTTCAAAAGAACAAATTCAGTTGGAAATATTCCATGTGTTTTATTCGCATCTTTATTATTCAAGCAGTAACATTCAGTCCTCTTATTTCTGCTTTACAATATTCAGTCCCATTATTTTCGCTGTTTCAAATACGCTGCCACAATTTCAGTGGTTTAAAATACGGTCCGAAATTCAACCATCTACATCGGGGACTAGCAGGATGAGCGATAGAGTTCTCTTCGATATAGTTATCTACGATAGCTTATTGCGCCCCCCAACTAATAGGTTTTTATGTAAGTGATTCGCTAGCAGCATTAATTATCATCAAACTTATCTTGCTAACGTAAGATGCCTGCGGGACACTACAAGCTGCAAGCTGGCCATCTAGGTAGTGGATTAATTTTGAAAAATGTCCGGGACTTCCCTTGTAAGACATGGGAAATGCAATTGCAAATGCACTTTGCTTTTTCATTTGAAATGTGGCAGTCAGTGTTTGTTCGCGAAAGCGAAAAAGCAAACGGTAATGCAAAATTTGACTGGCCACATTGAATTATGTCACACTTCATGCGTCCGCATATGGAAAACTCAATTGCAAATTGATTTCCCTCCATACGTGACAATTAGACCGCAGTTTAATAGAGTTGGGAATCGGCAGTGACCACCCGAATTAATGATATCGAATTGACAAACATCGATTTATGTATTGCAGTTTTTAATCAGATTTTGATGTAGAGCATTTCAAGGTCTACGTTTCAAGTAAAGACAAGGACTGTAACAGTACACGCATTCATCATGTGCTTTTCAGTTACAGCATTTTCAGTTTGCAACACGCAATAAAACAAATTATTACATTTCTTGATACGAGTGAAACCTAAATCCACAAGTAGATGTTCAAGATGGAAAATCTTATGCTAATTGTGTTTTGAGTTGGTTACAGCTAGTATTAGAGCTCAAAGACCCTCCCACATTACTTAAATCAGTAGTTTGGGAACATTTGGCTTCCCAATAAATTATGCCAAAACCAGAGAGAGAGAAGTTCATAAAACTAAGGATGTTTGTCAGCTCTGTTATACCAAAGTTGGATATTTTTCTGGAAAAAATGTACAAAATGCTAACTCATTTTATGCGACATTATCCAAATGTGTGCTTTTGCGCGGAAATCCAGACAGGGCTTTAAAATAAACAAATAAAAACTAATGCTAAGTACATGATTTTTTGCCCCGATTTCCAGCTTGCTGAAAGTTTTTGCCGATTGCCAACAAAAGCCCTAGATTGGAGGCAAATTTTTGTTTGCTTGGTGCTGGCAAATTGGTGCTTGATCACGCTATTGGTTAACAGACGTGATCAGACAGAATCACAGATGCATCATAGACACCCATCAGACATCTAGTAGGCTAAATATATGGACCTGTTGGCAACTCCAAATCCTGTAGTGTGAAGTGTTGCAACTGGCACTGAGTGTAGCGACAAGCTACAGCCAATGAAAGAATAAGCCACAGGGTGAGGTGAAACTTGAGGGAGTAGTTTTATAAAAGGTGTTAATACTTCAGTTTGTTTAGAAACTGTTTTTAGTGTTCAGGGAAGAGGTATGGAGATATTCAGTGGAAGCTTGCATTTCATACACTTGTGGTTGCTTGTGGCTTTAAATTGAGATGGTGCAGGAAAAGTCTCTTAGAACTAGGCAAATATATTAGCAGTACCAAACATGAACAACATAATTTCAGTAACCCTTGTTTAAAACTGTCACAACAATATTAAAATTGCCATCTTGAAGAATCGTGATTTGTAACAGAATTGTTCCCCCCAGTCTCAACAAGCAAAAAAAATACACAGGTATAGCTGAATTTTATGGTAAAACCTGGTCCCATATTTATGGAATTCTGAGTTGTAAGAATAAAAAAAATATAGTAACAATCATTTCGATTGTTTGTAATAAACACACATCAACACAATATAACATTTACCATAAAGCATGTTAATTTGCAAGGATAGCAAAAATTTTCAGGACGTGTGAAATGTCGATTTTATGCATGCACTGTATCTCTTGGAAGCAGTTTTTGCTGGGAAGGAAAAAGGGCAGAACACAGATTGTTGGTTGTTAGCTAGCAGTTCAGTCCCTGATAGGGGAAATGTAACATAGTTGTCACAATTTTTCTTGGAGAGAGTGTGTAAGGTAGGCTTGTATTTAGTGCTGTCCCAAACGATTATTCTTTAAATGATTAATCTAGAGATTTTTTTTTTTTTTTGATTATTCGACTAATCTAGCAACTAATTTTTCAATTTATCTGAAATGTATTGATAAGCAATTATTTTCAAGTTAGCCACTTAATGCAACTCACCCTGTCCCCCACACACACAAATCTGAAATTCCCATTAACATTTCAACTTATTAAAACATTTCTTAAACTTTACAGCATTATTAAAAAAAATACTGCTGGTACCGGCGATATTAGACAAAACTATATTGGAATTCAGTCTGTAATTGATATAGTTTTAACGGTGCCAGCAGTGAAACAACTGGCCAGCTTATTAGAGGAATAACTTTGTATTGTAAATGAAAACCATGCCGCAGGTCCAATAAATAAAATATTGTAGCTCTCGAGTGGCGAAGAGATCATCAGGTGGACAGTAAAGTTCAGTTATTAGCAGGGCTGAGGAGTCGGAGTCGGAGACAATTTTGGGTACCTGGATTCGGAGTCTGCAAAAAGTTAACCGACTCCGACTCAGACTCCTGCTAAATTTAAATGGGAATTAAAAAAGTAAAAAAAAAAAAGGGATTAAATGGGAATTTCAAAAAAGTTGAAATGTCCCAATTCACAAACAGTCATAATGAACTACTTCTCTACTGTAAGAATAAAGCCCAATGCATGCAGTGCATAATGTTACCACAAAACGAACATGTCAAGTAACCATGAAGCATGCTTTTCATTGACTGTATGCGTCACTATATGGGATGTAATGCACAGGTAAGGTGCGGCACCGCTTTCCATTGTGTCGTGTTCCACTGTTACAGGGAACTGTGAACCTAGCCTAAAGCCCCCCATACATTTACAGATGCACTGCCGATTTTTCGGCCATTCAACGAGTCATCACGCGTCAAGCGCCTGAAAAATCATCTGGTGTGTTCTCAGCTCCGTCGGCTCCCCTTCGCTATGCGCTACCCTTGAAACCTTGTTTTCATTGTGTTTGTCTTTAATCTGGCATTATAGTAGAGTTTTGGCTTCCTAGCCAGTAGTTCTGTGGTGAAATGACATGTATGTTGCCTTCCTTTCCTTCAATGGATGTAGAAAATACATTAGCATAGTATATACATACAGAGGAGTCGGAGTCGGAAGATTTAGAAACTGAGGAGTCGGAGTCGGAGCGTTTATCTACCGACTCCACAGCCCTGGTTATTAGCAGACTGTTTTATTGCGGGATTCTTAAAAATGACAGTGTTAACGTGCTCCCGTGGGGATAAAGTACTTTCCCTTACAATACGTTTGTTACAAAACATTCACTTAGTTTTACATATACATTGTTGATTATGTGGAATAATCATCCCAGCCCTACTTGTAATAGTAATTTCACATCAAATCACCCAGTTTGACAGAGATGTCCTAGGTCACCCTTTCAGATTCCCCTGGAGAAAAAAAAAATCATGGGCATACCTGTACCAAACACCTGTGGGCAGTGGTGGCTTAATGGTTAGGGAAGCGCACTTGTAATTGAAAGATTGCAGGTTCGAATCACCCACCAGCAAGGCACCGCTGAGGTACCCTGAGCAAGGTACCACGCCCAAGGACTGCTCCCTGGGCGCTGAATTAGCTGCCTCCTGCTATGTCACATTGTCACATGTGGGTTAAATGCAGAGAACACATTTCGTTGTTGCACACTGTGTGCTGTGGTGTGTCAACAATAACAATCACTTAATTCTAAATTCTAAACTTATGAAGAAATTCCACAACCTACTGTATATCTGTATCTAATATTTGTAATATAATTAATTGCTTACATGGGTAAAACCTACTAGTTGAAAGGATATTGGAAAAGTATAAGAGTTAAAGTTACAATTGATTAATATTTAGGGGACAGCATTGTGATCTTTAAATGTAGTATTTTATTAAAATTCTGTACATTAGAATGTATTATGTTTTAAAAAATGCCATTTTAAGTGGTTACACTTGCTTGAAACCCCTTTTTGTGTTGTACTGAGCACTAGGTACACTGATGACACACATGATATGTTATAATGGTACCTAGCATTTGTGTATTGTTTTTAGATCTTTCCATGAAGGAAACAAGAACATCAAAATGCTCGTCTAATTGAATCCGTGTCTTTTTCATTCTTTGAATTTTGCATTTCATAACCAGATCGGGAAGAACAAAAAAAACTGTTTTAAATCAGGATGGGGAAAAGGAAAAACAGGCTTCATGTTTTTCCTATTCTAAAACTGAACAGGAAAACTGTAACATCTTTCTTTAATTTTTGTGATATTTGTGGGAAATCCAGGGGATACAGGACAATATAACATAATATTAATGTTTTATATTTTAATATTATAATGCATACATTGCCAGCCAAAATTTGGAAACGCCTACCTGTTGAATGGTTTATTTGTACTATTCTCTACATTTTAGGATAATTTAGGTTAACCTAACTATAAAATAACATATCCCTGCTGAAAAAAACGGTGTACACCAATGTTGCTGGTTATATCTGCATATGTTATGTTTTGGTGTTGGTGGTTGCTTTGGACGTACTTGCTCTCCCGGTGAGTTGCCCTGTTTTGACTTTTATCTGTCGTCTGCCTACCTGCCATATTGCATTCTTTTATTTGTCTATTAAGTTCTCTTTTTTTCACAACTGCTTGTGCTCTACGGCCAGTCTTGACAAGTAATCACAGAGAGTGTGATCTCATTTTGTGATGTAACCAGTTCTCAGGGTTGCGGGGCAGGTGAACCGGCAAGCAGGCGAGCAGAGCCGTGAAGACAGACAAACAGGGTTTATTGGTAGACGGAGGGTCGACAGGCGTGAACACCAAGACAATACAATGATGGATCTGACGAGACGTACTCAGACGCGGACTAAATACACAAGACTAGCCAGAAATAACAGGACACAGGTGATCACAACCAGGAATTGACACGAGGTAATGAGGGGGCGTGGCACACAAGGATCGTACGGAGCTGCGCGTGACAGAACCCCCCCCAAATGCGTGCACACCGGGCGCACCCGAGGGGAGGCGACGGACGAGACGAGACCGGGGAACAGGACCTGGAAGACAAAAGCAAAAAACATCGAAACACCGGAAACAGGACAGAGACACAGAACAGGAACAAGGACAAAAAGAAAGACAGGACCCGACAAAGGACAGGGAACGCAGACAGGCAGACAAGAAAGGGCAAGACGGAGGGCACAGAAAACGGAGGAACAAAAGGGCCAGGAGTGACTGGAGGACGAACAGAGGGACGAGGAGCAGAGACAGGCAGAACTAAGGGAGGAGGAGCAGACAGGGGAGACCAGACAGGAACGGAAGGGGGAGAAAAGGGAGCCCGAGGGAGCCCAGGCGGGCGGCGGCCGGAGGGAGAAGGGAGCAGGAGGGAACCACACAGGGGCCGAGGGAACGGGACGAGGGAGAGACGGAGGGGACACGGAGGGAGCAAGAGGGAACACCGGTGAAGGCAGGCAGGAAGGGGAAGCCGCGGCTGGAGACGGTGCCGTCCGATGCCCCGCCGAAGCAGGGGGGCCCGGAGGCGACCGACATGGAGCCGGAGGCGACGCCGAGGACTGGCACCGAGGCACCGGGGGGGGACCCGAAGGCGACCGCCGACCCCGAGCCGGAGACGCAGCAGGCGACCACGGAGCCCCAGCCAAGGCGGGCGAGGGTGAGCCAGGGGGCAGGGCGGGCAGGAACCGGGCCCGACGCCTGTGGCCCCGTCCCTTATGGGACACTGACAGGCGGGGTCCTACAGGCCGTTGTTCCCGGCTGGGCAAGGGAGCCGGAGTCCATAGGGAGGTCCCCGAGGGGTCCCACTCGAGCTCCTCCTCTGCCAAGGAGGACGGAGCGGTGCTTGTGCTGTCTGGGACCTCCTCGGGAACTGGGACCAGGGCTGGGGGGACTGGAGTCAGGGCCTCTAACGAGGCAGCCAGTGGTGCTGCCGGAGCCGCGGGCGTGGCCGCAGACGGTGCAGCCGGAGCCACGGGCAGGACTGGAGCTGCAGCGAGCACCACCAATTCCTGGCCAGCAGGGGGTGCCACCAAGACCAGCTCAGGCAGGGCAGGTACAGGCAGTTCAGGTACCGGCGTTGCCCCTTTAAGGAGTTTGGGGACACGCGGAATTGCGTCCCTCACCGGGCTGATCCACTTACCGGCTAGGCACGCCGGCCGGTAAGGGTACGCCTCCAACGGATGTGGCATCTCCCCGGCGAGGCTGCTCAGAGGTAGCGCCCTGCAGGCACTGGTGGGAACGAAGGCGGGTCCAAGAGAGCAGGCTCCGAGGAAGAGCGTGGTAATATCGTGCTGCTGCCCTCTATTTTTCCGCCTCTTCGCGGAGGTAGGCGGAACCGGCTTGGCCACGTCGCCCAGGCTTCCTGCGATGCGTTCTGCTCTCCGCTGGGAGAGACGCTCTCTCAAGCGTCAGAGGCACTTGTGTACCCTTTGAAGGGGGTACTGCTGCCCGGGTGGACGCTCCTCCGCAAGGAGGTCTGCGCCCCGGGTGGCCAGTTCCAGGGCTACGGGATCCTCTTGTACCTCTGGCTGGGAGTGCCAATACACAGCCTTTTGCAGCAGACCAAGCCGCTGGTGCTCGGTCTGCTGCGCTGTGTTTTCACGGAGATCTGTCATTCTGTCAGGGTTGCGGGGCAGGCGAACCGGCAAGCAGGCGAGCGGAGCCGTGAAGACAAACAAGGTTTATTGGTAGACGGAGGGTTGACAGGCATGAACAATACAAGACAATACAATGACGGATCTGACGAAACGTACTCAGACGCAGACTAAATACACAAGACTAGCCAGAAATAACATGACACAGGTGATCACAACCAGGAATTGACATGAGGTAATGAGGGGGCGTGGCACACAAGGATCGTACAGAGCTGGGTGTGACACCATTAGCATGTTGTCTTAAATTATACTGAACTTTTATTGAGCATTTGGCATATTGATATTGAAGAAAATTATATCCTGATTATTATCATTATTGTTTTATCATCCAGCCTTATTCTACAGAATAACATTTATTCTGCTAATTTGTGCTTGGCAAGCTCGGCAATTTTCACCACTTTCTGAATATAAAAAAAATCTGCTTATCCTCTTGCGACTCAGCACTGATGTGTATCGGTCTCATCAATGATGTCGTGTCTGTCTGTGTTTCCGTGCCTGGGTACAGTTATATGGAAGTACATATTGGACTAAATTATTTTTACCTCACAGAAGACAATCCACAGATATGTACCGTGATCCACAAATATTTCACTGTGTATTTTTTAAATTTGTGTTGTGTAAAATACACGCTTAACTATTGGTGCTGTGTATAACCAGTGGTGGGTAGATAACTTCAGAAAAGTAAACTGGTACAGATTCCAAATTACAAGACTAAAAATGTAATCCATTTTTATCCCATCATGTTTTCTGTGCACGCAGCAGGTAGCTAGCCAGAAGCAAACAGGTTACCACAAGACAAAGTAGGGCTATCAAAGTAATTTCTTTTTTCATGTCATGTATAAAAAAAAAAAAAAAAAAAACCTAAATGAACACTAAGTGGAATACCTGATTACTATGTGAATGATTTTAACAGTACAGAAGCTCCTCTACTTACGAACTTTCAACTTACGAACTTTCAGACATGCAGAGGACTGTAAGTCCAAATTGTGTTCATTGGGCTCCCGTTTCCTGTCCCCAACATCAATTTTTCTTTTCTGCATGCCAATTCCGCCTAATACAACTTCTGGCTGCTACTCCAGTTAGTTCTTTGTACTTGCGAACTGCCGTTCGGAACGTATCTCGTTCGTAAGTAGAGGAGTGTCTGTACAGGAATGATTCTTTTCCAAGCTTTTTGATTTCATATAAGCGGTTGTTCGCTATAACCATCATCACGCAAAGCAGTTTCCACAGTATTTAATATATGGTGAAGCCCTAGGTCCAATGTCCTGATCTTGACTTTGCCAACGATGCTGTGATCTTCGCAGAATCAATGGAGGCTCTCATCGGGGATCTAAATAGACTGAGCGTGCAAGTCCATGACACTTGCAATTCCTGTGTCCCAGGCCTTTAATGACTTCTTGGGCATGGCCATCAGTAGTGTGTCTGTCTGCATGGAGAATGTTGACCTTGTTGAGAGGCTCACTTGCCTCAGCAGTGACATTCGTGTCTGTGGTGACTCTTCCTATGAAGTCAGCAGACAGATTGTGAGAGCATGGGGGTCATGAAGTCACTGGAAAGGGGTGTGTGTATCTTTGCAAGAGGATGAAGGTCCAAGTCTTTAGAGTCCTACTGCTCCTTTTATTGCTGTATGACTCTGAGAGATGGACACTATCCTGGTCAACAAAACTGCTGAATTCCTCCACTATCTTACTACAGATTACAGATAAAATGCAAAAACCACTACAACCACACAAGTACGAACCAGATGAAGACCTCAAACACTACATTACAAGTGAGACAGAACAGTATGAGTGAGTCCACAATGTGCTACTAAATCAATTACATTTTTTCTCCTTCTGCAGTTGGCTAATAAATACTGGGCACCCCATGTCACTGAAAAATTACCTTTCGATCTGAAGGTAGGTTTCTTATTTTGTGGCTTCAGTTTAGCAAAACGTCTCTGCTCCATCTAAATGTGTTTTTTTTTCCTCAGGTGATAGAAGATATTTATCTGACTGAAATTCTGAAGTGCAAGTAAGTATACAAAAAATATCAAGGTTTCATAGTATGATAAAAATATATTTGTAATATGCAGTTTATAGCGATACTGAACTGTTTTGTAGTAATTTTTAACTTTAGGTTTTACTTGCTGCAGAGTGGAAATGATTTTTTTTTATGTGTATAATTTAGATTTGCAATCAGAAAAATCATGCTACTGGAATTTAGGTAAGTGTTTGGACCTAAATTGAATATTTTCAATTATCTGACAATTGATTACATTTTAGTCTTGTAATTTGGAATCTGTGCCAGTTAACTTCTGAAAAGTAATCTAGCCACCACTGCTTATACACAGCACTAATGGTTATACACGCTTATAACTATTGGTGCTGTGTATAAGCAGTAGAGCACACCACTAGAGCACACCAAGGGGCAGTGTGTGGCTCAGTGGGCTAAGCCGTGTGCCTGTAATCACAAGGTCGCCGGTTCAAGCCCATCCTCAGCACGTCTGCAGGTCCTTGAGCAAGACCCTCAACCCCCAGCTCCCTGGGCGCCGCTACAGGTGGCTGCCCTTTGCAGACAGCTTGCTCTACAAAGAGCAAGTTGAGGGAGGTGTAAAAAGAATTTCCCCACGGGGATTAATAAAAGTGTCTATAATTATTATTTAGGGCTGTCAAATGATTAAAATTTTTAATCAGAATTTTCAGTGGATTAATCAGGATTAATCACTATTTGCAACTACAGCTGAATCCTAACCATTTTTTTTGCTATTGTGTCGGTCAAATTATCTGAGGTTGATTTTGTTAATGGCCTGCGAAAATCCAGCGTGGTCTGGCGCAAACCACTTGCTGAACTTGACGGCCCAGCAAACGCATGTTTGGCGTTGACATGGTACCTCAAGCTTGAACAGCTCCGGTGAAAATGAAACTCCTTGTTACAAATCTTGCAAAAAACCTTGTACTTGTTACCTGTACCATCATCATTCTTTTTATATTTGAATCCGTCCATAGGCCCACCTTGCTCCATCTCGCCTTTAGCTCCCCAACCACTTTCCTGACAAATAATTTGTCACACTGCGCATGCGTGAAATGCGTTAAAAAATTGACGTAATTAACAACAAAAAAATAATTAACGTCGTTAACGTGTTATTTTTGACAGCCCTATTATTATTATTATTATTATTATTATTATTTATTACCACATGCTACGGTTTTGGATAAAAGAAGCATTCCCTCAGAGGAAACTTCAAGTGTCGGTGTATTAAGTGATAGCTTAGCACCTACAATACCTTTTAAATAAGCTATGACCTGCATGGTGAATATTTTCTTTCTTATTCCTTATCTTTGCATTTATATACTTTGTTATATGTTTATATATTTTTTTTTATTCTTATCTGGTTATCCTTCTATCTTTATTATTGCACAGTTTGGAGTAACGGAAATTTTCACTGCTGCTGTACCTCTATATTCATCTATGTTACAGATAAAAATTGTGAATCTTAAAGTATATACTGTGAATGAACAAGGTATAAAGACAGTGGCATAGTGGTACCTTGGCAATTTAAAATTCAACATGCAACAGACTTATGCTGTTTAATGTAAATTCTGCCGAGAACTTGTGCCAACTAAAACTGTAGACTGCAAAATTGTTTGAACACCATCTAGTAGAACCCCTGACTGCTTACAGTCACAGAAACCAGCAATTAGGGATTCCACTTTCAATCTGAAAAAATATGGCACCAACACCCCCCCTGCAGTTCCTTTGTACTCCACTAGGGGGTCTGCATTTATGCTACAGAAAATTTTGGTCCTAGTTATGTGGGCGGGAGAACATTTTAAACTGAATTTGCGAACACCTTTTTACACAGCGTGTAGTTAGAGTATGGAATAGTCTTCCTGTTCAAGTAGTGCAGGCTAAAACCCTGGGTTCCTTTAAATCAGAGCTAGATAAAATTAACAACTCTGAGCTATTTAAGTTCTCCCCAAACGAGCTTGATGATGTTCTTAGTTTAAAGAGTAATAAATACAATACAAATATTTAAACATTAATATAAATAATTTACAAACATACACAAATAAATACAATCTAATTGATGGGGAAAGATTCTTCAAATTATCATACAGCTTTGGAAAAAATTAAGCGAACACAGCATATTTTTTTTTGTTTCATTTCTCAATTTATGGATGCGTATCTGTGGGGAGAAAATATATATTTTTGCAAACTTCAGCATGGTTCTTCTATTTTTCATTAATAAAATGCTTCTTCCTTGCTTTATGGGACTTCAGTCCTGCTTCTAGAAGCCTGATATTCACTGTTCTAGCGGTGCACTTCACACCTGGACTTAATGTTTCCCATTCCTTTGGAAGGTTACCATTTATGAAGAACTGTCAAATAAATTGACGGTCATCTTTGACATCAGATGGTTGCTACTGCCCTCTTCCTGGCTGGTTTTTGGTCATTCCCATTGTCTCCTGCTTCAACTTGTTCTTGTGTGCTGCTGTCTTAGAAACTTTGATCCTGGAAGCAGACTACCCCACAGTGTAGCATTCTGCCAGCAAAACCAAGGTTAAACCTGGACTTAATGCAGATTTAAAAAAAAATAATATATAGAGTGGTCCCAATTTTTTTCCAGAGCTATAAGTGGGATGACTACACCTTGACTGTCTGGGGAATACAATGATTATGTTTCATACAGTACAAAATCTAATTACTTGGTTTTTGTAGTTAGATTACATGTAATCTGTCACTACACAACACTGTGTATAATGTGTTTTGTCTCTGTTTTAGTCAGTATCTGGAAAACTACCTGTGGGTGAATTACACCCCTGATGTATCCAGTAATGCCTATCTCATGTCCATATGCTGCATTGTGAATGAGAAATTCCGGGAAAATGTTCCTGCATGGGAGGTAGGGAATTTTCTTGATATAACTGGACATTATAACAAATGTTTTTTTTTCCCCCCCATGAGTAACACCTGTGTTTTAGAAAGGATGCATACATCTAGCTGTGTATCTGCCAAGCGCATTTTAACATGATGTCCAAAGTCAGATTTTGACAGGTCTTTTTCTTGAATCCAAGCCTTATTAAATTATGCTGAAATTATTTGCATCGCTTCATATAATCATACTACAAATTAAGTTTTATGAATTTGATTATTATATAGGTCATAAATAAAATACATTAATCATGAACTAAACCAAAATTATACACCCCCGCCATCCTTACATTGTCGTCAATCTTACAACACAGCTTCGAAATAAGTACTATTACTTGTGGGCATCAAAGCCCTTCCTGTTTCTGTGGAGAGGGAATTATGCCTGTAGATTAGCTGTGCAACAAAGAGACAAGGCATGTTTTCCAAAGCAAGGTATAAAGCTATTTCAGCTTGAATCAAGTGTTGTTTGAACAGAAATGTGACTCTGATCAATATATTCCCATTTCATACCATACAGAATACCTCCACCAATGATGCACTGTGGCTGTATAATACAAAACATTAGGCTGTATTTGTGTCCTTGTAATTATTCCATCATCATGAGGAAATGATGTTCATTTTCTTGAGATACTGACATTGTTTCTATTTATTAAATAATTTAGCAGCATGGCTGCATAGACTAATTTTAATTGCACTATAGCTTTTATGCACTTCAGTTTACATTGAAGTAGTAAAGAGATCTTGGGGGAATGTATTCCATTATCATGAGAAAATGGTATGTTTTTTCTGCACTTCCGTAGTGTGTGTGTGTGTGTGTGTGTGTGTGTGTGCGTGCACGTGCTTGCATGTATATAAATCATCTATCTCTCTGACATGTAATTCTTTTTATTCCCCCACCGACTGGTCAACCCCCTCCCCAACGCCACCACCTGTTTGTCCAGGTTTTTAAGAGGAAACCCCAGCACTTCCCATATTTCTTCAATCGGGTGTTGGAAGTTTTAGTAACTGAAGACAAACCCGGTTTATCCTTACAAGAGCAGACAGTGTTGTTGCTCTTCCTTGACCACTGTTTCAACAGCCTGGTATGTGTATCTGCTTTGGGTAGGGATAATGTAAAGTGCTTTTAGACAATGTAATGTCAAAATTCGCTATACAAATAAAATTCAAATGCTTTTAGGAATTGTTTAGGATGCTGCTAGTGGAAATTAATGTATTATGGTGTTTTATTTGATATTTTAGAACATAAGGATGTTGCGTCATTTGTCATCCCTTGTAAAGCTGAACTTGGGGGTGCCATGTATGTAAAAATGTTTTAATATATGCAATATGCCAGACAGGTCCGATTGCAAATGTATGGTGGAAATTTTTTTAAAATAATAAATTGGTCCATGACAAATGTCCTTCCTGCAAAGATGATCGGTCAACTGCTATTCAGGAAAGTTGGAACCAGCTTGATATTGTTTCAATGCAGAATGCAGGCCAGCATAAAAGTCCGAGGAGGAGTAACAAATACTAATTGTGATTGTTTTCAGTTGATGATTTCGTAATTTATTTTTCTCAACACTGAGCAATTCCATAATTTTATCCTTATGCATAATATATCACTATAATAATATATCTGCGTTTTTTCCCCCTTATACTCTGTGTGCACCGTTATATAAATCTGAAAAGGCTTTTTTTTTTTTTTTTTTTTTTTTGTGTGTGTGCATGCGCGCGCACACGTGCAGTAACACTGTTTTACCTCAAGTTTTTCTTCTCTTGGCTCTTTCTTTGAGCAGGAAGTAGACCTGATTAGAGAACAAGTACAGAAGCTTGTCTGCCTGCCTATGTGGACCTGCCTGATTCCAGTGAGTAATGTGTCTGTCTGGTCTATGCTAGAATGTACAAATGTTCAGTTGGGATTACATGCAAAGTGTGTGAACCATGTGAAATTATCTGGATTTCTACATAAATTGTTCCAAAAATGTCATGTAATGTTCCTAATAATAGTATAATATAGGCAGTCTTCTTTTACAAATAGTTGTAAAACTGAAAAAGCGTATGAGCCTCTTGAATATTGGCCTTGAAAAGATAATTGGAATCGGGTATTGTGATCAGTTTCTGTGGGTTCACCTACATGGCTGGCTTTTAAAAAATGAACAGCATGCACATAAATTTAGTTTGCTCCTCACAAAAGAATTCTGTATGAGTGCATTATAGTTAATAAAAAAAAAAAAAAGAGATTTCAGAGGAGCTCAGAAGAGTTGTAGACCATTTCTGGTCTAACAAAAGGATATTTGGTAACACCTTACTTGGGGGGGCACAAGTAACTAATGCTAAGTTCACGCTACGTAACTTTCTTCGTTAGATTGTTGTACTATTCACACTATACTACTTGTCTTGTAATCGGGAATCTTAGTTGTCGTGGTTTACATACAACATGGTTGATCAGAGAGAGGGGGGTCACACACTACAAGATATTTCACCATGAGGAATCCTCAAAGAGTCTGTCTGGTTTCCAAACTATGTGAGACGTGATATGGGGAAATGACTATTGTACAATTTAGTGTCAATCCACAACAACTTGTTAAAACAGCCTTAATCAAATGATTGCATATGATCTACATTTAGAAATGCGTGGCAAATTAACTCCTGTATACACAGGACTTTAGTGACGCATCCAAAAACACAACTGTAACAGTAAACTTTTACTGAATACCTCTTCCTTGAACACTAAAGAACAGTTACTAAATTTTTTTTTTCTTTTTAAACACCGCCCCTGGTTTTCCTTTCACCCGTGTCTTGCGCTCTCCTTGGCTGTAGCTCATTTCACACTGCAGGATTTGGAGTCGCCGAATGGTCCAACCTGCAATGCAACTGCGACTGAGTCTCTTCTTTGAACAGTTCACAAATAGTGATCAAGTGCCAATTTGCTACCGCTTAGTGATCGCTTTGAACTAACACTTGCTTGATGCATTAAACAAACAGAAACTAAGACTGAACTGCTACTTTACTTGTGCCCCTCAAGTATAGTGTTACCGTATAACTGAAGATTGGGGCATAGATAGATAAAATACATTTGTGCAGATTGTTTACAGATGGAACAAATTCAGCACCTTTGCTTTGTTACTTACGAATGTTTTCCTACAAAGATCCGTGCAAAGGCACGCCAGCTGAAGACATTCTATATTTTAGCATGGCCAAGTTAAAGTCCTGATCTTGGTCCCTTTGAAATGTTGTGGTTTGATTTGAGGCCTGTATCACAAAGCAGGATTTCTTGCTTAGCAGGATAACTTGTCATATCTAAAGTATTCTGGGCTAAATGTAAGAGAACAAAGAAAGTCAGTTTAAACTGGGGTACCTTAAATCTGACCTGTTGTCTGGCTAAATGAGAAATTCAGCTTTGTGATACAGGCTTTGAATTGGGCCATTTAACCAAGATCTCCTAAAAATACATGAACTAAAACATTTATTTATAATGAAATGGGCTGAAGTATATTATTACCACTGGCATGCAGAGACTTGATGTCCCCTGCCCCTCTATATTGATGACTTTGGGGGAAAGTCTCTCTTCGACCTACCCCATCTTGCACTCCGTGACCCACAAACACACATGTGCAACGGTGCCCATGGAGCTCGGGGGGTTAAGGGCCTTACTCAAGGGCCCACAAACGTGACTTATTCTGGCTGGGCTGGAAACAGCAGGCTTCCAATTACAGGCACAGAGGCTTAGCCGTCTGAGCCACACGCTGCGCCCAGAAACTCTTGGGAACATTCCAGATATTTAACTAAAGGCTATAGTGAAACAAATTCTTAGAATATGTGTGGCTTTATTTGGTTATTGTAGTAGCCAGTCTTTTGAATAAATAGTAAAATAATGAGCTAACACAATCTTTTTTGTATTAAACTGCTATAGATATTCTTGCTATAGAGTTTTTCGAACTGATTTTTTTTTTTTGCTATAAGACCTTCATAATTATTATTTTGTTATTATAAGTAATTATTATTATTTTTTTTAACGTTTCTTCTTTTTCATTTTTAGTGAGTCCCATTTATTTAGTTGGTTAAATTCAATATTGCCAATTGGTTAAATTCAGTTGCACATATTACCTGCACAATCCAGTCAAATTCAGTCAGATTGGGCAAAGACCATCCCAGTCTAGCAACACTGAAACCATGGAACATATCAGTGGTTTAGCTTTGTACATTGGCTTATCCTTTTCTTTTGCAAAGATGATGGAAGCAGTGATGTTGCAACACAAAATGTAAAAATAAAGGCACTGCAGTTCAGCAGTAAAATATGAATGTATTTTGCTAATTAGATTTTCTGAAGAGGGCATATGTTTGCCCCTGTTTTTTTGTTAAATGTAGTTTCCCCTCCCACACCTGTGCTTTGCATGCCAGTGTTCATAATCCCTGGGTGGAGGGAGGGGGTCTGATCAGCAAGCATTTGGTTGATGTGATTGTGAAAGTGTGTGGTTTTTCATCTTCTAGTAACTGTGAATGATGATCCTTTTGCATGTGGAAGATCTGAGATGTTCCGAATTAAACATGCTTGTGAACTTTACAGGCCAGACTGCAGAAAGAACTGAAGGTGCCAAAGCTGAAAAAATTCTGGGCTTTAATAAAGAAGAATTATGATAAAATGGATGAGAAGGCCTTTGAAGAGTAAGCAATCCAGTCTTTCTGCGTCATCTTTGCATAATTACTGAGCGAATTTTGCTGGTGCTAATTTTACTATTTGTTTTCAGGGCTGATGAACAGCGAACATTTCTTTCCCGACTCATTAAAAAATTCCTTGGGGTTCTGACATCTCTCTCACCATCAGGTAATGATAATCCCTGGACTTCAGAGAATGCATATGGTTTTGGCACCAGTCTGCCTTCACCGCCACTGTAGATGGTTTAATATGTAAGCTGAAAAGCCATTTTATTAATCTTTTAGCAAACAATATTTCAAGATTCTTTATTTGTCACATGCATAGTTATACAGGTACAACATGCAGTGAAATGTATCCTGAACCGCTCATACTTTGTGCAAATAACAAAGAAACTAAATTGTAAAATAGACTGTAAATAAATTAGAGTGCAAAACAGAAAAAAGAAATAACCTATGAATTTACAAAGAGAGTATACAATTTACAGGATGAAATGAAATACTGTGCAAAAAATGCTTATAGCCAGTTTAAAGTGCAGTGTCAGCACAGCAGTGTAAGGTTGAACTAATAACCATAGCACTATGACCGGGAGAGTGGCATGTCTTGATTGAGGAGTCGAATTGCCTGGGGATAGAAACTCCTGAGTCTCTCCATCTTGGCCATAATGACACAGAACCTTCTGCCTGAATGCAGGAGTTTGAACAGTCTGTTATTGGGGTGAGACAAGTCCTTAATCCTATCTGCCCTAGTCTTACATCTCCTGATGTAAATGTCCTGCATGGAGGGGAGAGCTAACCTGCAGCAGCGTTCAGCTGCCCGGATCACTTTCTGGAGGGCTTTCCGGTCCTTCACACAGCTGTTCCCAAACCAGGAACAATATTTGACCATTGGAAGCCAGAAAGTATTTGATGGATCTTATTAATGCTTTACAAAAACATTATATGGATGAAGATCTACACCTGTTATTTCTCAAATAAAACAGTAGTGCTATGTTGCAGCAAAGGAAGGAAACTACAGCTGTAGAAGACACTTGGTTTTTTAACACAATAAATCAGATATAATTATGATTTGAAAAACTTTGTTGGGGACAGTCTTAAACCTTCGAATGCAGTAAACACTTTTTTTTATGCCACACACCACCTTAGAAAAGAAATCCAACTACCTAATCTAATCCTCATGCAGTGAAAAAAGCTCTTTCTCTCTCCCTGCTAGTGTTTGCTGCATGTTGTGTTATGTGGTCATAGGCATTAGTGCATTGCCACGAGGATGAGTACAAGTACATGAGCACTGTATCAAACCCGATATTGGTACTAGTATCAATATTGTGCAGTCCTAGTAGAAGCTTATGCTTTGGAAAAATTCATATCTTGTCTTGACTGGGGAATGCATGCGGTAGTCTTTTATTTATTTATTTATTTTAAGAATAAGGCAAGTGATTTTGCATTGTTTCCACTTTCCATTTCAGGAGAAGTTTCGATGGAGAAAGTTCACTACTGCGAGAGGTTCCTTGAGTTAATGATTGACCTTGAGGTGGGAATGTAACAAAATTATATTAAGGAGTTCATTTTTGTATTGTACAAAACTAAAGTGACAAAAACAAGTTTGATGGAAGTCAGTAGTAGGGGACACTACCCCTTCTCCCTAGTGGTATACCTACCTTTCAGGGCTGGACTGGAATTAAAAATGATCCTAGACTTTTTCCGAAACTGACCCACCTCAGTGAATTATTTGAACCAATAGGTTTCATCTGGCTGTAAATGACATTAGTATGTGATGGTAAACCATTGTGTTTCAGTTAACAAAAAGTTATTAATCATTTATTTATTTTATTTACATTTTTTAGAAAAATGCCATGTGCAAAATTATTCATGCCCCTTGAAATTGAGCTATTTTTTGAGAAAATGCAAGCTTCTATACTTTTCAATGGTCTTGGTAATTACTGCCATGCTCTAGAGCATTCTAATCAACTATAAAATGAGTACAGCTGATGCAGTAGTTCTCTAGTCAGTTACTAGTCAACTGCAAGTCATGTCTCAAACGACAGATCTTAGTGAGGTCTTGTGGCAGCTCACAAGTTGGGGAAAGTCTATAAAGCCATATCCAAGTGTTTTTAGTGCCATTGGCCAAAATGCAAAGGATAATCAAAGTACAAGGAGTTCAACACTGTGGGGGGGAAAAAATATCTTAAAGGGCATAGTAGGAGGCCAGAAATGACCCCTCCATTGTGATGGCAAGGAAGCCTTCCAACTTCAAAGACCCCAAACTCTTTGCTAAAGAGGAGTGGTCCAAAATCCCAGCTGAGACATACAAAAGTCTTGTTAGCAATTATAACTGATTGATTGCTGTGATGGCAAATAAAGGCTTTGTCATTGATTATTGAGAGAGTATGAATAATTTTGGGCAAATCATTTTTCGTAAAAAGCTTTTTTTCATTTATATCTCTAGCACAATGTTTTACAATGTTTTGTCACATGTTTGTCACTTCCAACTGTGATATAAATAATGCTTTTGGCCAGACTATTCAGGACTGAATAGTCATTGAAAATGTTACCTATGTAATGTATGCAGTGCCTTCTTTTAATCAATTTTATTCTAATGACGGCAGCAGCCTTAGATGCAGTAATTTTAATGTTTTGGCTGCCTCCTAGCAATTATTATGCTTAATGGTTTGCTTTTATCTGTGATGTGCTGCTAGGCTCAGCTTCCAACCCGCCGATGGTTCAACGCCGTGCTGGATAACTCTCACTTGGTGGTCAGGTGTCAGCTCTCAGGTCTTACCCGAAGAGAAAATGAAGGGCATCTTTTCTGCCAGGTGAAGTGATGTGGGTTGCCATGGATTTCACGCAATTTTACTAAATTCAATTTTAAATGTAATTATGTAACAATGTAATTTAATTGTGCTTAAAAATGGATCTTTTAGCAATTACTCTTTATTTAATCTTTATTGGCTCTGATTGCCACTTTCACAAAAATTATTATATGGATGATAATCTTCACCTGCACATCTAACCATGAGACAAATTGCCCCCAAATTGAAGTGGCAGTGATAGGCATGCAGCTGGCATCTTGTATGTACAGTGCATCTGAAAGGATGATGGATCTATTTATTTGTTTGTTCATTCAAACATCGTGCATGTCAGTAGTTTTCAAACTGTGGGACACGATGGTTTTCTTAATATTCTAAAATTACACACACACACACACACACACACACACACACACACAAAGTTGGTCTTCCTATCTAAATGGGGGCCGTCCATTCATTTCTATGGGAAAAACTCTAATCCCAGTCACGACACCCTTAACCCCTACCCATCCCTAACCTTCACCATAAGTAACCAACCCAAATACAATGGCATTTTTACTTTTTTGATTGCATTCACAGATTTTTAAAAAACTGAGGTTATCCAAATGGAGACCTCAAAAGATGTCCCCAAAAGTAGGAAAATTTGAGGTTTTACTACACTTTGGGGACAATTTGGTCCTCAAATGTGATCTATGCAAGCCCACACATACACACACACACACACCGCTCACTGAAATTTGTGGGGGGGATTTAATAATCTCACTTCTAATCAACCCTACTTTTAATCAAAACATGAAAAAACAGTCACAGTTCTGGTGAATCTAATTACATTCAGACAAATTGTACAATAAAGAGGTAGGGCGAGTGTGTAGGGTAGGTTTGAGCGGTATTACAGTAATATTTCCGGTTTACTGATTTTCGTTCTGCAAAATTTATCATGGGTAATGAATTTTTTTAGATGTATAGCAGAGCATGTGAGCGGAGCGGGCGGAATTTTAATTTTGCTCCGATACCGTTCACACTACGATTCTGAGGCATGCCCAAATCTACCTAGAATTCATCTGTACAATTATCAAGACTGTTACACAAATTGGACAAGATGGAATTCGCAAAGTATTTCACAAAGGAAACTGATAAATCATACAACTGTACTATTCTTATCAAACGTATAGATGACAATAATGTAGAGCAAGAACAACAATGTGGTGAAACTTTCAGTGAGTAAAGATTCACTTTGGAATCACTTTTCTCAGGAACATGAGTGTGCTACGCGAACAGGCGGAAGCCAGAGCAAAACGTGAGCAAGTTTTATATGGTTGTAGCATATCAAGTCTATAAAGTAAATTAAAGTATAAAAGCCTATAAAGTAAATATTGGTAATCAAATAATTTTTTGTTATTCAAACTAGGTCTAATAGGATTTTTTTAATTTCACGTAACGCTGTCAGTGAAATTTTTATTTTATAGAGACGCAGCAGCAGCATCAACAGAAAAAAATTGAGGAATTTAAAACGTAGATGCTTTATTTGCATTCAGATTATTTGTCCCTCTTTTAAACTGGAGTGAGCGTGGAGCGATTTGACTGGAGCAGGAGGAAATTTTAGTGGAGCGAGGAGCGGTGTTGAGCAGAGCAGCTTAGTGCGAATTAGAGCCGGAAGAGTGGGCGGAGCCAACAGCCTCGTGAGCGAGGAGTGGAAATTTTCACCGCTCCACTCAGCTCACATGCTCTGATGTGTATATATAAAAAAAAATAACAAGACATGGACATTAGGACATACATTAAGAAATAGTTAGCCATCTAATTGGTGGGGGGAAACCTGTTCAAATTGGCATGTGAGTGGAGTGTGCAATAAATGAATAGCCGTGGTTCAAAGTTATGTGTCAAAACTACAACTCAGAGTATTGGTAAAACACCTTAACTGACTTTCACATATCCAGTTGGTCCTTGTAATTCTAGAAATTGCAGATGTGGGGGTGACGGAGCTATCCAGGGAATACATTGTTGTCATTGCTACAGTATCTTTTCTAGTTTTTTGGTGTGTTTTGAGCTGTGTAATGGGAAGCACGTTTTCCCTTGGGTCACATCAGTTTTAAAATGGTCATTTTTTAGCAGCAAGGTATAGAAATAAGCTTTTTGCCGATCCCGACAAATCAGAGGCTTATCACTTCCTAGGTGATTTTAAAGAACACATTTATTTGAAAGCAGAACAAAACAGCCTAGTTTTGGTGTTACTGATTCTCGCCGAATATCCAGTCTGAAAAAGCTGCAAACAGCAGTATTCCTTGCACATAGCTCTGTGTGGGTAATGTGAGTTGTGCTAATGTTTTAATGTGAATCTGTGTATTCAGCTCTTGGATATGCTGAAATTCTACACCGGCTTTGAAATAAATGACCAAACAGGGAATGCTCTCACAGAGAAAGAGATGACAAATCTACACTATGACCAAATCACATCTCTGCAGGTTAGTTATGGTGTTATAATGCCGACTGCTCTTTATTTAGCTGTTTGCATGTTATTGTGAATGAGGGCTAAGAGAGTCAATGCAGGTTTAACACCATGCACCTTTGTGTTTCAGAGAGCAGCGTTTGCACATTTCCCTGAGCTTCAGGACTTTGCTTTATCCAACGTGGCAGCAGTGGATACCCGCGAGTCCCTCATAAAGCACTTTGGTCCTCTCAGGTATTTCTCATAAATAATACCACATGTTATTACTGACATTAATTTGCTATAACATTCTGGGGGAAATCAGGGACAGCCCTTTTAAATTCTGGAATCTTTAAGCCTTCCTACAAAACAGGAAGATTTATTCAGGCTCCTTATTTTTAATTGATTTACAAAATCTAAAAATAGAAACCATTATGCAGCTGCAGCGAGTCAGAATGTCACTGATTTTAAAGCCGAGAGCATTGTGCAGCTGTGGAATATCACTGATTTTAAAGCTGGGAGCATTGTGCAGTTGCAGTGAGTCAGAATGTCACCTTTTTATTTATTTATTTAAATACCAGTACAAAAATGTGTGTCTAGCAGTATACATTGGCTTTCTTTAGGTACCATGACATAATGAACATTCTTATTCCAAGACTTGGTTGGTAGACTAATTTGAATGAATTACAAATGTGGTCAATGGGTATATTGTGTGATTTGAAAAGCTGAAGGCGTAAACTCAGTCTGCCACAGAGTGCAATGCCCCTTGATGTGCTTATTTATTAGTATATACGATGACATCCTTAAGTAACAAGAGTATCAAAGCCTTCAGGCTATTGGATCTGGCCACAGTGCTGCCATACATTTGGTTTCAGAATTCTGCTCATGCACATGACTGTAGTATAAACACACTATTTTTAATTGGCTTTTCATTTTGAGGGGTGCCAGAGTGGTGCAGCGATTAGCACCATTAATTAATGTTTTAATGTTCCCTAACACCTCTGGGACCATTGTTTCCAGTGTTGTTGTGGGGTTTTCTCCAGATTTTCCAGTTTCTCCCCACAGTCCAAAAACATGTTATGGTTAGAATTGCCAAATTCCCCATAGGTATATGTGCCCTGTAATGGGTTGGTGCCCCATCTTGGGTTATTCGTGGCCTTGTGTCCAGGTTCAGGACAGGCTCCAGACCTGATGGATCTTCATTGTAAGAAATGTCAATTTCGGATGTTTTTCCTTCCTGCAGTCCCAATACACTTCATCAGGTGGCAGCCTACCTCTGTCTCTTACCAGAATTGTCAGAAGGAGAGAACACTACCAATGACAGCGAGTTCCTCTTTGAAATGCTGGTGAGTGATGGCTGAAGAGCATCCTTTATAGCTCACCTGGACAAAAGCTGGCTTGTGGGCCAGACCCAGGTCAAAGATTATGTACAAGTTTATGAAGTTAAGCATGTAAAATGCATTGGTTCTATTGATTTCAGTATGTATTTTCAAATAGAAGAAAACAGATTAAAAATTTAACCAGTTTCAATTTGTGAACCTGGAATTTTTATTGTGTGATAGAAAGCTTAGCCAAAATGGTTACTCCAAAGCTAGTATTTCTTCCTACTTTTTCTGTACATTTGATGTTAACTTTAAATCAGTTAACTTGTTAAATCAGTTTGACAGTAGGTTAGAGAATTAGTATAATGATATAGCAGCTTTCACAGTTTAAAACCTTGTATTCCCACATTAAAAGGGAAAAGTAAGATTATTTAAGTTCAAGGTTTGGTCTGTTGTATCATGAAGACTTAATGTTAGTTGTAGGGAAGTTGCAGCAGTACTTCTATATTGTGAAGCTCTATCCGAAGTAGTTGCCTTTAAATTAGTGTATTCCTCAAAATAAAAATGGTATGATAGTGATCTATGATGTGACCTTTATTGCTTAATTTATGGCTGATGTATTTGTTGTAAGACTGGGCAGTAAAATTTTAAATATTGATAGTATTGAATAGGGCTACAACTAACGACTTTTGTGAGTCGACTAGTCATGGACTATTAAAATGATTAGTCGACTAATCAGATTATAAATTGCATAATTATAAAATGACTCTTATTTAGCTACCAGCTTTTACATTTAGCATGAGGTTATTGCTCGACTTGAATGCCCAAAAAACACATGTAAAATGGGAAAGAGCTGTCGTGCAATTGATTGTGCAGATAGTCCCTATTTCATGTTAAATCTATCTTTATAGAGATTGCCAAAAACTAGCTAAGTAAGTATAGGACGTGGATTGGTCACACATGGCCGATACCCGATCCGTCAAATAGGTTTGGATCAGCACCGATACTGATCCGAATTTCTTATACAATCTTTGTTATAATCAGGGCTGCATATAACTGGTACGCAAGTACGCATTCAACTTTTAAAAGCGATACGTGCGGCAATCAATTGCTGTGACAGTGCAAATGTGTACGTATTTTATGTGCATTTGCGCTGATATGACAAGAAATTATCATGCATTTTAACCTGTATATACTAATGCGTACTTCATTTGCGGTATAGAGGTTAAAATGCATGGTAATTTCTTGTCATATCGGCTATTTATATAGCCTATGTTTACAAATAAAAACTCATTTTAAAGCAGGCTGAAAAATCCCACAATCCCGACCCAAAATACGGGAAATTTAGAGCAGCTTCCCATTGCCATTCCTCTGTTAACAGCAAGAAAATGGACTTCAAAGGATTTTCAAACGGACTGTTATTTATTTATTTTTAACGGAGCATAAGCTCTCGCAGCACTTGTGACATCGGAGCCACTGTCCTTAATCTTGAGCTTCGGCGTTTTAAGCAATGGGTTTTCTCCACTGTTTTCTGACCTTTTTTTAGCTACTATTATCGAATGAGAAGCTTCATGACGCACTACTGACTTCCAAACATAAATACGTTCTATTCCGATCTTTTTTGAAAATGTAAAATATACTACTACTAGCTTAATATTATGCCCTGTTGTTGTTGTTGTTGTTATTATTATTATTATTATTATTATTATTATTATTATTATTATTATTATTGGATACACCAGGCAACAAGAAGCCCGTGCTATTCACCCTTTTGCAGATCTCGTTTTTGTTTTGGGACATTAAAAGCCTTTGAGACTGATGTAGCACTAAATGCTGGGGAATTATTTTCTCCTTACTATGAATTTTGGCATCTTAAACATGCGTCGGGAAATAGCTTGCAGCCTGTAGGCTTCTCCGCATCTGTCAGTGTTTAAGCGAACTGCCGAAACCATAATGTTTATTTTTATTTTTAGGAAGAATAATTCAATCTTAATTAAACAAAAGAAATACAGGCTTTCCAGCCACCTATTTTTTTTCTTCGGATCTACATAAATCTCATTATTAACCTTTAGTGCACTCAGTTGACAGAAATCCGTCATAGCGACCATGTGTCCAAGACTTTAATACGCGATGATGCCTGATTTGTGGCCGCCATTTTTCTACCTGTTGCTGAATACTATTGCGCAAGAGCGAATCTCACCAGTGTGGTGTATTGGTGTAGTCTATTGGAAAGTGGTAGTATTGCACAGGTAGAAAGGAAGGAAAACATCTCACTCAGTTTAAAAATACATCTGGCGACAATTATCGACAATCAAATTCGTTGGCGACTATTTTTATTGTCGATTTTTGTCAACAATGTTGAATAATCGTTGCACCTCTAGTATCGAATCATCCAACACCCCCCCCCCCCCTCACTCACACACGCACACACACAGCACCAAGTGTTTCACCAACACAGGCGATAATCGCTAGTTAGTCAATGTCATATATTGACATCGAGTTACTCATCTGATATTGTCAATTACCCATATCGCCCAGCCCTAATTTGTTCACTCGATTTTGTTACTTGTTCATAGGTATCTCGTCATGAGAGAAGAATCTCGCAGATTGAGCAGCTGAACCAAATGCCCCTTTATCCAACAGAGAAGATAATTTGGGATGAGAACATTGTTCCTACAGAATATTATTCAGGAGAAGGTACTTGTGAAGACATTTAAAAAGAATATATTTATATTCCTGCCATACAAAAAATTATTGCAGTATTTATATTTCATTTTACAGGTTTATGCTGTAATGTTTGAGAAATTCAAGTTCCAGCAAACGGTAGTGTACGTATTCAATAGCTTGAGTATATTTCTAACTTTCAGGTTGCTTAGCATTGCCAAAACTCAACCTGCAGTTCCTTACTCTGCATGACTACCTGCTAAGAAACTTCAATCTGTTTCGCTTGGAGTCCACCTATGAGATCAGGCAAGACATTGAGGATGTGGTGTCTCGGATGAAGCCATGGTGAGCTTTGCACACTTTTTTCAGTGGTTCTTCTGCTTTTCCTTGAAAAGCTTGACAAACACAAATAAAATTACAGTTAAACAGTCCAGCAGCCTCATTCAATTTCATTTATCGTGAAAAAAATGCAAATTCACAGAAAAATATAGGCCTGTAAGCATTTATCAAACCTGGTGTACGTGCAGTGCCCCTCGGAAATGTCTGAAGTATCTTCTAAATGCAGACGTACACAAGCCTGAGATCCTGCCCAGTTTGATTACTAGTGACAATTACAGATATTTTCAGTTAATTGGAAGTGATGACGATATGTTGAAATGGCAAATTCAGTTCTCCAAGGCAAATTCATGGTGTTTAACCTATACAAATAAACAATATCAGTAAAATAAAAAAATATATCCCAGTTCACATTTTCAGATTGACCTTTTTTCACGTTAGAGTGCGGGTTGGTGGTATGAAATTGTTAGCATGTGTGTTTGGTCATTTTGATGGTTTACCTGCAATTTCCTACTTTCCAATGGGTATTGCCTTTTCCCAATATGTCCAAACTGTTGTGTTTGTCTGCCCCTGAGTTTTTGTGAATATACACATTTTTGCACTGTCAAGTTTTATTTGATAAATCCTGGATTTTGCGTGAAAAGTAGCATACATACGTTTCTGGCATCTTTTTGTGCATATGTAACTTTGATTAACAAGGCCCCATGTGTTCACTACTACTTGATGACATTGACCTTTTCCATCTAGGCAATCGGAGTATGGAGGTGTCGTTTTTGGCGGTTGGGCTAGAATGGCACAGACTATACTGTGCTTTTCTATTGTGGAAGTGGCCAAGCCCAACATTGGGGAGAACTGGCCTGCCCGTGTTCGAGCCGATTTCACGATCAACCTCAATGTGCGCAATGAAATCAAAGCAGAATGGGAAGGTACATTTTTTATTTCTGATACATTCCTTTTTGTTACTAAGACATCTATGTTCTTTACTGAGCATATACATCTCTGTGTATTTTTACAAGTGAAATGTAAAGCTCATATTTTTTAAGCCATAACACTGTTTAATTGGTTTTCTCATGAATATATCCTTTTTGCATGTCTTAGTTTTGCATTTCTGTAAATTGCTACTACTGTTCAGGATTGCGGAAACACGACGTTTGCTTCCTCATCACGGTGCAGCCAAACCTCCTGTATGGCACACGTTTTGACCGCCGGCAATCGTTGGTGGAGCAGGCGGGGCTGGTGTATGTGAGGGGCTGCGAAGTGCAGGGCATGTTGGATGACAAGGGCCGCGTCATCGAGGACGGTAGGCAGCGAGTAACAGAAAGCAGCATATCTGCTGCACCCTGCTTTTTTTGTGCTTTTCACATGCTGCACTTATTTCTTTTTGTTTTTGCTAAACTTTGAGTTTCCAAAGAGAATAGCATAAATTTCAGGAATGCTGTAGGCTTGACTGTAGGGGGATACCTATAGGGCAGAGTGTAACCTTTGGTTAGATTGCTGTTGTATAAATTAACAAGTGGTTAAAACATTTCTGCGAGTTCCTACTTAAAATTTTGATTCCTTTAGGGGGAGTCTTCAGAATGATTAGCTAATACAATGCTATGATTCTAAAATGATGTGCTTTTTCCAATATTGAGGTCCTGAACCAAAACCCAAGCTGAAAGGTGACACCCGGACATTTCGTGTTTGGCTGGACCCAAATCAGTATCAGCAGGACATGACAAACAGCATTCAGACAGGGGCAGAAGACCCCTATGAGACCTTCAACATCATCATGAGAAGGAAGCCGAAGGAAAACAACTTCAAGGTTCGTGGCAGTGATGCTGCTCAGCTGCGTTCCTGGGTTTTTCCTAGCCCAGGATTCCCCAATTCCAGTCCATGATGGTTCATCTCAGGATTCCCCTGCTCAAACACACCTACTAAACCTGGTAAAAAGCTGATTTAACATGTTTGAGCAGGGATATCTGCAAACTGTGTTGCAGGCTAGCCCTCTAGGACCAGAATTGGGGAACCCTGTTCTAAGCCATCAGAATGTACAGAAGTGGTTTATATACCTTGGTTAAGTATTGTAGTCTGTAGATACAGTCCCGATCAAAAGATTAAGACCACTTGAAAAATGGCAAAAAATCATATTTTGCATGGTTGGATCTTAACAAGGTTGCAAGTAGAGCTTCAATATGCAACAAGAAGAAATGGGAGTGAGACAAAATATTTTTTTGAGCATGCAATTTATTGAAAACAATGATTAAACTGAAACAGGCTGTTTTACAGATGATCAAAAGTTTAGGACCACGCCTCCAAAAAAGCCTGTAAACCCCACCAAAACAGAAATCAAACTTCCAAACATGAACTCAGTACTGAGTAGCTCCACCGTTATTGTTGATCACTTCAAAAATTTGTTGCGGCATGCTTCATGCAAGTGTTTCCATGAGGTCAGTGGGAACATTTCTCCAAGTGGTGAAGACGACCGCACGAAGGGCATCTACTGTCTGGAACTGTTGTCCATTTTTGTAAACTTCCCTTGCCATCCATCCCCAAAGGTTCTCAGTTGGATTTAGATCAGGGGAACACACAGGATGGGCCAAAAGAGTGATGTTATTCTCCTGGAAAGAATCCTGCGGGCATTAGCGTTGTCCTGTTGAAAAACCCAGTCGTTACCACACAGACGAGGGCCCTCAGTCATGAGGGATGCTCTCTGCAACATCTGGACATAGCCAGCGGCTGTTTGATGCCCCTGCACCTCCTGAAGCTCCATTGTTCCACTGAAGGAAAAAGCACCCCAGACCATTATGGCGCCCCCTCCACTGTAGCGCGTAGAAAACATCTCAGGTGGGATCTGCTTGTCATGCCAGTAACGTTGGAAACCATCAGGACCATCAAGGTTAAATTTTTTTTCTCATCAGAGAATAAAACTTTCTTCCACCTTTGAATGTCCCATGTTTGGTGCTCTCTTGCAAAATCCAAACGGACAGTTCTGTGGCGTTCAAGGAGACTAGGCCTTTGAAGAAGTTTTTGAAGTCCTTCAGTCTCATGCTGTCTGATGGTTATTGGGCTGCAGTTGGCACCAGTAACGGCCTTAATTTGGGTCGAGGATCGTCCAGTGTCTTGACGGACAGCCAATTGGATCTTCTGGCTCAGTGCTGGTGAAATTTGTTTTGGGTCTTCCACTTGACTTTTTTGTTCCATAACCCTCAGGATCATTTAAGAAATTCCAAATGACTGTCTTACTGTGTCCCACCTCAGCAGCGATGGCGCACTGCGAGAGACCCTGCTTATGCAGTTCAACAACCCGACCACGTTCAAAAAGGGAGAGTTTTTTTTGCCTTTGCCATCAGAACGTCATGACAGTGTGACTACTTGACGGAAAGTGACAATGAATCCACATCTTTGCACAGATTTGGCCTTTTAAAGGCATGTGGTCCTAAAATTTTGATCAGCTATAAAACAGCCTGTTTCAGTTTAATCATCGTTTTCAATTAATTGCATGCTCAAAAACTGTTTTGTCTCACTCCCATTTCTTCTTGTTGCATGTTGAAGCTCTACTTGGAACCTTAAGATCCAACCATGCAAAATTGCCATTTTTCAAGTGGTCTTAAACTTTTGATCGGGACTGTATTTTTAGACATCTCTAACTTGTATGATTTCTCTTCGGCATACATTTATTTAATTAACATCCTGAATGGATCAATCCAATTTAAGATCTTCCTCCTGTCCTCATACATTCAGGCTGTCTTGGAAACCATTCGCAACTTGATGAACACCGAGTGTGTTGTCCCAGAATGGTTGCACGACATCATCTTGGGATATGGGAACCCAGACAGCGCCCACTACTCCAGAATGCCCAACCAAATCTCCACACTGGATTTTAATGACACATTCCTGTCTGTCGACCACCTGAAGGATTCCTTTCCAGGTCACAAAGTGAAGGTCACTGTTGATGACCCTGCCCTTCAGATACCCCCTTTCAGGTCAGTTTAAACTGTGTACGTATGCATGTTTTTTTTTTTTTTATTTAATATAGGTAGCATTGGGTTATTGCTCAACAATAATCTAGTTAATAGGGGGGAATCAGAATACATTTACCCTGAAAGAAACTGGTTGTAGTTACAGACTATTTGTGTGAAGATACACATAGGGCAAAAGTAGAAATACACAATGCTGTGTACAACACTTGTATATAAAAACAATTTGAAGTGATTAAGTTACTATGTGAAACGGAGCATGTGAGCAGAGCGTGAGCGAGCAGCGGAGCGGGCGGAATTTGGTCAGAGCGTGGAGTGGTTTTTTAATTAAGGCTGGAGCGGTCGCTCTGTCTTGCTCCAATTTCACTCCGATACCGCTCACACTACGACTCTGAGGCGTGCCCAAATCTACCCAGAAGTCATCAGTACAATTATCAAGACTGTTACACAAATCGGCCGAGATGGAATTCGCAAAGTATTTCACAAAGGAAACTGATAGATCATACAAGTGTACTATTCTTATCAAACGTATAGATGACAATGTTGAGCAAGAACAACAATGTGGTGAAACTGTTTCAGCGAGTAAATATTCACTTCGGAATCGCTTTTCTCAGAAACATGAGAGTGTGCTACGCAAACAGGCGGAAGCCAGAGCAAAACGTGAGCAAGTTTTATATGGTTGTAGCATATCAAGTCTACAAAGTAAATAAAAGTATAAAAGCCTATAAAGTAAATATTGGTAATCAAATAAATGAGTTCTGTCATTCAAAGTAGGTCTGATCGGATTTTTTAATTTCACGTAATGCTGTCAATGAAATTTCATTTTATAGAGACGCCGCAGCAGCATCAACAGAAAAAAATTGAGAAATTTAAAACGTGGATGCTTAGCAGGCTATTAAGCCCACTGATTCCTTTATTTTTAAGCCTATTTTTGTGTGGAATGCCATTGCCAAACCTGTCCATTGTTGCCTATATGTTTTAAAATAAATATTTTCTGTTCTGAGTGACAATGTTGCCATTGCTCATATTTCTTTGATATAAGGCTTTGGTTTAAGGTGACATTTGTTAGGCATGCAGATTATTTGTCCCTCTTAAATTGGAGCGAGCGTTTAGTGATTTGACTGGAGTGGGAGGAAATTTTAGTGGAGCGAGGAGCGGTGTTGAGTGGAGCGGGGAATTAGAGCGGAGGAGTGGGCGGAGCCAACAGCCTCGTGCGCAAGGAGCGGAAATTCTCACCGCTCTACTCCGCTCACATGCTCTGGTGTGAAAATGGCAATGAGTTGGTAAACATGAAAATAGGTATAGTACTGTGTGGACAAAATACAAATTTGCTGAGATAGCAGATTCGCAAAGATAGATATTTATAGAAATTGGCAACATGGCAAGTTCTCAAAGTGGTTTACTGTTTGTACAGTCTGATTACTGGTTGTACAATGTGATGACTCAGAAGGGATGGTACTACCAAACAGGACAGTATTGGAGGTACTGGAGAAATCAAAAAACATGATCCTCACAGTATCTCCTGGCTTGTCCAGGTAAAAGTAGGCATGGTGCAGTAGGTAGATGATGGTATTATCCACACATCCACTAACTACACAAATATAAAAACTCCATTGGTTAAAAAGGCCATCACTTCCTCAACAAGATATTTAAAAATAAAAACTAACCCAAGCCAAAAATAAGTAGGTAAAGCGTAACAAACGCAGCAAACTCAGAGCAGCCATAACAAGCAGCTGTTAGGCTCGTGCCTGTGCCAAAAAATAGAATGTAGGGAATTAAGTTAACACTAAACAGTTATGCCGCACTAATAATATTGGCTATTTAGTTTATTGCTCAATTCAACAATATATATCAAAGTTCTATAACCTAATCACTTAATTACTGTGTAATTTAGTGTCGGGTAATATTTCAGTGCATGCAAGGAGTAATTCTTATTTGTGTAAATCTGGTTTAGGGTTGGCATTCAGCCTCTACTCTGTGTGTGAAGATTGCATATGTTTTTCCCCATTTTGCAGGTTTCTTCCTGTAGTTCATATGCGCTTAGAATAACTGACTAAATTGCTTCTATGTTCAATTCAATTCAATTTTATTTATATAGTGCATTATCACAACATTACATTGTCTCAATGCGCTTTACATTTCTGCCTCGTAAGGACCCCCCATTGAGTAAGCCAAAGGCAACGGTGGCAAGGAAAAACTCCCTAAGAGGAAGAAATCTTGGGAAGAACCAGACCCAAAGGGGGGAGCCCATCCTCCAGGGGCTGGCAGATGAGTCAAACAAACAAGATGAAATGACTAAGCTAATACAGGGGTTGAAATATATGTCTCAACGCAGCGGCCGACCGGTGCAGGCACGTGGTGCTTGATGCACGATGGCAGGATTAATACACACAGCCGCAGGATGGATGGCGAGGCATCGTGTTGAGCCAAGGGCAGGCAGGTTGGAGGGTAGTTGCCGGAGGTGGAGGTAGTTGTCTTGCAGGCCGCAGAGGCATAAACTCTTCAACGACATTGTGCTCCAGGGAGCACACCCCAGAAGGGGTGAGGGAGGAAGTAAGAATAATTGTGTATTAGCCAGAGTTGAGGAAACCAGAGGCAGTGCAAGCAAAATGATCGAGTGCAATATTCGTCTAGGCTCCGGCAGATCTGAGTATAGCAGCATGAGAAAGAGGGAGAGACAGGCGGGAACACAGGCATGGGGACTCCCTGAACATCAGCACTCTAGTGTAAAGCTAGAGTGACAGCACTGACGCCTCAGTTTATCCAAAGCCAATGACACCGATCCCCACCCAGCTCATCACCTCATACTGTTAGTCTGACTGGGAGTGAGGGACTAGCTGGAACCAGAACTAGGTTTCCTATACGCTAAGCTATACAAGTGCGTTTTTAATCTAGACTTGAAAAGCGAGAGTGTGCCTGAATCCCGCACATCCGCCGGGAGACCATTCCACAGCTGCGGAGCTCTGTAAGAGAATGCCCTGTCTACTTTAGGAACTAATAGATATCCTGCTCCTTGTGAATGAAGCAGGCGAGAAGGGTTGTAAGGGACCAGAAGATCATTGAGATATTGTGGTGCAAGGCCATTCAGAGTTTTGTAAGTCAATAGTAATAATTTGTAGTCAATCCTAAACTTGACCGGTAGCCAGTGCAGGGAAGACAGGATAGGGCTAATGTGATCAAATTTTTTAGTTTTTGTTAGAACTCTGGCAGCTGCATTTTGTACTAACTGAAGTTTATGTAGGGATCCAGATGGACAACCCGAAAGGAGGGCATTGCAGTAGTCCAATCTAGAAGTTATAAAGGCATGTATTAGTTTTTCTGCATCTTGAAAGGACAGCAACTTCCGAAGCTTGGCTATGTTCCGTAGATGATAAAATGCCGTACTGGTAATGCTATTTATGTGAGCACTGAAGCAGAGGTCGGAGTCTACCAGGACACCAAGATTTCTGACCACTGTTTTAAATTGAGTAGGGAGGCCGCTAGGGTTGGGGTTTACAAACTTATTGCGGGCCTCCTTAGGACCGATTTAAAAGAACCTCAGTTTTTTCAGTATTTAACATGAGGAAATTCCTTGCCATCCAACAACGGATGTCTAGCAGACAGTCGGCTAAAGAAGAGAGCTGGGATGCGTCACTAGGTTTAACAGATATATACAATTGTGTATCATCAGCATAACAATGAAAATTAACACTGTAATTTCTAATTATGTTACCAAGCGGTAGCATATATAGATTGAACAGTAGGGGGCCCAGCACTGATCCCTGCGGGACACCATATCTTACTTTAGTGGCTATGGATGACTCATTGTTTACATGGACAAACTGGTATGTGTGTTGTATGTGGCTATGTGTGTTGTATGTGGCTATGTGCACAGTGCTGGATATCCTGTCCCAGGTTTTTTTAAGTTAAGCGGGACATATGAAGTTACTCTGTAATTAAATGAGGTGAATAATGCTGTGACAGAAACAGAAGACATGTGAAGTAAATGTATGTATCCACTAGAGCTGGGCCGTATGACCAAAATTTATATCACGGTATTTTTCAAAGTTATATCGATTTCACTGTATACGACGGCATTTTTTTTTAAAGGTATGACTTAGTGTTTACCACATTTTACAGGATGTTGCAGGACACATTTTTGTTTTACGTTTCTGCATTGTTCCCACATTAACTATTATTTTATTATTAGCCATCTGCTTTAATGATCACATACGGCTAACGTGTTTGTTGTACTTATAGATAAACGGCTAATGTTAAGGTGTGCGCCGGCCAAGGTAACATTTTTAATAAATGTTTATTAGTTCATGTTGCTGGAACGCGAGCTTTACTGACCTTGTGAAATTTCTCTTAAAGACCAGGATGTCTGTCTTTAAGATGCTTCACCAAGTTTGACGTGCTACTTGACTTTGTCCCCACAGCTATGTAGCACTGTTTGCATAGAGGCTTATCGACATCCTTAGCCTTTCCATGCTCATCTGCAAAATACTTCCAAATGGCACTTTTGTGTTTTTATTTATTTATTTATTTATTTTTTACTAAAGCGACTTGCGAAGTGCCTTCAACTGCATTATATGTCATGTTCTGCCAACTCGGTGTGTGTGTTAACCAGCGCAAATGTGTTCAGTGGCTATTCTGCAGTTCCTCCCCTCCTCTTGAATGTGTACAGTGCCTGACAAAAGTCTTGTCACTTAACCAAGTTGTAGGAACAACAAATAATAACTTGACCTGTAGTTAATCAGTTGGAATCAGAAATGGCTTATAAGAAAGGCAAAGCCCTCTAGATTATGCTTATTATACCAAAATAAAGTTTTTCATCATTCATTGAGTTTTGTCATGTAATTAGGACAGAAAGGTCAACTTTTGCCTGGACAAAAGTCTTGTCATATACAAAAATAATGTAGAAATTATACATATACTTTATTTAGAATACACAAACATGCTACAATAACATCAGAACATAAAGTCATGATGCCTTGGAAGAAAGAATTAATAACATGTATGACTTCCATGAGCTTGGAGGACGGCATCCATACGTCTTGGCAATGACTGAAATAACTTGTTGATGAAGTCATCTGGAATGGCAAAGAAAGCAGTCTTGCAGGACTCCCAGAGTTGGTCTAGATTCTTTGGTTTTGTCTTCCAAGCCTTCTCCTTCATCCTACCCCAGACATGCTGAATAATGTTCATGTCTGGTGACTGGGCTGGCCTATCCTGGAGCACCTTGATCCTCGTCAGTTTCAGGAACTTCAATGTGGAGGCTGAAGTATAAGGAGCGCCATCCTGCTGCAGAATTTGCCCCCTCCTATGGTTTGGAATGTAATGGGCAGCAAGAATGTCTTGATACTTCAGGCTGTTGATGCTGCCATCCATTCTGTAGATCTCTCGAACATCCCCATACTGGATGTAACCCCAAACCATTTTTCCTCCACCAAACTTGACTGTTTTCTGGGTGAATCTTGGGTCCATGCGGGTTCCAACAGATCTACAGTATTTGCAGCATTTGGTATGCAGTTCAATGGATGATTCATCGGAAAAATCAACCTTCTGCCACTTTGCCACTGTCCATCTTTGCTGCAAGCTGTGGGCCTTGGCAAATTCAACACGGTTTTTTTGTTGTGTTCTCATTAATGCTGGTTTCTGTGCACTAATTCGGCCATGGAGACCACTGCGTGCGAGAATTCGAGAAACTGTTCTTGTAGACACGGCGGTTTCTGGTGACCAGTTCTGATGTTGCTCTACTGCAGTTGAAAAAGGGTTGGCCCTGGACTTTCGAAGCAACAAACGGTCCTCTCGAAGAGTTGTCTTACGTGGTCTGCCTGACCTGGGCTTGACATGAACATCACCAGTTTCTTCATATCTTTTTTTTAATCCTCTCCACTTGATGTTTGGATACATTAATGACGTCTGACACCTTAGCAGACTTGGTCTGTGGTTGAATCTTTGGCATGTTGTCAGAAGTCAGGTTGCACTTCAAGTGAAGGTCTGGTTTGCTGGGGATCTTTTTATACACACCTGGGATTATGTTAATTACAGTATTTGTCACAGGAGAACCTCAAATCTGTGATTGGTTGAATCATTAAAAGATATGACAAGACTTTTGTCCTTGCAAAAACAGGTGTTATGGACTTTAACAAGCTGTGAACATCAGGACACTTTTTGACTTTCATTTTGCACCCAGTTATTAATGTGAAAGTCCTTGGCATTAAATTGATCAATTTATCGTAACAATTGATTGATTATAAATAAAGTTATATGCCTTTTTAAGTTACTATGTCCTTATGTGACAAGACTTTTGTTAGTGACTGTATGTACGTGCGCCTGCACTCTAGTGGTGCTGTGTGAAGTGTGGCGAATGAGGTGAAAACCGCAACGTAGGTATCGATAATGGTGAAAATGAGTATCTAATCAGATACTAATTTTTAATATCGACTAGTATCTGAGAATCGATTTTTGACAACCCCAGTGTCTCATTTTCAACTCCAGCGTCAGCTATATCTTTCATTTCTGATCTTTCGCGGTACATTTTTAGCGGTGCAGCAGTGAAAATGGTCACCCCTTAAAGAGTTTCCAGCTGCACCACTTTCCGAACGTTGTGTAGGCTATTTAAACTGGTATTGTGGTATAAGAAAATTTCATATCATAATAATAAAAAACATATTTCGGTATGAACTGGTATACTGCCCAGCACTAGTATACACAATGCTAATCTGCATCACACGAGCAAAAAACTTGTCACTTATCATGCAGAACATTTGAATAATGTTGAAAGTATGTTTCACATAGACTGCCTGTACACCACTTAATCCAGAATCAAGTTCCCAGTAAAGGACGTGAAAGGGAGAAAGCGGAAGGCTGAGGAGGAAGGTGAAGAGGAGGCTGGCGATGATGACACACTACTGGTGGAGCCTCACGTCATTCCCAACAGGGGGCCCTATCCCTATAACCAGCCGAGAAGGTGAACCAGTCTTTTCCTTCTGATAATTACAATTCATGAATTATGGGATGTATGTCCCTGTAAGGTAAGACACTGTCCTTGTGATCAGAAGGTCTCTGGTTAAAATTGTATGATCGGCAGCGTGATGTCACTGTTGGGCCCTTAAGCAGGGCCCTTGACCCCCGTTTCTTCAGGATCTGACCCTGCTTTCTCATTTGTTCATTGCTTTGGATAAAAGCATCTGCTAAATAACTAAATACGATATAAATGTGCTTTTACATATCCTCAAAATTTCAGTTCATGACAGCACCACAACAACTATGGTGTTTACTTTTTAGGTGTGTGAATTAACTAAAAAACGTCTTAGTTTTTTGAGTAAATAAAGGTAAAACATCTGCTGATATCCATGTTAACTTTTTTTTTTTTTTTTTAATGTCAACAGAAACACCATCCGCTTCACACCCACACAGATTGAAGCAGTGCGGGCAGGCATGCAGCCTGGCCTCACAATGGTGAGTCTGTTATAGTATTGGTCTGTTATAGTAACATGTACCTTCAGAGGATTCATCAACCGAACCTCTCTTCCAGGTTGTGGGCCCTCCGGGTACAGGGAAAACTGATGTGGCTGTGCAGATAATCTCCAACCTTTATCACAACTTCCCTGAGCAGAGAACTCTGATTGTGACACACTCTAATCAGGTACCTACATGAAGATTAAGGAGAAAGCAAATCATTCTGTGTTACATGCACATTAATCAGACGCTGCTGGTGGCACTGTGGGTCATTGTGGCCTCACATTATAGGAATTCTGACTCTGCTTGTGTCAGTGCATTTTTTGTGTTCATTTCATTTGTGCCATTTCCTCCCATAGTCCGTAACTTATGGATATGTGAACTGGCCATAGTACGTGTCTCTCCCCTTGCCTTTCACCCTGTTTTCTCACTTAGAGATGCCACGTTTCAAACTGTGTTCCTACCATAAGTACTTTATGCAAGTCTTTTTTGGATAAAATTGCCAGTTAAATGTAAATGAGTTAAATGCACACAAAAAATAAAAGGGAACAAGTTTATGCAAATTGTCATATAAGTGGAATGTACATAAATGAATGCATGTAGACCTACACATCTCAACAAAAACACATTTCACTTTCACCTTTCCTGGTAATTTATCCATCCATCATCTGCCGCTTGTCCGGGGTTCGGGTCGCGGGGGTAGCAGCTTCAGTAGAGGCACCCAGACCTCCCTCTCCCCAGCTAACCCCACCAGCTCCTCGGGGGGGACACCGAGGCGTTCCCAGGCCAGCCGAGAGATATAATCCCTCCAGCGAGTCCTGGGCCTGCCTCGGGGCCTCCTCCCTGTAGGACATGCACGGAAAACATGCACGGAAAACCTCCCCGGGTAGCCGGCCAGGTGGCATCCGCACCAGATGTCCAAACCACCTCAACTGGCTCCTTTCGACGTGAAGAAGCAGCGGTTCTACTCTGAGGCCCTCCCGGATATCCGAACTTCTCACCCTATCCCTAAGGGAGAGCCCAGACACCCTGCGGAGAAACCTCATTTCGGCCGCTTGTATTCGCGATCTCGTTCTTTTGGTCATTACCTATAGCTCATGACCATAGGTGAGGGTAGGGACAAAGATGGACCAATAGATCGAGAGCTTGGCTTTTTGGCTCAGTTCTTTCTTAGCCACGACGGACCGGTTAAGCGCCTGCAGAACTGCAGACACCGCTCCGATCCGTCTATCCAGCTCCCGATCTCGCCTACCCTCGCTCGTGAACAATACCCCGAGATACTTAAACTCCTCCACTTGAGGCAGTACGTCTTCCCCGACCCGAAGAGGGCAAACCACCCGTTTCCGGCTGAGAACCATGGTCTCGGACTTGGAGGTGCTAATCCTCATCCCTGCCGCTTCGCACTCGGCTGTGAACCGCCCCAGTGCCTGCTGGAGATCCCCAGCAGATGAAGCCAACAGGACGACATCGTCTGCAAAAAGCAGCGAGGCAATCCTGAGGTCACCAAACTGGACACCCTCGACGCCTTGGCTGCGCCTAGAAATCCTGTCCATAAATATGATAAACAGGACCGATGACAAAGGGCAGCCCTGGCGGAGCCCAACACGCACCTGGAACACGTCCGACTTATTGCCGGCAATGCGGACCAAGCTTCTGCTCCGTTCGTACAGGGACCGGATCGCCCACAACAGTGGACCCCGAACCCCATACTCTCGAAGCACCCCCCACAGAGCACCTCGGGGAACCCGGTCGTAAGCCTTTTCCAAATCCACAAAATACATGTAGACTGGATAGGCAAACTCCCAGGCCCCCTCCAGTACCCTTGCAAGGGTATAAAGCTGGTCCAGTGTTCCACGACCAGGACGAAAACCGCATTGTTCCTCCTGAATCCGAAATTCGACTATCGATCTCACCCTCCTCTCCAGTACCCTGGAATAGACCTTCCCAGGGAGGCTGAGAAGTGTGATCCCCCTATAGTTGGAACACACCCTCCGGTCCCCTTTCTTAAATAAGGGAACCACCACCCCGGTCTGCCAATCCAGCGGCACTGTCCCTGACCTCCATGCACTGTTGAGAAGGCGTGTCAGCCACGACAGCCCCACAACATCTAGAGCCTTCAGGTACTCCGGGCGGACCTTGTCCACCCCCGGGGCCCGGCCACCACGGAGTTGTTTAACCGCCGCGGCCACCTCAGCCTCAGTGATGGGCAAGCCCCCCCCCAAGCACCCTCGGACTCTGTGCCCTCAGATGTCTCAAAGGCAGTATGCGTAGATGTATCTGAGGCAGGGTTGAGGAGGTCCTCAAAGTATTCCTTCCACCTCCGGATGATGTCCCCAGGTGAGGTCAACAGCCCCCCCCCCCCCCCCCCCCCCCCCCACTATAAATAGTAGGAACCAGGAGCTGCTTCCCCCTCTTGATACTCCGGATACTCCTTTCCATGGGCTCACCGAACTCCCACGCCCGGGTTTTTGCTTCTGCGACCGCCCGAGCCGCGTTCCGCCTGGCCCGCCGGTACCCATCAGCTGCCTCCGGAGACCCCCGGGCTAATAATTCCCGGTAAGCCTCCTCCTTCAGCTTCACAGCCCCCCTCACCTCTGGTGTCCACCATCGGGTACGGGGGTTACCGCCACGACAGGCACCGACCACCCTGCAGCCACAGCTCCGTACGGCCGCTTCCACAATGGAGGTCCGGAACAGTGTCCATTCGGACTCAATGTCCCCTGCCTCCCCCGGCATGCAGTCGGAATTCTGCCGGAGGCACGAGTTAAAGCTCCCGCGAACAGGAGCCTCTGCTAGACGTTCCTAGCAGACCCTCACTATGCGCTTGGGCCTACCAGGTCTGACCGGCTTCCTCCCCCGCCACCTGAGCCAACTCATCACCAGGTGATAAAATCGATCATCGACCTGTAGCCCCGGGCATGTTCGTACCATGTCCACTTATGGACACCCTTATGCTCGAACATGGTGTTCGTTATGGACAAAACCATGCATTGCACAGAAGTCCAATAACAGAACACCACTCGGATTCAGATCAGGGAGGCCGTTCCTCCCAATCACCCCCTTCCAGGTCACACTGTCATTGCCCACGTGAGCGTTGAAGTCCCCCAGCAAAACGATGGAATCCCCCCGCGGCGCGCCAAATAGCATACCGCTAAGGGAATCCAAGAAGGCCAGGTACTCCGAACTGACATTCGGCGCATAAGCGCAGATGACAGAGACCTATCCCCGACCCGAAGGCGCAGGGAAACAGCCCTCTCATTCACCGGGGTAAACTCCGATGTTAATGCACCGAGCTGTGGGGCCACCAATAGCCCCACCCCAGCCCGGCGTCGCTCACCAGCCGCAACTCCAGAGTAAAAGAGCGTCCAGCCCCTCTCCAGGAGATTGGTTCCAGAACCCAAGCTATGCGTTGAGGTGAGCCCGACTATATCTAGTCGATACCTCTCAACCTCACGCAGAAGCTCAGGCTCCTTCCCCACCAGAGAGGTGACATTCCATGTCCCGAAAGCCAGTTTTGTCAGCCAGGGATCGGACCGCCAGGGCCTCCCTTGGCTGCCACCCGATCCACAAAGCACCGAACCCCTGACACTCCCCTTGCGGGTGGTGGGCCCACCTGGGGACAGTCCCGCGTGCCTCTTTCGGGCTGTGCCCGGCCGGGCCCCACGGGCCAAGGCCCGGCCACCAGGCGCTCGCCAACGGGCCCCTCCCCCAGGCCTGGCTCCAGGGTGGGGCCCCGGTGACCCTAGTCCGGGCGAGGGAAACGGGACTTTGTTTTTATACTTTTTCATGGGGTTCTTTTGGATTTCTCTTTGTCTGGCCCCTCCCCTGGGACCTTTTTGCCTTGGGAGACCCTACCAGGGGCTATTGCCCCCGACAACCTAGCCCCCAGGTTCACGGAGGCACGCAAACCCCTCCACCACGATAAGGTGGCAATCCAAGGAGGAGCAGTACTTCTTAAAATTGTACAAGTTGGTGAGTGTTAGACAAGCAAGGCTTAGTTAACCGGACTAAATGACAGAACTGTCGGTGGAATACAATGCTGCCATTTCCAACAGTACCAAATTTAGTTTGCCATTAATTTATGGTTATCACAGTTTCTGGTGGATACAAAAATGGCGTCAAATAGTTAAAACCCAGATTTGATCTCTACTGACTGCATTTTTGTAATAAACTTCTATCTTAAGTCATGCGGAGACATTGAGGTACGCACTCAGTTCTGTGGGGGAGTTTTGTGGTTTTTATTGGGTGTCATTGTCACTGTGGCCTCTTCATAAGAGATGTTATCATGGCTTTTGATCCTTTGGCTGCTGGACCTTTCAATTCTTGATGGAATGTGGGCATTGTTGGAGTTTCCATTCAGCAAAATATGCTTCACCTTCACCTTTATCTTGCTGCTTGACCCAGCTGCACTGGGTCTGTCAGTCTGTCTCTATGCTGGTTCATACTTCTCCACACAAGTGCAACACTTGCATATCCACACAGCGTATGTGGACATGAAAATGTTCATAGTTCTCCAGTGAAACCTTGTACTTTTGCACAATTTCTTATTTATAATTATAGTATTTAATATTATTGTATTAGTAATAACAGCAACAATAATAATTACTAATATTATTGATTATGATGATAATGACATGCAAATAGTCTGTAGTGTTTGCAAACTAACCCAACCTTCGTCAAAAGCATCCATGTTGGTGTTTAAAGTTGACGCTAGTGAACCGATTGTGCGCAGTGTGTCCAGAACTTCCTCCACTTATCAGTATCACCTGTCTGCTTGATCGTTATGAAGTAATTAAATAACCCCCTACTTAGGTTAATTTAATATTAGTGGGGGGTCACGCACACATACTCATCTATAAGTGCTATCTGCTGTCTAAAGGCCCTGAACCAGCTGTTTGAGAAGATCATGGCACTCGATATTGATGAGCGACACCTCCTCCGACTGGGCCATGGTGAGGAAGAACTGGAGACAGAGAAAGACTTCAGCAGGTGAGAGAGGGAGATCCTTTCTCTCATACTCTTAGCTCTTTCAGTAAATAAGGTTAAAACACCTACTGACACGCATGTTGGTCTTTTAGATTTGTAATGCAATGCTATCCACTCACTAAAGGAAAAGGACATTTTGCAGCAGCAATTTTGTCTTAACTTGAGAGCTTTTTATTTAAAAACCATTTGCAGTTTGTAAAGACTGCACACTATAAAACAGCTGAAACTAGATTTGACAGCATTGTATTCCCCGACAGCCCTGTCATTTGGTCCAGCTTTCTAGTCTGTACTCGTCTCACACTCACTAATATTGGTTCAAACCCAGACAGCATTTTGATTTTCGATATGAAGTGGTTGTGCATTATATAGGGCAGGAACCAACTGTAATCCCTACATTTCTCAAAAGACTTAATGTCCAGTATATTTTTATAATTCACTTTACAGTATTAGGATTAGTCAAACTAAAGCAGGATTTTAGTATAGCATCAACAGTGCTCCTGTAGCTCAACCAATGCTGCTCAAAAGGTAACGGAGAGCTTGTAGATCTCAAGGAGTACACAAATTGTAGCCCATGCCTATACTGTAAGTCTTTTTAGATAAAAATGCCTGTTAAATGTAAATGATTTAAATGTACATTGTGCACAAAAAAAATCTGTGGCCTCTTCAGGGTTCTGTATATGCCATTAATGAATCTGTTATAGTTCTTACTGTAATGTCTTGGAGAATGTTGGTCATGCTACTAATCAGGAATATATAGAATATGAATATTTAGACATATAAAAACTATATGTGACATTTTCATATGGACATTAAAACATATATAAAGAAATGCAAATAACCACCTAATTTGGTGGGGAAAATTTCTGCAAATTGTCATAAGTGGAATGTACATAAATTAATGCATGTAGAGCTATTTCTCTCAACAAAAAAAATATTAACGTTCACATTTCCTGGTAATCCATCCAGTACTTCTTGAAATTGTACAACCCCAATTCCAAAAAAGTTGGGACATTGTGCAAATTGTGAATAAAAACAGAATGCAATGATATGGAAATCTCATAAACCCATATTTTATTCATAAAACAGAAGACGCATCAAATGTTTAATCTGAGAAAATGTATCATTTTAAGGAAAAGATAAGGTCATTTTGAATGTCATGGCAGTAGTGGTGTGCGATGCTACAAGATTTGGTATCGATGCGATACCAAGTAAATACAGGGAAAGTATCACCGATACAATACCGATATCGATACTTCTTAATTAAGGTGGATGCATCATCAAATTGCTAAAACTGAATTAATTTTCATTACCTTTAAGTGTTTTTGTGATTTTTTTTTTATTTTATTATTAATTAGGTAAAACCCAGGACAGAATTTGGGCAAAGTTTATATATAAATAAATACTGCAGCGCGGAGGTACCGGCCGGTAGCAGGGCATGTTGGACTGATGCCAGCTTGTAAATAGTTCTCAGTAATCCCTTGTGTGATTATAAATGTGCTGTGTGTTATGTCATGTATAGTGGTTAATGTTTATTGTTGTGTGTGTGTGTGTGTGTGTGTGTGTGTGTGTGTGTGCGTGCGCGTGCGCCAACAGTGTGTGCCAACCGTGTGTATGAGGAGTAAACGGGGTGACGTGCGCAGTGAGCAATGCCAGTGTGTGCGTTGTAGTAGTGCGGGTGTAATAAACGCCATCTGATGATTAAATCCCGAACTATCCCTGCTGTTTAATTATTGTGAGCATGACTCAGCCACCCACTATTATAATACTTTATTATAAATATTATAGTGTGTGTCCGCCCGCCCGCGCCTGTTTGCTAGCCTGGCCCGCTGAGTCACGTGACAGCCGGGAGCGGCAATTGAGAGCAGCAGCGCGAACACAGACAGCCGCAGTGCATTCGGGATAGAGATTGAAACTGAAGTATCGATCTCATTGAACTGGTATTGATCAATATCAATACCAACATTATTATCGATATTATCGATACTTGGATCGATCCGCCCACCACTACACGTCTCAAAAAAGTTGGGACAAGGCCATGTTTACCACTAGGTGGCATCCCCTCTTCTTTTAACAACGTCTGGGGACTGAGGAGATCAGTTGCTCGAGTTTTGGGAGAGGAATGTTGTCCCATTCTCGTCAGATACAGGATTCTAGTTGCTTCTGTGTCGTAATTTTCGTTTTATGATGCGCCAAATGTTCTCAATGAGTGAAAGATCTGGACCACTGGCAGGCTAGTACAGTACCCGGACCCTTCTTCTACAAATTCATTATGTTGTAATTGATGCAGTGTGTGTGGTTTGACATTGTCATGTTGGAAAATGGAAGGTCTTCCCTGAAAGAGATGTCGTCTGGATGGCAGCATATGTTTCTCTAGAACCTAGATATACCTTTCAGCATGATGGTTCCTTTCCAGATATGCAAGCTGCCCATGCCATTAGTGATTTCCATTGCAGAATCATGCACCCCCATACATCAGATGCTGGTCTTTGAACTGAGTGCCGATAACACACTGGGTGTTTCCAAAGAGAATTTCGAATTTAGATTTGTCTGACCACAGAACAGTTTTCCACTTGGCCACAGTCCATTTTAAATGAGCTTTGGCCCAGAGAGGACGTCAGCACTTCTGGATCATGTTCAAATATAGCTTCTTCTTTGAATGATAGTTTTAACTGGCATCTTTGGATGGCACAGCGAATTGTGTTCACTGGTAACGTTTTCTGGAAATGTTCCTGAGCCCGTTTAGTGATTTCCATTGCAGAATCATGCCTATTTGTGAGGCAGTGCTGCCTAAGGGCCCGAAGATCATGGGCATCCAGAATACTTGTCCCTTAGGCCTCGTCCACACGGACGTTCGAAACGAACGCCCTCTGATCGCCATACGCGTTTTTCCTGTGTTTTGTAGCTGCGTTCGATTGGCGTTTCACTGGCGTTCGCTTGACGCTGTTTAACACCAGCCTGACGCCCAATCTGTAGTTTCGTGTATTTACCTGTGGGGGCAGTAATTACTCTTAAGGTTTCTAATATATATTTCGAAACTTAAACAAGATGACGAAATCACATTGTAAAGTTCTAGTTTTACGTTTAAAAATTACTTTCAAACGTGCATAATTTGCGTCTTTCATTTTCAGTTTTTTTGTGATTTTTGTTTCGGGTTCAGTGTGTGTGTTTCAGTCGCCGTTTTCTGAGTATTATGTCGCACCGGTAATAAGTAGCCAAAGTTATACTGTACTCTCCAATCCATCCGTAATTGTTGAGGCATTGAAGAGAAGCGGGGTTTATTAATTGCTTAAATTTGGGGGGGATCAGCTGCAGTGTGTAAACTAATTTTTAAGCTAGAGGTCCAAGATGCATTTATGTAAATTTTATTTACATCCACACATCTATCAATCTCCCAACTGCTTATCCTGATCGGGGTTGCAAGGCTTAATGATAATTACGACCGTAATTGCTGTAACACTATAATTATTTATATCGCATGGTTTTATGCTGAAATATTTCTACAGCTTTTGTAACTTCATATTAACTACAGTTGAACCCTATGAGTAAAGCCAGTTGAAAAGAGAAAGCAGATACGGCGCATCAGTTAAATGAGTTTTTCTTTATAGTAGTGCTGTCAAATGATTAAAATTAAGAAAATTTTTAATCAGATTAATCACAGGGTTAATTAATCACAGATTAATTAAAAATTAGAGTTTTTTTTATCATATTAATCACAGGGTTCCTGTGGATTAATTTTGATTAATCATGATTAAATATCATTCATTTTTAATCTATATTAATCACATTTAATTTTGCATGAGCAAACAGACTCAAGAAAAAAGGGAATATATATGCATTTAACATGTTTATTGAACATCTTGAACATGAGTCGGATGCATTCCATCTGCCACAGAAGTGCAATACCATGGACCCATATCAAAAAGCAAGATTTTTTGCTTAGCCGGACAACTTGTCGGATTTAAGGTACCTCAGTTTAAATGGTCTTTATCTTCGTTCGACAAATAATCCAACTAATCCGACAAATAATCCAACTAATCATGAAGTCCAATTCTAGCCCGGTTAATTGCCATTGTTAGCAATATCAGTTGATAACACATTACGTGCTTTGCTTTACATATAAAACTCCGTAGCAACACATCCACAGATAAGTTGGACGGTATAGCGTGTGCGACCGATTTAATGAGCCACAAATGAGAAGTAGTGCTTAAACAGTATAAGACTACAACTTTCCCTTCTGTTGATAAAGGGTGCAGCCATCTTGGATTCTGAACTCCTCTGTGCTGATCCTCTGTGCTGCTCCGAGATATTTCTCGGATGTCCGAGAAACGGGAGCGCATGTAGTCACTTCCGACTTCAAAACTCCGGAATCCGACTCGGAATACAAGTTCCGATGGGAAATGGAACGCACTAAAACTACCCGAAATGGATTGACAGAGACATTTCAGTGATTTTGAATCATTCTGCGCTGCAGATGGGTTAATTGCGTTAATTTTAATCAGATTAATCATGATGATGGTTTAATCCGCGTTAACCCGTTAATTTTGACAGCCCTACTTTACAGATGTCCAGATTTCCAATTGCCTACTGAGCTTTTTAAATTGGTATTTTAAGCGAAAATATTAGCACCAGTTGATCCGTCGGTTGGGTTACTCGTAATATCGGTATTGTACCAGCAGCTGATTAATTCACTGCTGGTACAATACCGATATTACAAGTATCACATTTTCCGTAAAATGTGGTTTCTCGCAGTTGCCGTACAGAATCATGGGACGTATTCTGTCCTCCAGAATGCCAACCGAACGCCATCTAAGCGCAACAGCGTCGTTTTCCTCGCGTTCGTTGGGATTTTGACGCCAAGAAAACGTTGCATGCAGCGTTTATTTGACGCCACCTGAACGCGTAGCCGGCCGAACGCCGGTGCTGAACACCCGTGTGGACGCTTTGATTTGCTCCAATGAGCAGAAAAATGGTCGGCGCTCACCTGGCACCACGAACACCAGAAAAACGCCTGGTACAGACGTCCGTGTGAACAAGGCCTTACACACAGAGATTTCTCCAGATTCTCTGAATCTTTTGATTATATTATATACTGTAGATCAAGGTTATTATAGTTTTGCATTTTTAAATTCGTTTTTATTTTAATATCGTTTTCAAATTTGCTATGAATTTTAGTTTAGTTTTAGTTTGTTTCATTAATGGTTTTCTTAGTTTTCATTTCTATTTTATTTTTATATATTTAGTTTCAGTTTTAGTTTTAGTAATTATAGTTTGACACAGTTAGCAGAACACTTCCAGTATGCAGACCAAAGAAAGGTATTTATTTCAGCAACATTTAGTGTTTGCACAGTTGACATTTAACTGTGGTTAACTCTGAATAACAAAAATAACATAAGGGTTTAAGATACAAAAAAAAGAACCAAACATTCAACTTAAAAGTATAAAAGAAAAGCACATGGCCACCACAGAGTATGAATGTCACTGCCCCTGGGGTTGGTAGAAGATTCCTCTGCAGTCAATAAAGTAAGCTAATATGGCTGTTGATATACGTGTTGGTAAACCATTTTATTAATATCTGTTTTTTTTTAATTATAGTTTGGCACAGTTAGCAGAACACTTCCAGTATGCAGACCAATTGGCTATTGTTTCTCCATTATGTGGATGACAAATGCGATGCAAATTTAGCAAAGCATGCTGTGATTGGTTCGAAGGCCAATGGTAAAAGCACGCAGAGATACCCAAAAATGAAGCGGTCAAACCTTTTTTGCTCCATCCGTCTACACATATAGTGACTTTGCGGCTCTCTCTCAGCATTTCTTTCACACGCCGAGTTGCGGTTTGCATTTTTAGTGCAATCAAGGAATTGATTCGTGCAGCGTTGGGGGTAATGAATCTTCGGTCTAGAGCAGCATTAAAAGTTTTGAAGGCTACCGAATCACAAAATCTAGTAGACATACCAGTTTCAACAAACAAATCTACAAGTGCGTTTTCACGTTTCTTATATTCATGTGAATTTGTTGGCCAAACCTCCGCTTTTTGTAAGCACGATGTCAGAGTCTGCTGCTTGCCAAGTTGAATTTGAGAGCTAGCACTCTCGCCGACTTTATCATCAGTAGTTTTCCTTTCTGAATCTTTTGCCATGAACGACTTGTATTCTTCCCGATGGTTAGTTTGGAGATGTACTTTAAGGTTTGTGGGGTTTTTCCCCTTAATTTCAACACCACAGTTTGTGTTGTTGAACATAACAATGCATTTGCTTTTTCCAGTTTCTAAATTGAATTCGAAATAGTCTGTCGTTTCCTACCGGCAGCCATCATTCATGTCCGTCTTCTTTATCTATCAGTTAACTAATCTCGCTGTCAGCCTCAGTTGCATCATTCGCCATCTACAGGTGATGCACAAATAAAGCAGTCTGTTGGTTTAAACTAAAGACACACGTCCGATTTTCCGAAGTGGATCAACACTTAATTACGAAAACGATTATTTATTTTTTGGCAATTATTATTTTATTTTAGTTATTTTTTTAATAGCTGTTGCTAGTTTCGTTGAGTTTTAGTTTTTCAGTTATTATGAATTTTTAATGTTATTTCAGTTTACGAAAATGTTTTTTAACCAATAGTTTTCGTCTTAGTTTCAGTTTTCGTTTACGAAAATAACCTTGCTGTAGATGATATTTTCGACCTCTTTGAAATTTTACACCGAGGAACTTTTTCCCTGAAGTTGCTCCACTATTTGTCGATGCAATATTAGGAGGATTGGTGATCCTCCGTCCATCTTTACTTCTGAATGACATTGCAACTCTAAGACGCTCTTTTTATACCCAATCATGTTCCTGACCTGTTGCCAATTGACCTAATTATTTGCAAATTGTTCCTCCAGCAGTTGGGTTTTTGTACCACTAACTTTTCCAGCCTCCTATTGCCCCCGTCCCAACTTTTTTAAGACGTGTTGCTGTCATGAAATTCAAAATGAGCCAATATTTTTCACTAAATGGCAAAATGTCTCACTTTAAACATTTTACATGTTTTATATTTTCTGTTATGAATAAAATATCAGTTTTAAGATTTATGTCATTGCATTTTGTTATTTACAATTTACCCTACGTCCCAACTTTTTTAGAATTTGTGTTTTACAAGTTGGTGAGTGTGGGACAAGTAGGGCTTAGATAGCCAGAGTGAATGACAGCTGACAGTGGAATACAATGCTGCTATTTCCAACAGCACCAAATTTAGTTTGACATTAATTTGCAGTTAATTACTACAATTTCTGGTGGATGCAAAAATGGTGTCAATAAATAAAGTCCTGATTTGATCTCTACTGACTGCATTTTTTAATAAACATCTAAAACTTATGAGGTGACCCCTCTGTACAAAATTTCACATTACCGAATAGTCTACAAGTCATTAACATTTAAGTTGTTTGGTCTGTTTACAATATAGCAGTTACATGTCTCCACAACCAGTTGAAATATTGTTCATGCTGATGATCCTTAAATGGAGCTTGGGATTTAGTGGCTGTAATTTTGACCTATCATGCTGTCTGATTCATGTGCAGATACGGGAGGGTGAATTACGTTCTGTCACGGCGATTGGAGCTGCTGCAGGAAGTGGCCAGGCTGCAGGAAAGTCTGGGTGTGTCAGGGGATGTCTCGTATACCTGTGAGACCGCCGGACACTTTTACCTGTACCAGGTGAGACCTCTGGTCTGCGTGCCTAGTGATTGACATTATTATTGCACAGATGTATTTGTAACTGAGGGATTCACATGTTCTTGCTTTTGGCATTTTTTACATTACATTTGGTATACATCACCTTAATAGCTATTCAGGATTTGTTCTCTCTGTATATCATAGCTTGGGCATGGTTCTGGATCTGCAGGGTAGTGAAATGTGCAGCTTGTTTAAACAGAATGAATGACAGAATTTCAGTGTTATCCACATTTCATGAAATTGCAAGCAATCACAATCAAACCCATACTGGTCAGCTCTTTACTATTCCCAGACTCAAATGTGACATCACACTTTCAGGTCACTAACAATGCACAATAATATAAATTATTGTTCAACTACTTAGAAAGCTCTTCAACTGTTTTGCTATTTAACTCTGTCCAGTTTACAGTTTCTAATTTCCAGTTTCTAATGGCTATTTGCTGATTATATATTTTTGATAAGACTGGTAATTACTTTAACTGAGAGTGTCTGTTTTCCCAGGTGATGTCTCGCTGGGAGGAGTACATGAGTAAAGTAAGGCCCAAACATGGCCAGCAGGTCCACGTGCAGGAAGTGGCCTCACACTTCCCCTTCCACAAGTACTTCAGCAACGCACCCCAGCCAGTGTTCAAGGGTCAGACCTACGAAGAAGACATGGACATTGCAGAGGGCTGCTTTCGACATGTCAAAAAGATCTTTACCCAGCTGGAGGCAAGTCCAAGCATCACATGCTAGTTTAAAACATCACCTGAGGTTTTAACCTGGTACTATGGCTGCGATAACACATTTTACCATTGTGATTTTATTGGATTAACCTGTAACACCTTTGCAGATGGGAACATGGTGGTGTGATTTTTCTGCCTGGTAGAAAAGGCAATGGGGGACAGATGTGGCTATCATATGATGATAAAAGGCAAGAGCAAATGTATTCCCCTGACTTTGGGGAATATGGTTTTGGGACTGGTCTGCCACCACAGGAACTTTTGCTTGTTAAGACTAAACTCAAAAACCATTTGATGGATCTTTTTCAAACTTCGTAGAGGCACTTTATGGGTGACAAACTGGAACTGATTAAATTTTGAGACGGATCACCCAAAACTGAAGTTAGTGATTTGATACATGAAGCATAGTGATTTTAATATGTGATTTAATCAATGCTTTAGGCACATTTTGATTCATCATGCCCACAAAAAAAGAAACTTTCCATGGCCCCTACAGACCTCCGTATATACCACTAGTGTATCTTATTATTCTTAATATAATTGACAGTTAAGACATGGACATTAAAACATTACACAAAGAAATACATGAAACCACCTAATCGGTGGCCAAAGATTCTGCAAATTGGCATGTAAGTAGAATAAAATAATGTTATGTAGCACAACTAGGAGCATTTAGGTAAAAACACACTTATTAACTTTCACATTTCCGGGTGATCTATCCAGTAAGAACATAAGAACTATACAAATGAGAGGAGGCCATTCGGCCCATCGCGCTCGCTTGGGGAGAACTTAACTAATAGCTCAGAGTTGTTAAAATCTTATCTAGCTCTGATTTAAAGGAACCCAAGGATTCAACTTGCACTACGTTATCAGGAAGACTATTCCATACTCTGACTACACGCTGTGTAAAGAAGTGCTTCCTTAAATCCAGTTTGAAATGTTCTCCCGCTAATTTCCACCTATGGCCACGAGTTCTTGTATTTGAACTAATGCTGAAATAACTATTTGGTTGAACAGCATCCAAACCTGTTATAATCTTATAGACCTGGATCATGTACCCCCTCAGTCTCCTTTGCTTGAGGCTGAACAGATTTAGCTCAACTAACCTTTCCTCGTATGACATTCCTCTAAGACCAGGAATCATTCTTGTGGCCCTACGCTGCACCTTTTCTAAGGCCGCAATGTCCTTTATACGATATGGTGACCAAACCTGCACACAATATTCTAGGTGAGGTCTCGCCAAGGAATTGTATAATCTTAGCATTACCTCCCTTGACTTAAACTGCACACCTGGAGATATACCCCAACATCCTATTGGCCTTTTTTATTGCTTCCCTGCACTGGCGAGAATGAGACATGGAAGCATCAACATACACACCAAGGTCTTTCTCATAATCAGCTACCTTTATTTCAGTAGGTCCCATAAAATACCTGTACTTTATATTTCTGCTCCCTACATGGAGTACCTTACATTTATCTATGTTAAATTTCATCTGCCAGGTATCGGCCCAGTCACTAATTAAATCAAGATCCCGCTGTAGCTGCTGAGCCGCTAGTTCAGTATCTGCTACACCACCCACCTTGGTGTCATCTGCAAATTTCACCAGTTTACTGTATATATTGGTGTCTATATCATTTATGTAAGTTAGGAACAATAGTGGTCTTAAAATTGAACCCTGCGGTACCCCACTATGAACGCAGGCCCACTGTGGCATTGTGCCTCTTATAACTACTCTCTGCTTCCTGTCAGTTAACCAGTTATCAATCCAGGTCGCTACAGTTCCTAAAATACATGTCGCTTTGAGTTTAAGTGAGAGCCTCTTGTGGGATACAACATCAAAAGCCTTTTGGAAATCTAAGTAGATGACATCATAGGCCTTCTTATCATCAACTTCCTGAGTAGCTTCCTCATAAAACTCCAACAGATTTGTTAAACAGGATCTACCTCTCCTAAATCCATGCTGGCTATCCCTCAAAATGTTGAGTCCAGGTAATCTACCATTTTCTCTTTGATTATAGCCTCCATAACTTTACCAATTATACAAGTTAGACTGAATGGCCTATAGTTTGACAAATTACTCCTGTCCCCTTTTTTGAAAATGGGCGTTATGTTGGCATGCTTCCAATCAGAAGGTACCACACCTTCAGATAAGGATTTTTGAAACAGTAAAGTTAAGGGTCGGCAAATAATATCCCTCATCTCTGTTAACACTATAGGTAAGATGCCATCAGGGCCCTGTGATTTATTTATTTTGAGCTTAGCTAGGCTTTTTAAAACATCAGCTTCAGTTATATAAGAACATAAAAAATTTACAAACGAGAGGAGGCCATTCGGCCCATCAAGTTCGTTTGGGGAGAACTTAACTAATAGCTCAGAGTTGTTAAAATCTTATCTAGCTCTGATTTAAAGGTACCCATGGTTTTAGCTTCTGCTACACTAGCAGGAAGACTATTCCATACTCTACACGCTGTGTAAAGAAGTGCTTCCTCAAATTTGTTTTAAAATGTTCTCCCGCTAATTTCCACTTATGGCAGCGAGTTCTAGTATTTAGACTAATATTGAAATAGTCATTTGGCTGAACAGCATCCAGACCCGTTAGAATCTTATAGACCTGAATCATATCCCCCCTTAGTCTCCTTTGCTCAAGGCTAAACAGATTGTTTCGCTAACCTCTCATAAGACATTCCTCTAAGACCAGGAATCATTCTCGTATCTCTTCGTTGCACCTGCACACAATATTCTAGGTGAGGTCTCACCAAGGAATTGTATAATCTTAGCATTACCTCCCTTGACTTAAACTCCACACACCTGGAGATATACCCCAACATCCTATTGGCCTTTTTTATTGCTTCCCCGCACTGGCAAGAATGAGACATGGAAGCATCAACATACACACAAAGGTCTTTCTCATAATCAGCTACCTTTATTTCAGTGGAACCCATAAAATATCTGTACTTTATATTTCTGCTCCCTGCATGGATTACCTTACATTTATCTGTGTTAAATTTCATCTGCCAAGTATCAGCCCATTCGCTAATTAAATCCAGATCCCGTTGAAGCCTCTCTGCTGCTAGATCAGTATCTGCTACACCGCCCACCTTGGTGTCGTCTGCAAATTTAACCAGTTTACTGTATGTATTTGTGTCAATATCAATGTAAATTAGGAACAATAGTGGTCCTAAAATTGAACCCTGCGGTACCCCACTATGAACGGAGGCCCACTGTGACATTGTGCCTCTAATAACTACTCGCTGCTTCCTGTCAGTTAGCCAGTTTTCGATCCAAGCTGCCACAGTTCCTAAAATCCCTGCAGCTTTAAGCTTTAGCAAGAGCCGTTTGTGGGGGACAACATCAAAGGCCTTCTGGAAATCTAAGTAAATCACATCATAGGCCTTTTTGTGAGCAATTTCACTTGTAGCTTCCTCAAAGAACTCAAGTAGATTCGTTAAGCAGGATCTACCTCTCCTAAATCCATGTTGGCTATCCTTTTATAATGTTATTTGCATCTAGGTAATCTACCATTTTCACTTGAACACAAAGAAATACATGAAACCACCTAATCGGTGGCGAAAGATTCTGCAAATTGGCATGTAAGTAGAATAAAATAATGTTATGTGTCACAACTAGCACAACTAGGAGCATTTAGGTAAAAACACACTTATTAACTTTCACATTTCCGGGTGATCTATCCAGTAAGAACATAAGAACTATACAAACGAGAGGAGGCCATTCGGCCCATCGAGCTCGCTTGGGGAGAACTTAACTAATAGCTCAGAGTAGTAATCTAGGTAATCTACCATTTTCACTTGAATTATAGCTTCCATTATTTTTCCAGTAATGCTAGTTAAACTGATTGGCCTATAGTTTGTTGGATTACTTCTATCCCCTTTTTTGAATATGGGTGTTATATTAGCATGCTTCCAATCTGATGGTACCACACCCGCAGATAGCGATTTCTGGAATATTAAAGTTAAAGCTTGGCTAATAATATCCCTCATCTCATTTAAGACTATAGGTAAGATGCCATCAGGGCCCTGAGATTTATTTATTTTGAGTTTAGCTAGGCTTAGTATCACATCAACCTCAGTTATACATATATTGGTCATAGACGATGCTGTATTCGTATTAATTGGTGGTAAGTTACTTGTGTTCTCTACTGTGAACACCCGTGAAAAATAATCATTAAACTCATTTACTATATCTATTTCGTTATCAATTATAAGGCCCTTACTATCCTGCAAATTAGTGATTTCAGCTTTTAGAGCTCTCTTGGAGTTAAAATATTGGAAGAAACCTTTACTGTCATCCTTAGCCTCCAATGCATTTTTTCTTTCTGCATCCCTCTTGGATAGCCTAATGTTATTTTTTAACTCTGCCTGTAGACTTAGATACTCCTGCTTAATTTTGAAATCATTAGTTATTTTCCAATTGTGGAACAGAGCCCTTTTCCTCCTGACTTTATTCTTAATTTTCTTAGTAAACCACCTTGGTTGTCGTTTCCTAGATTTAGTTTTGCTGGAAACGGGTATGAAGTCCTCTTGCACTTGCAACAATGTGCTTTTGAAAAATTCCCATGCCTCTTCAACTGTTTTGCTATTTAACTCTGTCCAGTTTACAGTTTCTAATTTCCATCTCATTCCATTAAAGTTAGCCTTCCTAACATTGTATACTTTTAATTTCGACTTTGCTCTTTGGACACAGAAATTAACCTCGAATTTAACCATGTTATGATCACTACCGTACAATGGTTCTAAAACCTCTAATTTTCCAATCCTATCCTGGTTATTACAGAAAACAAGATCAAGAAGGGCTTCTCCCCTGGTAGGGGTATTAACAAACTGAGTAAAATAACAATCCTGTACTAATTCCACCATCTCAAGTTCATTTACAGAAGAGCCAGAGACTGTGTCCCACTGTATCCCAGGTAAATTAAAATCACCCATAACCACCACATCATTTTTATTACTCATAATCCTGATATAATCATATAACATTCTGCTTTCCTCTACAGCTACATTAGGTGCTCTATAACAAACCCCGACAATTAGGCCATTTGAATCTTTAGCATCAAGTTTTATCCATACAGCTTCTGAATTTTTATTTTTATCAGTGAGATCCCTTGCCTGCAAGTTTTCTTTTACGTATACTGCAACACCACCTCCCTTCTTGCCTATCCGGTCTCTACGGAACAACGTATAACCGTCCATATTATATTCATCACCATCATTGTCACTCATCCATGTTTCAGTTATTCCTATAATGTCGTAATTGTCTGAAGAAATTAAAGCCTCTAAGTCATTAATTTTGTTTCTAATACTCCTAGCATTCAAATAGACTAGTAATGGTAGGCCTTTTACAGTGTCTACTTTTAATATTTATTTGGGCTTTCTGTCTCTCCCCACATAAATTCTTAACTGACCTCCCTTATTAGAGAAAACAAGATCAAGAATGGCATCTCCCCTGGTAGGGGTGTTAACAAACTGAGTAAAAAAACAATCCTGTACTAATTCCACCATCTCCAGTTCATTTTCAGAAGAGCCAGCGACAATGTCCCACTGCATCCCCGGTAGATTAAAATCACCCATAACTACCACATCATTTTTATTGTTCATAATCCTAATATCACTGTATAACAATTTGCTTTCCTCAGCAGCTACATTAGGTGCTCTCTAACAAACACCGACAATTGGGCTATTTGAGTTTTTAGCATCTCATTTTACCCATATAGCTTCCGTAGTTTTACTTATATCAGTAAGCTCCCTTGCCTGCAAGTTTTCCTTTACAAATACTGCAACACCACCTCCCTTCTTACCTATACGGTCTTTACGGAACAACGTGTAACCATCCATATTATATTCTTGTCCCTCCTTTTCTCAACCACGTTTCAGTTATTCCTATAATATCATGAGTCCAATGAGAAAAGCCTCTAAATCATGAATTTTATTCCTAATACTCCTGGCGTTTAAATACAGACAACAAAGGGTAGGCCTATTACGGTGCCCACTTATATGATTTTTTGGGGCTTTCCGTTTCCCCCCCATTTACATACTTAACTAACCTCCCTGCCCCCCCAGTCCCTAGTTTAAACATTCCTCAACTACTCTACAAATACGCCTTCCCAGTACACTGGTTCCCCTCCGTTTCAGATGCAACCCATCCGGCTTGAACAGGTCCCACCTGTTCCAGAAGGTCCTCCAGTGCCCCATAAACCTAAACCCCTCTTTCCTACACCATCCTTTTAGCCACGCATTTAATCTCCTTATCTCAGCTAACTTAGCCTGACTTGCGCGTGGCACGGGGAGTATTTCAGAAAATACCACCATGGATGTTCTGCTTCTAAGCTTATTGGCGACTGGATCCACCCCAGCCGGGGCCAAAAGCTTATCCACACGATCTGGAAGGTCTCCTACCTGGGCACCAGGCAGGCAAGACACCGTACAGGACCCTCTATCACACATGCACACATAACTGTCTACTCCCCTAATAATTGAATCCCCCACTACCACTACCTCCCTCTTCCTGGGGGGAGGGGGCTCCTCAGTGCCCAAGGGCCCACCTGCCTCCCCAGTCCCTTCCGGCTCTAAAGCTGGAAGCACCTGAAACCTGTTAGACACAGACACCTCAGGTGATGCCGCCTCTGTAACGCGTGTATGCCTTTTCCTGTGTCTACGACCTACGGTCACCCAGCTCTCTCGACCTCTCTGCTCTTCATTCTCCCTCCTCCCCGCTAGTGGCATTCAAATTGTACAGGTTGGTGAGTGTGGAAGCAGTAGGGATTAGATGGGTGGAGCAGGTGATGGGGTTGTCCGGGGAATACCATACTGTCATTTCTAACACCACCCCGTTTTAGTTTATATGTGTCTGCTGACATGGATTGCAGCATATTGGAGTCCAAATTGCTTGTCCAAATTGCAAGCAGCAATCCATTCTTCCTTTTATTATTTAGTGGTCATAAGTAAAGTACGGTTTCATCACTGTCTGAATTGAGTAGTCCTATTTAGTAGTCCTATTTTCTATCATTGTATAATGAACAAAAACACAACATTCAAGCATTTTGAATATTTTATTGGGAAAAATGTATAAATAGAAATCCAGCTTCTAAAAGGGCAGGCTGTCTTGATCAGATACCTCTAAATACAAGGTTAATCTTGGAAACTAATTCCCACATATTGGATCTGTCGTGACAACCATTTGCCAGTAGCAGCCCTACTCAAACCCTTACAATTGATCAGGTTGTTTATTGTGGCCTGTGGAATGTTGTCACACTGTTCAACTTCTTTAAGTTGCCTAATACTGGTGCAAACTGGAACATTCTTTCCTATGCGCAGATCCGAACGCTCCAAAAAAGGGTGACTTGGCTGGTAAATATGCAGTCGTGGTCTGTCATCGTAAAACCAGTTCTATGTACTGCCAAAAGCAGGCGTCCTCTGGTAGAGAAATACACTCGTGACACATTCATGGCAACATCTCTAGTGGACATCCTTGCATCCAGCATGCCAATGGCCAGGCATGTAACGATGAATCGCGAATCGGTTAAAAATCAATCTAAATGTATGACTATTTAAACTGGCTGATGTGGAAAATGAATCGCTACCTTAGGAGTCACTGTGTGTTCATGTCGATGTTGTACATTAGTTTATGGTTTTGACCGAAAGGGAGATGCCGAGCGAATGTGAAATTGGAGACACACCCCCCCATGTGTGGCGGTGGTGTGGGAGCATTTTAGCTTTCCGGTAATCACAAACGAAAACGGCCAGAAAAGCACAGACAAGACAAAAACTGTGTGCAAACATTGTAAAAGACTGATAACATACACAAATAACACAACGAACATGCTTACATGCAAGTCTTAGTTTATTTGATAAGGCTTTATATTAAGTGCACCTTCATAATGCATTCATTACACATTTATAGAACATTCAGTGCACCTTCATTATGCATTCATAGAGCATTCATAATCAGCATGCAAGTACACTTTAACATCCTCTGTGTGTGTGTGTGTGTGTCTATATATATATATATATATAATAATTTTTTTTTTTTTATTGATTTGGGTTTTTTTCCCAATTTTATTTTTCAGTATTTTATTCAATTTCAGTTGCACTGTTAAGAAGAGGACATGTTTTGCACAGTTTAGAAAGAAAGAAATATTTTTTAATTTGTCTGCAGCTCATTCTTTTAAAAAATCGTGAGAAAATCGTATCGTGAACTCAATTGTGAATCGTATCGAATCATGAGTTGAATGTATCATTACATCCCTACTAATGGCACAGTCTCACTAAACTTGAAGCACCTGCAGCATTGTTTCTCATTGAAATCTGCTCATTTTTGAGAGCCCCTTTATTGATCCCAAAATAAGGATCATTTCAGTAATGATCAGGCTGCTCTATCAACTTAATATGCCACACCTATACAACTGATGAATTATCAATACATAAAAAATTACCAAAAAGAAAATCTTTATTTGGCAAAATTTGAAAGACATGCACTGTTTGTCTACAAAAAATCCTAGATTTCTTTTCCAAATTGCTTCAAAATGGGAGCAAAACCAGAAGTGCTGCATTTATATTTGTTCAGTATAGTTATAAGAACATAAGAACTATACAAAGGAGAGGAGGCCATTCGGCCCATCGAGCTCGCTTGGGGAGAACTTAACTAATAGCTCAGAGTTGTTAATATCTTATCTAGCTCTGATTTAAAGGACCCCAAGGATTCAGCTTGCACTACGTTATCAGGAAGACTATTCCATACTCTGAATACACGCTGTGTAAAGAAGTGCTTCCTTAAATCCAGTTTGAAATGTTCTCCCGCTAATTCCCACCTATGGCCACGAGTTTTTGTGGCACTATGAAAGCTGTAGTCCATCTTTCGCCATAATTGATTGCTTCTTATTACCCAACCAAGGCTCGTTTTGGCTTGGCAATATAAGGGGAAACCAAACGTGGATAAGATTTACCAAAAAATTATTTATTAAAGTCCATGACAATGATAATTGACGCGTGCTGAAAGCTGGAGAGAGGGAACGTCAAACCCCGGCCAGGTAGTTCCTTATATGCACAGATGAATTAATTAGATGACCAACATCACCTGCGTCAATGCTCCACCCTGCAACATAAAACGTGAAAGGAAACAACCCAACAGGAGGCAATGATGGGCAAGCCCATAACTTTCACCATGACACTGCTGATAATACAACTGTTTATTTCATTAATCAAATAGAAAGTGCATGTTTAAACATGAGCACAGACAAATTTGCTGCATATACTTCAAATCAGTACTTATTCATTTGTGATTGTAATAATTACTGGTGTTTTGTCCAGGAGTTCCGGGCCTTTGAGCTGCTCCGCAGTGGCCTGGACCGATCGAAGTACCTTCTGGTGAAAGAAGCCAAGATCATTGCTATGACCTGTACTCACGCCGCCCTCAAACGCCATGATCTGGTGGAGCTGGGGTTTAAGGTGGGGGCCCCATTTATAAGAACTGGCTCTGTGCCATCCTAAACTGACAGCCACATTCTGACAGTCTGCCTTTGATGGGCACAAGATGGCAACATGATCATGTACTCATTTTATGTTTCATTTGAATTGTAGTATGACAACATCTTGATGGAAGAAGCTGCTCAGATCCTTGAAATTGAAACCTTCATTCCTCTTTTGCTGCAGGTAAGTCACACATCAGCTTTCACTGCAGCTTCCTGTAACCTTGAGTGCTGAATGATGTTTTATTGTTACCCCGTCACCACTATAAAATGCTGGAAGGGCAGGAAGGGCCACTTTTCAATGATAGATTAGATTTAGTCACTGCAGATGGAAATGGCTGCATAATGTTTGCATGTTAATTAATTTTTAGTACAGACATAACACAGGAGTGTTACAAAACACTGTTAAATTAATGTTACAGTACAATAAGAGAAATTGAACCTAACTGTAGTTGCATAAATCTTGCGATTTAACATTGATTCAAGCTGTGTACTTAATTCATTCGACCAACAAAACTCAAAACAACCTAGTACACGAGCATAGCTTCCAAAGTTACCTCTTCTAGCTTTAATTCTGACTAGCTGGTCAGCTGCAGAATCTCATTCTTTTCAAAATATTTTCCCTCATTAGAACCCGGAAGATGGTTTCAGCAGGCTGAAACGTTGGATCATGATTGGGGATCATCACCAGCTTCCCCCAGTAATTAAGAACATGGCCTTTCAGAAGTATTCCAACATGGAGCAGTCACTGTTTACCCGCTTTGTGCGTCTCGGTGTCCCCACAGTGGACCTGGATGCACAGGGCAGGGCTCGAGCTAGGTGAGAAGAAATTTTGTGCTGCTGTTTTTATTTATTCAGTTATCCTTTTTGCTGTGTATTTATATAGCACATTTAACTTCCCCAGTCTATGTAACCTGTACAACTGGCGTTACAAGAAACTGGGAAACCTGCCCCATGTTCAGCTTCAGCCTGAGTTTTGTTCTCCGAATCCGGGCCTGACCTTCGATTTCCAGCTCATTGATGTGGAGGACTTCAATGGTGTGGGTGAAACGGAACCGAATCCCTACTTCTACCAAGTAAGATGCTCAGCTCTGGGTTAATACAAAGTCTGAGTCACACTATGAGTGTGAAAGAGCCTGTATCTGAAAGCTGATATAAGCTGCTTACTGTAATTTCCAAACCTTTTGTAATTGATATAGCACATTCAGAATCCGGTTTGTCAAGTGCGTCTCCACATACAGGGAATTTCTCTGGTTTTCAGTGGCTCTCATACATACAGCTGATACATATGCGGTTAAGACTATCTTTTTATAAACTGCCGAAAAGTAAATAAGTATCAGACATGGATTGGTCACGTATGGCTGTCATCTGGATCGGTGCTGATCGTTACAGTTTTTCAGACAGGATGGTGAGATGCTGTCTGGGCTTGGTCCTTTCCTGGTCTTTTGTCTTTGGAAGAGCTGCTGCACATCCACTTCACAAATCTTCAGTGCAGGTTGGGAGGGAAGCAGGGTGGGCAACAGGCAGTTGTCAATTGTGTATTGGATGAAATAGAGTGGTTTAAGGGTGTGAACCTCAGCTTATTAAACCTGCAGCACAACATTCAAGTAGTCAGCCAGTTAGTGGTTCTCTGCAGTGTTTCTCATGATGTCATAAGGCTGATTTATACTTCTGTGTCGAGTCTATGCCATGACCTACGCAAGTGGCTTATGCTGTTGTGAGCATTTATGGGCTACTTGTGTACAGGTATGTCTGTCTCTCAGCAATTACCACCAAAACACTGGGTGTTGCATAGTTTTGGAAGTTGTATTTGTCTTCCCACCCTGCAATACATGCAATTGTTGAGTCACGCAATTGGGGGGGGGGGGAAAACAAACATTAAACAAAGTATCCATTTGTTGCGTCCTGGTTATATTTGTGCTACTCCCAACTCCCTGTAGACAAATTTGTAATGTCAAGCTGCTACAAAGTCACTTTTTATGCATAGTGAGGGACAAAATAACACCTCATGAACCATTTGCTGTATTTTTTGACCCCACTTGATGGTGCTCTTGGTTTGTTTTGGGGCATGCTTTGTGCCCTTTTTTTTAACAGATAGCACCATCTAGTGTGGTCAAACAGCAAATGGTTCATGAAGCATCTTTTTGTCACTAGCATTTTCCTTTCTAAAATTAGTGTCTGTACTGCTTTTTTAGTTTTGTAAAGTACAAAAGCTTAATGGAGGTAAGTAAAACTGGTGCTGTCATCCTGATTTTGTAGATTTGTTGCTACAATGCCTAAGATGGGTTATTTAACGATAAGCGATATAAGTACACCTAGAATGTGCTTTCTTCACTCCCATAAAAACAAATGCTACCAAGTGGACCGATCACAGTTCTTGTGGTCTCTCAGTTCTTGCGGACCTGTAGTTGCATTTCTGGGGAGGTGCAGGTCAGGCTACGGCGTAAGCTATGGTGTAGAGTCCATGGCTGCACTGTACTTATGGCATCGATTCACTGCAGAAGTATAAATTGGCTATTACAGGCCTTTCCACACTTCACACTGAAGCAAAGTTGTTGGCCTCCCTTTTCCTTGCTTACCTGAACTAGGCTTTGTTCCCACTTCTGTAGGCCGCCTTCCGTTGCCTGCCGGAGCTGTCTGAGTTTTGTCATAAACGACGGTTTGTCATTATTGAATTTCAAGCTGGTTCTGGTGGGAAGACACAGATCCTTGCAGAAGTTGATATAAGATTTGGCTGTCAGTGAGCTCATCCAGGTCAGCAGCTGCTGCTTTAAAACACTCCAATCAGTGCAGTCAAATCACGCTTATAGCTTCAGCTTAGCTTATAGCTCCTTTCATTGAATATGTAGCAACTTTCATGTGTATGAATGAGCCATTGTCACCTGGCCACGTCCCCAACCCCCTTTTATGGCGCTGAAGGGGATGTATCTTGATTGCGTTTCACCGTTGCGCTGTTAATCAAATTACCATGCGAATGCGATTTGAATACGCGCTAATGCGGCTATTTAGAATGTGAATAGCAATCTTCAGGTGAGAGCGGCACTACACGCCCCCGATGCAGGTAAAACAAAGATGACATGGTTTACTTTTCTGCCGATTTAACCTAATTAAAAAAACTTTAATACTTCCGACAATGGACGTTTTGAAAAGAAGACAGATTACGGATTTAGCCAGCGTTTTTTTCATGATTCTACATTAAGATTTCAGCGAGATATAAACTGAAATAGACGCGAAAAGTACGCGATGTCGCCGACGACATACTCGACCCCAGAGAGTTAAAGGGATGAAAAATAAATAAAATTTTAGACGCTTCCATTAAAATTCATAGGAGCACTTTGGTTCTCGCCCCTCCTTGGATTGCCACCTTATCGTGGTGGAGGGGTTTGCGTGCCTCAGCCCCCAGGGTCACTGTGTTGTCGGGGGCAATAGCCCCTGGTAGGGTCTCCCAAGGCAAAAATGTCCCAGGGGAGGGGTCAGACAAAGAGCAAACCAAAAGAACCTTATGATAAGGTATTCAAGCGAAGTCCCATTTCCCACGCCCGGACTAGGGTCACTTGGGCCCCACCCTGGAGCCAAGCCTGGGTGAGGGGCCCATGGGGCCCAGCCGGGCATAGCCTGAAAGAGGCATGCGGGACTGTCCCCAGGTGGGCTCACCACCCGCAAGGGGAATGTCAGGGGTTTGGTGCTTTGTGGATCGGGTGGTGGCCAAGGGAGGCCCTGGCGGTCCGATCCCCGGCTGACAAAACTGACTTTCGTGACATGGAATGTCACCTCTCTGGTGGGGAAGGAGCCTGAGCCTGGACACTCTTTTCTTCTGGAGTTGCGGCGGGTGAGCGACGCCGGGCTGGGGTGGGGCTACTGGTGGGCCCCACAGCTCGGTGCATTAACAACGGAGTTTACCCCGGTGAACGAGAGGGCTGTCTTCCTGCGCCTTCAGGTCGGGGATAGGTCTCTGACTGTCATCTGCGCTTATGCGCCGAATGTTGGTTCAGAGTACCCGGCCTTCTTGGATTCCCTTAGTGGTATGCTGGTTGGCGTGCCATGAGGGGGGCCACCAGTAGCCCAACCCCAGCCCGGCGTCGCTCACCCGCCGCAACTCCAGAAGAAAAGAGCGTCCAGGCTCAGGCTCCTTCCCCACCAGAGAGGTGACATTCCATGTCACGAAAGCCAGTTTTGTCAGCCGGGGATCGGACGCGTCATTACCCATAGCTCATGACCATAGGTGAGGGTAGGGACGAAGATGGACCAATAGATCGAGAGCTTTGCTTTTCGGCTCAGTTCTTTCAGTTAACGCGTTGAATGAGACCGCGAATACAGGTGGCCGAAATGATGTTTCTCCGCAGAGTGTCTGGGCCCTCCCTTAGGGATAGGGTGAGAAGTTCGGATATCCGGGAGGACCTCAGAGTAGAACCGCTGCTGCTTCACGTCGAAAGGAGGCAGTTGAGGTGGTTTGGTCACCTGGTGCGGATGCCTCCTGGGCGGCTACCCAGAGAGGTTTTCCGTGCATGTCCTACAGGGAGGAGGCCCCAGGGCAAACCCAGGACTCGCTGGAGGGATTATATCTCTCGGCTGGCCTGGGAATGCCTCGGTGTCCTCCCTGAGGAGCTGGTAGAGGTAGCTGGGGAGAGGGAGGTCTGGGTATCTCTCCTGAAGCTGCTACCCCCGCAACCCTACCCCGGACAAGCGGCAGATGATGGATGGATGGATAGACTTTGGTTCTCGGACATATTATAAAAATCTGTCTTTTGTTATAACCCTTCAAATTTTCACACAGCAATTGTGAAGTACTCTTGGTTTACACCAAAGAAACTTCTTTGAAACCTTATTGTGATCTGACATTACGTTGTTAAAAAAAATATTTTCATATTACTTTTAAACCTCATGTTTCACATTTTTTATTTGCTTTGAGTATCCTACAGCACAAATATTAAGTATTACTGGATGAAATAGCTTTGTTGTAGTTGGCTACTTTTTCTCTGTAGCTTGTAGTGCAGCTAACTACTATATTGAAACAGTAGCTTGGCTGTAGCTTACTTTAATTTGTAAGTAGCATGTAGCTTGAAAGCTGCTGTTTAAAGTAGCTTCCCCAGCACTGGAAATCAATGTACATACAGTGGGATGTCTTGGAAAAGATCATCTTAGTGAATGCTTTCTGTGTAAAGGAGAACATATTCATATTTGTCACTAAGCACAGCACAGGTCTGTGTAACAGATGTTTTAAATGTAATTTTCATGTTTTTATTAAATTATTTACAATGAAGTAGGTAATACAGTTGTATTTATTACAGTATAATTCTGTATGACAACTATGAGAACCCATACACTCAAGGTAGTAAGGAGAAATTAAAAAAGAATTAAGGTGGGTAATTAATTGCACTGCTGTATTGTGGTCATGTGAAAGGTTAATAGAAAATTTACAAAAGTTTAAGGAAAGCAAATTTTTATGCTGGAAGTACCTTTTACATACTGTTGTTGCTCTTTGTTCTCCTGGGATTCAGAATCTAGCTGAGGCAGAGTATGCTGTGGCCCTCTTCATGTACATGCGCCTCCTGGGGTATCCCGCAGAGAAGATCAGCATACTGACCACCTACAATGGGCAGAAGCACCTCATCAGGGATGTGGTGAACCAGCGCTGTGCCAGCAACCCCTTCTTTGGCCATCCCAGTAAAGTATGGAGGCAACCATTTTGTTACTAAATTATATTACAGGAATAGGATTAGAACTTGGTTAACTTGGATAATCTATACATTTAAACAGGGGCAGTGTAAGTGCATTGTGGGAAAATGTAGCATTAACACATTATGCATAAATTTATAACCATATCAGTTTCTAAGTGTACTGAGATACTTAATATTTTCTCTCGACATCAACCAAGACTCAACATGTGAAATATACAAAAATGCCCTTCCAAGCTCCTTATATCAAATGCCAGAACGCTGTGAAAATTATTTTTTGCTCTACAAGAATGGTGATGCGAAAATATATTTTTGTGTGTAGGTGACAACAGTTGACAGATTTCAGGGTCAGCAAAATGATTACATCATCCTCTCACTGGTTCGCACCAAAGCTGTGGGACACTTGAGGTAAGCAGACACCCCCATCTCAAAGGTTAAAGAAGTATAACAGAACAGAGTAGTAGAAATATTACAGGAATGTTACTGTTTTGTCGTCTGCAAACTTGACAATGGTGTTAGTGGTGAATGCAGGGACATAATCGTGGGTGAAAGGGGACGTTGTGTGCCAGTGTTCTGAGTTATAGTTTAGGACAGGTGATGGCCCAGTCTCACCACCTGAGTAGGCTCTGACAGGAAGCTCAGGATCTGTTTGCACAGTGGTGAGCTGAGGCCTAGCTGGGGGAGTTTGGAGGTGAGCTTGCTGGGATGATAGTATTGAAAGCAAAGGTGTAGTCCACGAATAGCATCCTCATGTATGTGTCCTGACTCTTCAGTACTGCAAGTACCGCAGTCTAAAGAAAATATTACAAGCCTACCTTGCACACTTTCCCTATGTCATCAGAAAATTGACAGGATTAAATTCTAACACAACTTAATGTTGCTGAATATCCAATGATACATTTCACTGACTGACTATTGGACTACTACAGATATAATTTGATGAACGAGGAGGCTAGCAGCCAAAAATCAGTATAAGCTTTACTGTAGAACATTCAGAAAATAATCAAATAATATTTGAATATTTAAATAATAATCACCCCACAGTTTTAGAATTACTGGCTTGTACAGTGTTCCTGAGAAATCGAAAAATTTGCGAGCTTGAAATGGTAATTTGAGAGTACAAGAAGGTAAATTGTGCACATTATAGGATTATGTGAGCTAGGATTAGTATTTTGTGAGATAAAACATCATTGCGTACACGTTTAATACATCTTCCGTACCAAAATGTATTTTTTTTTAAGAATCTGTCTATGCCCCCGTTCATGGTTCTGTCCATACCAGGGTTCCCCTAATTCCAGTCCTGAAGGGCCGGAATCCAACACAGTTTGTAGATTTCCCTGCTCAAACATCTTAATCAGCTAATTATAAGGTTTAGTAGGTGTTTGAAGAAAGATATTTTTAAATTGTGTTGGATTCTGGCCCTCCAGGACTGCAGTTTGGGAACCCTGGTCTATACCATCTGTTACAGTTGTTACTGTTTTGTCACAAATAACCTTGATCATAATGCAAGTGAGAAATAAATACAATATAAATATTTAAACATTTAAAAATGAATTATATAAATGACGTTTTAAGATCTGAACATTAAGACTTGCAGTAAATGAACAGGTAGTTTTAGAATTACACAACTAGGACTAAGAGCATTCAGGTAGAAGTACATTTATTGACTTTCACATTTCAAGTTTATCCAACCAACTCTTCTAGAAATTGGCAGGTTGGTGAGTGTGAGATGAGTATAGATTAGATGGGTGGAGCAGGTGATGGGGCTGTCCTTGTAGTACAATGTTGTTGTTTAGAGAGCCCCTAAATGTCTCAAACTCTATATCTCTTGTGTATTTCCCCAGAGATGTTCGGCGCTTGATAGTGGCCATGTCCAGAGCTAGACTTGGCCTTTACATCTTTGCACGAGTGTCCCTGTTCCACAACTGCTTTGAACTGACTCCTGTCTTCAGCCAGCTAACTGCCCGCCCTCTGCAACTTCACATCTGGCCCCAGGAGTACTACACTGAAGTAGTTCAGGTATGAGACCAACTCTAAACACCCAAGTAAAGCTGACACATCATACCACTTTTATTTGCTTTGGTAAATTTCATTATTCTCCACAGAACAGGACTCGCTCCCCATACTCTGATCAGGTCATCAAGAATATGCCAGAGATGGCGAGTCTGGTGTACAACATGTACATGAGCATGATTCAGAAAACACAAACTAGACAGGTAAGTCAGGTGGGTTTTGTGCTACCATCTATAGAAAGGTAAACACTGACAAGAAATAGCACCCCCACCTCCAGCCCGCGTTGCATAATACAGAGAAAGTTATGAAGGGAGGGATTCACAATAGGTTAAAAAGTGCAAAACACAAGATAGGGCAGGATAAAGGAAGGCGGACTCCAGTCTACATGCATAGAGCTTGAATGTTTATAACCAGTGGTAATAAATACATAGGGATTTCAGTTCTCCCATCAGATGCGCAAGTCAAAAAAGCTCTTAAAAAAAGTTATGTGCATTTGAGTCACACACTTTCTCTTTATATCAGCGCGGTCATGCCCACTGCACTTAACCCAAAAAAGAAGGTGCAGCCATTCAAGGGTTACACCCTCAATGATTTTGCCAGAAAACAAAATAATATATACATTTCATATTGTTACAGCTTTCTGAACACTGCAATATTGTGTTTGGCCATATGGAGCATGACTTAATATAGCCCTCCAGAGCTAATAGTGAAAAATGCAATTATGTCAATGTCAATTTTCCCTGGGATAGTTGATCAGTTTTGTTATGTAACAAACAAAAGTATTTCAACAAATCCAGGGCAGAGTTACACAGATGCGGGGGGGAAAAATGACAAAACTAATGAAAAATTGAGCAAAAATCATACTTTATTGCATGTAACCCACAATAAAGTTACTTTATATAAAATAAATCAAATCAGAGAGACAAATATTTTAATATACCTAAAATGTTAATTTCAGTTGCTCTTTACAAAAGACAAATACTGTGTTTCATTGTAACATTCGTCTTCAAAAGATTAAGGTTAGTGAGAGTGCCCATATTTTAATATTTTTGTAGTGGTTGAACTTAATATTCTGTAAATCACAAGTTTAATTTCCAACAAATACAATAGTATTATAAACACACATGTACAGTTGTGTTCAGAATAATATCAGTGTGTCTAAAAAAGTGAATAAAGCTGAAAATCCTTATAATAGTTTTTATTTCCATACATGCAAATGCATCGGGAACACTAAAAAGTCTATTCCAAATCAAAACAAGAAGAGAAATTCATCACATTTGTGTTATTCCTTTACCAAAAATGAAGGAAAGGGAATATTAGGCTGTTCAAAAAAATAGCAGTGTCCACATTCTTCTTTACAAACTCAAAGATTTACTGTATGAACTGAAAAATGTTTTAAGATTTTGCTTTCCTTTGAATCATTGAACTAATATTTAATTGTATAACCACTGTTTCTGAGAAATGCTGCACATCTGTGTTGTATGGAGTCGACCAGCTTTAGGCACCTGTGAACAGGTATTCCATCCCACGATGATTGGACTACATTTCTTGGTTTTGCCTCTGAAACAGCATTTTTGATGTCACCCCACAAGTTTTCTATTGGATTAAGGTCCGAGGATTGGGCTGGCCACTCCATAAAGTCAATCTTCTTGGTCTGGAACCAAGATGTTGCTTGTTTACTGGTGTGTTTGGGGTCGTTATCTTGTTGAAACACCCATTTCAAGGGCATTTCCTCTTCGGCATAAGGCAACATGAATTCTTCAAGTATTTTGAGGTATTCAAATTGATCCATGATTGCTGGTATGTGATAAATAGGCCCTCCACCGTAATATGAGAAACATCCCCATAACATGATGCTTGCACCACCATGCTTCACTGTCTTCACAGTGTACTGTGGCTTGAATTCAGTGTTTGGGGGTCATTTGACAAACTGTCTGCAGCCACTAGACCCAAAAAGAACAATCTTGCTTCCATCAGTCCACAAAATGTTGTGACGTTTTTCTTTAGGCCAGTGTTCTTTGGCAAATTGTAATCTCTTCCGCACGTGTCTTTTTTTTCAGCAATGGGACTTTGCAGATAGCTTGGCTTCATATAGGCATCATTTAATTGTAACAGTACTCACTTTAGTCCTTCTTTGATCTTCCTGGAGCTGATCATTGGCTGAGTCTTTGCCATCTTAGCTATTCTTCGATCCATTCGAATGGTAGTTTTTCGTTTTTTTCCACGTCTTTGGTGACATTTTGGTTGCCATTTTAAAGCATTCGCAGTCATTTTAGCTGAGCAGCCTATCATTTACTGCACTTCTTTATATGTTTTCCCCTCTCCAATCAACTTTTTAACCAAGGTACGCTGTTGTTCTGAACAATGTCTGGAATGCCCATTTTACTCAGAATTTCAGAGTGAAATGCACTATAACCAGCATGGACAACATTTGCTGCCTTCCTTCCTTAAATAAGGCCCATAATTGGCACCTACTTTTTCACAGAATGAATGACCTCACTAATTGAACTTCATACTGCTATTTTTTTTTAACACGCCCCTTTCAAGTAATGATTGTTACACATAATCAGCAGCATGCATGTCATGACTGTTGGGTCTGTTGGTTTTCCATTACTCTACTATACCTACTAGTAAATTATTTGCCATGTAGAAATATAATTTCTACCAAAAACGGTGATTGATCAGGTTAGTGATGTCGGACTGCTATTATTTTGAACACAACTGTACATATAATCGCAGGTACTGAACAGCCAAATCAATACACTTTAATTCTGACCATGTGATAAATCTAAAATAGTCTTCCTTCTGCCATACTGCCGAGTATTCGAGAAGGAAAATTTTAATCGATGCTTTTAAATCGAATAATCATCAAATGTGAATAATGTAATATAATCCACAGTGATTATATTAATTACATATACACAAAGAACACTAAAGACTTAAGGCATTTAGTCTTATTTGATTTCAATAGGGGTTTCTTGTTTAAATAGCTACAGTTGTGCATCTTTCGGGTCCAAGTTCTGATTCTGTTCTGGATGCTGCTTACTGGTGCAGTGCATCTCCATTTTCCTGCAGTCTAAGGGTATATCTCCCCCCCCCCCAATATGCAAGCTTAAAGTTAGGGTACAAAAATTAAAACGTAAAATTGGTAGGTTTTCCTGGTTTCTGTGCTTACTTTGTGTGTGTTAACAAATAAGTTTATGGGACACAACATGCACTGGCTGTCTTCAGCAGGTGGATGACAGTCTTTTAGCTGCACCTTTCCAACCACAGCCGATAGCTGATGCAAAGAGCAAGTTGGAGCAGGTGGTGCAAGAGCCCAGCACAGAGGAGGCTGCTGAAGAGGACCATATGGAGCAGGAAGAGGCAAAACAAGAACACCCCAAAATGCCTGAGCACCCAGGAAGAGACAGTGACAGTGAAGACAGCGGAACAGAAGATGATGCATAGCGAGATAGTGTACCCTAAAGCATCAGCACCATTCCCTAACGTTAAGACATAGAGAAATGCTTTTGCCTAGTCATGTATTTGAGTAAAATACTCTTTTCGTAGTTTTTTTTTTTTTGTTTTGCAAAACAACTTGGATAACTGGCATTTAAAAAAAAAAAAAAAAAAAAAAAAAAACTGTGTGTTTACCTTGATTAGCTGGAGAACTTTTTTCATAAAGTTTATTTTAAAGGTTTTTAGTGAGTACATGGAATATGTGTTTAGTAGTATACTGGCACACTGCATCCCCTCAGCCTTCTCGATTTATCTTCAAAGAATTCATTCAAAGCCTATGTCCCATACGCATCATTCTTAGGGATGTTTCTGTTACTACTTATACATACATCACAACACAGACATTACGCAAGTTCTGGTTATTAGTAGCAATTGCCTGTCTGCTCATTACTGTAGACCTGGTATTTAAAGTTATTAGCTCATAAATTCTATTCAATGCAAAGCATGGTACACACTAGGGCTACACGCTATCACATGATTCTTTGGCGCACGTGCAATAGACACAATAATCTGTATAAATTTTGCATATCCTTATGTTAACCAAGCTTGATAATCGTAGCACGCCACATGCTACTGTTTTGGTAAATCATGGAAGCGATTTATAAGCACTGAAGTGGCGGTGAAGAAAGGGACACCTCAGCAACCACTACATCTTTTAAAAGAGGCGATACCATGGTTAAACAAGGTAAAAAGGCATCAAGGTGTGGAGGTACTTCATGTAGTCAGACACGTTTCTTAAATATAAAGATACACTGAATTTATACAGATTACTAACTTTTGGACATTATAACCTCTCTGATGTTTTAGGCTTACTACTAATCTGCTTACTGAATTGTGGACATAAGTTAACGTCTATATAGTACCAAAATGCTGGCGTCCAGACAAATGTTTCAGCAATTACCTAAAGCCCTGGTGATTATTGAACATGCACCATCAAATCACAGTGTGATGTGATATGCCCTCCTACTACCCATTATGATAATGTTCTGCATTCAGCTGTATTCAACAAAGGAGATTTTCAGTTAGAAGTACTAGAAAAAACATTGTGCATTTGATTAGCTGACACTTCTGTCCAAAGCAAAGTGAAGACATTTTGGTCATAGAGCAAGGACATCCAGTGTCCTTGCAACAGGTGAAGAGAATACATAATTTCTCATAGACTTGCTGGGGATATGGACCACACAGTTCCTGAAACCTTATATGCAACTACTGGCACAAAATTATCCAGCTACCTTTGCTTTAGGAACTGAAAGATGCCCACCCGATTCCAGCTAAAATATCTAGAAATCTTCACTGTGCATCCAAAGGTGCTCAACATTAATTATGTATCTAAAGTAAGTCAGAGAGGGCTTTGGCAGACTTAGTGATTCTATATAGGATTAGCTGTTGAAACAATACTGGGCATGATTTTAAAGTACCAAAGTCAAACATTTAAAAGTCACCTAAAACAACACCAAAAACTCTTTAACATATTTAGTTCTTCCAGTTTTTCTTACTTGGAGGGGGGGGGGGCTTAATATCACTACATAGGAAGTGAAGTTTGCATGCAAAGATGTTGGTCTTGTTTAGTCTTGAAATTAATAATTAGCGCAAAGATATGGAGAAGTTACAAAGTATATCAAAAAGATGCTGCAAGGGCACATTTAGTTTCTTGAACATATACACTACACAATGTATTGGGACACCTGGCCATTACACCTACAAGATCTTTCATGACATTCCATTCTAAATCCATAGGCGTGATGAATGGGATTTTTTGCCTATTCATACAGAACAGCATTTGTGTGGTCAGGCACTGACGTTAGACATGAAGAGCTGGCTCACAGGCTCCATTTTAGTTCATCCCAAAGGTGATCAGCAGGGTTGAGGTCAGGGCTCTGTGCAGAGTAGTCAGGTTCTTCCACAGCGAACACATCCAATCATGTCTTTATGGACCTTGCTTTGTGCATTGAGACACAGTCATGCTGAAACAAAAAAGGGCCTACCCCAAACTTTTCCCATAAAATTGGAAGCATAGAATTGTCCAAATTGTCTTGGTATAATGAAGCATTTAGAGTTTCCTTCACTGGAGTTAAGGGGCCTAGCCCAACCTCTGAAAAGCAACCCCATACCATTATTCCTCCTCCACCCAACTTTACAGTTGGCACAATGCAGTCAGGCAGGTAACATTCTCCTGGCATCTACCAAACCCAGACTTGTCTCTCTGACTGCCAGACAAAGAAGCATGCTTTACACCACTCCATGCAACACTTGGCATTGCACTTAGTGATGTGAGGCTTGCATGTAGTTGCCCAGCTATGGAAGTCAATTCCATGAAGCTCCCGGCGCACAGTTTTTGGCCTGCCACTTCATGACTGAGTTTCTCTTGTTCCTAAATGCTTCCGCTTACAGTTCATTGCGGAATATGTAGATATTGTTTTTTTTGTGTAAAGCACTTTGTGTTGAATTGTGTTTGTAGGAATATTCAGCACAAGTAGGTGAAACTACCTGCTTGGCATCTCTGCCTGGCGCACCTCCAACAGTGCCCTTCTGTCGGCTGCAGGGTTGTCAGCTGGGAGCCACCCTTCACTGATGTTTCGCTTCTTTATTCCCGGAACATCGCTGGGTGGTGGAGCAGCGATAGGAACGTCTCCCTACCGCCCCCTGCAGCTGGCCCTAAGATCCCTGCTTCCCCCATTGCTTATCCTTTCTGCGGAGCCAGAAGCTCCCCTGCTCTGCCTCCTCGGCAATACCTTTGATGACTCTCTTCAGATTGGTACCTCTGATGCCCAGGGACTTAGAGACGCTGAGCTGATGTTCCTACATAGCCTCTGCAACCAACCTTTGTCCACATATGTTCCCTTGTGCACCACACCCTGTGTTTTCCCTTATTCCACTTCCCTTTTCCCTTCCACTCTGTTACGCCCCAACCCTAGACTGGAGCTCGTAACAGAAATTGGGGGCTCGTCCAGGATCGAACTGTTAAATTTTGGTGGCATCATCCCTCTTTTGTCTGTGTCACTCAGTCCCTGTGTTTTTTTCGGCTTTGGCGGATTAACTGTGGTGGGGAAAGTCTGTGTAATTGGGATTAGCATGGCTACGTTCGACCTGCTTGAGTTTACCCTGTGCCCCACACAGGAGCAGTTTTGCTTTGCATCCTTGCACTCAGTCTCCGACAGTTCCAACCCGGTCCCCTGAAAGGGAGAATATCGGATTTGATGCGAGTCGCCGTATTGACTTGTGCCCATATTTAGAGAAAACGAAGTAGATGCCTATTTCCCCATCTTTGAGTGCATCACGAATTGTTATATTATTCATAATTTAATTATAATGTAATCATATTATAATTATATTTATAATATTATTTGTATTAATATATTATTATTAATATTACTAGATGAAACAAAGTTTTCAACAGAAAAGAAAAATTGCTCCTGGTATCCAAAATTGCAGGACCTGGGAAATTAATGTTTTTAAGCCAATCAAACCTTTACACAATTTAGGGAAAATTCATGGTGTGTCAATATTGTCATTATGCAGTTTGTAATATTTAGTTTACAAAATATATCTTTTATGTGTGATTTACATACATGAAGAAGAGAGTCATATTTATAAATTTTTAGTCACTTCTTTTTTACAACTTTATTTTAAATAATCTCCAGGTATCAACCCCTAAACACATACAAGATAAAATGACCATTTCCCTCTATTTTTGGAACTGTCATAGGATCATTCACAGATTATGGACTATGCTACAAGATTCACTTGCAACTTCTGAAAATATGTAGTTAAACCGAAAATTAACTGTAGCCATCAGAATTGAAAAAATAATGACATTTTTTTCCAGTTAAGACTTGTAATTTGAATATATGGAATAAATGAACAAGAAAATGCTGAATAAAGTACCTGTTAAATAAGCCATTAATAAGCCTCACACAAGTGCAATTCATTTAAGTAATAACAGCATGACAATCTTCACCATATCCCACCAAAAAATATATACAACCATTAATATCAATGCTCTGACATTTTTACGTTGGAGCATCTGAAAATAATGCTTGTACAATTAATTGGGATCCCAAAGTTAGTCTTCCACAGTCCTCAAGAGAATGAGCTCTCCATTTTTAAATATCTATGCATGTAAAAGTGTCACTAAATGAATCACTGAAGTGATAGACATTTAAAGCTTTCCTTTAACAAAGTTTTACTTTTCATCCCAAAGCCATTTTTATTTGATTTTTTTAAAAAAAAGGTTAAAATTGCCATAGCACAAATATATCCCAAAGTCTCAAGAAACAACAAAATATACAAAATGGGGCTTGTTCAAATTACCAATCTGGGGGTGGGGGCTAAGCTTAAATTAATATCCAGTGTCAAAATCTACTCAAACAGCCCATCTGAAGTGTTTCATGAGGTGTCCATTTGATAATTTGTTTAACGACTGAATAATATCTTGCACTGTTTTTCCATTTTTCATATGTGGTCCATTTTGGATCATGAAAAATATACAAAACCGGTACAAACATTCAATTTTAAAAAACTATGACTATGTACTGGCATAATTAAGGAAAATACTGTAAAGTCATTATATGTAAATTTCTTTAAGACATTTTGACATTAACAATACCCAAAAATTTAGAAGGCAAAAAATTTGTTGATGTAAAATTTTTTACCTTTATTTCTCCATGATCATTTCAGATTAATATTAAATATATTCATTAATTCCAAAATATAAATATACTCTAAATAATTACCAATAACCAAACTGTGATAAAGCACATAGAGTAACCCAAATTCCTGGTTTTGCTTTTTCCTTCTCACACGTGTGTCAATGACTGGTCTTCACAGTTCAAGCCGGACGGCAGTCTTCAGCTGCTCTCATTCAAAGAAGCGACACTGCATATACGTCTCTTCTGAGGCATGATAGCCAAATTTTTTATAAAATGCCACATTATTAGGAGCACACTCCAGTGTTATTTTGTAACAATCCAATTTTTTGCTTAGAAGTGTAAGAGTTGACACTAAGCTGTAATCAGAGAGAAAAACATATGATCATTATACAATTTGTTGTCATAAAAAATGTAAATAAAATTATGATGGCATTAAGTAGACAGCTTGTAGAGGGACTCACAGCTTCCCTAGCTGCTTTCCTCGGCACACATCACTCACAACCACTTCCTCCACTCTACCTCTCTGTAAAAGGATGACTGAAATGAGCACAAAATCAATTCCAAACATATAATATAGAGAAATTTATCGTACCTTCGCACACGAATGAATGAATTTGTGTTCCGTGATGAGTGTTGCTGTTGCAACGATTTGCCCAAGATTTCTGTCCTCCACGACAATGACAAAATAATCACCGGTTTTCCTCATGTGGTCAAAATTCTCTAAAGAATGAGGGGAAAAAACAACCTTTTTAGTCATTTATGACTCACTCAACACATATTTTATAATAAATTTTAATCTCTAAATACAAGGCATGCCTCACATTAACAAGTGCCACTTACTGATAAATTGTTCTGGTGTGACATCACCTGCTAAAGTGAGCTGACATAAAAGTTTGTAGTATCCTATATAGAAATTAAAACACAGACATGTTCAATTATTGCACAATTAGTTATTAAACAGCAAAACCAAGCAACATCGAATTACAACTCAGGATGACCTAAACCCATACCTGCCAACACCCCATTTTCCCCTGGTGATCTCATGTACTTCAAGACAATCTCCCGGTGGGAGAAAGTGCCATAATCTGTATGGCCCTCAAACTGTTTTATGAATAATCATCATACACGGATCCATAAGTTTTTTATGTTTGTCTGACATTACCAAAGTTGCCAGATTGTCCATGAAACACAATTTACACACAAAATTCACGCTACATACAATTTCAGTTGTATGGCCCAATGTCACATAATGTTACACACAATTTCATCTATCACTGCAACCTGGCAACCCACCACATTTAAGAGGTGTGCACAGCTGCTCTTTGCCAATGCTGGAAGGAAACTTGAATGTTGGGTTCCTTTAAATCAGAGCTAGATAAGATTTTAACAACTCTGAGCTATTAGTTAAGTTCTCCCCGAGCGAGCTCAATGGGCCGAATGGCCTCCTCTCGTTTGTATAGTTCTTATGTTCTTATGTTGAATGAATTAGCCAACTTAGCTGGTGTCAAAATGTCAGTGCAGTGTCTGGGCAATGTGGCAAAAAAAACAAAAACTGCAAATTTAAACAGAGTTGGAATGAACAGACACCATTAATATCTGCTAGTCACCAAGATAGTGGCCATGCCTTTTGTAAAGTCTGTAGGACTGATTTTAATATAGTGCACAGTGGGGAAAAATGATGCCAGCCAACATATCCGTTCCCAATAGCACAAACGCGCCGCTGAGGCACAGAAGGGCACATCGACAATATTATTCTTCATTATCAAGGGACTCTGGATTACTGTGATGAGTCGAACATCCAGAAAGACAAATACTTTGTGATACTGGAAAAAGTGCATGACAAAAAGTCTTGAGGTTGTCACCAAGTTCGCGTGACAATCTGATCTTTTGTAACCACAGTGTTAAACTGCAATGATTCTGATAAGCTGATGTTGTTTCGTCATAACATAAACTGAAGTAAAAATATAAATCTGGTTACTTAACCTTATTAACTTACTTATGAATACATAAAAAAATAGCAATTCAAAACTCCCATATTTTGTAACTTAAATGTTGGCAGGTATGTCTCAACCAAACATTAAACGAAGGTTGGATACATGTAGTCATGCAGCTAAAGTGTGGTGGGAGTTTGCACCTCGGTTGAGGTCTGCAGTGTGAAGAGGACGGAGAATGAGACCCTCTCCAGGCTGGGCTGGGGAAATGGGAGGAGAGAATGGGACAGTGTTGCTACTCCAATCCAGTTCCTGGAGAAGAGTGGGGTCAAAAAGCGGAGTCTCATCCAGTAACATTCCACAGCCCCTGTAGAATATAATCATAGGAAGATTACTTTGTTATTTTGGAACTGTCCTTTAAGTTGTTCTACGAAATTGAAATGGTTACTAAAACCTTGTAATGTCTAGTAATTAATAAAAAGAATTGATAAAAAATATTTTCTCAACTAATTATTATTCTTTTAAAAATTATGATTAAGACACTATATACAATTAGAGGTGGGTGATATGTCGATTTTAACGTTTAATTCGAATTTACAGTTCAGGACGATGTGTTTTTATGAAAATCGATTTTATTACATGTTTTACATGCGAGTGCCAAAAGCGGAACTAATGTGACGCACCGTTCTTTATGGGTAAATTAGTGCGGCGCACCCAATCACTGTAGCAGATTCACAAACAACATGGCAACGAAAGGGGGAAAGCTGGAGCTTGTGCATTAATATGGAATTAGTTCGGACACAGACCAAAGAAGTCCTCGTTGCAAAGTCTGTTTAAAAACTGTTGCAACCAAAGGAAGCAGAATGACAAATTTATTCCAGCACCTAAAGCAGAGGCACGCAGCAGAGTGGGAGAAGCGCAGCTCCCAGCAAAATGAAAATAGCCGCAGCACCAGCACAACATCCAAGGTTAAGCAAACAACCTTCCCTGAGACGTTTTCGAACTGTGTGCCATATGATAAGAATGGGGCACGGTGGAAGGCGATAAACGCTGTCGCGATATATATTGCAAAAGACATGGTGCCCATACATACTGTGGAAAAGCCAGGATTCTTTAACATGCTAAAAGTTTTTACAAGTTTCTAAAAGTGTTTACAATGGCGTGGTCTGCCATCTCACTTACAAGCATCTTTTTTGGCTTGTCAGATTGCACTTTAACCCTAAAATAAAATAAAAAACATAGTTAAAACTTGTTTCTAACCATTTATTTGTCATCTGTAGTTTGATTTTGAGTAGGGGAGGAGAAAATCGATTAAAATCGAAAATCGGATTTATTGTGAAAAAAATGATAGCAATCACCTTTAGCCCTGTAAAGACAAGCTGACCTAACTGTACATGTGATCAGGGAAAATAAAATGTTACTTTGTGCACTAATCTGGCTACTCTGTATTTGCAACACGGTATAACAAACATGATAAAAAACTAATTCTAGAAAGAAAAATTTCTACGGGGTTGCCAAAAATTTGTGATGTCAAAATGGGGTCACAGGCCAAAAAAGGTTGGGAACCACTGACCTAACAATATACAAATCTATACATTTTTTCAGCTCTGTAATAATAATAAAAGATAATATAAACAGCATAGTTGTAACGTTTCATTTGTTTAACACTACGGGGTTTAAATCGGCCGCCCCAAGATGATTCGATTTGCTTGAAGGAATGATTTGATGCATTTGAAATCTTTGATTTCTATCTAAATTAAAATCTTTAACTTCACTGGACTAAACAAATATTACCATGGAAACTTAATTACACACAATTAATGTTACATACATTTAACTGCAAATTTTATTGGTAGCAGTCTGAAGTCCCCCTGACTAAATTTATCATGGGGGGATTTAATTGTATCACTTTGTCATAGTCACCATGCTTCGCTCTCAACTGTGCGTGTCTATGTGTGAAAAGGAGAGCAATTAATCACGTTTAACAATTCAGAATGTGATTTCAGCCATCACGCAAGATCAAGTCAGTTGTTCAATATCCCTTGATGTTATGGTCAAGGAATTGGTATATTGGTATAATGAGCCAAGTGTTAAAAATACTTTGATTAATAAATACTGTTTTTGTTCGTAGTAGTTAATCCCGTATACATCTGTAAAGAAAAGTTCAAAGAAATACAGGCAACCACCTAATTGTGGAGAAAGCTTCTGCAAATTGGGATGCAAGTGGAATGTGCAATAAACTAATAGGTGTAGTTTCAGAGTTACATGTCGCAAAAATGAGTAGGAGCATTCAGGAAAAAAACACATTTACTGGCTATCCCCTTTTCAGCTGATCCATGCAGTACTTCTAGAAATTGTACCAGTCAGCTTCCTTGTTAGCAGCAGTGAAATATGTAGATTTCCTCCACTGCCCCCTTCACTTCAAATATGAAGCGCAAACAAGGCATCGGAGTGTGGTATGGTTAATGTGTGCATGGAGCAAATAGAGGTTGTGTGTGAAACACCACTAAAGACATGCACACTCAACACAAAACCTAACAGAGGAGTGAACACTCCACGCAAGAAGTGTCACACCTGCAGGTACTACTTACTGAGCCTGAACACCACCCCTTAAAAGACACCCCAATACATGCATGAGTAAATAGACTCCCAATTGCATTATCTTTCAATCATACTGAATCTGACCTAGCCACTCTGCGCATGCTCCACAGTTTCCCTCCCTGGGCTTTGATCCAGAAGTAACAGAAGAAGCCGGCATACAGCAGATATGCAATGTGCAGCACTGTAAAGATCTGTACGCTCAACCAAAGGGCGTTAACAACTGGTACTAGCGGCTAATGACATCACAGCACGAGGTGGGATATTTTGTACTGAATTCAAAAAATGGCTGTAGTAGGACGAGACGAGGTGCAATATTAATACCAACATCGCACGTTTTGCACATCCAATTCTGACATCACTAGTCAGCTAGATTAAGATCAGGCCTTTTCTTACCTTCAATTTACCTTCAATATTATAGCGCAGGGCGTTTACGTTTTGGTTTGCAAGACAACTACCTCCACCTCCGGCAACTACCCTCCAACCTGCCTGCCCTTGGCTCAACACGATGCCTTGCCATCCTTCCCTTCGGCTGTGCCTCTATTAATCCTGCCATCGTGCATCAAGCACCCCGTGCCTGCACCAGTCGGCCGCTGCATTGAGACATATATTTCAACCCCTGTATTAGCTTAGTCATATCATCTTGTTTGTTTGACTCATCTGCCGGCCCCTGGAGGATGGGCTCCCCCTTTGGGTCTGGTTCCTCCCAAGGTTTCTTCCTCTTAGGGAGTTTTTCCTTGCCACCGTTGCCTTTGGCTTACTCAATGGGGGGTCCTTATGAGGCAGAAATGTAAAGCGCATTGAGACAATGTAATGTTGTGATAATGCGCTATATAAATAAAATTGAATTGGTAAAACATTTTTACTCTGTGATAGGAAAAAAACGTAGCAAGTTTTGCGATTTTAATTATTCCATTTCAAGATTATCAGTATATGTTTAAAAATCTGTTTAAAGTTTACCTCCCCTGCTTTTGCATGAGCACTGCAGGTGTTCTGAGACAATCATAATCATTTTCATCCTTGCTGTTTAAATTACTTCTAGTCGGGTTTGTGAGAAATTTATGTTGAACTCCTTTTTTGTTTCATAAATACCCCAATATTTATTATAACAAAATCACACTGCCATATTTGAAATTTTTTCAATACAGTGCTGTCATAGTATATTATACAAAATACTTAATTTCTTGTTATTCTATTCTGATCTTGTATCTGTTCTTCCAACCAGATCGTAATTACAGCTTAGGTCATTTCATTTGTCCACGCATCCATTATTACCAATTTTATTTATTTATTTTTTACTTTCTGTGAATTAATGGGTCAACTGGAAAAAGTCCAATAACAATAACAAGCTGAAAGGAGTCATATCACTACCTACTGTAGCGAAGTCAAACATACTTTGGTCAACAAATAGATTCCCTTCCCGTGTATGTATACTGGGACAAGGACAGCAGTCCTATTAAATGGTGCAGTCAAGCTATAACCGTAGCTTGACCTAGCTGTGCATGTAAACGTACGGACTCCCAAATAAGCCAATAACAAATAAATAATAGCCAATACCTGATCCACCTAATCGGTATGGATTGGTACAGATACCGATCTGAATATCGGACTGGTGCACCTCTAATTATAACCATTTGCAAATTACATTACATTGGTTCATGTCAGATTTTGCAAATCCAAACCATTTCCACACAATTGATGTAGAACCAATTCTTCCTGTAACCAGTCAAGATAAATCAACTACATCATAGTACTCAGGTTAATAAATTAGCAAAGTATTACATTTCCCAAATTAGCTGAAAATACACAAAATGAAATGTTTTGGAGTGGCCTAGGGGTTACTCCATGAAGCAGACTGATCTCAGATTACAGGAATAATCTAAAGGTAAAGGTATTACAACCAGTTATTAGGTAGAAACATAGCTCAGGAGACAGGAGTATCAAAGTTGGGGACACCAAGAGACCAAACAAGCTGTACTGGAAGGCTAAACTCTGTGCTCGGGATCGGCCTATAATGAAAATGTCCCCCACTTCTTACATGCAACAGTTGTGGCACAGAGGAGCAACTTCAATGGCAGAATACTTTCTCTGAAACGCAGCAAGGAATGCTTTGCAGATCCTTTATTCATGCTGCCATCAGGGCATACAGCTCTGCCCTAAGCTAAGCCAGCAAGCCAGCCAATCACCACCCTGCAGACTAACATTATTCACATTCCCTTTTCATCATTCGTTCACCCCTTCATATATTTGTACTATATATTTTGCACTGCTTGACCTGCATTTACTTAACCTGCAACCACTATACAGCACTTTTTAAAAATAAAGTTTGCACATTATAACTTTTTGCACATTTGTATTTATTTCTTTTACAAAAGTAAGACTATTTCTATTTTTTTTTCTAATTTGTTTTAAGTGTACTACTGTCTAATTTTTGTCCCTTTCTATTTCCTGCTGTAATACCCAAATTTCCATCCAGTCATTAATAAAATCATCCACCCAATAGTTTAAGAGAATCTATTTCCCCACATGGCTGATATGGGTTTTAGATAATTTATATAAATAAAATAATTTGAGAAACATATTATGTTTTACATAGGTTTCCTCTAATTAAAGGATAAAAACCATTCAGAGACAAATATCCAAAAATACAGAAAATCAGTATGGGGGCAAATACGTTTTTTTTTTTTTTTTTTTTACATAATTACAGTGGTACATAAGTTCACGAACTCATTGGAACTCGAATTTCTTAAAAGTCGAACCAACCACTTCGAAAAAAAAAAAAGACCTAGAACTCGATCTGAATCTCAGAAGTCAAACCGTGAACGACGACCTAAGATAACTTGTACGCCCTGGGAAATGAGTCACGCGGCACGTCTCTCAGCGGAAACAAAGGTTAAAGCTTCAGTCTCAGCCTCGCATTAACTGTGATAGCATCGTGCATGTTTACACTAGCTGAATACATATATTTAGACAGTAAAAATACATTTAGACAATGATAGACAGTAACAGTAATTATTATATAATAAAATACATTTAAAAATAAAGATTTCTTATTCATTATTTTAATATTAATAATACGCCATTAATACGTTTAATTATAATAATATTGTTGTGCCTGGCGGGGACGGAACGGAGACAAAGGCACAGACGTCAGGGTATCGGGGAATACGGGGTTTAATTACAGGTAAGGCAGGCAAAACAAACTGAAACGCGGGGATTCCACACGGGGTTAACGAGGGGGTGTGGCACACGGAAGGAGCGGACGATCGGGGCAGGACACATTGTTTGGATACATTTATTTTCTTGCATTACAAATTACTGTTTTGATAAATGTGCTTAGATGTGTTTAGTACAGTATATGCTCTTTTTGTTTTATCCGGTTCATTTTGTGTCTAAATGCTAAAACAAATACATATTTAGGTGTAATTTTTGGGGCCAGGTGTTCTGTCATAAAATCCTACCTATCGAGACGTGCTATCGAGCCTTCCTGCGCATGTGCAGTTCCACCGTTTTGGGATTAGGGTTAGGTTTTAGGGGTTAGGGTAAGGGTTTTAGGGGGTTAGGGTTAGGATTAGGGTAAGAGTTAGGGTTAGGGCTATCGATTAGCACTACGGTAGCATTTTTCGACAAGGCAGCATATATCGACAGAACACCGGGAACCAATTAATTGGTTTTCCATTATTTCTTATGTGGAAAATTCGATCACAACTCCAACTTTTCAGGATTCGATCCGGAGTTCTGAACGGATTAAATTAGAGTTCTGAGGTACCACTGTATTTGCATAATATTTGGAGATATTTCACGAAATTCATTAAAGATCATATGGATAATGTATGTAGAAATATATTCATAATCGTAGGGGGGGAAAAACTGAGTTAGACACTATTCATCTTGTGCTTAAGTACAACACATTGTGACTAAGATCTGTACTAAATCTACAGAAAAGACAATAAAACTATATACACACAGCTAAATTAGAAAACAGTTGGACATGGAAAACTGGCGTATGTAAGCAACAGAAAATAATTCGACAGTCTGAAATCTCCAAATCAGATTTATTAACTTATAATTCAAAGGATAGGAAACATGGCAAATGTATTTATATTTATATCAAATCAATTATTATTTACAATAAACACAGAGCTACGGAGTTCCACAGAAAATATGCGACAACTTGCGTCAACCATCTAAGAGGAGGAGCTGTACAGTAGGTCTGGTTTATTTTTACTATAGACCACATTCAAAAACTTACCCTTCTAAAGACACGTCATCAGACTATCTCAGTACACAAAGAAAAGTGGTGACGTCATATTACTGGCGGCCGCTTAGTTTTAATTTCATTTTAATCTGTATAATAAAACAAAAACTGAGTTGACCACAAGTGATTATTTATTTAAAATAGTCACAAAAGTTTTCCGATTCAATCTTTTGCCGTACCAGATTGAATTAAATCGTACTTGAGGCGTATCGATTACAGGGAAAAACTGAATATACAAATGTTAACCATTTTTGCTACCTACCAAATTAGTTAGAAAAGTTATAGAATCTTTTATTTTCCGCGTTTTCTTTCGGATTGGGGTTTGTTAGCTAGCTACATTACTACAGCTATCTAGCTAGCGTCACGTCAAACACCACCCTGTACTGCCACTGGGCAATAAGTTAGCTCGTTAGCCACGTAATATATTTATTACATTCAAAAATGTTTTTCACAGATAATTTTGTTTTAGAACTCCAGCACAAGGGAGATATTTCAGTCACGATAATATATATGAACCGTTGTGGGCTATATAGTACTGGCACTAGAGTAAAACACGCCACGAACACAGCCAGTAACTAACCATAAATTCAATTTTTTTGCAAATACTTACGGTGACATCAAGAAGAAGAAACCTGGACAGTAAAGGACCTATGAGGCTATACACTTTTCAACCTGTATATGACTAACAGGACGCTTCTTGACCACAATCAGCCGGAAACGCCTCCGCCAGCCCCCTCCGTATACGCCGTGGTATGACGTGGCCAAGGGAGCGGGGCAAAAACGTCACGCGTCGACGTGAATTAAATAAGGAAATATATACAGGGATTATAAACACGTATACATGAGCGGTTATAAAATGAAGGATTTTGCATATATAACACATATGCCCGGTTTTAATCTTAAGGTAAAAGATATTTTCTAATGAACACCTATATACTGCTGCAAAGCTAAGGGAACAACCTAAATGGAATGCCAGTTCACTTCAGGGCACGTACTCAATCTGAGACAGTAATTCGCAGGTGTTGCGCCGAAATCCCCACCTACTTTAACTACATTTTTAGTATGACCAAGTAAATTTTACTGAAAATAGTAAAATAATCACTAATTAAATTTCAAGTTGTAATCAAATTATTAATAACAATAACAACCATGTTGGCTCAGATTTTGAAATATTTGGGTCCAGCCATTGTGTATTTATTTTAAAAAAGAAAGGGTGAATGAACGTCAAACACAGAGGGGGCACTGTCATATTGTCTTACGATGGTGATCGTTACCAAAGGCTGTTTTCGTGTCAGATACGTTAAGACGTGAGACAACTTCTGGCTTCGAATGCAGGAAATTGAACGTCCTGTATGCTTAGTGAGCAATGACTGAATCATTAGTTAGCGTACGTGCAATCAGCAACGCCTGGCTCTGACTTTCGGGATCAGTTCATTTGGTATACAGAACCTAGACAACTAACAGAAAAGATTGATTTTTGGCACTTTCACATAGGAGACGTCTGCAATAGAGGCTTCCTTTAGTGTTTTGCCAAACCTAACAGCTAAAGCAAAACACCGCAACAATGGGCTTTGTTTTTAAAGTATTTGTTGTGTTAAATTTGCTTCCGTTTCTCAGTTGCGAGTTTCAAGCGGGTAATTCATGCAAACTGAATGATGTTTGTCGTGTAAGTAACAATTATATTACGCACCAATTAGCTTACAGTGTCTAATAGTAACAATAGTTGTTTTTAAAGCATCACTGCTACATTTATTTACGTTATTTTAAATGATGGTAAGTTTTTTTATTTTATTTTAAAATAAAAGGTCCAAAATTCGGTCCTGAATAGTATGTCTGATTTGTGAAGATGACAGATTACCTGGACGACTGTTTGTGTGACACGAAGACTATAGATTCATTCAACAACGGCAAACTCTTTCCTGTACTACAACAGTTACTACAGACTGATTACTTCAGGTTTTATAAGGTAATCTGACGCTTCTTTGCCTATTTAACGTCTTTAAATGGAAAAGGTTCAACATGTTAAAGAATCATTATCTGGGTACAGGTGAATCTGAATAAACCTTGCCCCTTTTGGGCAGAGAAGAACCGCTGTGGGATGAGGAACTGTGCCGTGAAACCATGTAAGCCTGTGAGTATTATATCTGAATATATGTTGTAATACATTGCATGTACTCTCATATGCTTAGGCTATATTAATGGATTCTAAGAATATATCTAGTACCCAAATGTTCTGATAGGTGGTGGAAATTATGATAGTTTAAGCAAAATATTTATGCATTACTATAAAGGCATGTTTTACTTTAAAATGTTACTTTTTTGGTGTAGAAGCAGTTGAACACACCTTGGTTTGATCATTATGGAAAAATTATGTAATTATTCAAAATATCTTTTTTAATCTATCTGAAGCATGGGCAGAACTGGACTGGCCATCTGGCATACTGGACATTGTCATAGTGGGTCAATGGGTATTTGGGCCAGCCAAATTCATTGTGGTGGAGCCCTGCCTGGAAAAAAGTCATTGTGGAGGACCCTAAAATCCTTGGTTATTGTTTCTTATCCTAGTTCTACTCTATGCATGGGTCATACATTTATCACCTAAATATTGGTAAAAAAGTGATGGATGCATATAATATAAATGTATAACATATACTAAGACATAGACATCCAGTCATAGGTAAAAGACAAAAAATACAGTTAAGACACAGTTAAGGACCTGATTAGGTGGGAAAGATTGTGCCAGCAGGTCATGGAATTGAATATTTAGATAGATAAAATAGATTTTCACATCAGTGTTATGGGTCCAGTGCAAAGCCAGGCTTAGGCTGGAAGGGACCAAAGTGTTCAGCAGTGGAGCAACTTTTTATCAGCTATTGGAAAAAAGTCAAGGTTACCCAGCGCTTGAGTTTTTTTTTTTTTGAAGGAAGGCTGGCATCAGGGCTAAAATACTCAGGGCTATAGCCCCAAGTGATCAGACCTAATGTGCCTGTGTTCGGCACCACTTACAGAAAAGCTGAGTCTGAGTCAATGGATAAGAAGGAAAGATGGATGGATGGATGGATGGGTGACTGAGGGGGGGCTTACTGCAAAAAAAAAAAAAAACAACACACACAAATAAGGAATAATCCCATAACCAAAAAGCTGCTTTTTTACTTTGCCCTTCAGTGCTGCATAACATATGGTGCAAGTCCATAATTTTTGTGGAGTGAAAATAAATATGCATTCTTATAAATAAATGAGGAAATAAGGATCTCATGGGACAATCTATTGGCTCACCTGACTTACCCTTTTACCGCCCTAAATATCTATCTATGAGTACCGATAAACTGGCCCTATTTATCAGATTGAAAATCTCCAGGCATACATTCTTTTTAACAGTAACATTCTTTCACATTTCCTATTTTCACATCGAAGCCATATTATTATGATTTAGGTAAGATGTTTTTATCTAGGATAAATATTTCAGTGAAAATTTCAAATTATTCAAAGGGATGAGGAACTGTGCTGTGTAACCATGTACTGTAAGCCTGTGAGTATTATATCTGAATGTATTTTGTAATACATTGTATGTACTCTCATTTGCTATGGATATATTAATGGATTCTAAGAATATATATAGTACCCAAAAGTTCTGATAGGTGATGGAATAGGTGGTGTTTAGCTTTGGCCTTTTTCAGACTTTGTAGAGGCATTGCATGGAAGATGGAAGTGATTCAATTTGAGACAGATTGCCCCAATACTGAAGCAGCACCACATAGTGATAAGAAAAAAAAGAGCAGTTTGGAGACTTCTCATTAAGACAGGGCTGCCCAGCCATGCTCCTGGAGATCTACCATGCTGCAGAGCTTAAATGCAGCCCTAATTTAACACACCCAATTTCAGAAAAACAGGCTCTTCAATAGCATTTCAGTATTAGATCCAACTATTTTGAAGCCATTGGAAGATACAATGAAGATACACACAGCTTCTTTACATTTAGGCTTAAGATGTAACCCATAGTCTTCTTTGTCCTTAAAATATCTTTTTTAGAACACTGGTACTTTTTAAATGTAAATTTCAGGATGTCAGTTTTGACAAATATACACCTATTTCAAAATGCATTGATGTTTTGTCATTACCAGCATGTGAACTTTTCAGTATCAAGAAACCAAAATATGCTAGGTAACTAGGTAATATTTCAAAGTAATGTAGTCCATCCATCCATCCATACCCAGGGATTTAATGGTGTTCTAACTTTTTACAGAATGAAGTGCCAGAATGGATCAGAGAGAACCCACAGGTAACTAGAATCTGTGCTATCGGAAATGACAGCATTGTATTCCCTGGACAAGCGACATTAATCAGCTTGCACAATTACTAGAAGTACTGGTTGAATTACCTGGAAATGTGAAAGTTAATTACAATTTTAGAAGTACTGGACGAATCACCTGAAAACAAGGACTCATTGAGTATTCGGGTAAAAACATGTTTATTAGCTTCCATATTACCTGGTGAACCATGTAGTCATTCTAGAAATTGTATAGGTTGGTGAGTGTGGGTCAAGTATAGTTTAGATGGGTGGAGAAGGTGACAGAGTTGTCTTGGGAATACAGTGTTGTTCCGACAGCCCTCCCTTCTACGTAGTTTGTGTATGTTCTAATGTTAAATTATGTTTGTGTGTTTTCTGAGCAAATATATACTTAGTACCCATAAAAACAGCTTCAAACATTTTCTTTGAGCAAAACCTTTCCATAGTGTATGACAAATATTTATCTATTTTAGCACTCTGATGAAGCAAATGATGGCCTACACAAATGTGAAGATGATGAAAAACTTGGTGATGTGGACAGTTCACTTAGGTATCTTTTAAATGTGACTCAAGTATCATTATATTTCTCAGACTTCAGGGAATACATGTGGTTTTGGGATGAGTCGTTGCAGATGCCGTAGACTCTTTGGTTTGTTAAGACAATAATTCAAATGGATAGATACTTTATTAATCCTGAAGGAAATTTAAGAAAAGATAACAGAATTTGAAAAAGAAAAGTATGAAAAGAACACACAGAATAATCAGAGCTACTGGATAGGCTGCTACTCGCTGCAGTGCTGGAAGTGGAAGTCATATAGATCAGAAGTACAGCTTCATGGATCTTTTCCAAACTTTTCAGAGGCATCGTATGGGTGATGAACTGGAAATAATTAAAATGGCCCCAAAATTGATGCTGCACCACATAGTGGAAAAAAATGGCAGTTTTGACTCTTCATCCCGTTAAGACCATAACTCAGAAACTATCTCATGCACTATCTGTGTCTGCGGAGTGGCGTCTGGCTGGGTGCGGGTTCAGCTAAGTTTGTGGGGGAATTCAATCATGTCATTTCACCCTAGTCCAGTCCAGTCTAGTCAGTGGTGGCACATACATGAACAGGCACAGCTCTGGTGTACCTAATTACACTAAAACAACTAATAATACAAAGTTCTCCATGGTCACTGGATAAATAGGCACAAAATATTCTTGTTTAATTTTCTTTGTTAACAAGATTTTGCACAAGTTGTGAAGTGGCTCAAATCATTGTCTGTGTACTGGATATCACAATTCTGCCTAAAAATGCCTACCTTCTGTTAGAAAATATTAAAGCCAAAAACAGAATATCGAATCGGCTACCTTAACTGCGGTAACTCGCAAAAGACCAAAATTGGTCTTATTTAGACATAAATAATATAATTAACTTTTTAAGACATGGACATTAAGATGTACAAAATGATTGTGATAATGAGAACCACACTGAAATATCACTTTCTCGTAAATTGGCTTTATTTTGCAGTGAGAAGACTCGCCAGGCTATATTGGAGTGGAAAAGATATGATGACAAGGAAGACTATTTTTGCTTGTTGGATGGTGATATGTCATTTCCTTTAAAGAATAAGTAACATAGCCAAGCAGTGTTCTGTAATCACCCATTAGTTGGCATGCTATCCAACTTAAAAACAACAATGAACTGCCTAGTTTTAATTAACACAAAGGCTTTATGAACAAATTCAAATGCTAAAACAAATACTAGTTATTTAAAGTAATTTAATTTCTGTTTTTATCTATCCCTGGTGTTCACAGATGAGGATTCACCTGATTCCCAATATGTGGATTTGCTGTTAAACCCCGAACGTTTCACTGGATACAAAGGTGCTGAGGCATGGAAGATCTGGAATAGCATCTATGAGGAAAATTGCTTCAAGTAGGAATGATTTCATTACTGTTGTTTTAAATAGTTGGTATCTTAGTTATTTAAGTCCTCAAACTCAAGGTCTTGTATAAATTCTTTCAGACCTTATACCGTGACCCGGCCATTAAGTCCAATGACAGCATATGCAAGTAAGTAGTAAAGTACCTCCTTTTAAATTAGCCTATTGTCTGGAGTTTTGATGAAAGGCCAGTGTTATGATGAGTGACTTTATGCGAAATGGTAATTGAAATACATTAATTGCATAACAAAACTCACAATATACTAGTGTAATATTTAAATGCCCAGATATGTTTTAGGATTATTATTCTCCATTATTCTAATGTGGAATTAGATAGTATTGAACACAATGAGTAAAATTTTATATAAATATTTGACTGCATTTTCACATCTGTTTTAGGAGAAAATGATGGTAAGTGTGTTTTGGACATTGTTTTTTTACTAATTTGAATTAATTGTCATACCTACTTTACTCTTATTAACTGTACATTTTTTACTTTTCAGGAAAAGAGTTTTATAGGTGGCTTGAAGGTAAAAGGAAACCTGATAAAATCTGCAATATTAATGATCAGTCACTGGCATGTGTCTCAGATTAGGTTGGGTAATATTCTGTATTATCATTGTATAATTGTATAACACTAATTTGATTAATGACTAAGGAATGACTGTTAAGTGCTTTGAAATTCTACCCTTGAGTTAAGTACCTTTAAAGGCAGAATTTTAATGACAATGAAATTTCACAGAAAATAAACATTGCAAAACATTTTCTCTCTGCAGAAAAGGCATCTGCTCATTTGCTAAATAATGCCATGCATATTTTGCAGAATTGTGTGTGGAGAAGAGAGCATTTTACCGTCTTATCTCAGGCCTTCACACCAGCATCAATGTCCACTTATGTGCCAGATACTTGTTGGCTGGTGAATATAAATATAAACCTTATAAAGTATTTGATTTCTAAATATCTTTTTATGCCCCCTTAATTGTATATTTGTCTTAATTATATATCTGTCTGTCTGTCTGTCTGTCTATCTTCTTTTAGATAACTGGTTTGAAAACAAGTGGGGCCACAACCTTTCAGAATTTCAGCAACGATTTGATGAAGATTTAACCAAAGGAGAAGGCCCGAAACGCCTGCGCAATCTGTATTTCATTTATCTGATTGAATTGCGCGCCTTGTCTAAAGTCCTGCCATTCTTTGAACAGCCTTCTGTCCAGTTGTACACTGGCCAAGCTGAACAAGATAAACAAATCAAAAAAATGCTGCTTCAGCTGCTTAGGCTTGCTAAGTAAGTATGTTGCAGAAGAGATGCAAGTACATCATTTTACCATTTTACCTAACCTTTTTCCAGCGCTTTTACATTTTGCATAATGTCATTTGGTGTCACATTTCAGTGTCTCTCCCTAAGTCTGCGGGTTGTAAGATTAGGCATTATGTGCAGTCATTGGTGTGAAGAGGATGCTCTGAAGGTGCAAGATGAGTAGCGGTAACAGATTAAAACCAGTCCTGTAAACCCAGAAAACAAGACCCCAGATCAATCTGAACATGGTACCACTGCAGAACAAAATTGAACTGCTTAAGGAGAATTCAGTGGCCAATTCACCTAACCGACTTATTACATTGTTAATACAAAGTAAAGTATTTGGGTGAGGTGTGACACAGGAGGAGTCAGACTGTCCAGAATGCTGTAGGTCTGGATAAATTCATTGGAAAACCGATGCAAACCGCAGCCTTATGGATTTCTTTGGAGCTTAAATTAGAAAGATTTCTTTAAAAACTATTAAGTGCAATAACATGTAAGCCAAAGATTCATATACTGAGGGCAGTGCTGAAGATAGTAGGCTTGTATCAGACAAACTCATTTTATCATATGGATCTTTTTTTTTGATACCTGTAGTTGTGAAACTAAGCACAGTGTTAGTCATTATAAATGATGAAATCTTTGTTATTCAAAAATTATAAAAAAAAAATGTTGTACATCATACCCTCTCACTATGTCACTATTGCATGTTTGTCCATTGTAATGTCACGATATACATCACACCTCACCAGGGCAGATTCAGTTCCCCCCAATGTCAAATTCCTTTTGGTGCCACTGATTGAAGTTTCCCTGTTATACAATTGCAATTCTATAGTTCCATGCCTGGAAAGTTGATAACTGGTTTGCTGTGTTGATGTTAAATCTTTTAAGGAAGTCATTTAAGTAGTTGATTATGGGGGTGGCATGTGACTCACACCTCCAAGGGTAGGGGGGTGAAATCCCAACTTATCCTCGTGACCAGGGCAAGCAGTGAGCAGATGGATGTTGGGACCAATACCAGCAAAATGAATGCAGAATTTTAAAACCAGCAGCTTTGCTATGCAGAAAAGCAGTGTTCGATGCAGTTGGGAACACTGACTCTCTAAACTCCATAGGTCTTTTCCATTGCATTTTGATGAGGGGGCTCTATTTACCGGTGATAAGGATGAAGCTGCCCATCTAAAGGTAAGGGCATGATATTACGTTTGGTCAACGCAACGTACTTCAATTTTGTGTTGTACTAATCATGTCAAGGCTCATTTTTTTCTCAGGAGGATTTTAAGAGGAAGTTTCGGAACATAACCAGGATCATGGACTGTGTGGACTGCTTAAAGTGCAGGCTGTGGGGGAAGCTGCAGGTAGCTACCCAGCCCAATGAGTCGGCTTACTGACTCTTGCTTAGGAAGCCTTAGCTAGCCAGAAAGATTCCAAAATGAAAGTATTTCTACAAATGCATGTCATATTTTATAATTTTTTTTTCTTTTCTAAAAATGGCACAGTGTTAATCTATTGCTGTTTAATGGATAAATATCTAGATTAAAATATTTTTTATTTCATACCTTTCATGGTTTTTTTTAATGATAAATGAAAATTAAAGAACGGACTGTTGAGAGTACTTATTGCAGTATAATTTAGAGGTCATGGTTTCTAAATGTGATTTTTCAGCTTTGAGATCTGATTTCTGATTCATATGTACTAAAGACCTGATATTTTATTTATATGGTGGTGTGACAGTGAAATTACTTTTTTTCTGCAGACACAAGGGCTTGGTACCGCACTAAAGATTCTCTTCTCCGAGCACCAAATAGAGGCTTTGCCAAAATCAGGCAGCTCAAAGACAAATTTTCAGCTAACTCGCCAAGAAATCATTTCACTCTTTAATGCTTTTGGAAGGTAAGTTTTCTCTATGCATGGCTATGAGTAAGAAGGAGACTAATACTGTAAGACTAATACTACTAGAATGAAACAATGGAAGTAAATGATTCTCACTACGAAATAATGCAGGGCCTACCAACACCTTCAGTTATACACAAATACAATAAAATTGTGTGAATATGACACTATTTCCAAACATTTTGTGTGACAAATCAGGCACAGTTTCTTATGTTGCAGTTCTGTTTTAACTTTTATGGTTTTGTAGAATATATTTCTAACCACTGTTGCCTTCAATAACAATTATACTGAAATTCATGTGAATGCTGATAAAACAGAGTAGTATAGTGGTACTTTTCTGTTTTTTCATTTTTCATGGGAGAATTGGGTACTTTTTGCATATTGCATCTTGTTCGCCATGAGAGAAACAAACACATGTATATGCAGGTAAGAGCACGTTTTGGGGTCAGCATGTTGGGAATACAGGGTCAGCCAGCATTCAGCAGATGGGGTTAAGGGCTTTGCTATTATGTTGATTCACTGTTTGTTAATGGCTTATTCTAGGTTTTTCTTTTTCAGGATCTCTACCAGCATCAGAGAAATTGAGAACTTCAGGTCAATTTTAAGGAACATCTCTTTAGAGAAAGCCATCAGTTTTTCAACTGAAGGTATAGAATAGAATCTACAGTCCCCATGAAGAAGGCTTCATATTGTATATAAATACTTTATATTAAACTGGTGCCAACATCTGCAGAAATGCAAAATGAGAGACTGAGAAATAAATTCTTCTTGGAGTAGTGGGTAGCATAGTGATCAGCGCCACTATCAATAAAATGAAACCTCAAGAATGAAGTCACAACTTTCAAGAATAAAGTTGTAATTTGTGAAAATAAAGTCATAATAATTCAAGAATAAAGTCATGAAGTTACGAGATAAAAGATTTTATATTTATATTTAGATAAAGTCAAAGGTGGCATTCCAAAACAAATCACTACTTTCGTGTGTCGCTTTCACACCACACAATGGAACTGGGACCTCTATGCTACATATGCAAAAAATTGGTAGATTGAACTTGAAACACACAGAATTTGAAACTACATCACCATCCAAAACAATGGAGGTTGAACAAGTGGTTTTGTTACTTATTTGTTCGTTATTGGTGGGGAGGTGAAAACGGGATACGGCCTTTCATTTATATTTTACTCATACAACCCAAGACATATTTCATTATTAATATATGACTGGCAGCTCAATCTTTCAGTTTCACACAATAAAGAATGGTGTAACGTATAACGTTAGTAAGCGGTGGCTAATGTAACTGCTGGCACTGGCAATATTAGACAAATACAAATATGAGTTTTAGGGCCACTTAATATAAAAAATATATATAAAATTTCTAGAAGAAAATAGGAACTTTCAATTAGGGATGGGCCAATCCACATTTTTTCAGTTCCGATCTGATTCCGATACACAACTGCCGATACCGATACAGATTCTAATACAAGAGCTCTTTTTTTTTACTTTATTATACTTCATATATTAATTTTTTAAGCTAGTAAATACAGATGGAAAAAAATTATAGAAGAAAAATATTTAATTAGGCTACTACAAACATACATAAAGTACTGTTCCACCTTGTTTGTACACCTTGTTTTAAGCATTTTTGAGGCATTTGCAGTTCAGTATGAATATCTTCAAAGCAAGTATACACAAATAGTGAATGCTTAAAATTTTAACACAATTTTTCTCCCATTGTCAGCTCAGTTACACTTTGTTGCGATGGCAGCCCCTCTTGTATTACAAGCTGCAGCGAGTTCGCAAAATAGTCCAAGTTAGCGACTCCCAAATCATCCATTGCTTTTTTTTTTGTGTCGCACAGTTGCGTGTGCTTTGTTAAGTGGGATTGTCCATTAAACGCTATTCCCACCTCTCAAAACTTTATTTTACAAAGATTGCAAATCGCTGTGCTACTGGTTTCAATAGAGTCTGGCTGCAGAACCACTGAGAGTCATGTCCAATGACAAGCTGGAAGTGACATCACAGATCCACTGAGACGCACAGCCATAGGTATCTTCTATGATACATTGATTGACAGCCAGATGATGTCACAGATCCACTCTCAAGCACACATTACTGCTTTACAGCAGCTGCAATTTAGTTTTGGTTAATTTAAAAATGGTTCGTAGTCATCACTTGTTTGTATGCATATATTTCTAAATTATAAAGATTATTTTATTTAAAAATAGTTTGTGCTTATCACATTTGAATTATACATTTTTAAAAGTAGTTTGTAATGCAATTCTTAATTATAAATAAAATTTAATAAAATTAAATATTGTGTACTTATCAGCTGTAGTCCTGATTGTGACTGTCAATAGTGACCAGATTTTTTTTCCCCTCAGAGTATTATATTGAAGTCTTAAAGGCTGCAAAATTATGCTTCTCTCATACCTTTTCTCCACATACATTACCTTAGAATAACAGTATTTCCTACATAAATAAATCACTACACATAATTTGGCAAACATTTTATTTGTAGGTAGTGTATTGATGTACAAACAAATTTGAACGAATGCGCAAAAAAGTATGCGCAGTATAAGGAACAGAATAAAAGAATGAGGAAAACAATTCGTATTATGCAAACGTGGCATGAAGTTTAAGACCTATCCCATCAACACAATTACAGAGGAAGGTTTCCATGTCCTCCCTATTATGGACAATAAATATAAATGGGTCATTTCTATTGCCACTTTGACCCTCCAGGACCTCCCTGAGTGCTTCCTGTTGATCCTCAGCCTCCATCTGGAGAACAGCAAGTTCTGTCACCTTTCCATGGAAGAGGGAGTGATTCTTGCGAATCCAGCACACGGCACTGCAGAGGTTCATCATGATGTGCGACTCCTATGACACTGGAAGTGAATATCAGGGATCGAATAAGTTAATCAGGTGCAGCTGGTAGTCAACAGGAAAACCACCTGAGAAATATGAGGGACACACACACACCCCACACACACCACTATTACACTTTGTAGAGCAGTCAGTCACAGCTTGCCCAGCAGGTCTCACAACAGCCGGAGTGCTCACCCTCAAGAGAGGCTCCAAGTTCGCTTTCAGCAGATGTGAAGCTTCCTCAGTCCAAAAGGCAAACCTCTGTCCATGTCTGAGTAGTACAAGTACCATAACTTACATTGAGATATTGAAACATTAAGTCTTGGTAGTGTATCATCAATGATGTCATTAATACCCGTACAGTGGTACCTCAGAACTAGAATTTAATCCGTTCAGAACTCCGGATCGAATCCTAAAAAGTTCGAGTTGTGATATAATTTTCCCCATAAGAAATAATGGAAAACCAATTAATCTGATATTATTTGCCGACCCTTAACTTTACTGTTTCAAAAATCCTTATCTGAAGGTGTGGTACCTTCTGATTGGAAGCATGCTGTCACGATCCGCTCCGTTCGATCCCGATGTGTGCCACGCCCACCTCGTTACCTCGTGTGATTACCAATTGTGATCATCTGTGTCCTGTTATTTCTGCCTAGTCTTTTGTATTTAGTCCGAGTCTCAGTCTGTCTTCCCCAGATCTGTCATTGTATTGTCGTGTTCAGTCCGTCCGTGTCCGAATTTCACTCATTAAACCCTGTTTACCTGACGTCCTGGCTTGCGCTCCTGCTTCCCTGCTTGCCTCCGTCTCCGAATGTGACAGAATGACAGATCTCCTCGAAAACACAGCGCGGCAGACCGAGCACCAGAGGCTCGGTCTGCTGCAAGAGGCTGTGTACTGGCGCTCCCAACCTGAGGTGCTAGAAGACCCCATCGCCCTGGAACTGGCCACCCGGGGCGCGGACCTCCTCACAAAGGAGCGCCCGCACGGACAGCAGTACCCGCTCGAGCGTGCACGCAAGTGCCTACGCCGCCTGCGTGAGCGTCTCTCACTGCAGAGAGACGAACGCGTTGCCCGTAGCCTGGGCGACGTGTTCGCGACGGCTCCGCCTTCCGCCGCTCGCGGAAAAAAGAAGCGGGGAAAGAAGAGGGCTGAGGTGCAGCAGGAGGAGACCCCGGCTCTCTTCTTGGGCGCCTGCTCTCTTCTCCCTGCCTGGGACGACATCGCCGCTGCCCGCCTGGTGAGCCTCCACCCGGAGAAGCCGCCTCCTTTGGAGGCTTACTTTTACCGGCCGGCGCGCCTGGGTCTAGGCGGGATACGCGCCGTGTGGGACGCTGTTCCCCGGGTGCCCAAAGCCCTTAAAGGGACAGCGCCAACGCGCTCGGCACCCCTCCTGCCTGCTCCGGACCTGTTTGATCCGGACCTGCATGTTCCGGATCTGCCCGCGGCTGCGCTGCCTGCTGCCGCCGCCGCTCTGCCCGCGGCCGCGCCGCCCGCTGCTGATGTCGCCGCTCTGCCCGCGGCACCGCCTGCTTCTGAGGCCGCGATGCCAGCAGCTCCGCCTGTCCTGCCTGACCCACTTGTCCTGCCTGCTGCAGCTGCCGCCGCTCTGCCCGCGGCACCGCCTGCTGCAGCTTCCGCCGCTTTGCCAGCGGACCCGCCTGTCCTGCCTGTCCTGCCTGACCCGCCTGTCCTGCCTGCTCTGCCTAGGGCAATGCCCGAGGCGGCCGCTGCGGCGCCCCCTGCTGGCCGCGTGATGGCGGCGCCCGCTGCGGCGCCCCCTGCTGGCCGCGTGATGGCGGCGCCCGCTGCGGCGCCCCCTGCTGGCCGCGTGATGGCGGCGCCCGCGACGGCGCCCCCTGCTGGCCGCGGGATGGCGGCGCCTGTCCTGCCGGCACCAGAACTGCCTGTCTCGCCTGTCCTGCCGGCACCCGAATTGCCTGAGGTGGCTGCGTTTGCGCCCCCTGTTGGCCGTGTGATGGCGGCGCCCCCTGTTGGCCACGTGATGGTGGTGCCTGTGGCTGCGTCTGCGGTTCCGGTGCTGCCTCCGCCTGCACCCACGCCCGCCGAGGTGCCTGCTCTGCCTGCGGCACCTCCTGCTGGCCACACACCCAAGCCCGTCTCGCCTGACCTGCCTGTCCTGTCCGGCCAGCCCTGCTCGCCGGTCCTGCCCGTCTCGCCTGTCCTGTCCGGCCAGCCCTGCTCGCCGGTCCTGCCCGTCTCGCCTGTCCTGTCCGGCCAGCCCTGCTCGCCGGTCCTGCCCGTCTCGCCTGTCCTGTCCGGCCAGCCCTGCTCGCCGGTCCTGCCCGTCTCGCCTGTCCAGCCGGCCCAGCCCGTCTCGCCTGTCCAGCCGGCCCAGCCCTGCTCGCCTGTCCAGCCGGCCCAGCCCTGCTCGCCTGTCCAGCCGGCCCCGCCTGAGGCCGCCGCTCTGCCCGCGGCCCCGCCTGAGGCCGCCGCTCTGCCCGCGGCCCCGCCTGAGGCCGCCGCTCTGCCCGCGGCCCCGCCTGCGGCCACGCCCGCGGCTCTGGCTGCCCCGCCGGTTGAGGCCTTGACTCTTGTCCGCCCAGGAATGACCTCCCTCATGACTCCCTCGCCCCGGCGAGGTCAACAGCCCCCTGGACCCCGCCTTTCGGTGTCCCGCAAGGGACGGGGACACAGGCGTCGGGCCCGGGTCCCGCCCGCCCTGCCCCCTAGCTCGCCCGTTCGGCCCCTGGCTGTGGCTCGGTGGCTGCCTGCGGGTCCTCCGGCTCGGGGTCGGCGGTCGCCTCCGGGTCCCCCCCTGGTTCCTCGGTGCCGGTCCTCGGTCCCGCCTCCGGCTCCGTGTCGGCCGCCTCCGGGCCCCCCTGCTCCGGCTTGGCGTCGGACGGCGCCTTCGCCGGCTCCGGCTGCGCCTCCGCCTGCCGCGGCTTCCCCCTTCTGCCTGCCTGCACCGGTGTTCCCTCCTGCTCCCTCCGTGTCCCCTCCGTCACTCCCTCGTCCCGTTCCCTTGGCCCCTGGGTGGTCCCCTTCGGTTCCCTTCTCCCTCTCGCCTGCGGCCCCTCCGGCCGCTGCCCGTCGCCCGCCTGGGTTCCTTCGGGCTCCCCTGGCTCCTCCTCCCTTTCCCTCCGTCCCGTCTGTTTCTGCTCCTCGTCCCTCTGTGTCTCCTCCGTTTCCGTCTGTCCCTCCTGCCTTCGTTCCTCGTCCCTCTCTGTCTCCTCTGTTCACTCCTGGCCCTTTTGTTCCTCCTTTTTCTGTCCCCTCTCTGTCTCCTTTCTTTGTCTGTCTGTCTGCCTTCCCTGTTCTCTGTCAGGTCTTCTCGTTTTTCTCGTCTTTGTTCCTGTTCTGTGTCTCTGTCCTGTTTCCGGTGTCTCGTTGATGTTTTGCTTTTGTCTTCCAGGTCCTGTTCCCCCGTCTCGTCCGTCGCCTCCCCTCGAGCGCGCCCGGTGTGCGCGCCTTTGGGGGGGGGTTCTGTCACGATCCGCTCCGTTCGATCCCGATGTGTGCCACGCCCACCTCGTTACCTCGTGTGATTACCAATTGTGATCATCTGTGTCCTGTTATTTCTGCCTAGTCTTTTGTATTTAGTCCGAGTCTCAGTCTGTCTTCCCCAGATCTGTCATTGTATTGTCGTGTTCAGTCCGTCCGTGTCCGAATTTCACTCATTAAACCCTGTTTACCTGACGTCCTGGCTTGCGCTCCTGCTTCCCTGCTTGCCTCCGTCTCCGAATGTGACACATGCCAACATAACGCCCATTTTCAAAAAAGGGGATAGAAGTAATTTGTCAAACTATAGGCCAATCAGTCTAACTTGTATAACTGATAAAGTTATGGAGAAAATGATAGATTACCTGGACTCAAATAACATTTTGAGGGATAGCCAGCATGAATTTAGGAGAGGTAGATCCTGTTTAACAAATCTGTTGGAGTTTTTTGAGGAAGCTACTCAGGAAGTTGATGATAAGAAGGCTTATGATGTCATCTACTTAGATTTCCAAAAGGCTTTTGATGTTGTTCCTAATTTACATAAATGATATAGACACCAATATGTACAGTAAACTGGTGAAATTTGCAGATGACACCAAGGTGGGTGGTGTAGCAGATACTGAACTAGCGGCTCAGCAGCTACAGCGGGATCTTGATTTAATTAGTGACTGGGCCGATACCTGGCAGATGAAATTTAACATAGACAAATGTAAAGTAATCCATGCAGGGAGCAAAAATATAAAGTACAGGTATTTTATGGGACCTACTGAAATAAAGGTAGCTGATTATGAGAAAGACCTTGGTGTGTATGTTGATGCTTCCATGTCTCATTCTCGCCAGTGCGGGGAAGCAATAAAAAAGGCCAATAGGATGTTGGGGTATATTTCCAGGTGTGTAGAGTTTAAGTCAAGGGAGGTAATGCTAAGATTATACAATTCCTTGGTGAGACCTCACCTAGAATATTGTGTGCAGGTTTAGTCACCATATCTTAAAAAGGACATTGCGGCCTTAGAAAAGGTGCAGCGTAGGGCCACAAGAATGATTCCTGGTCTTAGAGGAATGTCATACGATGAAAGGTTAGTTGAGCTAAATCTGTTCAGCCTCAAGCAAAGGAGACTGAGGGGGGACATGATCCAGGTCTATAAGATTCTAACAGGTTTGGATGCTGTTCAACCGAATAGTTACTTCAGCATTAGTTCAAATACAAGAACTCATGGCCATAGTCCTGTATATGCAAAACCTTTCCATTAGCTGAATGCACTACCACTGACTAATTAATTGAATATCACCCTAAAAATAACAAAAATACAACATTCCCTGCTGGGCTTCACCCGGTATTCTATATCTGACAGAAACCTCCTTCACGCTGCCACCACACGTGAGTAAAGTATTGTCTTGGAGTCCACCAAACTTTATGCGTGCTTCGGTGGAACTACAGCTGTGTAATTTCCGGGCCCTCAGTGGACTTCCTGCTTGTCAGTGGACGTGACTCTCAGTGGATGTCTGTAGCCAGACCCTTCTCTGGAGTCCACCAAACTTAATGCGCGCTTTGATGGAACTACAGTGACGTAATTTCCGGGCCCTCAGTGGACTTCCTTCGTGTCAGTGGACATGACTCTCAGTGGATGTCTGCAGCCAAACCCTTCTCCTGGTTTCTGTTAAAAGTGTAAAATACTCCCAGATCGTCACATCTTATCTTACGCTCCTCGTACTGCAAAGGGTATGTACATGATGTCACAGGAGGCGGAAGTCACTGTACTCACACCCACTGAGTAGCAAAAAAGACTGAGGGGCAGCATTAGCGTTCGATTTGAATGCCGCAAAAAAACATGCAAAATGGGAAAGAGCTGTCATGCAATTGATTATACAAATAGATTTAACATGGAATAGGAGCTATCTTTTTAGAGAATGCCAAAAACGAAATAAGTAAGTATAGGACGTTGATCAGTCACGCAAGGCCAATACCCAATCCGTCAAATAGGTCTGGTTCGGCACCGATACCGATCCGAATATCGGATTGGTGCATCTCTACTTTCAATATTAAAGTTGTAATTTGCAAGAATAAAGTCATCATAATTCAAGAATAAAGTCAAAGTTACGGGGGAAAAGTTTTGAGAATAAAATCATAATCTGCGACAACAAAGTCAGAATAATTCAAGAATAAAATCATAGTTAGGTAAGATACTTTTTTGGAATAAAGCCAAAGGCCACATTCCTAAAAATCATGACTTTTGTAACTTTGTTTGTCACGCCCACAGGAGCGGGGCAGCACAGCAGATAACGATCAGCCGCTTTAACCAGTCCCCTACTTAAGGCACGAATGCGCTAACAGCATTGCGAAGTATTGTTGCCATGTACCGGACCATTACTGAGCATTTACCTGTCTCGTGTCTCCTCTCCCTTCCTTGCCTGTGTCGTCGTGCCCTGCCGTCTCGCCTGCCCTGCACTCCTGCCCATTCCTGCTTGCCCTGCCTTCATCCCTGTTCCCGCTTGCCTCGCCTGTCCTGCCTGCCACCTTAACCCTGCCTGCCTGCTCCAGTTGCCATGCCCGATCCTTCCCGTCTCCTCATCCTGTCCCTCTCTGTAGGACTGATCTCCCCGGCTTTGACCCTTCTGCTCTCGGCCCGACTATTCTACCGGATTTCTCCTATCGGCTGTGTCTCATTAAATCTGCCTCCTGCATTTCGATGTCTGCCTCCTTCCTGGATCAGTGTTCTAACAGAATACTTCGCCACACCATGGACCCCGTGGAGCATCAGCGACTGCAGCAGCAGGTCGATCGCCTGACGTCGGTGGTCGGTAAGACGACCAGGGCGGCTCGAGCCTCCATGAGCCCTGGTTGGCTTACCAGACTCTCCACCTCGGGCGTCTGCGTCTGTACCCGTCGCCATGCCAGAGAAGTATGACGGTAACCCGGATCAGTGCAAGGCATTTTTAATGCAATGTGGGTTATACATAGAGGAGCACCCGGAGCGGTTTGTGGAGGAAACCTCTCAAGTGCGGTTTGTGATTTCACTGCTCACCAGACGTGCGCATGAGTGGGCCACAGCACTGTGGATGGACGAGAGTCCGCTGTTGGAATCCGCATGTGATTTTCAGCAGGCATTTAAAGAGATATTGAATCACCCCGCCGTGGGACGCAGCCTAGGCGAGAGACTGTTTGACCTTAAACAGGAAGCACATCCGGTCACAGACTTCGCTCTAGAATTCCACACCTCCGGTGGCCGGAGGAGGTACTGCGGATACTTTACCGTCGCGCATTAAATCAGGAAGTACAGGTTGAGTTAACCTCCCATGGCACCGCCCTCTCCTTTGAAGATTACATCGCTCTCTCTGTGACAATTGATAATAGCATCCATGAATGCCGGAGACGATGACCTCACCCTGTACCAGCCTCCACCTCGACAATGCCTTCAGATGAACCCACAGAACCCATGCAGTTGGGTTGTTCCCCCCTCTCCACCAGTGCCCAAAGTTTCCCTGGTTCAAGTTACTGTTCCTGTTACAATAACAGGTTCGGGGGAGGGATAGCATGCGCGTGCCCTGGTTGATTCAGGGGCCGCTGGGAATTTCATAAGCCTCTCCTTTGCCCGCGAGATCAGAATTCCATTGCAGCCACTCTCCAACCCTGTGGCCGTACTGGGAGTCAGTGGAGAACCTCTGCAGGAGGGGAGGGAGAGTCAACGAACGGGGCCCATATCCCTCCAGGTCGGTTTGCTTCATAACGAGACCCTTGATTTCCTGGTTCTCCCTAAAGCTAAGGATCCCCTTATCCTTAGTCACCCTTGGTTGAGGAAGTACAACCCCCTCATCAATTGGAGTACGGGTGAGCTCACTGCCTGGTCCTTGTATTGCTTCCATAATTGTATGCCTGTGCCTTGCCTTGTCTCATCAATTGAAAACCCCGAGCCAGAGGACCTCTCCCAGATCCCAGCAGAATATGCTGATTACCAGGACGTCTTCATTAAGGAACTCTCCTTCAAGCTGCCTTCACATCGAGAGTGTGACTGTTCCATAGACCTCCTGGAGGGGGCACCCATGCCCAAGGGCCACGTATACCCCCTGTCCAGAGCGGAAGAGGAGGCCATGGAGATGTATATACGAGAGGGGCTTACTCAAGGTATTATTGTTCCCTCGACTTCCCCAATCACAGCTGGGTTCTTCTTTATAAAAAATAAGGATGGAGGATTATGCCCCTGTATCGACTATCGTGCGCTCCTGCCTTTGATTCCCTCTGCTCTGTGCAGCTCTGAAAAGCTGTCATCTTTACCAAGTTGGACCTCCGCAGCGCTTACAATTTGGTAAGAATCTGTCGTGGAAAACCTATGAGTGGAAAACCTCATTTATCACCAGTACTGGTCAATATGAGTACCGGGTTATGCCTTATGGGCTAGCAAACAGCCCCTCCATATTTTAGGCATTCATGAACACAGTCTTCCGGGACATGATCATCCGTTTTGTGGTCGTCTATATGGACGACATTCTAATTTATTCATCATCCCGTACTCATCATATCTCCCACGTGTGCTGGGTCCTTCAAAGGTTAAGAGAGTACTGCCTCTTTGCCAAAGGTGAGAAATGTGAGTTCCATTGGACCCAAATACAGTTCTTGGGCTACATCATCCACCCAGCAGAGGTGGCTATGGATGAGAGCAAGGTAACCGCCATTCTCCAATGACCGCGCCCCATAGTATTAAGGAACTTCAACGGTTCTTGGGGTTTGCCAATTTCAACCAGCGGTTCATTCGTAACTTCAATCAGGTAGCTGCACCTCTTACCTCACTCACCTGGGGCCAGAATTCCAGACTATCCTGGACCCCTGAAGCAGATCGTTCCTTCAACCTTCTTAAACAGGCATTCAGCTCAACCCCGGTGCTCCAACAACCCAACCCGGATCTTCCATTCGAGGTGGAGGTGGCACTAATGTTGGGGTCATCCTCATCCAACGACATCCAGTAACGGGCGATGTTCTTTGCCCATTTTGATTTTAAAGTTACTTACCTTCCAGGAAAGAAGAACATCAAGGCAGATGCCGTCTCTCGGTAATATGAGCCGCCAGAGACGAGGTCCCTTGTCGAGACCGTCCTTCCACCTACCTGCTGGGGTCTTTCGCTACTGCGGGATCCCAGAGGATATCGTGTCTGACCGAGGTCCCCGGTTCACATCCCGTATTTTCAAGGCTATCTGCACCAAACTAAACATCTCCATCAGTCTCACCTTGGCGTATCATCCCCAATCCAATGGTCTGGCTGAATGGACTAGCCAAGAGGTGTCCAAAGCTCTCAGGTTTCTCTGCAAGGACAAACCGAATGAGTGGTCCCGTCACCTGGTCTGGGCAGAGTATGCCTTGAATGCTTGAGTGAACCCCGTAACTAACATGTCTCCTTTCCAGTGTGTCCTGGGGTATAGCCCCCCCTCTTTTCCCATGGGACGCACAGACAGGCAACATTCCCCAGGTTGAGGAGTGGTACTGCGGAGCCAGCCGAGTGTGGCAGCAGACTCGTGGAGCCCTCTCCGAACACGCATCAAAGCAGAAGACTCAGGCAGACAAACGCAGACGGATACCGGGTAGGCCAGCAGGTCTGGTTGTCTACCCGCAACCTCAAGCTGCCTTCCTGCCGTAAGTTGTCTGCCCGGTTCATAAGAACATAAGAACATAAGAACATAAGAAATTTACAAACGAGAGGAGGCCATTCGGCCCATCAAGCTCGTTTGGGGAGAACTTAGCTAATATCTCAGAGTTGTTAAAATCTTATCTAGCTCTGATTTAAAGGAACCCATGGTTTTAGCTTCCACTACAATAGCAGGAAGACTATTCCATACTCTGACTACACGCTGTGTAAAGAAGTGCTTCCTCAAATTTGTTTTAAAATGTTCTCCCGCTAATTTCCACTTATGGCCACGAGTTCTAGTATTTAGACTAATATTGAAATAGTCATTTGGCTGAACAGCATCCAGACCCGTTAGAATCTTATAGACCTGAATCATATCCCCCCTTAGTCTCCTTTGCTCAAGGCTGAACAGATTCAGTTCCGCTAACCTCTCCTCGTAAGACATTCCTCTAAGACCAGGAATCATTCTCGGTCATCTGACCTTTCCGAATCCTGCGGAGGGTGGGTCCGGATTCCTTCCGGCTAGCTCTGCCCAAAGTGTATCGCATATGCCCAACCTTTCATTTGTCTCTCCTCAAGCTGGTCCGTTACAGTCCGGCTCACCCGCAAACACCCGTGGTGGTTCCACCACCCCCTGACGTGCAGGATGGCTCTCCCATCTACCAGGTCAGAACCCTCCTGGATTCCAGACGTCGAGCTGGTAATTTGCAATATCTGGTGGACTGGGAGGGCTTCGGCCCCGAAGAGCGGTCGTGGGTTCCGAGGGCCGACATCTTGGATTCCAACTTAGTGGCCGACTTCCATTGTTTGCATCCTTCAAAGCTGGCGCCGTGACCCCGTGGGCGGCCACGACGCCTTTCTCACCCTTCAGGAAGCGGCTGTCGGGGGGGGACAGTCATGCCCACAGGGGCGGGGCAGCACAGCAGATAATGATCAGCCGCTTTAACCAGTCCTCTACTTAAAGCACAAATGCGCTAACAGCATCTCCCTAGTAGTTCAATCTAATCTGGAGTAGCTACTAAAAAAGGACCAGCCTCTGAGGAACTACAATTGAGCAAAGTTCCTGCAGTGTGGTTCTGGTTCTTGTTCCTGTGGTTTGAAGACGCCCATTAGTGCTGCACGATTTGAGGAAAATATGTAATCGTGATTTTTCGGACAGACATTGCGATTACGATTTGATTTGCGATTTTATTTTTTTATGTCAAGCTTCAGTTCACAAACAAACAAACAAATTCATTTTTGTATAGCGCATTATCACAACATCACATCGTCTCAAAGTGCTTTACAGCATCCCCACCCAAAGCCCCCAGTGAGTAAGCCATAGGTGACAGTGGCAAGGAAAAACTCCCGAGAAGGAAGAAACCTTGGGAGGGACCAGACTCAAAGGGGTAGCCCATCCTCCAGGGGCCGGCAGGGAGAGTCAATATTCAGTGTGCAAGGATGAGAATTTAGAGATGTGGTGTGTCAAGTTAAATAAAGTAATAATGAAAACAATTGCATCAAAAAGAAAAATAGCAATCTTGCAGAAAACGCTGATTACCCCCCTAATAACACTAGAACAGCCTTTTCCAACGCTAATGAACAAGCAAGAACTACTTCGGTGTATGCAGCCCTTTTGTTTGCGCTAATGTGTTATTAGTGTTAATAACAGCAGCTAACAACACTCAAAGAGTCACGCCCAGCCCTGCATTCCTCATGTGTGGCACGCCCCTAATTACCCATGTGCTTCTCTCAAGCTGTTTTGTGTTTCTTAATTAGTATTTAAGTCCGTGTCTTACCTTTACTTGCCAGACTTGTCATTAATGTTAGCCAAGTTCGTGTCGTTAGTTTATGTCTTGAGCTTAGTTTTCCCTGACTTTCCCTGGGGGCTATTCCAGAAAGCAGGTTATGTGACATACCCGGGTAAGTTTAAGGGTAAGTTAGTGGATAACCTCAACTTTCGGTTCCAAAAACGGAGGTTAACTTTCTGGGTATGTACGTAACCATAGCAGCTTACTCTCTGAAGATAACCTGCTCAGTAGCAGGTTATGTTCCAGGGTAAGTTTGTTGCAGAAGGTTACTGAGCATGGCGTGCCCTTTTGATGACGATCCTGTGAACTTGGAGGCATAAATTATACAAGGTTTTTTTCGCCGGGAGAGAGTTATAAGACCGCGTATTGATGTCTTGTCATTTCCTAATAATTATTTGAAAAAGCGTTATCAGTTTTCAAAAGAATCGTTCATTTACTTAACATCTCTTGAAACCGCATATTGTAAATGTCACAAACCCAAACCGCGGGTCTGCGCTTAGCACAGAAAACATTCTGTGCATAGCACTTCGGTTTTTTGCGTCAGGGCATTTTTTGTACAATATGGGCGACGCAGAGCATATAGGAAAGGCAACTGTGTGTAGAGCCGTTCGCACAGTATGTCTGGTACTTAACACTTCTTACACACGTTTATACAGTTCCCTGTCCATAAAGCTCTGCGTGTTATTAAAGAGGAATTCCACAGAGTGGTAGGTTTGTCCTTTGTAGTAAAATCTATGATGCATATTTAATATATAGTCATACTATTTATATCTATAGCCTACATGTATTCATCCTGCACACACACACACTTGATACTTCCCTATATGACTTTCTATTTCAGGGTTTCCAAATGTAATTTGGAATACATGTAATACATGTATAGTGACAATAAAAGGCATTCATTCATTCATTCATAATTGGGTGCATTGATGGCACCTACATTCCTATTAAAGCTCCTTCAATAAATGAGGGAGACTATGTTGATAGATAGATAGATAGATAGATAGATAGATAGATAAATGTCTTTATTGTCACTATACAAGTACAGCGAGATAGCGGAGGAAATCTATTCATAGTATCAATGTGCAGGTAACTTGATTTTGTATCCTTAATTTTTTGCCTTGTTAAAATCATCAAACTCATTACTTTTTTCCACTAACTATAGGTAATCATTACAGGACAGTACAATGCTGGTTACCACTGGTTGCCCTCAGATGGGGTGAGGGGAGGTGGTGGTGGGCTCCCGCCAGTTAGACGGGCTTCAGCCTTTTTTCTATTAGCTACATGACAGAAAGAATATACTAAATCGTGTTTAATAAATAGTTAAGTGATCGTGTAATCAATTACCCTTTTGCAGAATGTTTTTGTGTTTCATTTTGACTTGGCTCAAAGTTCTTCTGTCTCCAGAAGGATTACACCTTATTAAATAAGAAACCATATATTCCTAGTCGATACACATTGTTATTTTAACCTAAAGAAATGAATGGCAGGAAAAGTAAATGCTTTCATAGTGATTTAACAGTAAAAGGGATGCGGAAGGGTTATGTGTTTAATTATTTTGCATTATAATAAAAGGGGAGGCGATGTCAAATTTGCAATTTAATACACACGCATTTACTCTGTCCGTTATTTTTTGCCAAGCCAACTCTTTCTTTAGCCGATGCAGCCGTATTGCTTTTTTTCATTATTATTGGCTTGAATTCCTCATATGCGTGCATTAAAACTTCCAACTCCGCCTCTGTGAAGTATGCCGCTCTCTTTTTTTCACTTTGATTTTCCATTCTGACTCGTGAAATAGGCGATCAATCGAAAACGTCTTTATTTATGCACGGTGCACGCGCATTAACTCTGGGTAACCAGTAGGAGGTTGATTGAACTTATTCCTCTCAGGTGTTTTGGAACCGACATACTCATGGTATGCGGGTTTGGGGTATATCAACCCAGAGGTTAAGATTTACCAAATGGTACGTTAACCAAGCTTTCTGGAATACCCCCCTGGTCTGCTCAATTTTGTTGTTTTAAACCCCATTAAAGCCCCTTACTTTGCTGATCCTCGTCTCCTACCCATTATTCCTCGCCTCCTCCCTGGACGTGAATGTGACAGTTCTATCCTGAAACCGTAAAGCTGGATTTTTTTTTAACGTAGTATGCATTTTATAAAATGTTGAATAAATAGAAGTCGCTTATTGGTTATTTCCGCTTTTTAACAACTGTATATGGTTATTTTCTATGCAAATCAATTCAGGTGAAACAAAAAATGTATGTGTTCAGGGTTGCAAACTCTTTCAGACTCTCATGCAAGAAATCTTACGGCAAATCTATATTCCACTCTGAACTTAAAATTAGCTACGTCAAAAACGCTATGGTAGTTTGCAAACCCGACAGACTATTTACAAGGTAATAACCCTGTAAAGCCTGCATTATTATTAAATAATTGCCAGAAAATCCTAATTTTCAGAGACTGAACTGTTTTCTGGATGCTTTTAACAAAACAAAAAAAAAATTTGAGATATGACCTGGATATCCCATTTTTCTTTTTGTATCATATTTGATACAACATGTATTTCTGGACATGTACAGATCATATTTTGTCAACCATAAAGATACATTTGTGTGCCTTTACAAAACACTTGGCATACTTAAACATGTTTTACAGCATTTGACAACTTTTATGAGTATTTTGCAACATTTTTGGGCTTTCTTTCTGTCTTCCTGGGCAGTGCTTGTATCTGTCTTGTTTCCTATGTTAGTAAATGGTCAGTGGCCATCCTTTCTCACATTGATCACATCTAGAGGCATGGCAGTGGTTCATCTTTTGCGTGGGGTGATTTCTCATGCTTACTTTTCATGGAAGGCCAAAAATTTCTGTTTTTGTTTAGAGTAGACAAAGGTTGACTTTGGATCTTGCACAGTAGATATGTGAGAAGTAGCTTCCTGGGCATTTCTGTCTTGTTTCACATGTTGGTAAATGGTCAACACAATCCTTTCTCATATCAAGAGGCACAGCAGAATTTCCTGAATCATTTAATCAGTAATAAACTGATTAAAATACATGCAGGGAGTCCATTCTGACCTTTCTACAGAGACATCAACATATCCATCAAACTCAATATTTGGAGGATCAAATGGCACTTTTCTCCACCTGTACTCTTTATTTTTCACTTTGCCCTGCTGACTGCTCTGTTGTGCTTTGTTTTGACTGTACTGGTGTGTCTGATTCTTCTACACTTTCATCACTCATATCTTCATCACTACTATCTGATCCCTCTTTATTAGGCACTCCCTTAGGACTCCATTGTTCACTACTGTCATCATCTTTCTCCCCTAACTGCTCCAGGTTTCCATCAATTATCATATTCAAGATATCTTCTACACTGTACTTTTTTGCTGTCTAAATATACAAATCAGAATAATACAAAGAATACATCGTTACGTTTACAAACTATATATTGACTATTTGCGATCAGCATAAATGTCAAATTCTTCTCAAAATGTGTACTAGAAGAAATACTCAAGCTTAAATTGAGTAATATATTAGTTGTTGTTTGTATTATGGTATAAATAATACAAATTTGATCACTAAATTGACTAAAACAACAATTGATGCACTGACAAATAAAATACATTTACATACCCGTAGTATCATATTTGATACACAATTTTCACCAAGGTTTTTCAATAAAATATTTCATGATATTAAGTTATTATGAGTTGTTTCACACTAATAAAGGCTTGAAATATATTGAAATATAATCAATTTTCGCTAAATTGCGCCTACGGTAACTGTTCCAAAAATAGGACTTCTTATCCCGTGAAAATCCTGCCGGCTACAGCCTGCGCGCAGCCGTCTTTGATTCTTAAAAAAAAGAGACGTTTTCCACCTGCAGTACATAAGTCATCCACCAGGGGGTAAAAGACAGTTATATGATTATATACAACGGGTTTTTGAGGAAAGGGGTAATCCTATTACTGACGTAGAGGTCATAGAAATATTTGTATCAAATATGATGCATCTGGCGTTATAGGGATAAAACTTACATACATGTAAATGTGTGTGCAGAACAGAGAACAGAAAATCTAACTTCACGCAGCTGACCAAAGTTGCCAACCCTGCATTTTATTTGAAATGAGAATTATTAGTATTTATGTTAAAGCAAGGCTTTTATTTTATTACTGTTGTGAGATTAAGATTAGTTTCTGGAAATACTTAAATTGATAAGCACAAAAACATATGACATAAACACGGCTGTATTATGGTTTTTACGGCTTTTTGGGGGTCACCGACTCCGCTGCTGTGAGAATTACTGACTGTCTCATTGTTGTTTTGATGGGTTAGCGGTATACTAATGCTATTGCCTATTAACAAATACAAAAGGTATGATACGCTGAAGTATATCGCAGCTGGTGTTTGAAAGGAGCTCGCCGGTTCTATTGATGATAGGACCTTTCTGAAACTATCTTGGACCATGAAATAGGAATTAGGCAATTCACTTACAGCTCAGTAGCGGAAATAGTATTTTTTCGCACCGCGAATGTAACATTTTCCTTGGATTTTACATGTTTGCTGTTAGTGGGCCCATAGATATCTATAGAATGACTAGATGTCTCGTCTGCGTTGCTGGCCAACGGAGTCGAACGTCCGCATATGGCGGCCATCTTACCACAGGCTGCTCGCTCACCCAAAATATTGTGTTGATAGTAAAACATGTAATTTTTAAATAGCCATAACGTGCTCAATTTTTAACCGATTTTCAAACGGTTTGATTTATTATAAACGTCAAATATGTAGTTATGACACTGAATACTTTTGAGTAATTATCTTATGTTCTAAAAAATAGAATAATGTTCTAGAATAGGTAGACTAAGCCTACAAGATTTCCCTTAACAAATATACATCAAGAAACGCTGCATGTTAAAATCCCCACCCTGTACAGTGATGACTATAACACAGCACAAAGAACTAAAGTCCATATTTCCAAATTGTTAATAAAAATATTTTTACACATAAAATGGTAGTAAACAGTTTGTTTAGACATTATAAAGGCACTTTTCAAAGATTTTTGAAGATTTATTAAAATCAATGTTTAGACAGAGGTGTTAGAGACATTTGATGGATTTTTTTTTTTTTTTACATTTTCATTAAAAATTTAGCGAAGTAACAAAGGTGTCCCAGTGGTGCTGGTTCTGGTCCTCATCCAGCTGGGCCTGATAAGAGTGGGTTAGTATTACTATAACTCATGATCAGTGGCGGCTGGTGAATGTGTCATTTTCACATACAAACGGAGCATTCTGGTGCATTCGGACAAAATAATAGTCCAGTGTCCATCCTCACGGGAAAGGGGAGGGTGGGGGTGGGTTGTGAGGGCCGCTGTAACCAGTGTCCATCCTCACGGGAAAGGGGAGGGTGGGGGTGGGTTGTGAGGGTTAGGGTTAGGGTTAGGCTTCTTATTGCTACCTACTGACTAAAATAAAGTAGTTTTGAGTGTCTAAATGTGCTGTAATAAACAACAAATTGTATACCTTGCAGAAACAAAAACGGATCACATTTACATGGTATATGCAGGAATCCTAAAGTTGAATTTACTACCTTTTACTACCTTTTTTACTACCTCCCCAATATTTTTTACTACCAACACAACATCGATCAGCTGCCTTTTTTTTTTTTTTTTTAGCTTAAACATAACCCACCAACTTGACACTTCGTATAACAAATGACAACAACCATAAACGTGAATAAAAATCAATAAAAGTGTGTCATGTCACACACAGTCACAAACAGACTCAAGAAATGAAATACTTTCTTAAAAGCAATTCATTATCTGTCAACTCCAAATGAGAATGTCCAAATGAGTCAATGAGCCATAAAATGGTAATGGGTGGTAACCACTGGCATTTATTGGTTGATGAAACTTCAGATAGATATCAGTTTGAATGTGTCCCAAAATCAATTTGGTGTGCAGAACAGGCGTACCATTAGCAGTACATAACCATAATTCTATGTGCAGAACAGATATGCACTATAACACTATTAAATGTAGAATGTAGAAGTTGTAACAATTTTACCTGTATTCATCAGCTGATAACTTCAGAGAGAGGGGGGGGGTGGGGGGAAGAAGGGGTTGAGATTGAGGGGGAGAGATGTGGGAATGGAGACAGCAGAGAAAAAGAGTGACAGTGGAAGAGAGAGAGAGACATACATACATGTGAAGAGGTCCTCCTCTTCCTCCCAAAGACATAAGGGAAGCAAGAGATGAATGGACAGGAAGGGAGAAAATCAGTGGAGTACAAGAGGAGAATAAGAGAAAATTGTGAAACTGAGACAGAGGAGAGACAGTCACAAAAGTCTCAGTTGTGAGGACTTCTCTTCAATCCTTTCCTCCAATTGGCGGAGCTCTTCTTTTTTCTCTTTGTGTCTTCTGCGAAGTGTGTTGGACTTTGTGATAAGTTCAGCCATTTTGGACCCAGCCTTTCCCTCAGCTTGCTCGGCCAACTTGTCTGCGTCATTTTGAAGCGACTCACAAACTCTGCTTAGTACCTCACGCTGGGTTCTGAGGTCCAAAAGCTCCTCCTCTACTGCTTTCCTCTTCAGAGCAAGTGCGGCACTCTCCTTCTTTCTTCTCTCATTCTCCAGGAACAGTCTATATAGAGATCTGGCAGATGAGGCAGAGGCAAGGAGCTCCTTCGTCAGAGGCACCTTTAAAACACCCCCACAACTGCTGATCCTGTCACAGACCAATCTGAGGCATTCCAGTGTGTCATCCTGGAGGTTCCACGTTTCCACTTCCTTGTTGATGGAAAAACCTCTCTCAACCGTGGCTTGGCCATGCGATAGAAGGAGGAGACTCTGGCAAAACCGTGATAACTCAGGGTAAGGTGTGCTGAGATTTGTGTACAGAAACACATCAAGGCGCTCCTTCACTGGCTTGAAGGACAGGAAACGCTCACCCCTTCCTTCAACTGAGGTCAAGGAGGTAAACTGCTGTATGATAACATCACCTGAAATATTGATAAAGAAATGAAGATATAATCATTTATGACATTTAAGTACAATGCAGTATGCTTAACTGCCCATTACAAAGTAGAATATCACAGCTTCTCAAACAGTCAATGTGCACACAGTCATTTATAACAGCAAAACAGACAACGCTCTGAAGGGTAAATAAGGTAGAATAACATCAATGACATCCCTTAAACATGGCCTTCATTTGAATGACCTGTCCTCTTCTACTGTCCCTACGCATACATTTTCTTACCAGCTGGAATTCCACCTGTCAATTTCTTGCCCTGAAGAAACGTCTGCACTATGCTCTTCATGTTCTTGATGCACCACTCTGGCTCTTCATAGATTTTTGTGGGATGAAGACATGCCACATTCCAAACCATGGGAAACTTCAGGGGGGATTTGTCCTGCAACTTCCCGACTACCTTAACAAGGCACTTCAAACATTCCCGTCGGAATGTTAGTACAGAAAGCTCCCCTATTTTGCTTCCTGGCTTGCTCTGCAGGACCTAACAAATAATTTATTAATGTTATTAATGTTCATGTGACTTAATGTTCTTAATGGAAGTGAGACTAGGACAAGTTTACCTTGATGGCAGATTCAGCACCCAGGCCGAGGTCCACGCTTTTGATAGAGACCCAGTTCTTCTCATCAGATACCTGAATTTTGATGAGCTGCAGGGGGCTTCGGTCCTGTAAAAGTTCCTGTTTCATGAATCGCCGCAGTAAACCCTTAACAATACAAGAAATAACTGTTAGTAATCAACTATAGCAGTTTAATCATATTCAAATGAGTCAATAAATTTCAACAATAACTAATCATTACCATTAGGAGTTCTGTCAGGTCTTTAGCCAAAAAAAGGCAGTACAGGCTCATCTGTTTGGTATTTCGTCAGGAATGGGCCAAAGCTTCTTGCAACCGACAAGAAGAACTGCAGCTTTGCTATGATGAAATCATCAGACTGTGCTGACAAAATTGTGTCATATGACGCTGTGTTGGGGTTTGGCACCTTTTTCTTCTCAACAGCATCAACGTATTTTGAAAGCATGGGCCAGATGTCGACAGCTCTTTCAGCCACAGGGACATTCTCCACCCATCTGTGGCCACAGAAAGGTCGGGGAAAGGTAGAGGATCCTGTGACACTGGTGAAATCTTCTCTACGTGCAGGAACATTGTGGAAGATGTAGTGCAAGGCTCGCAACAGCTTGTCTACCTGCCATGTGGTGAATCCAGCCTTCATGGCATTATGAAGGGTGTGCAAGCCACAACTGCCAACACTGATGAGTTGTGCATCCCCATGAAGCTCTGAATGTTCACTCTGAAGGAGCTCCAACATTTTCAAATTGACATTTGGGCCATCCATACTGACAGACAGCAGGTGTCTCAAGTTGAGCTGTGTAACACATTCCTGTCACAAAAGAACATTTTATTAAAATAACTATTTTCACTGAGTTTTTAATTATTCATAAAACTCTGCTAGACAGTTTGTAGCCTAGCCCATGTCCCCGTAAGTATCTGCAAATATGACTTTTCTTTATAATATTCATATTTCAGATATAACACAAAATATTTAATCTGTAAATTATAGACCTTTCCACCAAAAACACACAGTCCCAGAAGTAAGGTGTGGAATCCAAGATCTTGTTAAATGAGTTGAATTAGGACTGAATAATGAGTGTAAGAAATAATTATTTATAGGAACTTTACTGTCCAGTAGATGGCACTCCTACATTAAATTTCATGCATGGTTTGCAAGCTAGTGGTAACATGAACAGACATGAGATATGGAAATCAGGCCTTGGACCCAAGGGTCAGAGAGCCCCAGCCCCCCACCCATCCACCCACCAACTCCAAACCAAACCAACTTTTCATTCTCTGACCAAATTAAATGTGATTTTTAATGTTGATATTAATTGAAAACCATAAAATGTACAATAGCCTACGATAAGAAGTCAACTTACTTTGATGCTTTGCAGCAAGTCTTCAGCCCTTGCGTGTCCAAGGAACTGTGACCCAAAGTATGAGGAAGCCACACGGTCATCCTTCCAAAACCGAACGTGGATATCCAGTTGTTTTTTTTTCGCCGCCTGGTTCAGAGACTCATCGAACATGAGTACAAATGGCCCTGCATCATTTACGCTTTTTATGAGTAGCTTCTTAAAATGTGGCGCAATGCCAAATCGAATCATGTAGGAAGTCTTATCCTTGCCACAAGCGAAGCTTTTCGCGATGTCAGAGTCACTGAACATAGTAGCGAATAATTCCCCAACCCCTTCATTGGAATTATAAGAATGATGGTTTGCCGCGGTATTCAAGCACCACAGGATTTCAGCTCTGAGAGCCGACGTTGGTACCTGTAAAGTCTGCTGTCGATCCACTGCAGCCATAGTGGTGCTACTAATCGTGGTAGGCCTACTGGTTTGCTGCGAAGGCTGTGTGGGGTTTATGCTTGTCTGTGCATGGCTGAACATCAAAATAGGGAGCTGCTCCCCCCCCACCCGCATCCTCTGCTGGTGAATGGACGATGCACTGTGTGATTTCACCGCGGTAACGCCATTCCATGTTAAATTTATTGTTTTTTTGCACACACTGCAGAATGCTTCTCTGTCATTGCCCATGACCGGCTTAAGCCAATCTTTAAACAACGGGTCATCGAGCCAAGTCTGTGAAAACCTGCATTTCCCCATTTTCCTCGTATTTTCCCGGAGCCGAGTGTCACCTAGCTAGTGTCGGGGACTCTGCTAACGTCATACACACGTTAGATTGGATCAATCCCACAAGCTCCAATCTGATAGGCTATCAACACTCAGGTCCTATACTGTATATACCGTATATATATATATTTTTTTTTATTCATGAGATGAAGTTAAACACGCAAACAGAAATATTCAGAACAAATGGAATATATTGAGGTGGAGAAGAAAAATTTACTACCCGGTCAAATTTCGTTTGTTACCTTTTACTACCTTTCAAGGGCCTTAATTTGGACTTTTTTTTTTACTACCTTTTACTACCTTTTACTACTGCGCGGACACCCTGATTTAATCACGTGTATATTGATATATCAGTCTTATACACCTTAAATTATTTTTGGTCAGTGATAGACATACCCTTTGAAGATGTGCTGGGAAGCTGAAAATGGATGGCACAACACCATCTTTAATCCGCACAGTCTGCCCGGTCCTGTCGAAGTCCTCGGTCTTGAAGTGCTCACTGCAGATCAGTGTCCTGTCAGTGGCAGCAAAACCGTCCCTTCTTAGGGCAACTTCCCACTTCCTCCTCCTCTCTCTGGATTTGGGAAACCTTACAAAAGTGAGAAATGTACCCAGATATATCAATTATTGTCAGCATTTTAAATCCATCTTTCCATTTAAGGCCAAGGACACAAGTAAACACCTAGATTATCATATGTTGGGGTAACTGTATGTAAGCATGTATGTATGTACTTCAAGAATAAGATAAACACACAAACTATATTCAAACATTCAGTGATTATGTACGTTAAACAAAATATTCTAAACCTTGTGTCAACAACAATCTAGCAATACTATTATGTAATATGTAGGCTACATACTTCCACTAAGTAACTAACGATTATCCTAAAAATAATTCATAATATTGTAACATCCTACAGGTGAAAGGTGATCCCTCGGGTTCTCGTTTCGAGACAACGGCGGTTACAGCAGCCATAGGCGGCACAAAAGTCTGGCATCTTGTCAGCAATTTCCTGTAGAAATCATAATGTAAGACGTTTTAACAAACCAACCAGACAGTAAATCATGTGTAAATTCAGTTAAATCATGTTTATAATGTGTGTATTATATTGAAAAGAAAGCGTAATTCTGCCTCGCCCCAAATTACTGGATAGCTAGTAGCCTAGCTAGGCGTGATACACAACTAAACTGCACGATTAAGTCAGTTTTTTTTTTCGAGGAGAAAAGCTGCGATTTCAACATGTTCAAGCATCCAGAACTATAACCACGTTAATAATGTTTGTAAGAAAACACACAGTTTGTAAATCCATCAAGATTTCAGCGAGATAAGAGTATTAACATTTGTGCAGGTCACTTACCTTACCTCCGTTTACCTCAGGTTCGAATGATCCCGCCAGAAAGCCAGCCTGTGGTAAGATGGCCGACCTGTGCGGACGCTCTAGACCTTGTCATAACACATCTAGTCATTCTATATATATATCTATGGGGAGCATGGCATGAATTTGTAAAACTATTCTCACAGCAGTTTTAAACCCTGGGTTCAACGTGCTGTATAATGAATATCCTAAATCGCAGCCTTTGCGACTTGCTAATCGCGTTGTTTCAAATCGCGATTTTGATTTGAAATCGATAAATCGACCAGCCCTAGCCCCCATGCATGGTGTGTTCGCAGAACAAGGTAGCTAATGCCAGAGGGTCCTTTTTTATCATTTGATGATGGATTTTATTGAATTAACACCATGTAGAGGTTGCCATTACAGTTTGGATATCATTGATTTATTCTCTAGGTGAGTGGAGGCTTTCCCCTTCTAATGAAGGAAGTAGTCCAAGATGGGGTATTCCAGCATTTTGGACAAGTGATAACAGATAATGTGAGATCTCCATATTTTTATTTGGCTACTCTGGAAAGGGGAATGGTGTGTCTTGAGAAAAGTATGATCACACAAATATCACATCTGTGTGAGGCGAAGTACATGTGAGATGGATCTGAAATTAATTGATTCAGCCTACCCATGGAATATCAATGGCACTGATGTGACCCTGAGGTTTCCCAATAAAAGTCTTTGGGGCCCTGCCTCATTTTTTACCCTGCATGGTTCGTGTTTGGTGTGCGGTCATCGAGCTTATTCCTGACACTGCAGAATGGACAGGTTCTTGTTATCCACTGCAGATATTATTGTTATGTTTTCTTCTCTTTTTATTTTTTTTGTGCCTTTGTGTCTCTGAGGGTAATATGCACTGTGAATACACAACCTATGGGTAATTTTACTTTTCATAGAATGTATGTTGTTCTTTTTTGTTTGTTTATTAATCTGACTAAAAGGGGTATCTTGAGACTGCACTATTGTCAGTGTTATTGTGTTTAATTTCTTGTGCTATTCATGACAATGACTGCAGTATCTATATGATAATAGTGAGTTCTGAGAACACAAACATGTCTTCTTTGCTTGTTAAGTTCTGGAGGGGACCACAAATACTGTGTTTACACAGGTAACGGTGATTTTAAGTCTCTGCCTTATCAACTTTCTATGTCATTTTTAACATTTTGTGGTGAATACAGAGTGCTATCTAATTTTATAATTGAGGACACCACCAGTCAAGTGGAAGTATCACAACTTTGTAATAAGAACAAATAGGAACATGCGATTCATTGTGGTTTTGTGGTTACATGTTCATAGGATACATTACATCCATACATATAACACAATATATTGAATATTATATATATTATATGAACATATATATGATATATTATATTCTCCAGTTACTTCTTATAGTAAACTATGGTTTTGCCTATGGCTGTACTTTTATTTTGAAAAATAACTTTTCCGCTAGTTATGGTCGTGCCTGTGGGTGTGTCGTGTACTGGGCGTGTCATGTAGTGGTCCTGTGTCTTGCACGACCCAGCTACATCTATTTGGTGCGCCTTGGGCAAGTGTTCACTGGTGTCTCGTTCCTGGAATAAACCAAGTGCACTTCATCCACACTTTGGCAAATGCCGCATAGAAGCGGTCGTTGTCCAAGTGTGTAGACCACAATGCACAGCATCAATGACGACAAACGTTTACATCGAACACGAGGAAGACTGCACATATTACTGCGTAGATGTAGTGTATCTCTTCTTGGTTTTAAGAAGTCCCCGCGTACTTTGCGACATACGTCAAAATGCGTCACCACAGAGTGCAGCGCTACCGGAAGTTAACGTTTTAGGCAAGAAAAATGAAACGTTTAATAACCATAGTTAGGGAGGCGTTGTAATATGGTTGTCATTGGACTAGTACGGAGTCCTTTTTAAATCCCTTGAGCAGTGCTATGTTGAACGGGTAGCTACGGAAATGTTTTACGAAAGGAACTGAATTGATAAGATACATGTTAAACATTTGGCAAGAACACGAAACCGTCCATTACAATATTCAAGGGTTAGCAATCTGCTTTGTAAGGGAGAACTAGAAGTACTGTGCAAATGGGATATCACCGATTCATTCTTTTGTGTTTCTTTTAATATAAACTGTAATACTACAATACTAATCTTTTGTAGTATGGCGTGGTACGTGTGTTTGGTTTTATCTTTGGGGCTGCATCTGAAGCCTTGCACTACAGTAAATGCTTCAAAATTGAAAGAGCTCACGAGAGAGAGTTTCCTGCGTATAATGCAATCAGAGAAGACATCCTTCGTTTACTTTGGTAACCACGGTAAGTAATCCAAACCGTACTACAACGTTTTAATTTCGATTTCATTGTTATATTTATTAAAGTGCTTGTTTTTTATGTTCAGTACTATGGAGGGCTAAGAGTGCCAAAATTAAATAAATAAGTACACCAATAATTAGTTAATTAAATGTGTCATGAATTGTTTGAAATGGGAAATATAAAGATAAATTATTACTTAAATGTGTCATGAATTATTTAAAATGGAAAATAAAAATATCGTTAATTAAATGTGCCATGAATTATATCTACCATTAGAAATAAAATCATTATTAATTAATTACATGTGTCATTTACAATTATTTCACTATATATTTAATTTTGGCACTTTTGGCACTTTCGCCACATCATGAATTAATTTTATCTGTCAGTGTGACCCATCAAAGTCAGTAGGCGGGTCACTGCGGGTCGTCAACCGAGAGTAACATCTGATTGGTTACCCTGTACAGCAAGTCAAAACAAATAGATCCCAGATAATGGATCGGTACGGGACCCGTCAACATACTCCGAGACAATAGATGGCAGTATTTGTTTTTACATTGCTACCTATAATAATCAAGAAGAAGAAGAATTTCGCAACGGCCTTAATTTAGCGATATAGGTAGGGGTGTCGCTACCGAAAATGTAACTTCCGCTACTATGCATGCGCACGCTTGCGACTTCTGGAAGAAGGCGTGCTATTTTTATGGCATCGCGTCACATTTCATCGTCTGTTGATTTTTTATGATAATGTCGACAGCGAGAGGAAAGAGAATTAACCGGATAATGATGGAGTCCTTCGACTTTAAAAGATTTTATTTCGCATAGGCCTTTAATGCCTAATGTGCTTCAGAAGGAGCGACGTAAAATACAGGGTATGGCCATCAATTTTAGTCAAAGGTGACATTACTTTAATGTTACCATTATGTACTACTCCCAGTTCAATGTGCTGTGAAGTTACTTAAACTAAGCCTGCTTTTTTCTCCTTAGTCATTTCTTTTCTTAATTGTATCAGTGTAATTACCACACACTCCTGTCAGTTATGGCAGCTGTGTTTTGTGGTGCTAAATGAAGCAAATTACATTTGTTTCTGACAGACGACCGATTGTTTTATCTTGGGTCAAACCGCACAACATAAACATTGCTTATGTTGTGCAAATAAAAGTTCTTAACTATTATTTTGGAGTGACTTTTTTTTTTTTTTTTTTTTAGAAAATGCTGTACATATATCACAGCCCCTTGATAAGCAATATGGGTACACAAGATTGATATACACCCCAATTTTATTACGATTTCTAAAGAAAAGGCATCTATTCAGCAATACCAATTGGGAAAGTGTAAGATTACTGTCCGGTGTTCTGACAAAACGTCCTACTTTATCAAAACATCCTACCGTAGTGCTAATCGATAGCCCTAACCCTAACCCCCCAAAACCCCCTAAAACTCTTACCTTAACCCTAACCCTAAACCCTAAAACCTAACCCTAAACCCTAAAACCTAACCCTAATCCCAAGACGGTGGAACTGCACATGCGCAGAAAGGCTCGATAGCACGTCTCGATAGGTAGGATGTTTTGTCAGAACACCGGCACTAAAAGCAACGCGCACACAGATGCAAATATTACAATCTGCAAAGCAATATGGTTTAAATACCACAATAAAGTGACGGCTGAACTATAAATATAAACATCAATGACCCATCTCACAATACGTGACCAATGAATAATGATACACGACATCCATGCCCTGAATCACGGTCTGCCGCAAAATGTGAATACATGCGCAGTATTGGGACTGGTTCATCATTGGTAGCGCCATGTTGGAAATGACACAGCTTCAGACCAAAACAATCGGCTGCACAAGATCCAGATAGATCATTGTTTGTCCCGCCTACTGACTTTAATGGGTCACACTGACAGATAAAATTAATTCATGATGTGGTGAAAGTGCCAAAAGTGCCAAAATTAAATAAATAGTGAAATAATTGTAAATGACACATGTAATTAATTAATAATGATTTTATTTCTAATGGTAGATAATTCATGGCACATTTAATTAATGATATTTTTATTTCCCATTTTAAATAATTCATGACACATTTAAGTAATAATTTATCTTTATATTTCCCATTTCAAACAATTCATGGCACATTTAATTAATTAATTATTGGTGTATTTATTTATTTAATTTTGGCACTCTTAGCCCTCCATACTGTACTGCTGGCGGGGTGAAATTAAGAAATATTAAATAAAAATTATTAAAAGAAATGTATAACTAAATATTTGATCAATAATATATATGCCTGCTAGTTTTTTTTTTTTTTTAAATGGCTGAAAAAAATTACACCTAAATATGTTTTTTTTTTTAGCATTTAAACACAGAATGAACAGGATAAAACATGAAGAGCATATACTGTACTAAACACATCTAAGCACATTTATCAAAACAGAAATTTGTAAAGTAAGAAAATAAATGTATCCAAACAATTTAAAGTTAAAAAACAAACAAACAATGTGTCCTGCCCTGATCGTCCGCTCCTTCCGTGTGCCACGCCCCCTCGTTAACTGGTGTGGATTCCCCGGGTGATCAGCTGTTTCTGGTTGTTGTCATTAGTCCTCATTATTTAGTCCGCGTTTCAGTTTGTTTCTCCAGTCCGGTCATTGTATTGTCCGTCTGCGTTTTGCCTGCCTTACCTGTAATTAAACCCCGTATTCCCTGATACCCTGATGTACGCGCCTTTGTCTCCGTTCCGTCCTTGCTTGGCAGGGCAATATTATTATAATTAAATGTATTAATGGTTTATTATTAATGAAATTAAATAATTAATAAGAAATCTTTATTTTTAAATGTATTTTATTATATAACAATAATTACTGTTACTATCATTTTTACTGTCTAAATATATGTGTTCGGCTAGTCTAAACATGCACAATGCTATCACAACGGTTCCACTTCTGAGATTCAGATTGAGTTCTAGGTCATTTTTTTTTTCTAACTGGTTGGTTTGATTTTTAAGAAATTTGAGTTCTAATGAGTTCGAGAACTGAGGTACCACTGTATTGGTTTGGAACCATTATTGCCAAACACACTTTCTCATTAATGAGAACTCAAAAACTATTTGACCAGTATTTTTCAAACTTTGGTTAAGGAATTGGGAGTGATCAAGTTATGAAATGGCTCACTCCAAATCTGAAACAGCACCACATAGTGATGGACACTTCTTCTTAGCACAGTAACTCAAAAATTAAGCACATTTTATCAGTAGAAATTTAGCATGGATGGGGTTTTAATAAATATTTTTGGGAGAGGTTAGGAGAGTGTGTAGGGTTGGCTCGGGCGATATTACAGTAATGTTTGTGTTCGACTACAATTATTGTGAGCGAATCCCCCCCGCTCATTAAAATTTATCATGAGGGAACTCAGTCATGTCATTTAGGCCTTGTCCTAGTCAGCATATACAACGATAGATGCAGCGAGTGTGTAGGGTAAGCTTGAGCAGATTTACAGTAATATTATTTGTATACTTTGGGATTTTTTTTGGTCAAAATCCCCCTTGCATGAATATACGAAGTATTAGATGCAACCCAAGCCTACTGTAGGACTACAGATTGTGGTAGGAGGATCTATGAAGAATACTGATTAGATGAGGGAGATGGGGTGAGGGTGCTGTCTGGGGAATACATCAGTATCATTTTTTTTTTTGTCAACTTCATTGTCATTTGTATGCATGTTCAACTTAACTAGTCTAGCCTTATAGTAATTATATGTTTATTTTAAAAGTTAAAATGCTAATATCTTCTTGTTTGTTTGCTAGTGTTTAATTTTCATAAAGTTGGAATCTGGTACATTATACCTATTTTATGTATAGCCTGCTCCTGTGGAGCAGTTTGTTTGTCAGCTAACTGCAACTTGTTTGTGTACAGTCAAAAACAGGTAGCAGTATCATTTCATATTAAAAGAAAATTATAGTGGGTTCTCTTTGTGTATATGTATGTGTCTGTATGACATTACATGGTAGTTACTGAATTATACCATTGGTGTGTCTGTTATACTACTTACTGTTATGTCACAGACATTTGTTAGTCATAGTGCAAAGGAGAAAGTAGAAAAAATAATATAAATATTTAGACATATAAAGAATATAAGTAATATGAAGTTTTTAGGTATGGACATTAAGACATACAGAAACAAATAGTTATCTGCCTAATTAGTGGGAGGGGGAAGATTGTGCAGATTTGCATGTAATCTTTTAGCTGAGCTAAAAAGGCCTATGATGTGATTTACTTAGATTTCCAGAAAGCCTTTGATGTTGTCCCCCACAAACGGCTCTTGTTAAAGCTTAAAGCTGCAGGAATTTTAGGAACTGTGGCAGCTTGGATCAAAAACTGGCTAACTGATAGGAAGCAGCGAGTAGTTATTAGAGGCACTATGTCACAGTGGGCCTCCGTTTATAGTGGGGTACCGCAGGGTTCAATTTTAGGACCACTATTGTTCCTAATTTACATTAATGATATTGACACGAATACATACAGTAAACTGGTTAAATTTGCAGACGACACTAAGGTGGGCGGGGTAGCAGATACTAATCAAGCAGCAGAGAGGCTTCAACGGGATCTGGATTTAATTAGCGAATGGGCTGATACTTGGCAGATGAAATTTAACACAGATAAATGTAAGGTAATCCATGCAGGGAGCAGAAATATACAGTACAGATATTTTATGGGTTCCACTGAAATAAAGGTAGCTGATTACGAGAAAGATCTCGGTATGTATGTTGATGCTTCCATGTCCCACTCTCGCCAATGTGGGGAAGCAATAAAAAAGGCGAACAGAATGTTGGGTTATATCTCTAGATGTGTGGAGTTTAAGTCAAGGGAGGTGATGTTACACTTATATAATTCCTTGGTAAGACCCCACCTAGAATACTGTGTGCAGGTTTGGTCACCATACCTCAAGAAGGACATTGCTGCCTTAGAAAAGGTGCAACGAAGAGCTACGAGAATGATTCCTGGTCTTAGAGGAATGTCTTATGAGGAGAGGTTAGCGGAACTGAATCTGTTCAGCCTTGAGCAAAGGAGACTAAGGGGGGATATGATTCAGGTCTATAAGATTCTAACGGGTCTGGATGCTGTTCAGCCAAATGACTATTTCAATATTAGTCTAAATACTAGAACTCGTGGCCATAAGTGGAAATTAGCGGGAGAACATTTTAAAACAAATTTGAGGAAGCACTTCTTTACACAGCGTGTAGTCAGAGTATGGAATAGTCTTCCTGCTATTGTAGTGGAAGCTAAAACCATGGGTTCCTTTAAATCAGAGCTAGATAAGATTTTAACAACTCTGAGATATTAGCTAAGTTCTCCCCAAACGAGCTTGATGGGCCGAATGGCCTCCTCTCGTTTGTAAATTTCTTATGTTCTTATGTTCTTATGTTCTTAAGTAAATTTTGCAATGAATAAATCGGTAGTCTCAGGGATATGACTCAGACTCAGAGCATTTGGGTAAAATCTAGGGCTGGGAATCAGTTAAAAAAATAATTATGCAGTTTTCTGTGATTAATCTAAACTATTATTGAAACGTATAATCATAAATATATATATGTTGAATCCCCAAATTATTGTAGAATTAACATAAAGGGTGACTTTGAGTATGTATATTGGTCATTTTCACAAACTCATTATCATAAAATATTAATTTTATCCAATTTTTAAAATAAGTTTGAAGACAGACTAAAGTTATACTGCTTCATTGTCTAAACCGCCAATTTTGCCTTTGGGGTAATTACCATTTCTTTCTGTAATAAAAGTATTTAATCAAATCCAGGGCAAGAATTACTGAGATGAGAAAAAAATGACAAAACTAATTTAAAAACTGAGCTAAAATATACATCTTATCATAAAAATTGATTGTTTATTGTGGGATACATGCAATAAAGTTGAAGGATTTAAAAACAGTTTATGTATTTTTGTGTTACTGATTTTTGGCTACCTGTTTGGGGAAAATGATTTAACGAATCATCAAATCAGAGTAACGGGTGTGGGGGGGGAGGTCAATTTGGTTACAAATTCAGTTCTTCAAGGTGCAAATTTTTAGGTTGCCATAAGAAAATCTATTTTTAAATATTAGTTTAAGCATAGGTGTCAAGGCTGTGAGGCAGGCGAGCAGGAAAGCAGGCAAGCGGAGCCGTGACTTCGGACAAACAGGGTTTAATGGTACTGGGATGGCTGACAGGCACGAACACCAAGACAATACAATGACAGATCTGGGGAAGACAGACTGAGACTCGGACTAAATACAAAAGACTAGGCAGAAATAACAGGACACAGATGATCACAATTGGTAATCACACGAGGTAACGAGGTGGGCGTGGCACACATCGGGATCGAACGGAGCGGATCGTGACAATAGGTTACTGTCATTGTGTTGGTCACATTTGTTACTGCTAATATTTGCCCAGTTGTACATGGATTTTAAGGCACTGACATGCACGAGCCTGGCATGGTGCTATCATGAAGGAGCAAGTGTGTGCAGAAACTTTACCAGTAATTTAAATTTAATGATTAAGCAAGATTTGAATTCTATGAAGTAAACGGACACCTACACATGAGTATCTCTCTCTGCCTGGGTGCATGATTCAGTACAATTTTAGTAGATAAGACTAGGCAAGATTAATTGTCAATCTATAAAAAACAAGGTAATAAAAACAAAATTGTTATTTACCTGGAAGACTTGAACAAGATGAAAGGCCTAGGGCTCACCCATAAATAATATCCATCCATCCATCCATCCATCCATCCATTTTCTGCCGCTTATCCAGAATCAGGTTGTGGGGGCAGCAGTCTAAGCAGAGATGCCCTCTCACCAACCACATCCTCCAGCTCCACCAGAGGAATACCGAGGTGTTCCTCAGTCAGTCGAGAGATATAATATCTCCAGCATGTCCTAGGTCTCCTGGTTGGACACACCCAAAACACATCCCCAGGAAGCCATCCAGGAGGCATCCTAACTAGATGCCTGAACCACCTTAGCTGGCTCCTTTCGATGTGGAAGAGCAGAGGCTCTACTTTGAACCCCTCCTGAATGTCTGAGGTCCTCACCCTATCTCTCAGGCTGAGCCCAAACACCTTGTGGAGGAAATTCATTTCTGCCGCTTGTATCCGCAGTCTCATTCTTTTGGTCATTACCAAGAGATCATGACCATAGGTGAGGGTAGGAATGTAGATGGACTGGTAAATTGAAAGCTTTGCCTTCCAGCTCAGCTACCTCTTTACCATGACAGAATGGTACAGCGTCTGCATCAGTGTTGACGCGGCACCGATCCGTCTGTCAATCTCCCCCTCCTTTCTTCCCTCACTCATGAATAAGGCCCCAAGATATGAACTCACTCTCTTTAGGCAGCAACCCCCCCCCCCCCCCCCAGGGAAGTCTTCCCGTTTCACGTAAATACAAAGCCATGTCTCCTGCTCCGTGTTCTGAGTGCAATATGTTTAGTTATTGTTCTCCAGTCATTAGCGGTACGTTTATCTGTGAAAAGTGTCAGTTAGTCGCTAGGCTGACGGAGAAGATTGTAGTTTTAGAGGGACGTATCCGGATGTTATGGGACATTCAGGAGACTGAGAGTTTTATTGATTCAGTGTTAGCGGCTCCGGATATGTCCGCCATAGGTATTCAGTCTCCCCCCACACCGGCAGCAGAGCCTTCGCAGCAAGGCGAGTGGGTGATTACCCGGCGGCATACTCGTAAATCCAACCATAATTCACACCGGCACCATTCGCCCATTCGCGTTTCCAACAGGTTCTCCCCACTCAGTGAAACTCCCGCGGAGACACCTGTTGAAAGTGCTCTAGTAATAGGCAACTTTATTCTAAGAAACGTGAGAGTAGCGACTCCAGCAACCATAGTTAATTGTCTTCCTGGTGCCAGAGCGACCGACATCTCGGCAAATTTAAAAGTGCTGGCTAAAAGTAAACGTAAATACTCTAAGATTATTATCCACGTCGGCACTAATGATGTCCGATTGAGGCAATCGGAGATCACAAAGTCAAATTTCATAGAGGTGTGCAACCTTGCGAAGAAGATGTGTGTGTCAGTAACGTGCTCTGGCCCCATCCCTGCTAGACGTGGTGATGAAATGTACAGCAGATTATTGTTGCTACATCGCTGGCTGCAATGGTCCCTGATAAATGGTGTGGGTTATATGGACAACTGGTAGATGTTTTGGGGTAGGCCTGGGCTTTTGAAGAGGGACGGTATTCACCCCTCGCGGGCTGGTGCCGACCTCTTGTCTAAAAGCATAGCTCTTAGTCTCCAGGCAAATCGCTGACTAACCAGAGCCAAGTCCAAGCGGCAGGCAAACCGGCATAACCGACTGCCTGCTAGTCGCTTAGAGTCGTCACCTAGGGTTCATTTTATTGAGACTGTGTCTGTTCCCCGTGTTTTTAATCATGGAAGCCTATTCCACCGTAGTGTGTGCCATAATAACTTAATAAAAATTACAATGAATCCGTTACTAGAAAACAGCTGTGATGCAGGGCTTAAACTTAAACTTGGACTTCTGAATGTAAGATCACTGGCTCCTAAGGCACTATTAATAAATGAAATAATTACTGATTTTAGTCTTGGTGCCATATGCCTCACAGGGACCTGGCTTAAACCGAATGAATTCATGGCACTAAATGAATCTACTCCAGCTGAGTACAGTTGTAAGCATAACCCTGCAATTTTTCAGTCCAGCCTTGGAGTGTCTGAGAAATGTGGTTTGAGTTTCAGCACATTTGAAACTCTTGTTCTTAGTCTTGCTGGCTCATCTCTTCATAGCTCTTCAGCCCAAATCACCATTGTTATTGCGTATAGACCACCTGGGCCATACAGTAATTTTCTTAAGGAGTTTTCTGATTTTTTAACTAACCTGGTGGTCAGTACTGACAAAGCTGTTATTGTGGGTGATTTTAACATTCATATGGAGAAAGATAGTGATCCTTTAAAAATAGCATTTGCAGCTATTCTTGACTCTGTTGGTGTATGTCAGAATGTAGTCGGGCCTACTCATGCCTGTAACCATACCCTTGATTTGATTATTAGTCATGGCATCCTGGTGGAACATGTGTCTATTATGCCTCAGAGTCCTCTGCTCTCAGATCATTACTTGTTAACGTTTGAAATCCAGTATAGTTGACCACAGCTCCAAAGTAGGCTTGCCACGATAGACGGTGTTGACGGTGTTACCGGTTTTAAGACGCAACACCGGTGACATCACTTTTCCACCGTGATACCGTCCCCACATTTATTTATTTTTGACAGACTGCTGACTTGTCATTTTTGTAGCCTAATGTCATTTTGGAAGTTTTTCTTTTATATTCGTTTCTTGTTCATTCGTTTAACCTTATTTAAACTTTATTTATTTATCTTTCTATTTTATTTTCTTATTCGTTTTAAAAACGTTCTAACATAGGCTACGTAATAAACGTTCTATGGTTGTTATTTGTTTGGTTCCAACTTCCACAGTTTTTTCAGCCTGTAGCATTGTTGTGTTTTTTGTTGTGTTATGTTAATAAAAGTTCTGTTTAATATCAGTGATTTTTTTTTGTAGTTTCGTTGTCGTCCATTCAAACAGTTGACGCCGAATTGCCAATTCCCGCAAAATTAAAAGTGAAAGTATAATATGCACGCATTTATAAGCTATTTAAAAGCAGGAAAAAAAGAGGAAACCCCCACCCCCACGGTGATACCGGTATTACCGGTGTTGTCACATGTCCATTAACCGGTGGGGAAATTTCCTCATCGTCACAACCCTACTCCAAAGTACAGAATCAGACGTTCCATTGCCTCACTAACTATAACAACATTTATGAAACAACTTCCACAGTCCATCAGCCTTACATCTGAGGCATCGTGTATAAATGAACTTGAACAGGCAACTGCAAACATGGAAAAATCGCTTCGTAGCACACTAGATCTTGTAGCCCCACTTAAGAAGATAAAGCACAGAGATAAGAAACCTGCCCCCTGGTACTCTGATCATACACGTGAACTCAAACAGGCATCACGCAAGCTAGACCGCAAATGGCACTCAACTAAACTAGAAGTTTTCAAATCTGCAGGGAAAGAGAGCCTGTCTAAATACAGACAAGCACTTGTGACTGCTAGGTCTGTGTATCTCTCCAGATTAATAGATGGGAACAAAACCAATCCAAAATCCCTATTTGAATCCGTGGCTAGGTTAACACAGAATTCTCCATTAAACTCGCAAGTCCCACAAGCTCTTAAGAGTGATGACTTTATAAAAAATTTTAATGGTAAAATAACTAAGATTAGACAGACCATCCAGTGCATGTCCTTAGCTACCGATGACTGCCAGACTCCTGCTAGTCTTATGCCTATCAATAATGAGACTTTTGAATCTTTCATTCCTATGAAACACTCAGAACTCTTGAGCTTAATTTCCTCCTGTAAATCCACTACAAGCCTCATAGACCCAATTCCTACAAAATTCTTCAAGGAAATTGCACCGCAGATTTGCAATACCCTGTTAAATATGTTAAACTCATCTCTTAAGCTTGGATATGTTCCAAAACCTTTTAAAATGGCTGTTATTAGACCCGTCCTAAAGAAACCAAATCTTGAACCTAGTGTTTTAGGAAACTATAGACCTATCTCAAATCTTCCTTTCGTTTCAAAGATCATGGAAAAGGTTGTAGTTCGTCAGTTGTCTTCTTTCCTACAAAAAAATAATACTAATGAATTTATCAGTCTGGCTTTAGACCAAACCATAGCACAGAAACTGCTCTAGTCAAAGTAATGAATGATTTACTTATGGCTTCAGATCGTGGCTGTATATCGCTGTTGGTATTACTAGATTTAACTGCAGCATTTGATACTGTGGACCATAATATCCTCTTGGACCGGTTAGAAGGGGTAGTTGGCATTACGGGGACAGCACTCTCTTGGTTCCGCTCATATTTAACTGATCGATATCAGTATGCCCATGTGCACAACGAATCATCCAAGGCCACCAAAGTCACATACCGTGTCCCACAGGGATCAGTACTGGGCCCACTACTGTTTACCCTATACATGCTACCTCTTGGTAACATTATTAGAAATCATGGTGTTGGGTTTCATTGTTATGCAAATGATACACAGTTATATATATCTGTTAACCCTGATGATACATCACTCCTATCTCGGTTAGAAGACTGTCTGTTAGATATCCGGCGCTGGATGGCAAAAAATTTCCTAATGTTAAACACAGAAAAAACAGAAGTACTGGTGATTGGTCCCAAGGCTGCAAGAAAGACGTTGCACCACCTCAGCATTAGTGGCCTTCCTACACAACCTAACACAGTGGTTAGAAATCTTGGTCTTCTAGTTGATTCAGATCTATGTTTTGATGCTCACATAAGAAGTATTACTAGAACTGCATTTTATCATCTAAGGAACATAGGCAAACTTCGTAAGATGCTCTCACTTCGTGATGCAGAAAAATTAATACATGCCTTTGTAACTTCCAGACTGGACTACTGTAATGCCCTCCTTTCTGGTTGCCCGTCTGGACCCTTACATAAACTTCAGCTGGTACAGAATGCAGCAGCCAGAGTTCTCACAAACACTAAACAATTTGATCACATTACACCAGTCTTATCCTCCCTTCATTGGTTACCAGTTAAGTCTCAGATTGACTATAAAATACTGCTATTAACTTATAAAGCACTGAATGGCCTTGCACCAGAATACCTAAGTGATCTGCTGACCTCATACAACCCCCCGCGCTTGCTTTGTTCTCAAGGTGCAGGATATCTGTTAGTACCTAGGGTAGAAAGAGCTACGGCAGGCTGCAGAGCTTTCTCCTATAGAGCTCCCCAGCTGTGGAATGGTCTTCCACCGGATGTGCGGATTTCAGGCTCACTCTCAATATTCAAGTCTAGACTAAAAACACACCTGTTTAGTTTAGCTTATAGGGACACTAGTTCTAGCTCTAGCTAACTTCTCACTCCCAGTTATACCTATAGTGTGAGGTGTAGAGCTGGGTGGGGATCGGTGCCATTGGCTTTGGATAAACTGAATTGAGAGTGCTGTCACTCTAGCTTCACAATCGCTTGTGGGATTGGAGTGCTGTCATTTCAGGGACTCCCCATGCCTGCATTCCCACCTGCCTCTCCCTCCTACTTATGCTGCCATAGCCATATCTGCCGGAGCATTGCACTTCATATTGCACTCATCTAACTTTTAGCACTGCCTATAGTCTCCCCTACTTTGACTAATTGCATATTTTATTTCCCCTACTTCTCCTGGGGGGTGCTGCCTGGAGCCCTCACTCTATCAAGATGTCCAGCACACCTTGCTACATGTGACATCGCCTCTACCAATGACGTCCGTGCATCCAGCTTGCCGTTCTGCCTGTGTCATTTTCCTTGTATTACCCGCTCCCTGCCTTCTGGTTGCCTGGCGATTGGAGGGAGCATTGGCACCGGCTTGCCATCTCCCCCCTGCTCCCTGTTTGTGTCTCAAAATTTACTGTATCTGACTCTCCCTGCCGGCTCCTGGAGGATGGGTTCCCCCTTTGAGTCTGTTCCCTCCCAAGGTTTCTTCCTTCTAGGGAGTTTTTCCTTGCCACTGTCGCCTATGGCTTACTCACTGGGGGCTTTGGGTGGGGATGCTGTAAAGCGCTTTGAGACGATGTAATGTTGTGATAATGCGCTATACAAAAATAAATTTGTTGTTGTTGGCTATCCACCCATTTCCGGTCTAGAACCTGTGCCATGGACTTGGAAGTGCTGATCCTCATCCCAGCCGCCTCACACACAGCTGCAAACCGCTCCAGTGCATGTTACAGGGCACAGCCTGACGACGCCAGCAGGACCACATCACGCACAAAAAGCAAAGATGTGATCCTGAGCCCCTGAGCTAGACCCCCTCCACCTCTTGGCTACAAATTCGGTCCTTAAAAGTTATGAACAGAATCAGTGACAAAGGGCAGAGTCCAACACACACTGGGAACAAGTTTGGCAATATGAACCAAACTCTCACTCCGTTTGTACAGGGATCTGAGATCCCGCAACAAAGGCCCTGTACCCCATAGTCCTGGAGCACTCCCGATAGGAGCTCCCAAGGGACATTGTCGTATGTCTTTTCCAAGTCCACAAAACACATGTAGACTGGTTGGACAAACTCCCATGAACCCTCCAGGGTCCATGCGAGGGTGAAGAGCCAGTCCAGCATCCCGCAACCAGGACAGAATCCACATTGTTCCTCCTGGATTTGAGATTCAACCAACGGGCGGGCCCTATTCTCCAGTACCGCAGCATAGACCTTCCCAGGGAGGCTAAAGAGCCTAATCCCCCTGAAGTTGGAACACATTCTCTGTGCTCTGCATGAGCTTATCTACGGGAGCAGCACTGTTCTACCTAAGCCTTTCGAGGTGAAGGGCATTGGATGAGGTAGCAGTGAGTGTGTCCTCATTTTCTGGCATCACCAGCTCATTCACAAAGTAGATGGGGAAGATGGGGAAGTGCGCTGCTGAAGGAGCACAGACACTGGGAACGGGGATTTAATTATGTTTGTGTTTTTTTATTAAAATTTTGGTTCTGCAGTTTGTAAAATATAAATAAAACTGCAATCTTTTTTCAAAGAAAACACAACTTACAGTTTTTAAGGTATTTTAAAATGTTCAAATAAAAGTCAGTAGGACTGTTATTTTTCTGCATCTCACAATTTAGATTCCTTACCTGGCTACAGATGATTCAGCTCCTCTGTCAGCTGATCCCTCCTTGCCCGTGGAGCTGCCGGCATACACTCCTTTGTTGGCACCAGCGCATGCAGTTCAGCATCATGCTTTCTAAAGTCATCTAATGTGTCCTCATTAATGTCCAGCAGACATCCATCACGCATGGCAATGTTTTGCAACATACAAAATGCCACAAAGAATGCTGTGACCTTCTGAGGGCTGTGTTGCATTGTTCCATCTGACTTGTCTAAACATCTGAAACTCAGATTTTCAGCAATCCTAATGTCCTTTCACTTGTAGTACATGCTTAATTCTGGTCATTAATTCAAAATATCTTTTTAATGCTATAGTTTGTTCCTTAATATATATATTGTTTTTCTTTTGGTGTTTGAGTCGATGTTTCATTAACCAAGAACATAAGAACATAAGAACATAAGAAATTTACAAACGAGAGGAGGCCATTCGGCCCATCAAGCTCGTTTGGGGAGAACTTAGCTAATATCTCAGAGTTGTTAAAATCTTATCTAGCTCTGATTTAAAGGAACCCATGGTTTTAGCTTCCACTACAATAGCAGGAAGACTATTCCATACTCTGACTACACGCTGTGTAAAGAAGTGCTTCCTCAAATTTGTTTTAAAATGTTCTCCCGCTAATTTCCACTTATGGCCACGAGTTCTAGTATTTAGACTAATATTGAAATAGTCATTTGGCTGAACAGCATCCAGACCCGTTAGAATCTTATAGACCTGAATCATATCCCCCCTTAGTCTCCTTTGCTCAAGGCTGAACAGATTCAGTTCCGCTAACCTCTCCTCGTAAGACATTCCTCTAAGACCAGGAATCATTCTCGTAGCTCTTCGTTGCACCTTTTCTAAGGCAGCAATGTCCTTCTTGAGGTATGGTGACCAAACCTGCACACAGTATTCTAGGTGGGGTCTTACCAAGGAATTATATAAGTGTAACATCACCTCCCTTGACTTAAACTCCACACATCTAGAGATATAACCCAACATTCTGTTCGCCTTTTTTATTGCTTCCCCACATTGGCGAGAGTGGGACATGGAAGCATCAACATACATACCGAGATCTTTCTCGTAATCAGCTACCTTTATTTCAGTGGAACCCATAAAATATCTGTACTGTATATTTCTGCTCCCTGCATGGATTACCTTACATTTATCTGTGTTAAATTTCATCTGCCAAGTATCAGCCCATTCGCTAATTAAATCCAGATCCCGTTGAAGCCTCTCTGCTGCTTGATTAGTATCTGCTACCCCGCCCACCTTAGTGTCGTCTGCAAATTTAACCAGTTTACTGTATGTATTCGTGTCAATATCATTAATGTAAATTAGGAACAATAGTGGTCCTAAAATTGAACCCTGCGGTACCCCACTATAAACGGAGGCCCACTGTGACATAGTGCCTCTAATAACTACTCGCTGCTTCCTATCAGTTAGCCAGTTTTTGATCCAAGCTGCCACAGTTCCTAAAATTCCTGCAGCTTTAAGCTTTAACAAGAGTCGTTTGTGGGGGACAACATCAAAGGCTTTCTGGAAATCTAAGTAAATCACATCATAGGCCTTTTTGTGATCAATTTCACTTGTAGCTTCCTCAAAGAACTCAAGCAGATTCGTTAAGCAGGATCTACCTCTCCTAAATCCATGTTGGCTATCCTTTATAATGTTATTTGCATCTAGGTAATCTACCATTTTCACTTGAATTATAGCTTCCATTATTTTTCCAGTAATGCTAGTTAAACTGATTGGCCTATAGTTTGCTGGATTACTTCTATCCCCTTTTTTGAATATGGGTGTTATATTAGCATGCTTCCAATCTGATGGTACCACACCCGCAGATAACGATTTCTGGAATATTAAAGTCAAAGGTTGGCTAATAATATCCCTCATCTCTTTCAAGACTAAAGGTAAGATGCCATCAGGCCCCTGCGATTTATTTATTTTGAGTTTAGCTAGGCTTAGTATCACATCAACCTCAGTTATACATATATTGGTCATAGACGATGCTGTATTCGTATTAATTGGTGGTAAATTACTTGTGTTCTCTATTGTGAACACCCTTGAAAAATAATCATTAAACTCGTTTACCATATCAATTTCGTTATCAATTATAAGGCCCTTACTATCCTGCAAATTAGTGATTTCAGCTTTTAGTGCTCTCTTAGAGTTAAAATATTGGAAGAAACCTTTACTGTCATGCTTAGCCTCCAATGCAATTTTTCTTTCTACATCCCTCTTTGATAGCCTAATGTCATTTTTTAACTCTGCCTGTAGACTTAGATACTCCTGCTTGATTTTGAAATCATTAGTTATTTTCCAGTTGTGGAACAGAGCCCTTTTCCTCCTGACTTTATTCTTAATTTCCTTAGTAAACCACCTTGGTTGTCGTTTCCTAGATTTAGCTTTGCTGGAAACAGGTATGAAGTCCTCTTGCACTTGCAACAATGTGCTTTTGAAAAATTCCCATGCCTCTTCAACTGTTTTGCTATTTAACTCTGTCCAGTTTACAGTTTCTAATTTCCGTCTCATACCATTAAAGTTAGCCTTCCTAACATTGTATACTTTTAATTTAGACTTTGCTCTTCGGACACTAAAATTAACCTCGAATTTAACCATGTTATGATCACTACCGTACAATGGGTCTAAAACCTCTAATTTTCCAATCCTATCCTGGTTATTACAAAAAACGAGATCAAGAAGGGCTTCTCCCCTGGTAGGAGTATTAACAAACTGAGTAAAAAAACAATCCTGTACTAATTCCACCATCTCAAGTTCATTTACAGAAGAGCCAGAGACTGTGTCCCACTGTATCCCAGGTAAATTAAAATCACCCATAACCACCACATCATTTTTATTACTCATAATCCTGATATCATCATATAATATTCTGCTTTCCTCTACAGCTACATTAGGTGCCCTATAACAAACCCCGACAATTAGGCCATTTGAATCTTTAGCATCAAGTTTGATCCATACAGCTTCTGAATTTTTATTTTTATCAGTGAGTTCCCTTGCCTGCAAGTTTTCTTTTACGTATACTGCAACACCACCTCCCTTCTTGCCTATCCGGTCTCTACGGAACAACGTATAACCATCCATATTATATTCATCACCATCATTGTCACTCATCCATGTCTCAGTTATTCCTATAATGTCGTAATTGTCTGACGAAATTAAAGCCTCTAAGTCATTAATTTTGTTTCTAATACTCCTAGCATTCAAATACAGACCACTAATGGTAGGCCTTTTACATTGTCTACTTTTAATATTTATTTGGGCTTTCCGTCTCTCCCCACATAAATTCATAACTGACCTCCCTGCCCCCCCAGTCCCTAGTTTAAACATTCCTCAACTATTCTGCACATACGCCTCCCCAATACACTGGTTCCCCTATGGTTCAGATGCAACCCGTCCGGCTTGAACAGGTCCCACCTGTTCCAGAAGGTCTTCCAGTGCCCCATAAACCTGAACCCCTCTTTCCTACACCACCATTTTAGCCACGCATTTAATCCCCTTATCTCAGCTAATTTTGCCTGACTTGCACGTGGCACGGGAAGTATTCCAGAGAATACCACCGTGGATGTTCTGCTTCTAAGCTTATCCGCGACTTCTATAAATTTATCTTGCAGAACAGCCCTTCTGCCCTTTCCTATGTCATTGGTGCCAACATGCACCACGACCACTGGATCCACCCCGGCTGGGGCCAAAAGCCTGTCCACTCGATCTGGAAGGTCCCCTACCTGGGCACCAGGCAGGCAAGACACCGTACGGGACCCTCTATCACGGGTGCACACATAACTATCTACACCTCTTATAATTGAATCCCCTACTACCACAACCTCCCTCCTACTGGGGTTAGGTGGCTCCTTGGTGCCCAAGGGCCCACCTGCCTCCCCAGTCTCTTCCGGCTCTAAAGCTGGAAGCACCTGAAAGCGGTTAGAAACCGTTACTTCAGGTGATGCCGCCTCTGTGAACTGTGTACGCCCTTTTCTACGTCTACGACCTACGTTCACCCAGCTCTCTCGACCTACCTGTTCATCATTCTCCCCCCTCCCCGCTTGTGACGTACACATAGTCTCCCTAGAAGGCGTATTAACTCTCTCCTTTAACTCATTGCTATGCTGGATGAGAGCCAGTCGCTCCTCTAGGTCACGAACCTGGACCATGAGTGAGTCAACTAACCCACATCGCTCGCAGACGAAGTCCGACTGGACGCAAGCATCCAGAAGGGCAAACATCTTGCAAACACAACACTGAGTTGGCCCCATAATTACCTAACTCACTATGTCCCCGTCCTTTACTCCCAGCCCAGTATATTAATAGAGATTATTTAAACTTTTAGTTGATCTAATTAACGTATAGTTAAAACAAAGTGCCGAGTACACTAAAGCACTAAATTAACACTTGCGTTAAATCGGTACTTTATTATAAATTATCCGGCAGCGTCAGCGATAACAACCTTTAAATTTTACTTTTAAAATAACCAAATTTACAATTACTTACCCGAGATTAACTTCCTGCTGAACCACGTTTAGCTAAACTAAAGCGAAGTTGCTCTAGGGAGGCCAAAAAACCACAAAAACCCTCTCAAAGCAGGCTACTGCCGGAGCGGGAAAAAAAGTGGAAAATGTCCTCCCGGCCCCGACCGGCGACCGAGCAAAGCTCCGGAGCAACTGACCTTTTAGAGTTAATGTTACCGATGTTCGATAATATTACCCGCGGGTGTTTGATGCGAAGGACGCAAACAGAAACGCCGCTCGCGCCCGCAGCTGTCGGTAACACTCACAAGGACAGACAAGTACACACGTAAAAATAAGAGTAAAAAATGAAAACAACAACAACCACCCACGTAACCGTGCTGGCACACAAACGCTCAAATATACCTTTACAGATAATTCAAATCAAATTAACCGCTTCAACAGGCACACAACACAACACAAGTGCACACAGCGACTACACCACTCCCGATCAGTACAGCAATCCCAGCAGCCTCTACAGCAATCCCAGCAATCCTCAGCAATCCCAGCCTTTCCAAACAGAAGTGATCAGGAAGACTATTCCATAAAGGTAATAGTATAACCAGTATGATTACATGAAAGGACCAGGTATGCTGTATGATAAAACATATATAAATGACCTAAAATAAAATAAACCATTAGTGTACTTCCTGTGTCCACGAGCATTGTGCACCCGCATGTTTCTGAAACGTGCTCCTTAAATACCGTTTAACAATGCACCAGTGACCTTAGACATGGTTTTTGTTGGTCATTTCACTGCCTTAAAATAGCATTCTTTTTACAAGGGACATAAATTATTGCTCTGTGTCATGGGATAAAAGAGTTAATTAGTGCATTTAAAGTTAAAGGGCAGCCTAGAATTTGACTATGCCATCACCACAAAACCACTTCATAGAATGTCAGACATGCACTGTTACATACTCTTTCCATGTTATAAAAGAAACTTGTTTTATTTGACTTATATTTTCATTTATAGTTGTTCACTCAAGTTTCCAATTAATAAGAATAAAAAATCTGTAGTTTTTGAAATAAATGGAGAAGTGGCGAAAATCTGTGGTGTGCAAAAACTTTTGCCTGGTAGTGTATAAGTCAGTTATATATTATTATGTTCTTATTTAATATTTGTTAATTTTACCACTCAGTATTAAATAGTGTGGTGGGAGGTTAATGGTATAAAAAGGCTTAATTTTTTTTTTTAATTTACAGGGGGTACGAGATGGATGTTTATTATACACCGCAAGAGATACTATGCTTAATAACTTTATTAATTTGCCCTTTTTGTTTCAGTTACTCCAACAATTGGGCTTTTCCTGGAGCAGCTGGAAAAATCTGCAAATGCTTTAGATGATTATGGCATTCTAGTTGCTAAGGTAATGAGAAAAACCAGGAGAATACAGGACTGCTTAAGTCATTTAATCTGGTACCTTTTGGAAAATACCTGTGGAAAAATCACTAATCACTTTTAATATTACTTGTGACTGTCATGTAAAATATTTAATGTAAAACTTTTAGGTGAACTGCAGTGAAATACCTGTCCCAAAGTATTGTACTAAGGAACTCGTTATGAAGAAAGCATATTTGTTTCGGTATGTTTTTTTGTTTCACTTCTTCTTTTTGAAGTATCTTTATTTTAAGTTCAAATATTGTTAAATAGAATGATGAAAATAATGTGTATCTAATGTAATGCAATGTGTCTGACTTGAATTGTTTCTGAAAAAAAGATTGTTTCTGGAAACTGGTTTTTGACCAGTATGTATAAAATCTACTTAAATTCTCTTAGGAGGCATGTATAAACATTGTGCAGTTACAGTACATATCTGATCAGTCTCAAACATGCACCAGAAATAGCCTTTTTCTGATTGGTCCTTTTCTCTTTTGCTAGGGGCTCTGAGCTTATGAAGAGCTTTGTTACTGACACCGTGTTTGATGTCAGTGCCATTGTGGCTCATGTTCTTTTGTGAGTAGCTAATTTAAATCCATCTTAATTGCAGTATGTATGGTGTGATCCTGCTTATGGTTTTTGAAATTCTTTATGTTTTTGTGTTCCCTCAGTACTGTGCTCTTTAATGAACTGAGGATTGTGCAGACACCAGAGGAGCTCTGGAGCATAGAGAAGAATGTCAAAGGAAAGACTGACATTGTTCTCACGCAGATCGTGACTCTAGGACTCCCAGGTATGTCATGGTAATCATGAGAGATGTGGCCACCTAATGGTTTTCCGCTCTACAACAAACCAGTCTGGTCTTCATCATTTTGTTTGTTTGTAGAGCACAGAGCAGTGATGGAGGCTGCATTTGTTTATGGAGCCAAATACCAATTTGTGCTGACAGCAGGAGGCTCAGTGATAAAGTATTTGGGGTCAGTAGAAATGTTAAAGCCCTGAAACATAACTGTGATGTGGAGTGTTTGTCATGTTATAGTGTAGTTCTTTAACTTCTGCAGTGTGGAAGACTCATCCTCTCCGCAGTCACGCTTGTGGTTTCTGCACTGTAAAGAGGTCTTGCAGCAGAGTGACCCCTGCCCCTACACAGTCATGAGGAGAGCCCTCACTACACTCAATATCTATACCTTCCTACAGCTGATGGAAGCACCATTAGTGGTGAGAGGTCTAAACTGTGTCCCTGTTGGTTATCAAGCCTGGCAATATGATTACTAGGGCTTAAGATATGTTATGATAATATTTACATACCTTAGAAAAAGGTAATGGAACTTGTAATAGTAGTAATAGTATTGTGATTTAAAACTAATTAGTAATATCAAAGCCTACTTATGACAACTTCTGTAGGTTATACTTGGATTGCAAAACTTTCTGTTTGGTTCACTTAATATTACTATGCTTTTTCCCAAAATTGTTACATATAGATGGAGTTCAAGTAGCTCAAGGTGTTTCACTGACATGGATTATCTGGTCACCCTAAAGCTGTATTCTAACATGTTGCTTGCAAATTAAGCAAAATGCAGTATGTTTGTATTTATATTTAAATTCCTTATGCAGTTTTTTGTGCCCCTCCTATATACCCTGTTATTCTTTCATATTTGGCCTGTATTTTCCAAAATGAGACACTACACAAAAAAGTCAATACAGCTTGTGGAAATAAATGTGTTGTGCTGCTTTTTGATGTGTGTTCTGCATGAGAAACATGTGTTTGACACCAGTGCTGCATCAAACACAGTGAAACTTAAGTGATGGGCGCTGCATGTATTTTTATATTTGCATGTTTTAGCCGGTGTTTCACAGACCTTTTTGCTTTCCCCCTTCTGCCATGTACCTTTTGTTTTTTGCATACATAGACGGAGGCATCAGCTGGCCCATCAGAGGTGAAACTGCCATACAGCCATCTGCATGCTCCTCTGCTCTTTCTCTTCTCTCAAGCCGACACCCTTGCTCTCGACAGAATGACTGCTGAGACTTTGGCCTGGAGGTTGCGGGGTGAGCTTGTGGTGGTGCTCATCCGCAGGTTTGTACAAGAAACTTAGGTCTGATTTTATAATTATGCCTATAATTAGTCATGCAAATTGACACAATTCACTTGTTTTGGGGTGGTACAGGGACAGCCTGGATGCGAAAACATCTCTGGAATATAATGCTGCTTACAGGCTTCCTGGAGAGGTAAATAAAATATCTGACTTTTCAAAGGGTTTAATATTTAACTTTGTTTTGAAATGATATCTCTGTTTTTTAGGGATCAGAAATAAAATACTTTACCTTAAAAAGCACTGAGGAAGCCGTTGATCTATTCCGGGAGAAGATTGTTCAGGAAGAAGAGGAAGAGGACGACTACAATGATTGGACTGTCCTTGGTATATACATTTTTGTATGTGTCTTTGACATTTTCCCCCAAATTTTAATAAATTAATGTGGAGATAAAATGCAATTAGGATTAAATTAATATACACTGACTTTCAGCACTTTTACATTCACTGTTGGGTGGGCCCATTGATATAATGTTTGAGACAAACTAATGTGTAGTTTTCCAAACAGGTTGGTGGTGACCCTGATCTTATTTCAGGATGCACTAGCAACCGCCTGGACAGGATGCCAGTCTATTGCAGGGCATGCTCACACCACGGGTGATTTAGAGATGCTAGATCACTTATCACCAGTTTGATTTTGGACTGGAGAAAATTCATAATGCATAATTATTTGGAATAAGGCACAGAAGAGTGTCCTCCCCACCTGACTTTGTCTCACCCTGGGATGCCCAGGAGTGTCCTCCCCACCTGACTTTGTCTCACCCTGGGATGCCTAGGAGTGTCCTCCTCACCTGACTTTGTCTCACCCTGGGATGCCCAGGAGTGTCCTCTCCATCTCACTTTATCTCACCCTGGGATGTCCAGGAGTGTCCTCTCCATCTCACTTTATCTCACCCTGGGATGTCCAGGAGTGTCCTCCCCTCTTGACCTTGCCACACCCTGGGATGTCTAGGAGTGTCTTCCTCACTTGACTTTGTCCCATCCTGGGATGTACTGGAGCCCCCATCTTGCTGGTGGTCTCGCCTCATCATTGTAAAATCTATAGCTTTTCTCCATGAATTTGTCATAGACTTAGCTGAGGGCAGGAGGGTTATTCATATTTATTACACGGCTCTCTGGAATGCTTGATTCTGATTGGTCAGTTGAGACATTTTCAGGTTCGTTCTTTTCAAATAATAACCGTTCCAAAGTAATAACGCATAGCCGGTACTACTTGTATGTTTAAAATTCTTCCGCGCCAACAAAGATTACCGTTTAAAAATGTTAATTTAAAACAAATATGCCAATAAAATGTTTCAAATTCATATTCATGTCCAGTTTTTTTCCTTATGTGGCAAGTAGCCGTGTAATAAGTGGGATAATGTACGGGCAGCCGGTAGTTATCGCGAAATAAGCCCCTTCAGTGTGATACAAGACCCTCCGCTTCGCATCGGGTCCTGATCACACTGTCGGGGCTTATTTCTGCGATAACTACCGGCTGCCTGTACATTATCCCTTACATGCCAAACATTAAGCAGTTATGAGACATCTGTGATCATGTCATAAACCTTTCTGAGATGTTTCCAGAAAGTGGTGCCATTTTGGCTATCCCGACACAGTCAGAAACAGTCATCTACTAGCTCTGTTAATTGACTTGAGTGAAACTAGAACTATAGCAGTACGGTGGATAATGGATAGAAACTCTTGTGAGTTCCTTTAGAGGGCAAAATTATAAATTAATAATTTAAAATAAAAATTATGTTAAGAGCAACTATGGATTTGCTCTACTTAGAAGCTTAGAACTCTGTGTCCAGAAGCTAGTGAGTTCAAATACCAACATCTGCTAAAGAATTGTCAGTACTTGATTTATTTTGCCTGCTTTTGTACTAATGCTTTTAATAGAGTAGACTGCCTTTTAATGCTAATGGATTTCTGTCTTTCTGATGCTGTCAGATGTTTTAGATGATGAGGTGGTGGACACTGTATATCAGTACAGGGATGTGGAGTTGGATTTGGGACCAGTATCTGAATTGACAAAACATACCTTTGATGCAGTTGTGAAAGGAACAGATATTATTGTGGTGCTCTTCTTTGTCAGATGTAAGTGGCTTTACATTTTCAATCAAGTATAGTATACTATTGGTACATTTAAATCATATTAAATAAAACCAAATGGACACACCAGTTTTGAACTTACAGTGAAGAATAATTAATTACATTCAAATTGTATGGTTGTCTTGGAAAAGTGACTTCTGAAATACTTGGTTTTTTTTTTGGTTGTTCTTAAGGGGATGCAGTGTCCATGGCTCTCTTGCAGTCTTTTAAAGAAGTTGCTAATACATTAGAAGGTAAGAATATACCTTATGCTTTTCAAGTACAAGGAATTTGGTTAGCATGTTGCTGCAGGAAATCATGTGTCTTCCTGGCTCTTATGCAGCAGTTTCTGTCACTTAATTTGTTTTGATGTCCACTTCATCCCACACAAATGCTGAGGCTTGGAGAACAGGCAGACCAGCTCATAAGTTTGAGCTGACATTCTTCCCCTGACAGTTGTTTTTAAATTTTAAGGTGTGTTTTGGGTAGTTCTCTTCCCTGAAGAACAAGGGGCTATCCAGTTGGTATAGAATTGACTGTGGTAGCAATGTGAGTGTCACATGGCTTTAGTAAAGATCAATAAGTCTCTCACCAGTAAAGTAACCCTAGACCATGCCACTGTCTCCTTCAGGCTTAACATTTGTAACCAAACTTGCAGAATTGTGTGATCACCCTCTATGTGTCTGACAAAGGCATGTGAAAGGGCCACAAATATGTCTAACTTATAGTTCTCACAGAAAGTCTTGGGAGGCTTGCTTAATTCAGTAAAAATATTGCAAATTTAGTGGTTTCATAACAAAAGTCCACTGATAAGCAATGTTTAATGCATCTGCACATATCTTCCACACAGACATTTTATTTGTATTAAGTGTCATAATTTATTTGACTGACTCAGTCAGTATTGTTCTTGCCATTTTGCTATTAATTGCAATTGTAGTCATTGGCTGAAAAAAGGGATACGTCACACATATATTAGGTGTTTTATGTTATTGCAAAGGTGTTACTAATTAAAAAGCACCCAAAGGGACTGCTTGTTGATGAACTTCTTAACTCAGAACAGTTATTTTAAAACTACAATTTGGTTCAAAGTATTTCTACTTGTAAAGTATGTTTTACTTAAAACTACTGGTTGTTTCTCATGTGATATATTTTTTGTAAACAAATGAGTAAATAATAATAATTGATACTTCATTAATCTCCATGGGGAAAATCTCCTTACGCCTCCCCCAACTTGCGCTCTGTAGGTGAGAGCAAGCTGGCTATGAAGGGCAGCCACTCATAGCAGTACCCAGGGATCTGGAGGTTAAGGGCCTTGCTCAAGGACCTGCGGATGTGCCAAGGCCGGGCTCCAACCAGTGACCTTCTGATCACAGGCACAGAGGCTTAGCCCATTGAGCCACACGCTGTCCCCAAAGTAATGATTTTTGTAATAAAACAGATAAATTAGCAATATTTTTACTGAATTAAGCAAGCATCCCAAGACTTTTTGTGAACACTTTATATATACCAGTTAATCCGTAATTCTGACATGAACTCCTGTGAATATACAAACATACGTATTTTAAAGTCTAGATAATTATGATTGCGTACTTAAACAGGTGCACTCAAACTTTGAGTTTGAACTAATCAAATATGAAATGACATAAAACAATGTGCTCATGAAAATCCTTCATTCATGAATGTGAATCTGCCTTTTTGCCTCCTAAAACAGGACAGTATAGTTTAGGACATGAAAGTATGCATGCAGTATTTCTCTGTACATGCTTTATATGATGCAGGCATGCTTGCAGGGGTTCCCAACACGCTGCTTACCTCAGTGGACTGTGGTGAGTGGGCGGACTTATGCGGCAGCGAGATGGTCTCTTCCTTCCCCACAATAAGGACGTACCGCCGATGGGAGCCACCACAGACCTACAGAGGCATGCTGGGAGCAGAGGCTCTTCACAGGTACATTAGCCGGTAGGTACTGTCTCTGAGCTTTCTCCCTTTTCTCCAATCATGGCCCATTGAGCTGAACTGCTAAGAAGTAACAAAGAGACACTTATGAAGGACAGTTTTGATGCTGTTTTCCCCATTTATTTCCTATTGAATTAATCTGAAGAGCAGAAGAATGAAATGTTGAACCATAAAAGAGGAATGTCTTACGAGGAGAGGTTAGCGGAACTGAATCTGTTCAGCCTTGAGCAAAGGAGACTAAGGGGGGATATGATTCAGGTCTATAAGATTCTAACGGGTCTGGATGCCGTTCAGCCAAATGACTATTTCAATATTAGTCTAAATACTAGAACTCGTGGCCATAAGTGGAAATTAGCGGGAGAACATTTTAAAACAAATTTGAGGAAGCACTTCTTTACACAGCGTGTAGTCAGAGTATGGAATAGTCTTCCTGCTATTGTAGTGGAAGCTAAAACCATGGGTTCCTTTAAATCAGAGCTAGATAAGATTTTAACAACTCTGAGCTATTAGCTAAGTTCTCCCCAAACGAGCTTGATGGGCCGAATGGCCTCCTTTCGTTTGTAAATTTCTTATGTTCTTATGTTCTTATGTTCTTAAAACCACTTACTGAGAAATGTGCAAGCAGAGATATGTGAGATTTCCTGCGGAGTATGTCATGCCATCCTCAGAAAAGACACATTTATTTGGTCTTATTCCCTGAGGCTTGTAATGTTCTATTCATTTTTTATGATTTCCAAATTTATTAGGTACACTGAAAACATCATCTTATATACACTCAGTGGCATGGATTTATGTGAAAATGCTTATGCAAATTGTGCTAATCCTGGATATGTGGTATATTAAAACAATTTAGGCACTAATGTTCTGCATTTTATAAGTTGTAATTACTGGCACTGAAGGTAAAATGTAATTTTTCCGCTTAGCTCAGGTACAGTGTTGCAGGTGCTGCTCTGTGTAGATGTCCTATTGAGCCCCTGATCCCTGCATGCTGTTGTTCTCATATTGGGTAGGTGCCATGTGTTGCTCCCTGTCATCTTGTTCTCTGAGGATGAAGTCTGGTCCTTCCTGAAGGAAGACATCTACCACAGATACACTTCGCTTTCTCCTGGCACAGTTCTAGGCCTTTTGAGTTCAGTTCAGGACCCAGGTACTATCATTAAAATTTTTTTTTTGCTTGTTTGCTCGCTTGAACATAATTTAGCATAATGTCATCTCATTCTCTAAATGTTTGAATTTCAGTATGATATAGTCCTGTGTTCATAGTCTGCTTGCGGTGGACACAAAACACCATATACAAAGGTACTGAAAGGAGAAAATGTTAGACAGCATACAAGGTTTATACAAATACAACTGAATTTTAACTTGAAAGAAGAGCAGCTGTCACCTTAGGAGTGATGAAAGCTGGTGTGCAGATATAAGAACCCACAGTGATACGATGACTCTGCCAGCTATAGAGAGGCGGGGCGCAAGAGCTGCACCCCACTCAGACTAGTGTCTTGCCAGATACACTGCTTAGGCGCTGGCATTTATTTTGAGTCATAGGAAAAAGGTACAACTGTTACACGTTGTTGAACTCTCCGCAAGACATTTTTCTGTACTATTTGAAATGCAATGTTTCCCTCAATTTGAAATAATGTAATCTCAAAACATTTTTATAGCCCCCCCTCAGGATTGACAACGAGCACACTGACCTTATGGTATTTTTTTGTTTTAGCTAACACAATGTGTGTAACGTTTTAATTCAGTCACTCAATTCCATAATGGATGGTGTATAATGTTTAAATATTTTGTATTCCCGCCTTTTCCAGGAAGATTTATGTTTGAAGAAGCAGCAAGAGTTCTGAGGGGTGAAACTACACTAGGACTTTTTGTAGACCACCAGGCAGAGAAATGGTATCTATTGGAAATTACTTGTCTGTTTGCAGTGTGCATGGTGTCTGGGTTTGTTTCATTTAAGTTGAAAAATACTCTTTGTTTTTCTGTGGAATGTTTATTAATGGCCTTTAAAGTTTCTTTCATAATACTTCCTTAAGATGCCTGGAAAAATTCTGTCAAATAAGTTTGTTTTGTTTTCTCATGTTGATCTGATGGTTCCGTGGAATAATGCATGATATAAAGTCCACAGTTGGATAATGACATTTTGCCTGCTTTGCAACTGTTTTGTGTGGGATTATTTCATGTGGGGAAGCAATAAAAAAGGCGAACAGAATGTTGGGTTATATCTCTAGGTGTGTGGAGTTTAAGTCAAGGGAGGTGATGTTACACTTATATAATTCCTTGGTAAGACCCCACCTAGAATACTGTGTGCAGGTTTGGTCACCATACCTCAAGAAGGACATTGCTGCCTTAGAAAAGGTGCAACGAAGAGCTACTGTACGAGAATGATTCCTGGTCTTAGAGGAATGTCTTATGAGGAGAGGTTAGCGGAACTGAATCTGTTTAGCCTTGAGCAAAGGAGACTAAGGGGGGATATGATTCAGGTCTATAAGATTCTAACGGGTCTGAATGCTGTTCAGCCAAATGATTATTTCAATATTAGTCTAAATACTAGAACTCGTGGCCATAAGTGGAAATTAGCGGGAGAACATTTTAAAACAAATTTGAGGAAGCACTTCTTTACACAGCGTGTAGTTAGAGTATGGAATAGTCTTCCTGCTAGTGTAGTGGAAGCTAAAACCATGGGTTCCTTTAAATCAGAGCTAGATAAGATTTTAACAACTCTGAGCTATTAGTTAAGTTCTCCCCAAACGAGCTTGATGGGCCGAATGGCCTCCTCTCGTTTGTAAATTTCTTATGTTCTTATGTGTAACCTTATTGTTTTCAGGGCCAAAAATTATGGTGTTCAGCTCCCAGCCCTGTTTGTCTGCAGAGGTCTTGATGTCCCTATGGAGACCTATTCCCTTCATCTTTCCAGTACCAAAGAGTTGGTAGCAGACATCCAGAGAGCTCTACATGGGAGTTTTGTAAGTCTTTTGATGTTCCGACCTGATATACCAAAATCACCCGGAACATTTTTAATATTTGCTTATTTTCTTTACCTGGGCAATGTCTGTCATATTGGTGAAATTACTGCTCATGTATTTGTTAAATGGAAGTGTAAAGAGACATATATTTATTGGTTCATTTTTGCTAAATAAAGAAAATTCACCTAATATCAAAGTAATGATAATGATGTGCAATCTGAACTTCTTGCTTGCATAATTAGCTTTAATGGTGTCTGAAGGGATAGGTTTCTGTACACTTAGTTACATAATTACATATAACATGCATATATGCTGAACCCTTACAAAATTCTTGAGACAAAATTTTACTTGGATATTAAAGATATATATACAAATTAATATTCAAATCAGAATATTATCGTACATAATACCCTTAGGAAAGAGCAGAACATGTTCTTTTTAAGAACTAGCTGCTTATTTGCATTTCTCGTTTTTATGCTATGGATATGTTCAGTGTGTATTTCAGTGCCCCATTCATAAAATGCAAGTGTTTGCTTAGGTGAGCTGGAGTGGGAGTTTTCAGCCATGTGTGTTTCCCTTCACTCATTTGGCATCTATTAATCTGTGTTTTCTTATGAACTGTAACTTTTTTTTTTTTTTTACTATTACAGCTGTATTGACAATATCTCATTGGAAAGCTTAAAAAGGGTACTTTTTATGGTGTGTGAACTTGACCAGTGGTTTTAGGTGTAGAAAAAGTGCTATATCTCAGAGGGATCTTTTAATAATATGTAATTCATATGTCAAGTTTAATCAAAATAAAAAATGGAGATTTGTTGAATTAAATGGAGATTTGTTAAAAATGGAATGTCCCATATACAGTGGGGTCCAAAAGTCTAAGACCACATCAAAAATCTTTTATAGTTTTATGTAAACTGGGAAATAATCAGAAAGTTTTTGATACCTCTTTTCCTCGAGTGCCGTGCTGGTGCTAGTGTCAATCCTGACAGGGAGCTGGTTTTTATTATGGTTAAAAATATCATGTATAACAGATGACGAGTACCCACAGGACGACTGGCATGTAACATTTCTGAGTTCATTAAAGAATGTTTTTCACAGAGAATGTTTAGGCTAATGCTAACTTAAGCTTTGGTTCCTAAGTTAGGTAAGACTGTTTGTTGAATTTTGCTGTGTAGACTTTGCAGTTGTACAGAATTGTAGAAATTTGTTAATAATTTGCTCTGTACTACAAATGCAGCCTGCTTCCTCCAGCTCTTCTTTAATTTCTGCATGTTCTCAGCAAATGCAAATAAAACATCAAACACAAAACTGAAAGAATGCCTCTAAGTGGCAGCAAAGGGAAGGGTGAAAGCAGATGACATTTGACCTTGTGAATGCGCTATCAAAACTATTTGATAGATGTACACCTGGCATTAAAGGAAAGAAACCACAGCTGTATAGGATATTTGGCCTTGTAAACAGAGTAACTCTTAAGGGTATTTTATGGATTTTTTTCATTCTTAGAATGAAACGAATCTATTTGAGTTCTTTGAGGAAGCTACAAGTGAAATTGATCACAAAAAGGCCTACGATGTGATCTACTTAGATTTCCAGAAGGCCTTCAATGTTGTCCCCCACAAATGGCTCTTGCTAAAGCTCAAAGCTGCAGGGATTTTAGGAACTGTGGCAGCTTGGATCGAAAACTGGTTAACTGACAGGAAGCAGCGAGTAGTTATTAGAGGCACAATGTCACAGTGGGCCTGCGTTCTTAGTGGGGTACTGCAGGGTTTAGTTTTAAGACCACTATTGTTCCTAATTTACATTAATGATATTGACACCAATACATACAATAAACTGGTTAAATTTGCAGACAACACCAAGGTGGGTGGTGTAGCACATACTGATCTAGCAGCAGAGAGGCTGGGCTGATACTTGGCAGATGAAATTTAACACAGATAAATGTAAGGTAATCCATGCAAGGCGCAGAAATATAAAGTACAGATATTTTATGGGTTCCACTGAAATAAAGGTAGCTGATTACGAGAAAGATCTCGGTGTGTATGTTGATGCCTCCATGTCCCACTCTCACCAGTGTGGGGAAGCAATAAAAAAGGCCAATAGAATGTTGGGTTATATCTCTAGGTGTGTGGAGTTTAAGTCAAGGGAGGTGATGTTACATTTATATAATTCCTTGGTAAGACCCCACCTAGAATATTGTGTGCAGGTTTGGTCACCATACCTGCTCAAGGCTAAAGGAGACTAAGGGGGGGGGCATGATCCAGGTCTATAAGATTCTAACGGGTCTGGATGCTGTTCAGCTAAATGGCTATTTCAGTATTAGTTTAAATACTAGAACTCGTGGCCATAAGTGGAAATTAGCGGGAGAACATTTTAAAACTAATTTGAGGAAGCACTTCTTTACACAGTGTGTAGTTAAAGTATGGAATAGTCTTCCTGCTAGTGTAGCAGAAGCTAAAACCCTGGGTTCCTTTAAATCAGAGCTAGATAAGATTTTAACAACTCTGAGCTATTAGTTAAGTTCTCCCCAAACGAGCTTGATGGGCCGAATGGCCTCCTCTCGTTTGTAAATTTCTTATGTTCTTATGTGTAACCTTATTGTTTTCAGGGCCAAAAATTATGGTGACAACAACTCTGAGCTATTAGTTAAGTTCTCCCCAAACAAGCTTGTAAATTTCTCATGTTCTTATGTTTCTTAAGACACATTGTATACGTGACCAATTGGAAGTGATCACATTTTGAGACAGATCACCCCTAAATTGAAGCAATAGTGATAGCTATAAGAAGGGCAGCCTCAGATACTTGATCCTGTTAGCATGATAACTCAAAAAGTATTTGACAGATTTTTTTAAGCTTTACATATAATTCTGAGAAAAATTGCACCAAAACCGAAGCAACAGTGCTCAGTGACATCAAAGAGAACTACCACGACGTAACTCTATTTGATATTATTACTGAATTTAATCTATTTGATTCTTAATGGCTCTTATTGCCACTTCACAAAAACATTACATGGATGAAAATTTACATCTGGGAGACCTGAGACAAATACTCCAAAAAAAAACTGCAGTGAGACGTGGCAACAGAGGATGGAATTATCAGCAACAGGGGGTGGTAGAAGGCCAAACGAGAGGCTGCAGCAGTTATCTCATGAACACAGCCATCTACCATCTAAACATACACTGCCTGGCCAAAAAAAAAGTCGCAGAGTTTAATATTTTGTTGGACCTCCTTTGAGTTTGATTGTGGTGCACATTCATTAATGCATTGTTTCCATGTGCTTATGCAGCATCGTAAAAAAATTTTCACGCAGATTTTCATTAATTTCTCGTCAAGATATTGTATTGGTAGATAGATGAGTTGAACCACTCCGTAAAGTCTTCTTCAGCACATCTCAGACTTTCAGTGGGGTTAAGGTCAAAACTGTGCCGCCCAATTCATGTGTGAAAATGATTCCTTGCAATCACTAAACCACTGATCCATTGATGGGATAAACTGGCCATTTAGTAGATTCAGGTATTCAGCTGACTTCACCTTATTGCAGCATAACGTTGCTAAGCTTTAATGAAGATGCTGTCATTGGCTTTTAAGTACTTGCTGATTTAAATTCAAGCGGTCACTTTTTTTTGGCCACACAGTGTATTTCTGTGGATCATTTTGCAAAATTCCCAGGTCAGTGAATTTTAAAGTGAGGGGCACGAGATGATCTTATGAATATTCTAAAATAAAATTTGTAATTTATTTTCATCGCCATCCTAGCTCAGCAAATTTTGTCTGGTAGCCAGTAAGTGAAATTTATCAGGGGGAATTTGTGGGGGAATTTAATTAAAGTGGGACTTTAAGGTGCAGGGTAGTAGTAAGAGGTATTATAGTATTATTTTTGTTATGATGCATTATTTTTGTTCTGTGAAATTTATTGTCAGGGGATTTAATTGTGTCACTTGGTTATAGTCTTACCCAGTGACGAAAGAACAGGCACAGATCTGCTGGATTGACATATAATAAAGATTGACTTTAGTGATCCAAGAAGAAAATTCTAGTGCATGCAGCAGCAAGAGCATAGTGCACAGACGAACTTAGATATAGTTCCAAACAGACAAGCACACATGGTTCAACAACAACACACATAGTGCAAAGTAAATGTAGTGCAGATAAAAAAAAATTAAAAAAAATACACATTATATAAATAAATGAAATATTCTGAACAGAGTGTGATACTGAAAATAAATATTCATTCAAACCAGACACAGGATTATATATTTCAGTATGGAGTAATCATAGAATATACAGGACTGGAGCAAGCAGTAATCAGTGGCAGTTCTACACCATTTCAACTTTGGGGGGATTGGGGCCAGTTATTCTGTTAGGGGTGCATTTGACCTTGAAACTCACCCAGGGTCTTCAAGGGTTCCTCTGTGTGTTGTCACCCACTGCCACATGATTGCTATTATGTAAATATGGTTTAAATGTCTACTGAATGACATTGTTGAAGGGCAAAAGTTGGAACAAAAGTTATGCAAGTATTAAAATATTTTTTAGATAGTTTGTTGCCCATTACTCTATATATTGTTGCAATTACTGACACAGTTATGCCGTGGATGTTCATTTGTAATTTTAATAATAATTTTACATTTTGAAAACACTTCTGTCATTACAATCTCAGGACAGTTACACTGAAGGACAAGCTCAATGATTCAAGCTCAATGATTCAAGCTCAATGATTCCTTAATTTAACAGTTTGCAAGTCAAATATTTCTGGGTCAAAAAAGGATAAGAGTTGAATGACTTAATATTATATTTATATGCAGACATGGACAAATTTGTTGGTACCCTTCCACAAAAAAACAAAAACACACAACTATCTCTGAAATACGTTTAATGGCATCACTTACTGTTTATTCCATATTTAACACAAAACAGACTTTGCTTTTGATTATTGATTCAGTTGAATATTTTATTGAATTAAACAAATAAAAATGGCACAGACAAAAAAGATGGTAGCCTTAATTTAATATTTTGTGGCACTTCTCTTGCAGCAATCATTGCCGAAAAGTGATCTCTGTACTTCACAAGGTGATGCCTGCATTTGTCAACAGGTAGTTTGGCCCACTCTTTCTGTACAAACTGCTCAAGCTGTCTCAGGTTTGAAGGGTGGCGTCTCCACACTGCAATTTTCTGAAATTTCCATAGATGTTCAATAGGATTAAGATCTGGGCTCATGGAGGGTCATTTAAGGATAGTCCAATGTTTTTTTTTCTCAGCCGTTCTTGAGTGCTTTTAGCTGTATGTTTTGGGCCATTATCCTGTTGGAGGCCCTATGACCTGCGACTGAGGCTGAGCTTTCTGACACTGGGCAATATATTTCGCTCCAGGATACCTTGGTAGTCTTGAGACTTTATTGTGCCCTGCACAGATTAAAGTTTCCCCGTGCCAGATGCAGCAAAGCAGCCTCAAAACAAAACTGAGCCCCCTCCATGTTTCACAGTAGGTATGGTGTTCTTTTCTTTTAAAGCTTCATTATTCCTTCTGTAAAGCTGATGTGACTGACTAAAAACCTCCAGTTTTGTTTCATCAGTCTAAAGGACATTCTCCCAGAAACTTTGGGGTTTTCAACATGCATTTTGGCAAATTCCACTCTGGCTTTTTTATGTTTTTCTGTCAGTAGTGGAGCCCTCCTGCGTCTTCTTTCATTATTGTTCAGAATGCAATGGATGGTGCCATCAGAATGTGACGTACCTTGACCTTGCAACTCAGCTTGAATGGTTTTGGATGGTTACATTGGCTCTTTTTCTACCATCTGCACTATCCTTCTGAACCTGGGGTTGCATTTCCTGATCCTGGGAGGTTGGCTACAGTCCCATGAACCTTATACTTTTTAATAATATTGGCAACTATGGTCACAGGAACATAAAGCTGCTTGGAGATGGTCTTATAGCCTTTACATTTAACATGGTTATCTATAAATCATCTTTCTGAGCTTCTCAGCTGTCTCTTTTGCTTTCACTGTTCCATATTCAGTGTGGTGCACACAGTGATAACAAACAACACAGTAGCATGTTCTTCTCCTTGAAATAGGCTGAATGACTGATGAAAAGCTTGAAGGCACCTGTGATACTAATTAAGGTTAAACATGACTATAATGCAAGGATAAATAGTCTCTTAAGGAGTACCAACAAATCTGTCCATACTATTTTCGCATAACTTTGTAAAATAAACAACAACTCATTTATTTTCACAATTTCATTGGTTTAGTCTATCACATTCTAAAGGCATGCAGGTATACATTAGACAACTGCTTTTAACTGAATCACTTTTCAGAAGAAATGAAGCATTGTTTCAATGAGCTGTAAGAATACCAACAAATTTGTCCACGTCTGTGTATATTTATCTTTTTATATTAAATTAATGGCCTTGGGACACAAAATTTCTATGTATTGTCTTTGACTCGTAAATATACATACATACCTGTATATAGGATATGATAGATACTTTATTGTCCTCATAGGGAAACTATTTTTCAGTGAATAAAACATAGGCATCATTGGTGTGACAGTACCAGCAGGGTAAACACATTTCAACCTTTAACATATTACACCAGTCATAACACAATATAATATTGTACTTCCTTTTAAAAAAATATAGACTAAAAGAAAAAACAGACTTAACCAACAATCCCATCACAAACATGTAGCATCAGTCCACAATACCCCAGTATTGCATAGAGGCCTTCAGTATAAAAAATGTCATTGTTCTGGTGTGCTGAACAGACTCAAAAAACAACCAGGACCTGACGTTACCATTCAGGTGTTTATTTCAAAAGCAAAAGGCTGGATGACGGTACCTACGGCATGAAGGTAGCAACTCAAAGGCAATAAAAAGTGGGTGCCTAGGTTCTGATAGAATTCTCTCCACTTTGAGTCCTGAATCTGTAGATGTCTTATCCCAGATTGATACTCAGATCAATGCCTTGCAATTTGCTGGCAGTAGATATTACTTTCCTGAGAGTGTGCTTTTGTGCTTCTGTTGCGCTGCCGAACCAATGTGACACAAAAACTTTCTCAACAAATGCGCGATAAAACTTTAAAGCATTGTGCAGTCAACATCAAATCAAACCGACATTTTTAGAAAATAAAGCCTTTGTTGCCCTTGTTATATATTCAATAGACTGATCCCACTTCAACTGGTGATCTAAGACCACCCCCAGATACTGAGTAACTGACTGTATGGACTGTCCTCTGATGGTTGTTGGACAGGATGTCTATTGATTTTAGGAGAGAGATGAAATCTCTTTCTTCTTTGAAGTGTTCAACAGGAGATAGGACTTATGACACCGGCTTAAAAATTCATCTAAGACTGGGCCATGTCTCTGCTCATTACCCTGGAGGAGGCTGACTCATGCTATATCATCAGCAAACTTAAATACAATACATTGCCAAAAGTATTGGGACACCTGCCACTTCACACACATGAACTTTAATGACGTCCCATTCTTCATACATAAGCTTTAATATAGAGTTGGCCCACCCTTTGCAGCTTTAACAGCTTCAACTCTTCGGGGAAGGCTGTCCACAAGGTTTAGGAGTGTGTTTATGGGAATTTTTTACCATTCTTCCAGGAGAGCATTTGTGAGGTCAGGCACTGATGTTGAATGAGAAGGCCTGGCTCACAGTGTCCACTATAATTCATCCCAAAGGTGTTCTATCGGGTTGAGGTCAGGGCTCTATGCAGGCCAGTCAAGTTCCTCCACACAAGACTCACTCATCCATGTCCTTATGGACTTTGCTTTGTGCACTGGTGTGCAGTCATATTGGAACAGGAAGGGGCCATGGAGGTCTTCAGCTATTGACTCTGCAGACAGTTGGCGCCTTCTTCACACTGTGCGCCTGAGCATGCTTTGTCCCCACTCTGTGATTTTACGTGGCCTACCACTTCGTGGCTGAGTTGCTGTTGTTCCCAATTGCTTCCACTTTGTTACAATTCCACTAATGCTTGACCATGGAATATTTAGTAGCGAGGAAATTTCACAAATGGACTTATTGCACAGGTGGCATCCTATCACAGTACCACGCTTGAATTCACTGAGCTTCTGAGAGCAACTCATTCTTTTGCAAATGTTTGTAGAAGCATTCTGCATGCCTAGGTGCTTGATTTTATACACATGTGGCTATGGAAGTGATTGGAACACCTGAATTCAATGATTTTGAGGGGTGTCCCAATACTTCTGGCAATATATTGTAAGTACCTGCCAGGGTAAGAGCTGGTACAGCTGTTGGTATATAAAATAAACAACAACCTTGTGGAGAGCCTGTGTGAGTAATAATTCTGTCAGAAAAAGAAGGGCCCACCTTCAACTGCTGGTCTCTTGTCACACAAGTGAAGCAGCTAGATGATCAGGCCTCCATTCAATGAAAAGTCCTCAACCAGTCTTTGAGCCAAGATGTTAGGCTGAATTGTATTAAATGCAGATGAGAAATCATAAAACAAAATTTTGACGTATTTTTGATGCCTCAAGATGTTAATAGACAAGGTTCAACAGAGTTAAAACAGAATCATCGACCCCCTTGCTGGGCTGATAATTTCAGGGGGTCTAGTAACTGATGTGTATGAGTGACTATATATTTTTTGATTATCCTTCCTAAGCATTTTTTTTTACCAGTGAAGTTAGTGCTATGTGGCAGTAATGGTTAGGCTAAGTTGGTTTAGGGGTCTTAGGAAGAAGGATAATAGTTGATGTTTTCTATAAAAGTAGCACAATGTGCTGATCCAAAGAGAACTAAATGATAGAAAAATTGGGAGACAGTTGTTAACCACAAAATTTCATGCATTACCACAAATGTTATCTGGGCCAGGGTTCCTGTGTGTATTAGTGTTTCTGAACAGTATAAAAACATCTGCCTGCTCATATTACGGGTTGCTGTCAGGTCAGACTTAGTTTTTTCAACATCCTCTCCATTATCACCTTCAAAATGAGAAAAGAATAAATTTAATTGACTAACCATATCCCGCCCCTCTCCCCCTTCAAGCGCTGTGTGGGGGCTTCCCTCTGTCTTTGTGAGGGGCGCTGGTCATGACTTTGCTTTGCCATGGTTCCCTGAAACCACACACCAAAACAACAATACGAATGACATGCTGCCATTAAAAACACACTTCTGGTCACCATAGGGCACAGACATTGACATGCAGTACAGGATGTTTAGCAAGCAGGATGTTAGTCTGGGTGCCTTATTGTGCCAACACTTTTATTTTGCCAAGTGGAGCTTCGGATTTAAGCTCCTCTTGTTACTTGAGGTATACTCTTTATTAATCATTTTTATGTAATTGCGCCACGAAGCCGGAGCTGACAGGGGGGGTTAGTGGGAAAGAGATAGAGAGAGAAAGTGAGAAAGGAGAGAAAGGGGTGAGAGACAGAGGAAGTAGAAAAATAAATAAATACATAATAAAAATAAAATAAGGAGGGGGGTCAGAGAGAGAGAGAGACAGGGAAAGAGAAATAATACATAACAAACAGTAGAACAAAAAGGAAAGAGTAATAAAAGGTATCATCACACCAGCTGCTGTATCTGAAAGATAAGATCCCGGGACATACACAAACAGTATACACAGTACAGGATTCTACTTTATTGCAATCATAGATGCTATACACTCACCTAAAGGATTATTAGGAACACCATACTAATACGGTGTTTGATCCCCTTTTGCCTTCAGAACTGCCTTAATTCTACGTGGCATTGATTCAACAAGGTGCTGAAAGCATTCTTTAGAAATGTTGGCCCATATTGATAGGATAGCATCTTGCAGTTGATGGAGATTTGTGGGATGCACATCCAGGGCACGAAGCTCCTGTTCCACCACATCCCAAAGATGCTCTATTGGGTTGAGATCTGGTGACTGTGGGGGGCATTTTAGTACAGTGAACTCATTGTCATGTTCACAAAACCAATTTGAAATGATTCGAGCTTTGTGACATGGTGCATTATCCTGCTGGAAGTAGCCAGAGGATGGGTACATGGTGGTAATAAAGGGATGGACATGGTCAGAAACAATGCTCAGGTAAGCCGTGGCATTTAAACGATGCCCAATTGGCACTAAGGGGCCTAAAGTGTGCCAAGAAAACATCCCCCACACCATTACACCACCACCACCAGCCTGCACAGTGGTAACAAGGCATGATGGATCCATGTTCTCATTCTGTTTACGCCAAATTCTGACTCTACCATTTGAATGTCTCAACAGAAATCGAGACTCATCAGACCAGGCAACATTTTTCCAGTCTTCAACTGTCCAATTTTGGTGAGCTCGTGCAAATTGTAGCCTCTTTTTCCTATTTGTAGTGGAGATGAGTGGTACCCGGTGGGGTCTTCTGCTGTTGTAGCCCATCCGCCTCAAGGTTGTGCATGTTGTGGCTTCACAAATGCTTTGCTGCATACCTCGGTTGTAACGAGTGGTTATTTCAGTCAAAGTTGCTCTTCTATCAGCTTGAATCAGTCAGCCCATTCTCCTCTGACCTCTAGCATCAACAAGGCATTTTCGCCCCCAAGACTGCTGCATACTGGATGTTTTTCCCTTTGCACACCATTCTTTGTAAACCCTAGAAATGGTTGTGCGTGAAAATCCCAGTAACTGAGCAGATTGTGAAATACTCAGACCGGCCCGTCTGGCACCAACAACCACGCCACGCTCAAAATTGCTTAAATCACCTTTCTTTCCCATTCTGACATTCAGTTTGGAGTTCAGGAGATTGTCTTGACCAGGACCACACCCCTAAATGCATTGAAGCAACTGCCATGTGATTGGTTGATTCGATAATTGCATTAATGAGAAATTGAACAGGTGTTCCTAATAATCCTTTAGGTGAGTGTATATACTCATTTATACCACAACATGTACACCATTTAGCCATTAAAACCATTGACAGGTGAGGTGAATAACACTGAGCATCTCGTTATAATTTCACTTGCCAAGGGTGCCATAAAATACAAGGCAAATGAACAGTCAGTTCTTGAAGCTGATATGTTGGATACAGGAAAAATGGGACCAGGTGTAAGGATCTGAGAGATGTTAACAAGGGACAAATTGTGATGGCTAGGCAACAGGGTCAGAACCTCTCCAAAACAGGTCTTGTGGGGTGTTTCCAGTATGCAGTGGTCAGTACCTACCAAATGTGGTCCAAGTAAGACCAACCAGTGAACTGGTGGCAGGGCCCAAGGCTCATTGGTGTGTATGAGGAGCGAAGGCTAGCCGGTCTGGTCCTATCCCACAGGAGAAATAGTGTAGCACAAATTTATGATAAAGTTAATGATGCTATGATAGAAAGGTATCAGAACACACGGTGCATTGCAGCTTGCTGCGTAGCTGCAGACCAGTCAGAGTGCTCATGCTGACCTTTGTCCACTGCTGAAAGCACCTACAAAGAGCACTGGACCATGGAGCAATGGAAGAAGGGGCCAGGTATAATGAGTCATGTTTTCTGTTGATTCATGTGAATGGCCAAGTGCGTGTGCATTGTTTGCCTAGGGAAGAGATGGCACCAAGGTTCTTACTCTATTCTGGGCAATATTCTGCTGGGAACCCCTAGGTCTTAGCATACATGTGGATGTTACTTTGACAGGTACCACCTTACCTAAACATTGTTACAGACAGGTACACCTGTTCAAGTATACCCATTTATGGCAACAGTATTCCCCAATGGCCATGGCCTCTTTCAACAGGATGATGCACCCTACTAAACTGTAAAAATTGAAGGTGTTGACTTGGCCTCTGGATCCCCAGATCTTAATCCAATCAAGCATCTGTGGGATGTGCTGGACAAACAATCTCTTACCTGCAGAGAGCAAGTTGGGCTAGGTATACAGAGAATTTCCTCATGGGAATCAATGACGTATCAATGATTAAACTGTTAATTTTGGATCTTTTACAAAATTTTGGGACATAAAGAAAAAAAGGTTAATATTGAAGGAACTCCTTGTTGAAGGAGCCGGAGTTGCACTTCAGCACCGTGCAACATGAGGAGGTGGAGCTGGGCTTCATCTATATATTTAAACTCTGCCTGGTACATCTTGGTGGTGGCAGACTTGCTCCAAAATCATATGTATTCACTGTCCTGGGGAAACATAAGTTAAAGTGAGCTATTTGTTGGCTATTGAAGAATTTGGCAACAGATCATTGATGGCATTGGAGAGTGCCATTTTTAACTGCACTTTTTGAAATGTAAGTCTATGCTGGAGGTCTCTCCTCTATTTGACTTTTACAGCCTGAACTGACTGTGGAGACCCTGCCCCTGTACCTTGACATCAAGAAACCTCTGTTGTTACTCTTCATGGGAGATGACGAGAAAATAAATAAGGATCAAGGAGTGCTGGAAAACAAAGATGTCAGAGCAGACCTGCACAGCCTCATTGGTACAAAACAGTTAGAATCCTACAAGCTTTGCTGGATACACTTGTGAGTATGTGGAAATAAATATACAGTGGCAAAAGTATTCAACCCCCCCCCCCCCTTCAAAGTCCTCATAATTTTATTCATGATAAAAGATTTGTACATATATTTGTCCATTCAGTATTTTTATTGTGAACTCATATGCTTTAATAATACATTTTCAAAGTCAAAATGAATCATTTTCTGTAGATATTTAAATGAAGAAGAAAAACTCAGAATTTAGTGCTTGAAGACCTCTTTTGCTGCAATAATAGCCTTAATTCTTTTGGGTACATATGTACCAGTTTTGCACATTGTTCAGAAGTGATTCTTCCCCAATTTTCTTGGCAGTATTTATAGAGATCCTCTAGGTTGGTGGGACATCACCTCTGAACAGCAGTTCTCAAATAGTGCTGCAGATAGTTAAGATCAGGCCTTTGAACTTGGTCGTTTCACAACATTCACCTTTCTGTTTTTGAGTCATTCCAGCATCACCTTATGCTTCGTGTCATTGTCATGCTGAAAAATTAATCTTCTCTTAGCTTTACACCACACATGTATGGGCTGATATTTATGCCACTAGAAACTGAATATGAATTTTGTATATTTGAATCTGCAGTTATCCGCATTACAAAACTGAATCTGAATTTAATAGTTTGAATCTGAATTCCAGTAACTCGAAATAGCATTTATCCTACCTCGAAAAATTCAGTTTGCGAATTCAATTTCAATCTAGTGTGACACACATCCGGGTCCTTGAGAAAAAGTAATCGACCGCAGATTCACAACGCAACTCATTTCCACGTTTATGACAGTTCTGCAGGTCGGGGTAAAGAGGAGGCGTGTGCCGGGGTGTCGCAAGTGCAAATGCGGGATCATATACGTAATAAAAATTAAGCAGTACCGGTGTTATGCCGAAAAAGGCATCCCTGCCGTAGAATGCATGCCTGTCTCTAAATGACCGATTGGTCGCTGATCTGAAACGAGTTGAGCTACTTTGTCGAGTAAGGCTACCGTAGTGCTAATCAATAGCCCCCAAAAACCCGTAACATTCTAACCCTAACCCCCAAAAACCCCAAAAAAACTCTAAAACCCTAACCCCCAAAACCCCAACCCTAACCCCCAAAAAACCCTAACCCCAACCCCTAAAAAACCCCTGACCCCCAAAAAACCCTTAAAAGTTAAACTCGTCGGAACACCGGCATGCATTCTAAGGCAGGGATGCGTTTTTCGGCATAACACCTGCACTGCTATATCTTAATCTTTATCGTACCACCACTTCTCACAAGTTGCCAGTACTCTGCTACTCTGTGACAAGTGTCACGCGAGAGTGGTGGGACAGCGCGTGCAGTACCAACAGTGTTGTCGCCTCAGCTTCTGTTTTTCCCAACACCCCTGCCGCAGTTCTCACGGTCAATACAGTAGCGACACTTTTATTTCTCCACTTCGAGCACTGCTTATACAGATCACCATATTAAATGCCAGTTCAATTGATGCTCCCAGTTATTAGCACCGTACACAGAGAGCGCTGTAGACATGCAGCAGACAAGACGCATAGCACCTCAAACCGGCTTTATAACTTTACATTTAGATCGATACAGGGGGGTATGTGTATCGATGCATTCGTGTTGTGTTTTTTTCTTCCCCGCCAATCAGGAGTCAGGAGCCGCTTGTGTATAGATCTTCAGATTCAGCCTTTATTGCCACAGTGAGGTTACAGCCAAGCCTGGACACCCTGCAGGAGTGTGTCCAATACTGTTTTACACTATTTTTTATACATTTTCTTATTGTGTAACAATATCTCGTCACTTAAGCATCATCATTTCTTCAACCATTCACCATCGTTGTTTTCTCCCTTGATCAACACCCCTAGATGATGTTTGTCAATCATCTCTTTTACTATTTGGTCCCTCGGCTGAACATAATGGTGGCATGACCATGTCTAGTTGTGTTTTTTTAAACACCCAGCCGTGAAATTTTGCGAATCCCTTCCTTCAGTTGCAAACCTTGCATCGGTCTTTGTCAGTCACGTTTCTGCACTGTCTAACACGCCCCCATTCGCCATTTTGAGTGTATCGTGGATGTAAACATGTTTTTTCTCCACAAAAATGTAATGTTTTATGTAGTCAGTTATAGGCAATTTTCATTACCAAAACACGCTAGTAATGCAGGTGTTTAAGAAAGGAAAAGAGTCACGAACACCACAAAAATTTCATTGCATGTACATAACTTTATTGGTCATATTTACATTCTCTATGCATTATGAAGTTCTAAATAATATTACATACTCACATAAAATTAATACTGATTTCCACCTCATATTGGCGAGATGAATATTTTTAAAAATATTTAGCATAAATACTGCTAGAAAGTCACATAAGATGAACAGGCGAGCCATAACTTAAACTAAACTAGAAGTAAAATTCATATCCCTAGCTAGTTTTGCGTTAGTCTACCATATTAACATGAACTAGAAGTGGCAGAAATCGTTCATTTAACCACATATACTACCTTATACTAACCAGACGTATGGTTAATGTTTATGTTATCGCTCGTGTATATAAAACTTATTCTCATATGTATCATAAGGTAATGACAAACCTGCAAATCCAGCATTTGTTTTTCTAACATCCCGACCTGCAGAACTGTCGTAAACGTGGAAATGAGTTGTGTTGTGAATCTGCGGTCGATTACTTTTTCTCAAGGACCCGGATGTGTGTCACACTAGATTGAAATTGAATTTGCGAACTGAATTTTTCAAGGTAGGATAAATGCTGTTTCGAGTTAGGTGTGTCACACTAGATTGAAATTGAATTCGCAAACTGAATTTTTCGAGGTAGGATAAATGCTATTTCGAGTTACTGGAATTCAAATTCAACTATTAAATTCAGATTCAGTTTTGTAATGCGGATAACTGCAGATTCAAAAAAACCTCCCACATCTTAACTGGGTCCTTCTCATGCTTTGTAGCAAATGCCATACATGATTTTTTGTGGATCTTCTTGAGGAATGTCTGCTTGCTACCCTGCCATAGAGGCCTGTTTTATGGAGAGATCTTGAAATTGTGGACCCATGCACCTTCACTCTAGTTCTGCAGACTTCTGAGAATGACAGCTGGATTTTTAGTAGCGTTCTCTTGTAAGTCGATGTCTTACTTTGAAGCGTAGTTTTGAGGGATGGCCTGTTCTAGTAAGGGTTTGGGTGCTGTGATGAACCTTCCACTTTCTCTTGATGAACCCTACAGTGCTTAATGGGACATTCAAACTCTTCAATGTTTTTCCTGCCTTTTGCATTTGTCTCTCACATAAGCAGAATGCTCCTTTTTCTTAATTTTTGCACTGATTGTCTAGCAAAGACAATGGCCCTTCCAAGGGGCATTTTGTATATGCAAAGAGAAACATCAAGACTAAGTAGCACCTAATTATGTTTAATTATGGTCTAACAATTGTCACCTTTGTGTTGTTGGTGATTTATTTGTCATTTGTGTAAACCTGGAGCTTCCAAAGCACAGGGGTTGAATACTTATGCAAACAGCACATATCATGTTTTTATTCTTTATCTTTTTCATGTTAGTAGACAGCTGACCTTTTTGGCATTTGAAAATATAATGGAACAAAACAGTTCTCAACATAAATTTTGGAGAAAATTGTGAGCATATGTTTTATACTCCAGACAATCCTCATGACTTTCAAAGGGGTTGAAAACTTTTGCAAGCCACTGTACAAAGTAATTTGTGATGGTCAACTGCATTGTGAGGATTGAGTTTAGTTTTTTTGCTGGTGAGCATGAGTTAGGAAGCAGAAAACATAGTCTAAGATGATTTTTTTGCTGCCTGAGAACTGGATAGAAATGTCTTCTCATATAATGTCATCAAAACATTAAATCTAAGTATCTAAATATAAGCAATCTATTCATTTAAAATAACTGATATAACTTTTATCTGAAAATGACAATAATAAATTGATCTAACGGGACTGAAAGGTATGACCTGACTTTTTTTTCTCCCTTGTATTGATTTAAATAGTTTTATAAGTACATCTGAAATACCTCTAAGAATAACTTTCAACTTTCAAATTTGATTGTGTCCTCAGCCTGAAAAACTGCTGTTGTCTAAGTGTTGTAGCAGTTTGTTTTTTTAGTTTGCATTCTGTTTGTTAAAATTAAAGATGATAATTGAACATTGATTTACTACTGCGATTTGCTAAGTGTGAGGTTATAGAAAATTAACAAACACCCTTCAGATCTGAGAATTAAACAGTGCCGTGATATAAATTCCTCTGAAATCCTCATATTTGGTAAAATTTCATTTAGCATATTTTATATGGTAAATTGGAAGTGCACATTTTAAACATGTACATCCAGAATCCAGATAATGGTAATATACTTTTGTTTCTCTAGTTGGGGAGTGGGGCGGTGATGAAAGTAATGCCTGCTTTTCTATGCATTCCAGAGGTCGGACTCCAGTAGGGAGAGCTGTGCTGCAGTCATACCTTGGGTATGTACCCCAGCTGCCTGCCCTGGTACTGTCCCACCTGGGCTCAGGGATTGAGGTGTTTCTCTATCCTCCTGAGGCACTTCTAATGTCTGACACTGTTCTACAGTGGCTAGACCGAATAGAACGCCAGGAAGAACAACCAACAGGTAAGTGCTGCCAGGTTTACTTCTTAGAAGTGCATATAATGCACTCTATGCAATTGAAGGCACACTTCTAATGCTGAGATCATGGCCCAAAAATTTCTATCAAGGGTACATAATATACGTTTGTGGTCAGAAGTTTACATACACTCATCACGAGCATGAATGTCATATTAGTTTTTGGCTTTTAATGATTTATTTGGACCATTTTTTTCCAAGGTGGAATGGTTATACAACATACATCTTCAATGATTTTTAAAAACGAGAATTGGGTGCACAAGTTTGAATTTATTTTGGCTTTTCTGCAATAAAACAACAAACAAACAAATTTATTTTTGTATAGCGCATTATCACAACATTACATCGCCTCAAAGTGCTTTACAGCATCCCCACCCAAATCCCCCAGTGAGTAAGCCATAGGCGACAGTAGCAAGGAAATACTCCCAAGAAGGAAGAAACCTTGGGAGGGACCAGACTCAAAGGGGGAGCCCATCCTCCAGGGGCCGGCAGGGAGAGTCAAATTGGAGAGATGGCTAAGTGCCATGTCATATTGTCCAAACAATAAAATTTGAGACACAAACGAGGAGCAGGGGGGAAATGACAAGCCGGTGCGAACGCTCCCTCCAATCGCCTGGCAACCAGAAGGCAATCCACACATGGTCAAAGTTATATATGCAGGCTCAAATATAAACATACATGCACCTCAATCTTTTAATAAGTGGTGCTAGAATGTCTTTTAACTTGACAAAGCCAGGGCCTATTAACTTCTCGTTAGTTACTTCAGGATGTTCCTGTTAAATTTGTCATTACCCTTGCCTTGCAGGGTTCATTTTGGATAAAAATTGGGGACCCCCAGTGTCTTTCTACAACTTTTTGTCTATTATGGATCAGCAGTTGCCTGGTTACGCCGCTCAGAGAACTCCCGAATCAAAGAAGAGGGGGATGGAGGCAGAACACAGAGATAAACAGTCTGGTCACACTGAACAAGGAGCACGTGATATTAAACACTGGCCAAAGCAACCCTCTTCACCTCATCAACACTATGAACTATGAGACTTAGCTGGCCTGTTTCTGGACTAGAACAATAGAACAGTGTCAGTTTTTAAATAGCAGTGTTTGCCTGGATTCTGCTGACCAAGTTCCTTCATCTTTGAGAATCTATTGTTTTCACGTAGCCTTTCTGCTGTGTGAATTATTTAATTCCAGTTCAATTCACTTTGTATTTTTGCCTATGACAGCTGCATGTTTTAAATTTGGAGCCATTTGTCTACATTTATTGTAGGTTATTGCATCACTGAAAATCAAACTATGTTGACCATGTGAAATTGATTGAAATTGCTTCCCCAGCCCCACATCCCATAAACTCTGGAATAGGCCAATGCTCTTGCTGGAAGTGGAGGGCATATCAGCCACAAACTGCTAGCTAGGGATATAGCACCATTCATCAAGCTTGGTCAACAGGTCAGCAGTCTACTCTCACTGGGCAGAGGCCCTGTTCTGACAGTGATGACCCTCCCCCCCACCACGACAGTATCACTCACAGAAGAATAGCAGTGGCTGAATTATCTGGTGGGGGAAGGAGCATGGATGTATGAAGTAATTTAATTCTTTATCGTTTGGAGGCGGAAAACATGCCATTCCATAAACAATTCAAGACGTGTTGTTAAGCCCACCTACACTCCCATACCTAAATGAAGTATGTTTCATACTTCTGGTTGTATCCAAATATTACTCATATATCAATTTAAAAATGACTGAATATTGTAATAGGCACGCTGGTATTCTTAACATCGTAGGTGTAATGAATACCATCCACTGAGCCATTGTAGGAAACCTTTTGGGCAGCCAAAGATATTAACACATTTAAGTCTCTCCTATTTAATGTGATTTTGCACATTAAAGCATAAACCTATAATTATTTTATAGACGGATGTACTTTTGGTGTTTGGTAAATCAATATTATTGGTTAAGTTATACAACCCCATATCCAAAAAAAGTTAGAATGCTATGTAAAATGTATATAACAGAATGCAATGATTTTCAAATCATATAACCCATATTAAATTGAAAATAAAACAAAGATAAATCAAATGTTATTGTTTTATGACAAAGTTGTGCTCATTTTCGTTGCCGTGGTACATTAAATTGACCACACAAAATATTTTAATGTTGCCATGAAATGCTAAATCAAGCTCACAAAACCCCCTGGCTCATTGATGCATGATAGTGAGGTAAGTGATCCGATACATATCAGCACTGACAAGGCATGAGGTTAGCAAGTGCTCAACAAAAAAAAGTCATGTTTGGCAATTGATGCACACAAGGCATAAGTACAGTCGAACCTCGGATTATGAGTAACGCGGTTTACGAGTGTTCCGCAAGACGAGCAAAGATTTTTAAAAAAATTTGACTTGGAAACCGAGCAAGTCCTGGTTTACGAGCGCTAAGTATCATCAAAAATCATATGGCACACGTGCTCCTTGTTTTTACGTGCGCTCGGCTTCAAAACAGGAAGCGTATGCGTGCGCTTCTTGTTTTGACGCCGATCGCACGTCATCACAACTGAACCAATGGTTATTCACTTTCTCACGCTGCGGAATTGTGGGTAATCGTCTCCCATGCTCGGTCCCAGTCGGCATGCCTCACTCGTATAGTCAAAATTTAGTAGAAAAGCACCACCTGAATAAGGGCGTAGCAGTGCGAGCGATGAATGTGTTTAACGACAATGCAATGTCCACATTTTTGCAAAAGAGGCTGTCATTGGATGGGTTCCTTGTTAAAGTCGCACAAACAGAAAAAGATTCCAGTGAGCCAACAGATAGCAGTGATTCCGTTAATTATAGTGAAAGTTGTCCTACAAAATAACCCTCCTCTTCTCCTCTCTCTCATCACCCTCACACCATCCACGATTCTTTTCAAAGGTAAAGTGCAGGTTAATTTGTTTTATGTATTTTTACTTTATATTTTGTATTAATTGTTATATGAATACTTTTGGGTTGTGGAACGAATCATCTGAGTTTCCATTATTTCTAATGGGAAAATATGCTTTGATATACGAGTGCTTCGGATAACGAGCACGTTTCCGGAACGAATTATGCTCGCAACCCAAGGTTTTACTGTACTTATTTAATATATTGACATCTGCTGGAAAGGAAAAATTTACAAAACACTGGCTACTTCCAGATCCCCCCACAATAACAGAATGGATATATATTGTCAATGAAATACACATAATGGAAAAGTTACCTTCTCAATCCATCTACAAACAAAAAACTTAAATTATGGTCTAATTGGGATCAATATTTATGAAATTTACAAAGACATCCAACAGAATTAATGATCTGATTTAGGACTTCAACAATTTATCTATAAATAAAGAAAACAGTTGTTTAACTATAATCTAAATGACATAAACGACAACAACACAACAATTTTCTCTCTGCACATTCCCTACTCCCCCTTTTCCCCCCCCCCAAGCATGTCCCTTCTTGTAAAATAGTTCAAAATTTCCACAGGATGCAATAGATAAGCGAAACAGAACAATTTTATTGTATATTGCTCTATGGCGAAAAACCTTGATTATTCATGTATGATCATTGGTGTATTGTCCTGTTTAAAGAATAACTTAAGAAAAAGAAAAAGGAATAAACAACCAGCACTCTCCATTATCACTAATTTAATATAACCTGAATATGAGGGAAAAAACATATTTAAGAGAACAGAGCCCAAAGAGTTACCCAGCTATAGACTGAGCCAGCAGGAAAGGTGCAGAACCTGAGAATCAGACAAACACTGGACTGGAACCAGTGTCACAGCTGAACTTCTTTGATCCAGGCAATTCTTGAATAATTCTGAAAGTCCTATGGGAGCAGGGAACCGACATTACAGAGAGCCATACACAGACAGTACACTAATTTAACCACTGAGAAAGCTTGGGGTTCATGTCAACAAAAGCGAGTATTTTTATTTATTTGTTTGTTTGTTTGTTTACATTGGGTGCTTAGGTCATATGTAACCACAGGGATGAATGTTGAATTAGTAAATATAATCTCTATCCCCAGAAGTATATGCAATTAGCTTGCTATTATTTTGTAAGTAAATCGGAATATCCCAGATCTCTCAGACCTTGAGTTTCATCTTTACTCAAACTGGAGTTGAAATGTACACCAAGAATGTGAAATATGTAATACACTGAAATGTGTAGTTTAATTAGAGAGTAATCCATATATGCAAAACATTTGCCTCAGAGAAAAAAATCTTTGTTAATAAATCCAGTTTAACAATAATGACAAATACTGCAGGGATATAATACATAGAATAAACATAACAAAAAAGGAACTTTAGAATCTTGTGAGAGAAGGTTTCAATAAATGAGGAAAACAGAGATTACCTGCTGCACATATTCTCCCGAGGGTGCTGTCGTGTTTATAGAAAGCTCTCCCACATATGGGGGTCAGACTGCACTCCACTTTCTGCAGGACATGCTGGAGAGTTGTACTCAGTTTTTGAAGTATTTCCTGGCTTGTCAGGGGAGTAGGATTAGAATGCATGCTTAGAGACAGGGAGAGAGCAGCATATTGTTGGGTGCTAGACTGCAAGGCTCGGCACTCAATGTAGCCGCCGGGCAGGTCCACCGTTATGTGACAGGAAATCCTTTGCCTTGGCTGGTCAGAAGTGGCAATGATGTGGAACTCAACAGCAGCATGTCTGGGAAGGCAGGGTACTACAACTGCCACCAAGAGTGCACTCCACTCTTCCATTGCACCATATGAGTCCTGCTGGAGCAGGAAAAAAAAAATTCACAAAAACTGTGCAGTGCCTTTTGCACTGTCCTTTGGAAGTTGTATAACTCTTATGTTCATGGTACAGTGGTACCTCAGTTCTCGAACTCATTAGAACACAAATTTCACCAAACCAGTTAGAAAAAAAAATTACCTAGAGCTCGATCTGAATCTCAGAAGTCAAACCGTGAACGCTGACCTAAGATAACTTGTACGTGCGGGGAAATGAGTCATGCGGCACGTCTCTCAGCGGAAACAAAAGGTAAAGCTTCAGTCTCAGCCTTGAATTGGCTGTGATAGCACCCTGCATGTTTACACTAACTGAATACATATATTTAGACAGTAAAAATACATTTAGACAATGATAGACATTAACAGTAATTATTATATAATAGAAAACATTTTATAATAAAGATTTCTTATTCATTATTGTAATATCAATAATAAATCATTAATATGTTTAATTATAATAATATTGTTGTGCCGAGCGGGGACGGAATGGAGACAAAGGCACAGACGTCAGGGTATCGGGGAATACGGGGTTTAATTACAGGTAAGGCAGGCAAAATGCAGACGGACAATACAATGACCGGACTGGGGAAACAAACAAACACGGACGAAATACAGAGGACTAATGACAACAAGCAGAAACAGCTGATCACACAGGGATTCCACACGCGGTTAAAGAGAGGAGTCGTGGCACACGGAAGGAGCGGACGATCGGGGCAGGACACATTGTTTGAATACATTTGTTTTCTTACTTTACAAATTAGTGTTTTGATAAATGTGCTTAGATGTGTTTAGTACAGTATATGCTCTTCTTGTTTTATCCGGTTCATTTTGTGTTTAAATGCTAAAAAAACATATTTAGGTGTAATTTTTTTGGACCGGGAACCAATTAATTGGTTTTCCATTATTTGTTATGGGGAAAATTCGATCACAACTCGAACTTTTTAGGATTCGATCATGAGTTCTGAA